>NC_044040.1:6007218-6752701 GCF_901765095.1 Microcaecilia unicolor | reverse complement strand
CCCCCCCCCCACCCCCCCCAAAGCTGAATGAGAAAGCCAACTATCTTCTGTTGAATCAGCGGAGTGGTAGGAGATACTTAGAGGTAAGTTTTCACCCTTTCTTTACATATTTTCCTTGAAAAATATAGGGGTCCTTTTACTAAGAGGTACACTGAAAAATGGCCTGCATTAGTGTAGGTGCGGGTTTTGGGCATGCGGCAAAATAAAAATTGGTCTGCATCCATTTTGGGTCTGATACCTTATCGCCAGCCATTGACTTAGCAGTAAGGTCTCATGCGTTAAATAGGTGGTAATGACCTGTGCGCGTCAGAAAATAAAGGAGAAATTAGACCTTACCTGCTAATTTGCTTTCCTTTAGTCCCTCCGGACCGGACCCCACCTGCTGGTAGGCGAGCACAACCCAAGAATCCAATCCTGGTCTGGTCCGGTCCGGAGGGACGCTAAGGAAAATATTTTAGGCATGCGTAGCAGACATGCGCCAAAAATGAAATTACCACAACAGCCATGCAGTAGCTGGGCGGTACCTCCAAATTGGCATGCATTGGGCACACATAGGCGCTTACGTACTTAGTAAAAGGGGCCCATATTCAAGGAAAGGAAATTCTAAACTCAGCATCAGAGTTGATTTAGCCACAGCTGCCATCTTAACTCCTCCCCCAAACCCTGGATTGTTCTCTATTATACATATCTCCCCCCCTATACAAATGAGCGTTCAAGGAAGATTGCAGTTGATAGCTGCAGTGTAAGAGAGGTTTTATGTTCCAGTCCACGATAACCCTGTGTATGTGCTGCACTAGGCTAAGTTTGAAAACACTGGCTTCATTTGTTTGGAGTTTGACTTATTGACTGTGAATCACAATGACTTTAGAACATTTGCTTTGGTAGTGTCGGCGGAGCTCTCTATAGCCTCTGCTGCATTTCCTCCTTTCTTCATTTCCCCCTTCCTGCAATTATTTTCATTATTTCAAAACGCATGTACAACACGTACCTAAATCCCAAACTACCTTTCCATAAAGACTAGACATCTGTAACCTAGTACCAGCCCTACCTGTACAGAAGGTTTCGGATGAACTGCAAATTTTTCCATTGAGCTATTGTACCAGAAAGCAAGAAACTATTTAGAAAAGCCATCAGAAAGCAGATTTGTGACCGTGTTTATTAGCAGTGCAGCTCAATCTTCTGTATCATGTGAACATCAATACATTTATCTTTGGAAGCACTTGTGGTTTTTAATGCACTTTTTTTTAAAAGACTTTTCACGCTTGCATCTTGGATATTTTCAAGTCTTGGCTCGCCTTAATCTGGTATCGATCCACAGAATGCCACTCTTCATATCCCTTGGTTCTTTCATCACCACTGGTCTGAGATTTAAAAAAAAAATGTAAGAAACCAGATTCAAATCCCACTGCAGCTCCTTGTGATCTTGGACAAGTCACTTAACCCTCCGTTGCCACAGGAACAAACAGACTGTGAGCTCTCTGGGGACAGGCAGACGCTGTACCTGATTGTGACTCACTTTCAGCTACAGAGAAAAGCATGAGCTGATTCCAAGTTTGGTTTGTGTTTTGGACTAGAGGATGTTTAGTTAGGTCACCTGGACAATTTTGTGAGCAGACATCTCATACATTAATAAACAGACCTGCAACAGTGCTCTACAGGGGATATGATAGCAGACACTATCACAAAACATTTATCAGGAGATAACCATCTTAAGCTCTTAAATAAAATAAATATAATAATACATTATATTTAGTTACATACTATTTCCAGCTTTGTATATAGCATCTATTGTGCTCTAACTCCGATATCTATTAAGTTAAAGCTTGCAATCTATTATAAGGCCACTGGGTGGCATTGTTCTGTTTAAGGGATTCAGGTAAGAAAGGGGAAATGTTTTATTGTTTCCTTGTGCTATATTGTATATTAGGTTTTTTTGTTGTTGTTACATTTGTACCTAACCACTACACCTCTACCCAGGAAATCTAAACTGCCCCAACTTGACATTTCGTTCTTTAGATTGTAAGCTCCTTTGAGCAGGGACCGTCCTTCTTTGTTTAATTTGTACAGCGCTGCGTAACCCTAGTAGCGCTCTAGAAATGTTAAGTAGTAGTAGTACCCCCTTGCTTTCCCACTCATGGCAGGCTCAATGCGGCTTACATGGGGCAATGGAGGGTTAAGTGACTTGCCCAGAGTCAGAAGGAGCTGCCTGTGCCTGAAGTGGGAATCAAACTCAGTTCTTCAGTTCCCCAGGACCAAAGTCCACCACCCTAACCACTAGGCCACTCCTCCACTGTTGCTACTATTTGAGATTCTACATGGAATGTTGCTATTCCACTAGCCCAAACAAAAAAAACAGCACCACGGGCCTTTAAAAATGGAACACAGTTCTTTAATGAATGAGCCTTGACAAAAAGACCCGACACGGGCCGTGTTTCGGTGACTAGCACCTGCGTCAGGGGTCACAGTGATGACGTGGAAAACTTGGGGAATAACTCGAATATATTCCTCTACAATAAAGTGAAAGTGCCTTGGTGCTTTGTAGCTTTACTACATGAGACGTGGGGTAAGGAATAATATATTGTAGAGGAATATATTCGAGTTATTCCCCAAGTTTTCCACGTCATCACTGTGACCCCTGACGCAGGTGCTAGTCACCGAAACACGGCCCGTGTCGGGTCTTTTTGTCAAGGCTCATTCATTAAAGAACTGTGTTCCATTTTTAAAGGCCCGTGGTGCTGTTTTTTTTGCTGTTCCACTAGCAACATTCCATGTAGAAGTCGGCCCTTGCAGATCACCAATGTGGCCACGCAGGCTTCTGCTTCTGTGAGTCTGACGTCCTGCACGTATGTGCAGGACATCAGACTCACAGAAGCCTGCGCAGCCTTCTACATGGAATGTTGCTAGTGGAATAGCAACATTCCATGTAGAATCTCCAATAGTAGCAACATTCCATGTAGAATCTCCAATAGTATCTATTTTATTTTTGTTACATTTGTACCCTGCGCTTTCCCTCATGGCAGGCTCAATGCGACTTACATGGGGCAATGGAGGGTTAAGTGACTTGCCCAGAGTCACAAGGAGCTGCCTGTGCCTGAAGTGGGAATCGAACTCAGTTCCTCAGTTCCCTAGGACCAAAGTCCACCACCCTAACCACTAGGCCACTCCTCCAGAATTAATTTCCTCCACAATTAATTTTTGTTTAATTCTTGTTCTTACTGATCATCTTTGGGGAGATGATACAGACTCCTGCTGTACTTTGCTTTTGAGAATGTTATAAGGTCATCAATAGAATAAAATAAAACATGGAAAAGAAAAAAGATGATACCTTTTTTATTGGACGGCTTCCTAAAGGAAAAGTCCATAGACCATAATTAAATGGACTTGGGGAAAATCCACTATTTCTGGGATAAGCAGTATAAATGTTTTGTACTTTTTTGTGCTCTTGCCAGGTATTTGTGACCTGTATTGGCCACTGTTGGAAACAGGATGCTGGGCTTGATGGACCTTTGGTCTTTCCCAGTATGGCAATACTTATATGTACTTATGTAACTTAATACATTTTTTGATTAACTTTCGAAGGTAGCCCTTCTTTGTCAGATCAGAAATAAGCAGATGTTGATAGATGACAGTATATACACACACAAATGCGCACGCGTGAAACATCAAAGCATTTCAGGGACAGTCTAACAGGATGAGGGTGGGTTAGATGAGGGACAGGGAGGTATGCATGGTGAAAGAGGGTGACAAAGCAGTAGAATTTATGGTTTATAATGGGCTAGAAAACCCAGATCTTTGTTAAGTCCTGTCTGGTGGGTGTCAAAATATTTAATCATTCTGACTTCAAAGGTCTTACCTTCCTGTATTGTTTTAAAGTTCCCTTTTAGTATTCTCACCATAAAATCATTGGTATAGTGTTCTGGTTTTGTAAAGTGCTGCCCCACAGAGGTGACATCCTGGTTGGTACTGGCATTTTTCATATGATGTCTATGTAAATTAATCTCTTCTTTAACATCTGGCTTTATTTATTTGATTTTATTCTATTTATTACCTTTAAAAGTGGACTAACAGCTACCACATCTCTCTACTCGAGAATTATAAGAAATCCATTGTAAGAAGAAGCAGAAAGATTTCATGATGACACAACTGAGGACTGATGATCCATCATATCTGAAAATGCATCTGAATCAATGTTTTCATGCAGCTTAGGACAACGCTGTGAGCTAGAGCATAGATTCAAAGCAAACAATAATATTTATTTTGCATTCTATTCAGTCTTAAAATATATTTCCACTAAAGAGCAACAAAATAAAAGAAGCCTCTAAATGTCTAGTTTACAGATCTTTCAGAGAAATTTCCTTCTGAAAAATTAACATTTGAAAAGAGTCTTCAAATCTGTTATGTTACAGCAGTTCTTATGGTTTGCCTGTAGCTTTTCAGTTCAAGAACGGATTCCAGTAAACAAGAGCTGGACCAATGTATCCAGGAACTTCAAATAACTGAAATAAACTAACAGAAGATAAACCAACTTTACAAAAAAGAAAAGCTTTTAGATGTTGTTTTTTTTTTTTTTGGTTTGTTTGCTAGTGATTTGCCCAAGTGTTCTCTGGATCCAGAACAAATATGATTTCTTGTACACACAGCCAGAGTTGCCCTTACGACATTTGCTTGCCAAACTACTATCTTGTTTTTCATTATCATGTTACCCAAGATCTTCCACTAGTATTAAATGTACACTTTCTTTATAATTCTCATATATTTCTTAAATTTCTATTACTACGTTTGATTGTTAAATAATACCATGTTCTATCATTATCATATTACCCAAAATTCTTCTGCTATTACTAATTGTATACTTTCTCATGTATCCTTATTATTCATGATGTATTGTAAGCCACATTGAGCTCGCAAAGAGGTGGAAAAATGTGGGATACAAATGCACAAAAAATAAAATAAAATAAATAAATAAATAATAAAATAGTGAGTACAAGATCTTAGAGAAAAAGGAAGCTGGTTCCGCAGGGTTAACTACCTGATACTGAACAGAAAATGAGAGATGTTTAACTGATTTTTGTTTCTTATACACTGGAAATCTTAATTGGAAAATATTTTGAGTCTTATATGTAGTAGAAGACCCTTCTAACAGAGATACTAAATCCAGCAGATAAGCCTAATTTGAACTGCATTCTCTCGGCAACGGGCAACCAATGACGTTTAGAATAGAAAGGTTGAAGGGACTCGGATCTGGATAACCCAAAAATCAGTCTAACAGAGTTCTGGGCTAATTGTAAGTGATTAATAAATGATTTAGAACAATTGGCTAATGTAAGGTTGCAGTAATCCAATCTAGAAACAATTAATGATTGAACCAAAATTCAAAAAACTTCTGTATTTTCTAATGATTCTCAACTTTCTCAATATTACAAAAGAATGCCTAACAATGGACCGTATAAGGCAGTGGATAGACAGTAAGCGATCAACTTCTGCTCCCCCAATTTTTGAGTGGAGATCCAAAGAAAACTGCCGTCTAGGGATATAGGGCTGTATCCTATATGTGGCTCCTGAAAAATCTGTGCAGAAAAAAAGTACGTCTAGGCATATTCTCTAAAGTACGCCTAAATTTTATAGACTAGACTTCAATTTCCGCGCGGTATATAGAACACACCGAGTGTCTCACCACGTGACCAAATTTGGTCGCTTCCATTTAGGCCACATTTTACTTGGTATAAATCCTGATTGCTTAAATTAGGCGCAGATCGGGTGTATTCTATAATAATGCGCATAGATTTTAGAAATGCCCTTGCTCCACCCATGGCCACGCCCCCTTTTCAACTATGCGACTTAGAATTTAGGTGCACCACCTTACAGAATACACTTAGCGAGTTATGCATGTAAATTGCCAATTAATGCTGATAATTGCTTGTTATCATCCCATTAACAGTGCTGATTAGCTAGTTAACCAATTAAGCTATGCGCATGGTTATAGAATACGCTTCCATTTCCATGCGGATTTTCAGGCGTCATCTCTTTAAGACAATTTTTGAAAGGGGCTAATATGTGTTTGCTATGACAAAGGGTTTTTAAAATTCATTTTTAAATAGTTCTATAGTTGAAATTGTAGCATCTGTTAAGTAGATCAGTAAAACAAACTCCTATTTTAGTGCATTTTGAATTGTATTTTTTTTAGACAAGAATGAGAAAAATTTATGAGAGTGTATACATTAAAAAAAAAAATTACTTATTTATTTGTTGCATTTGTATCCCACATTTTCCCATCTATTTGTAGGCTCAATGTGGATTACATTGTTCAGCCATGGCTAACGCCATACCAGAGTAAAAGATACAATTAGTAATTACATAAGAATATGGGTAACATAGTAGAATGAAGCATCAGGTATAAAGAGATCACAGTCGGAATAACAATTAAAGCAGTAATGCGCTAAAGTTCAAATGATGGATCGTGGTGGCCTCCCACTTAGTCACCTCTCCCTCTCCAGTCGGTTCAAAACTCTGCTGCCCGTCTCATCTTCCGCCAGGGTCGCTTTACTCATACTACCCCTCTCCTCAAGACCCTTCACTGGCTCCCTATCCGTTTTCGCATCCTGTTCAAACTTCTTCTACTAACCTATAAATGTACTCACTCTGCTGCTCCCCAGTATCTCTCCACACTCGTCCTTCCCTACACCCCTTCCCGTACACTCCGCTCCATGGATAAATCCTTCTTATCTGTTCCCTTCTCCACTACTGCCAACTCCAGACTTCGCGCCTTCTGTCTCGCTGCACCCTACGCCTGGAATAAACTTCCTGAGCCCCTACGTCTTGTCCCATCCTTGGCCACCTTTAAATCTAGACTGAAAGCCCACCTCTTTAACATTGCTTTTGACTCGTAACCACTCGCCTCCACCTACCCTCCTCTCCTCCTTCCTGTACACATTAATTGATTTGATTTGCTTACTTTATTTTTGTCTATTAGATTGTAAGCTCTTTGAGCAGGGACTGTCTTTCTTCTATGTTTGTGCAGCGCTGCGTACACCTTGTAGCGCTATAGAAATGCTAAATAGTAGTAGTAGTAGTAGTAGGTCTTCAGTGAGTTCCGAAAGTTGATTAGGTCAGGTATTTTTTTCACATCAAGTGGTAATGCAATCCAAAGCTGGGTGCCTATGTTACTTCTACCTCTTTTAGATGACAGGGTGGCAATTTGTTGAACAGCCAGAGGAATGAGCTGCTGGTCTATAAAGCTGTAGCATCCATCAGCCCTTTGCCCTTCGACCACACGGTAAGCAGTGCTGTAGAAAAACGTTAGCATCATATCTGTGTTACTTGACTGTTCTATTGTGTTGCTTTTACTAAGCGGCAGGAAGCCCAACGTGGGCTTACCGATCGCTATACAGGAAGTACCACCCGCAGCAGCCCGGTGGTACTTCCCATTCCTAGCACACCATCACTTCTAGCGCTACAAAACTTTATTTATTTTTGTAGCGCCGGAGTGTACCCAGCGGTAATCGGGCAGTGCCATGCGCTGCCTGGTTACAGCTGGGTTAACGTGGGAGCCCTCAATGGGTGGTGGTATGGGCCCCCCCCTGAAATGGCTGGGCGGCAAGTGCTTTACTTTCCTGTAGGAAAGCGAGACTTCCCTTTTACCACCCAAGGTGAAAGGGGGCCTCGGCGAGCGTGTAAAACATGCACTGACACCAGCGCCGGCCCCCTTTTGCCACAGCTTGGTAAAAGGGGTCCCAGATGTTTCATTAGTATTCTGCTGACAGCAGAGGCGTATCTGAAATGCGGCGGTAGGGGGGGCCAAGGCCAGAGTGAGGGGGCACATTATAGCCCCCCCCGCCGTTGCCATTGTCGCTGTCCCCCCCGCCACCGCTGTCACCGTCGCCTACCTTTGCTGGTGGGGGACCCCAATCCCCGCCAGCCGAGCTGAGGCCTTTTAAAGTTCTTTTTCGTCCTCCGGAGTCCGTGCTGTTCAAAGCTGCTCCTTTCGGAGTCTGACGTCGCTGCTCCTTTCGGAGTCTGACGTTGCTGCAGGACGTCGAGCAGCTTTGAACAGCACGGACTCCAGAGGACGAAAAAGAACTTTAAAAGACCTCGGCTCGGCTGGCAGGGGTTGGGATCCCCCGCCAGCCAAAGGAATATTTTTAAAGGCAGCGGCAGAGGAAGCGGACCTCGGCTGGTGGGGGTTGGGGTCCCCTGCCAGCAAAGGTAGGTGACGGCGGTAGGGGGGTCCAGGGCGAAATCTGCCCAGGCCCCCTTGGCCCCACGCAGATACGCCCCTGGCTGACAGTATATTATATCTCTGTAATTTGAATTTCGGTGCTGTTAATGTACATTTTTTATACTTTTCATGGCAGTCCTATTATTAGGTTTTAATTTGCTGTTCTGAGGTTTATCTCATTGAGTGTATTTATGTTTATTATTTGGCCATTTTAACTATTGTTATGCTGTTAACAAAATTGTAAGTTTTATGTTAACCTGTACCTGCTGTACAGCGCCTTGGGTGAATCTCTTCATAAAGGCGGTTAACAGTGGCGTACCAAGGGGGGGGCGGTCTGCCCCGGGTGCACGCCGCTGGGGGGGTGCCGCGCGCCGGTCAGCGTCGTTCGTTTCCATGCTCCCTCTGCCCCGGAACAGGAAGTAACCTGTTCCGGGGCAGAGGGAGCATGGAAATGAATGACGCTGACCGGCACGCGGCACCCCCCCCTAGTGGCGTGCACCCGGTGGGTTCTTTTGCTGGGGTGGGGGGTGTCCTTTCGCCGGAGGTGGGTCACGCTGCACCGGGGGGGGGGGGGGGTGCTGCACCTGGGGGGCACGGCGCATCAGCGATCCGCCCCAGATGTCAGCCCCTCTAGGAACACCACTGGCGGTTAATAAATCCTAATAAATAAATATAGAATAGAATAGAATCCGGGAGATAGTTTCAACAAAACTTGGATCTGACGTGGAACTAAGCCACAGGTATTTAGTTTAATTCTTGTTCAATTTAAGCCTATGAAATACGACCCAATTATCTATCGTACAAGCACATCTATGTTTTGACAAGAGTACAAACCACTCCCATTGTCTTCTGTAACGTGATTTATGATAAATAACTACAAGTAAGTTTTGGCGAAGCATGCATAACCCTACAGGTGTTTTGAATTCTGCAAGTTAGTACAACAAAAGCTGCAAGTTTCAGCAAGCCAACACTCACCGAGACCTGCAGGTGTCTGATCAGGAGACAAAAGCAGTCAGCGTGCGATTTCTTTCTATCAAGTGTGAACTTGCAAGAGAAATGGACATTGGGGAGATATTTCACGATTTTAAAATGGAAAAAAAAACAGAATAACGAAGCTTTACCTTATATTTTGAATGCTTTCTCACTATATCTGTCTGCTTAACTCAATTTGACATCCATGTTTCTATGTAATACCAATTGTATCCTTCACCCTGGAATGGCGAATACCATGACAGAACATTGTAAGCCACATTGAGCCTGCAAATAGGTGGGAAAATGTGGGATACAAATGCAACAAATAAATAAATAAAACTGGTTTATTTATAAAATATTTGCAATCATTTTGATCCATTAGAACCCCCAATAGATCAGAGCATTAACCGGATAATTCCACAGTTATTTTTATTTATGTATTTTATTTGTGGCATTTGTTTCCCACATTTTCCCACCGATTTGCAGGCTCAATGTGGCACGTCTTATCTACCCGTGACCCGATACTCTCATATCACCTCTCTCCTCAAGTCGCTTCACTGGCTCCCGATCCGCTACCGTATTCAGTTCAAGCTTCTCCTATTGACCTTCAAGTGCACTCAATCTGCAGCCCCCCATTACCTCTCTACCCTCCTCTCCCCGTATGTTCCCACCCGTAACCTCCGCTCTCAGAACAAATCACTCCTATCTGTACCCTTCTCCACCACCGCCAACTCCAGACTCCGCCCCTTCTGCCTCGCATCACCTTATGCCTGGAACCGACTTCCCGAGCCCATATGCCATGCGCCCTCCCTGCCCATTTTCAAGTCCTTACTCAAAGCCCATCTCTTCTCCCTTGCTTTTGGCGCCTAACCACCCTCCCCATTCAGGATACCTACACTGACTACATAGTTTGTATCCTTTAGATTGTAAGCTCTCTTGAGCAGGGACTGTCCTTCCCCATGTTTAAACTTGTACAGCGCTGCGTAACCCTGGCAGCGCTATAGAAATGCTACGTAGTAGTAGTAGTACATTTGTTGTAATGGCGGTTGCCATTTCCGGGTAACAGAGTTACAAAAGGCGTTGCATTAAGGTGCGTACCTACGTGGTAAAGAATACATTATGGTATTGCATATTAGTTCCTGAGTGATAGATTGGATTGTAACATACATTAGGTCATCAACTATAGAGAGACCATATTCGACATAAGGATTAAAGTGGTAGTGCTTGATCATTATTAACAAAGAGGTTACTCATTCAAGTGATAAAGAGTTCGTTTTTTCTAGTTCGTGTGCAGTCTTATTATTTAGCATTGAGGATGGATGTTATTGGTATGCCTTCTTCAACAGTTCAGTTTTCAGTAGCCTTCGGAAGATAGTTAGGTCTTGCGTTGTTTTTATGTCCTTCGGTAGTGCGTTCCATAGTTGTGTGCAAATGCAGGAGAAACTAGTTGCATATGTGGATTTATATTTTAGCCCTTTACAGTTGGGGTAGTGGAGATTGAGGAATGAGTGTGCTGATCTTTTTGCGTTCCTAGTAGGCAAGTCTATAAGGTCTGACATATAGGCCGGGGCTTCCCCGTGAATGATTTTGTGGACCAGGGTGCAAACTTTAAATGCAATTCGTTCTTTTAATGGGAGCCAGTGCAGTTTTTCTCTTAGGGGGTTGGCGCTTTCGTATTTTGCTTTCCCAAATATGAGTCTGGCTGCTGTGTTTTGGGTGGTTTGAAGCTTCTTAATGATTTGTTCTTTGCATCCGGCACAAATGGCATTGCAGTAATCTAGATGGCTTAGTACCATTGATTGTACTAGGCTGCAGAATACTTCCCTTGGGAAGAAAGGTTTGATCCTTTTAAGTTTCCACATTGAGTAGAACATTTTCTTTGCGGTATTTTTCGCATGGTCTTCGAGTGTGAGATTTCGGTCAATTGTGACTCCCAGAATTTTCAGACTGCCTGAGACTGGAAGGGTGTAGTCTGGGGTGTTTATAGTATTGGGTTTGTTTGTGTTATATTGTGAGGATAGGATGAGACATTGTGTCTTTTCTGCGTTTAGCTTTAGTTGGAATGCGTCCGCCCATGAGTTCATTATTTGGAGGCTGTGTTTGATTTCATTTGTGATTTCGGTTATATCGTGTTTGAACGGGACGTATATCGTGACATCGTCTGCATAGATGTACGGGTTGAGTCCTTGGTTGGATAGCAATTTGGCTAAAGGTGTCATCATTAGGTTAAAAAGGGTTGGTGAGAGCGGTGATCCTTGTGGTACTCCGCATTCAGGTTTCCATGGTGTCAACGTTTTTGAGTTTGAATTCACTTGATATGTTCTTGTTGTTAAGAAGCCTTGAACCCAACTTAGTACGTTTCCTCCAATCCCGAAGTAGTCTAGGATGTTCGAGAGTATTTGATGGCTAACCATGTTGATTACTAACTAACCCCCCCCCCCCCCGTTTACTAAGCCATGTTAGCGGCCTGCCGCATGACAATGCCGACACAGCATGGCTTAGTAAAGGGGGGGGGGGGGTAAAAGTTATAAAATACCTATGAAGAAGGTAATTTTCAAAATTAAAACAGACGGGATCAATATTTAAACTCTGCAGTTATCCCTTTTTGTAAATTACAGCCATAGTGTTTATTTATTTTATTTATTTGTTTGTTACATTTATACCCCACATTTTCCCACCTATTTGAATGTGGCTTACAAAGTATCATAAAGGCATTTGCCATTACGGTTGATAACAAATACAAGGTTGTGTTGTGGTCACATGAGGTACAAGTATATCAGGCATCATGGGGTCAAGGGGAAGAGGAAGTAAATTGTCCAGTACGAACTTTGATTATGTTGTGTTGTGTTGTGGTCACATGAGGTAGAAGTATATCAGGCATCATGGGGTCGAGGGGGAAGAGGAAGTAAATTGTCCAGTACAAACTTTGATTATGTTTTGTTGTGTTGTGGTCACATGAGGTAGAAGTATATCAGGCATCATGGGGTCAAGGGGGAAGAGGAAGTAAATTGTCCAGTACGAACTTTGATTATGTTGTGTTGTGTTGTGGTTACATGAGGTAGAAGTATATCAGGCGTCATGGGGTCGAGGGGGAAGAGGAAGTAAATTGTCCAGTACGAACTTTGATTATGTTGTGTTGTGTTGTGGTCACATGAGGTAGAAGTATATCAGGCGTCATGGGGTTGAGGGGGAAGAGGAAGTAGATTGTCCAGTACGAACTTTGATTATGTTGTGTTGTGTTGTGGTTACATGAGGTACAAGTATATCAGGCATCATGGGGTCAAGGGGGAAGAGGAAGTAAATTGTCCAGTACGAACTTTGATTATGTTGTGTTGTGGTCACATGAGGTAGAAGTATATCAGGCGTCATGGGTCGAGGGGGAAGAGGAAGTAAATTGTCCAGTAC
The DNA here is from genome assembly GCF_901765095.1 of Microcaecilia unicolor. Classification (NCBI taxonomy): domain Eukaryota; kingdom Metazoa; phylum Chordata; class Amphibia; order Gymnophiona; family Siphonopidae; genus Microcaecilia; species Microcaecilia unicolor. The sequence goes on along the minus strand of NC_044040.1, from coordinate 6,740,109 downwards.
GAACTTTGATTATGTTGTGTGTGTTGTGGTTACATGAGGTAGAAGTATATCAGGCATCATGGGGTGAAGGGGGAAGAGGAAGTAAATTGTCCAGTACGAACTTTGATTATGTTGTGTTGTGTTGTGGTCACATGAGGTAGAAGTATATCAGGCATCATGGGGTCGAGGGGGAAGAGGAAGTAAATTGTCCAGTACGAACTTTGATTATGTTGTGTTGTGTTGTGGTCACATGAGGTAGAAGTATATCAGGCATCATGGGGTCAAGGGGGAAGAGGAAGTAAATTGTCCAGTACGATCTTTGATTATGTTGTGTTGCTGGGTGTGGGGATTTATGTTGGATCGGTGGGATAAGCTTTTTTGAAGAGGTGGGTTTTCAATGATTTCCTGAAGTTTAGATGGTCATGTATTGTTTTCACTACAAACGGGAGTCCATTCCATAGTTGTGCGCTTATGTAGGAGAAGTTGGATGCGTGAGTTCTTTTGTATTTTAGCCCTTTACAGTTTGGGTAATGTAGGTTTCGGTATGATCGTGCTGATCCGAGTCTGTTTCTACTTGGTAGATCAATGAGGTCCGTCATGCATCCTGGGACTATGCTGTAGATGATTTTGTGGACTAAGGTGCAGATTTTGAAGATGATCCTTCTTGATTGGGAGCCAGTGCAGCTTTTCTTGAAGGGGTTTAGCGCTTTCGAATCGTGTTTTACCATATATATCAGTCTGGCTGCTGTATTTTGGGCGGTCTGGAGTTTTTGTTTTGAGTTGTTCTTTGCATCCCGCATAGATTCTGTCGCAGTAATCTGCACGGCTTAGTACCATTGATTGTATTAGTTTACGAAAGGTATCCCTCGGGAAGAAAGGTTTTATTCGTTTGAATTTCCACATTGAGTAAAACATTTTCTTTATTACGGTTTTTACTTGGCTCTCGAGAGTGAGGTTGCGGTCGATAGTTACTCAGAGTATTTTAGGCTATCTGAGATAGGGAGTGTGTGTCCTGGGGTGTGTAAGGCTGCGGGTTTGAAGTTGTTATGTTTACATAATTTACATATGATTGAACACTGTTATCTGTAGAAATGCCACCAGCCCTACAAATAGTAGCAATTTTCAGTCGCTGTCCATATAACTAAGCGGTTTAATTTCAAACAGCGTTTTCTGCCCTAAATTAAACTGTGGGTAGCAACTGAAAATCTCTGGCTATCGTGCTGACTTACAACTATTTCAGTGCTGCTGAAAATGGATGGATAGCAGGTTTATATGGTTAATGGCGGCCCCTTCTGAAAGTGACGCCTTTATTTAGAAGTCTGCATTGATTGCCACTGTGCATCTGTGGAATTCAAAATCGCTTCTATAGTTTTTAAAAATCTACAGGGGAATTCTTCTTCTTCTTTTTACTCAAATAATAGCTTATCTGATATTTTGGAAGAATGTCGTTTTGTTCTACTCTAGTACTGGGATTTCAGTCTGTTAGACAAGTTTGTTATAAAAATGTTTTTGATAGAGTGGCATGTGGTAGTGCGAACTCGTCTTTTCACTAAAAGGAGTGTGCCAGACACGAGGGGAAGAGACAGCAGGGCAGGCAATGCGCAGCGCTGCCGCAGACCAGCGCTGGATGAAGTCTTCAGCTGGCAGAGGTTGGGGACTCCTGTTAGCCAACCAGGGACCCAGAGGAAATTTTTTTGGGGGGGCCCAGGCCCCCGTGGCCCCATCTAGCTACGCCACTGCTGGATCTACCGCCAGTCCAATGTGGCCACTGGAGGTAGTTCCACCTCCAGCCACATGGCCATGTGGTACGTCCACTCTTACTGCATGACCGTCTGTTTTTTTCAAGCTTTTTACCCACCACGGTAAAAAGGGCCCAGGCATGCAGCAAAAACAGTCCTTTTTACCGCAGCATGGTAAAAGGACCCCACTGTGAGTTCCAGGTAGAGCATGACATGGGGACAAAATTTGTCTCCGTCCCCGCCCCGTCCCTGCAGGCTCTGTCCCCGTCCCCGTGGGCTCTGTCCTCATCTGCAGAAGACTTGAACACTTATGATTTAATATTTAAATCTTTTTATTAAAGTATAAAAAGGAACAATATGCTGTGCAACTGTTGTGTATAAATTACAAATAGAAAACAATAATAACAAACAGCTATAATAACCCTCCTCCCACCACCACCCTTTACCCTCCAACCCAACAATAGCTGATTTCTACTACACCAAGGAATCCTGATTCACACTGTTAAAATGTCCAGGGGTACAAAATACAGCCCGTTCTGTCTGCCCTAGAGGGAGAAATATGCCCTGTGAAGCACTTATGATTTTTTAATCTGTGGATGAATAAGTCATCAACCATCTCAGGATTCAGACTCTCCTGTCTTCCACAGTCCTTCCTGGAATAGAAGTTGTCTTCTTAGAAGATGTGCTGGTAGCAGGATGTGCAGAATCCCACATGCAAATTTTGCTAGTTGTGGCCAGTATGTTTGCTTGTTTCTCCAAAAAATCAAAATATCTTTGTAGGCATCACTCAAACATAAATAACAGTCCAGTTCATTAACAGGCTTCAAAGTAGAAAATGACACAGGGACAAAGTTTGTTTCCTGCCCCCATCCCTGTGGGCTCTGTCCCCATCCCTGCCCCCTCCCCCCTGGGATCTGTCCCCGCCCCGTCCCCACGAGCTCTGTCCTCATCCCCGTGTCATTCTCTAGTTCCAGGCTAGCTTTCAAATCTGATTTTAGGTACCCAGTAGGAAGGGGGTCTCTCTCGGAGTAATGCCTCCACATCGGTATATTTAGCACAGGAATGAACTCACTCATAAGTCTGAGTATGTTTTGTGCAATCTTGGTCCCCAGTGTACGTTTCAATATAGATACTTTTTTTTTGTTGGCAAATTGCAGCTTGGTACAGCTTGAATGAATAAGTGTCTAAGGCTGAGGAATCACAGGACCTTTTAGATGAGGGCTGAAGAAACAGTTTCAGTGCTGTGTGGAAAACAGTGTCATGGTAGCCTGCTCCAGGCTTGATTACACAGTACTATATATTTAATCCTGTCTCTGATACTACTGTGTGGTTTAGAAGTATCTGTGAGAAAGATAGGAATAACTTCATAAAAATGAATTGTTTTTTTTAATGCATGGATTTATTTGCTGAATGACCTTTTTTTGCTAGATCATTGCTTTCAAATCTTTTAGTCTCACTGCAGAGTTAAAATGGCTTTTGAAGATCAGGCTGCTCTTCTCATTTGCCACATAAGCAATCGTGCTGCAGTTGTGGTTCCAGGAAATGCGAGGAGTGGGACACAACTAGAGGTCCAGTAACTGTACTATAGCAACATAAACTAGAAACAATTGTTTTAACTAGTGATAATAAAAGGAGACATTTTTCAGTCAAGGTCAGATTCAAAATTCCTGCAGAAACTGGGATGGCACTCCATCCGTTTGTGGCCGCTGTCCAACTCTCCATTTCTCAGAACCAGGGAGTCTTGTGAGATTGAACAGACTGAGACTTACGAATTGGGCAAGCAGTGCCAAGGCGCTAACCTCCTCCATCTCCTGACAGAAGCTCTTGCTTGACGTAATTAACTCAGCAGTTGAATGAAAAAAAAAAAATCTTTTAATAATAAGTTCTTTCTATTGCAGTTTCAGAGGTTGCATGTCAAGAACTGGTTATTCTCTCTTCCCTCTCTCTGACCCCATACTGGGACTCACCAGTATATGAGACAGGAAGGCAGAGGCAGGGGTATTGGCTGAAGGGATAAGCTGAGCCAGTCTTAGGCTTGGTCCACTGTCAGGAAGGCTGGCTTTTCTTGGTTGAAACTAGAGCTACCATGCCCTGCATTTCTGTTCAAGGGTGATGCCTCACTGTGAAGCCCACTGTTAACTGGGGATGAGGCCACCCCCTGGATGGCACTTGGCCCAATCCTTTGGGCCTAGCTGGGTCAGACAGGAAGTTGGGGGGAGGGGAGGGCGAAGAACGGACCATACAGAAAGAGCCAGAACAAAGTGTCAGCACTGGCTGTAATTTATCAGTTTAGTTTTAAACGTGGCAGCAGGAATTTCCCCACAATGGGGGAGCAATCCTCAAGTTCTGGGGGAGGGATTTGGAGATGCAATTTAAGGCAGCGCCTCCGAGGTCCAGGATCCTTCCTATTCTTCCTATCCTTCGTTGGCATCAAGAGTATGCAGCCGCCTACATGGATGACATTGTAATCTCGGTGTCCGAGAGTTGCAATTTCTTGAGGGAGGGGGTATGTGATAAAGCAGGTAAACATGACCATAGACAGAAGCAGCCAACCCCAGAACTACCATACCCAGAATCCCTTTGGAGATTGAAAGAGAGGGGTGGACCCAAAAACATGGAAGAGACCTCTAACGTTAGCAGGAATGGAAGTAACTCCAGGAAATGGGGGCCAGTTACTCCAGCTACCAGCAGAGGGAGCAGCACTCAAGAAGTCCAATTCCCTGGTTGTGGAATCAATATATAATTCCTCCCAGCTGGGAGGAGGGGAGGGCAGATTTCCTGAAAGCTCCCAGAAGTGTGGGAGAGGAGAAAGTCTGTGAAGAGCTAACTGAACCTGTGGAGGAGGAAAAGGACCTGCCTCCAGAACTTCCTTGCTTAGAGGAGCAAGCCAGCATGGACTGGGGAAATGCAAAAGCCAAGCCAACCTTTCCAGCACTTAAAGGCAGTTGTGGGAGGTCACAGGAGTTTGTTACTGTGGAGTGGGAGGTGAACTGCGAGCCCTGCTTGCTGCTGGAGTGCTGCAGGAGGAAAGGTGATGTGCTCATGTATTGGGGGTTTTTTTTTACTTGAGCTTTTGAACTGAACTTTACTTAAGTTTGTGAGCTGAGCTTGAATTGAACTTAAGAACTGAAAGGGGTTTTTTTTGTGGTGATGGGGTTGATTATGTTTTGTGGACCTGGGTCTGCATTAAAACAACTGAGTCCGGATTAAGGTGTGGTGCTGCACCAGAACCCTGTGCCCTGAACTGGGCTTTTGGTTACAACCCCAAAACAGAAGTGGAGAACCCCTTTACAACATCAATAACACAAATAGGTGCTTACTAGCGCCCCCTGCTTTCAGTATTGCCCTGAGCGATAGGGGACAGGGAGGCTCAGGGGTCTATCATTCATTTTGAAATCTCTGCTTCTGGTTTTCATGGATTTAACCCACACACTTTGCACCTGTGAAATACACAGGCAGAAAAAATTCAGCAGCACACTGACCCACGGGGTCTTTCTGTTGCAATTGGCTTGCAGGCCAGTGATTAAAAGTGCATTAATATCTGTGTTCTTTTGCACATCTTGTTAAACTACACGAGAAAATAATTTGTGTTGCTCTAGAAGAACAGATAGGAAATAGAGGTGATCTAGACTTTTCTCAACCCTTATAAATTCACATGTACAAGGGTAGGTTGATTTATGAGATTATCCAATGGATTCATTCAGTCAGACAATTTTCTGCATTCTGTGCCCATGGAAACATAAGCAATTTATCTGAAACAAGAATAAAACCTATTAGTTTCTCATATTTGGAGGCAGCTAATGGTTTGGTGGTCTGTGCTTCTAAGATTCAGTTCCCAGTATGAGATTCTATTGAAGCAGCCGTCTTGTCTTCCACACGATGGCTAAGTCAATGTCGTATAAAGACCCATTTTATACTGGTTGTTGACAGGGGAAGTGCGCTATTCAGGTTGAATGTGCTTTAGTCCCTCTCTATTTTACAAAAGGCCCTGCCAAACATGGAGCCTATTGTAAGACATTGAAAGGGTATTTGCTGACACATCTAACAGGAGCAGCGATTAAACAAAACAAAAAGTGCCCAGAGCTTTAACATAGGCAGCCGAGACCCCTCGGGCCTAAAGGTTCTTTGATACAACAATAATGACACGACACATGGTATTTTCTTAACATGGCACAACTCGGCCGCAGCTTTACTTATATACAAAAACATCTTAACCCTGGGTATACCCAAGCCGATCCAGCCTCTGGCTCATTATCCAAACCCAGTCCGCCGTCATAGCAAGACTGACCAATCGTAAACAGAGCTCCCCGCCGCACAGCAAGAGAGCTCAACCGTAAGCGGAGCTACCCCAGCTGCCTAGCTTACACCATCAGGCTTGGGTACCCCGCCAAAGCTGCGACAATAATATACAGGTACAATCCACATAAAAACCGGGAAGGGGGGGGGGGCGGGTGCAGACTGGTGCCCATGACGCCTGAAGAGGTCATCCGGGCTCCGCCCAGGGGTTTTTAAACCCCTTCTAGCTCTCCTCCCTTACCAGCGGGGTGCCCTTGGGCGGCGGGAACATGCCCATTGGGGCACGGCGCCATGTTATATGCGGCTCCGTGCACCCGTGGGCACTACGCCTAGCTTTTCTGTTTGCATTGATGTAATCTGCAATGAGGTTGAACATAAAGTCTGGCCTGCAATCCCAAAAAGGGGCCTGTGGGGGATTAAGGTACCCTCAGATCTCCTTGACAAGAGCCAACCCCCAGACAATTACCCCCTCTGGATCTTACCAGGAGTCTCTCTGGTATCAGGTGGGAGGCAGTGGTGACCTCAGTTGCTCCTGGTCAACTGACTGCCCCAGTTCAAAATGGCCCCTGTGACACCTAGTAGCATTCTTATAGGGTCTGAGGTGCCATTTTGAACTTGGATGCTTAGTGGAATAAGAGTAACTGGGGATCACTCCAGCTCCCCAGTAGACACCAGGAACACACCCAGTAAGACCTGGGGGGGGGGTCAACTCTTGTTGGAAAGGGAGTGCAAAAGATATAGCTCTTGTTGGGGGGCGGGGTGCAGGGGGATCAGCAGTATGAATCTTGAGAGTTGGGGGAGGAGGGTGGGTGTGCTTTTTTTTCAGGGGTGCAGGGGATTTAGAGAGATAGGTCTTGTTGGGGGTTGTAGGGGGAAGTGTGTGTGTCTTTTTTGAAGGGTTCAGGGATATGGGTCTCATTGGAGGTTGTGAGGGGAGGGTATACCTTTTGTTGAGGGGTCCGGGGGAGAGTGTAGGGAGGTTCCATGACCTTTGCACCTACTCCCTCATTTACACTTCCAACTGGGGAGTTGGCAGGTGCACAGTCCAACACAGATTTTCTAAATGTAGACATAACTTCCCATTTGGGAAATACATATCTATTTTTTAGGCACCGTCAAGCCACACCCAATCCATACCCCCCACCACACACCCCTTTTTAATCTGTGCATCCTAAGCGGTTCCGCAAGCACAAACATTGCTATTTACGTATGTATGTAATTTTGATATGTAAACGTTAGCATTTATACATGTGATACTTCTCAAATAAGCCCCTTAATGTACTTATCAGAGAGAGAAGTCTATGTGAAGGCAAAGATCCTGCTGCTTAATGTGCGGGGGGGGGGGGGGGGGGGGGGGACACAGGAGAGGTGAGCGTACGGGAATATAATCCACAATTCATTTACTACACAGGCAAGATATTTTCAATAGAAGCTCCAGGGCGAAGGGTAATGGTACAATGCTGAATGGGAGGAGACTCAGCGTGGCAAGTAGAGAGGAACTGAGGAGGGGGAATATGGGTCTCCTGGATCTATTCTCTACCTGGGAAAAGAGGCAGGAACCAGAGACTGCAGGAAAGATGGAAGTGAAAGGGGAAGGGAAATGGGTCTTGATTTACCGCCTTTCTGAGGTTTTTTGCAACTACATTCAAAGCGGTTTACATATATTCAGGTACTTATTTTGTACCAGGGGCACTGGAGGGTTAAGTGACTTGCCGAGAGTCACAAGGAGTTGAAGTGGGAATTGAACTCAGTTCCCCAGGATCAAAGTCTTCTGCACTAACCACTAGGCTACTCCTCCACTAGCAACATTCCATGTAGAATCTCAAATAGTAGCAAAAGAATCTCAATAGTAGCAACATTCCATGTAGAATCTCAAATAGGAAATGGAAATGGGACTTGATATACCGCCTTTCTGAGGTTTTTGCAACTACATTCAAAGTGGTTTACATATTTTCAGGTACTTATTTTGTACCAGGGGCAATGGAGAGTTAACTGACTTGCCCAGAGTCACAAGGAGCTGAAGTGGGAATCGAACTCAGTTCCCCAGGATCAAAGTCCTCTGTGCTATTAGGCCACTCCTCCACTCCTTGGGATTCCGGAATCTTGCTATTCATTGGGGTTCTAAATGGAATGTTGCTACTCTTTGAGATTGTTTATGGAATCTTGTTAATGGGACTTGATATACTGCCTTTCTGAGGGTTTTTTGCAACTACATTCAAAGAGGTTTACATATATTCAGGTACTTATTTTGTACCTGGGGCAATGGAGGGTTATGTGACTTGCCCACAATCACAAGGAGCTGCATTGGTGGAAGCGACTGGATTCAGATATCCACGGATGTCATCTTTGGTAGATTGTCTGGGTCATTCCCGCTGTACATCTTAGCAATATGAACTGCCAGAGAGGGACTGGGCTGGCTATTTTACTGTCCAGTTCAGCTGGTTTCAGTGCAGGACGGGCAGCTGTGTCTGGCTGTACAGAAAGCATTAATCTGCACCACTGGAAATCCACCCTGTAGGTTTATTCGCTTTCAGGTTTTCTTCATTTCCAAACTATCAAAGTTCTTCATTGCAAAAGCAGGACCTTCTGCCATCGTTGTGTCTTCTGGCCTTTCAAGGGTTAAGTTTAAACTACCATGGGAAGGAAGAGAAAGACAAGGTTTTTTTTTTGTTTGTTTCTATCTATAAACTCTTTACCACAAGAAAAAAAAAATCCATTATGTGCCTTTACAACATTCAGCCCTTCCAAGTTTGCATTTGGAACGAATCTAAGCAGAAAGTGTATTAAGATCTGAGAACGACCTTGACCTGACCTTCTTTCTGCTGCATTGACTCGGGAGCTGCCTGCCGTGTTCACATTGATGCTACAGTGCCTGGACTGTTACCAGTGTTGAGCTCTCCAGGATGACAGCAGACTAAGATCTGCATTATTCATTATTTAACATGTAAGCTGTATGTCAGACCACATTAATACACGAAGTACAACGCTTTAGAACTGGATCCACAGACTGAGTAACGGTTCCTGGTGGTGTGTGGCACTCCTGCCCAGTCTATGAATCTAGGATCACTCATTCCTGGAGGTACCCACTACAGAAGGTACTACTGGTATTGAATTAAAGTGCCCCCCCCCCAAAAAAAAAAAAAAAGAGTACTACTAAACATTTCTATAGTACTACTTGATGTATGCAATCTAAGTTTTTGTAGCTGGGGCAATGGAGGGTTAAGCGACTTGCCCAAGGTCACAAGGAACTGTAGTGGCAATTGACCCCGGGTTGCCAGGATCAAAGGCCATTGCATTAACCATTAGGCCAATCCTCCACTCCATGCTTCCTATAGTGCTGTATCCGATTTTTGTCATCTGCGGAATTTCAGGCTAAATTTACAGACTCTTCACCATGAACCAAGGAACTCCAGCAGTGAACATAAGGGGCTAAGCTAGACTATTGCAAGACCCCTCATTCTAGGTGCTGTGACAATTTATACAGTGGGGATGCTGCTAGAGGGGACGTTAGAAACAGAGTAAAATGAAGGCAGATAAAGACCATGTGGCCTATCCAGTCTGCCCATCCATGCCATCTGCTCTATAACTCCCTTAGAGATCCTATGTACTTGTCCTGTCGCAATCCGAACTCGTCTCTCTCTTTCGTTCGGACTCACTGCCACCCTGCTGAATCTCTGTGCCAGTGCAGGCTCTGCTAATCTCCTGTCTCGTAGGATTAGTACAGTGAGTGAGTGACGTCCCTGAGCAGCATCTCAGAACCCACATCTCTCTTGTAGGCTGGATGTCCATTCCCACCAACCAAGAGACTCCAGTAAAGCAGAAGGGGACATTTTCCATGTAGAAAAAAATCATTCTGTAAAGTTGGAAGGAGAGGAGACTGAGTGAAAATATAGAGAAACGCTTCTTTATAAGGAGGCGTTTTATAAAGTGTGAAGCACTTGCCGCAGTCATTTTGGGGGGGGGGAGGGGAGAGCACTTACCACCACCCATTGAGGTGGTGGTAAGGGCTCCCACGCTAACCCAGTGGTAACTGGGCAGCGTGTGGCACTGCCCGATTACCGTCGGGTAAACCCCGGCACTACAAAAATAAAAATATTTTGTAGCATTGGAAATGGCAAACGCTGGAGGTGGGAAGTACCACTGGGCCGCTGCGGTAGCCTGGCGGTACCTTCCGGTTTAGCGAGCAGTAAGCCCGCATTGAGCTTACCGTTGCTTAGTAAAAGACCACCTTAGACTTAAAAAGTTCCATAGGTTACTATGGAACTTTGTAAGTCTCAATCTGCACTTCCCCAACTGTAAAGGTCTAAAATACAAGCTGATGCATGCCACTACCTTCTCTTACATGAGCATGCAGTTAAGGAATGCACTACCTACAGACCTGAAAACAATCAACGAAATAACTAACTTTCGCAAATCTCTGAAGACACATCTCTTCCACAAGGCCTACAAAGAGAATCTATAGCCTCACTAATCCACTTCACCAACCCATTCAGTTATGAAAGTCCACCTTCTATACTTACCCCTTAATCACTTCCTTCTTTCTTCCCTTACTTAATCTCTGCACATCACTAATTGTATCTGATATCCTGGAATGACAATGTCCTAACGAAACTATGTAAGCCACATTGAGCCTGGGATACAAATGCAATAAATAAGTACTTTGAAAATAGGCCTCTTGGTCTCTTAGTCATGACTGAAAAAGGTCTAGCCAAGAACGTTTTTGTGGTCCAAGACATTTTCATTTTGTTCCATTATTGCAGAAAAACACCTTATCTTCTGGTGCCACTCAAAACATGCCCCCAACACCCCCCCTTTGAAATTTGATTGAACTGTGGAGCAAAATGTCTAAAGTTTGGGTGTCAAATATCGCAACTTGGATGTTTTTGAGAGAAAATCGTCCTTCTGCCATCTTGTGATGTTTTTTTGTTTTGAAAATGACCCCTTTAAACTCGCATGGTAAATCATGCCAAATCTTTACAGCCTGGTAAAATATTGATTTCTCCAATATTTTCTTATATTGCACATCAGAGAAGGAGGGGAAAAAATCAAGAGCAGTTGGGATGTAAGGGAAACGAGAATAAATTCAATAAATATTCTGGGCTCAAACCAGGGTTAGCTCAAGAGAAAGTGCCACTGATCCAACTTGCTTTGCGCACCCCCCACCCCCCATCGCATTGCTTCTGGTGCCCCATCCCACAAGACCAGTCTCTCTTTCTCTTTTGTCTGTTCCTGTGAGTCCAGCAGTGCTCCCTCACCTTTCTCCCCCCCCTCCCCCATGGTCCTGTAAAGTCTACGTTGGTTACTGCAGCATGACAGGCTGCCTTTGCTTCCCTCTGCTGTGTCCAGCCTACAGGAAATTGCAGCAGAGGGAAGACCCAGGGGCTGACCGAAGGCAGCCTTTCATGTTGCCTCTGCTGCTGCTGGCAACCAACAGGAGAAGGAGAGAGGTGAGGGAGCATTGCCGGACCCCAGGGAGGGGAAGAAAAGGCTTAACCTGCAGACTTGGTGAGGTTAGATGCTGGGTATTTTGATGCCCTTAATCGCCGGTGCCCTGGGCCTGAGCTAGCTCGAACCATCAAATAATCTGAATATCAAACATGCTAGTTTGAATTCAATGTGGGCCTGAATGTAACTTAATCAATGATCACCCTATCAAAGTTTTTTGAGATGAAAGATCATTTTGGCTGCAACATTTTGAAGCATTTGAAGTTTAGAAAGCAGTTGGGAAGAAAGAGAACAGTAAAATCCGTTACAATAATCTAAGTATGACATAATCAATGTGAACCAAAACAGCACAATGTTTCTCAGAAAACAAGGAACAAATTTTATAAAGTTTGTTTGGGTTTTAAAAAACCAGCTCGTACTACAGCATTGACCTGAGGTTCCAACAACAAAGTTGTATCTAAATAACTTCTAGCAGCTTCAAATACACTTCACTTTACAGAAAATCTGTCTGACAAAGACAGAATTCATGGGGCGGAATTTTCATGTTGATGTAATCAGAGTAACTTGGCCTTATCTTTATCAAGCTTAAAGCCATGAATAGCACTATAATCCTCAATCTTAGTAAATCAAGGGCCATCCTAGTCTAGCCCCCACATTCTGGAACACACTCCCATGAAGCAGGGGCGTAGCCAGACAACAGATTTTGGGTGGTCCTAGGCAAGAAGTGGGTGGGCACCAAGTGTTCTTCGCCCACCATCACCACCACCACCAACAAAATATCTCAGCTGGCAGAAAAATGATTCTTTCCAACTTGGCAGTCTGCAGCAGGCATGCACTGAAAACTGAGCATGCGCAGGTGCCGGTATCGTGGAGAGTAGCGTTTTCGATAGCATCATGGGGAAGTCTTCAACTGGTGGAGCTTGGGATCCCCACCAGCTACCACTAAATGTGTGCTACTGTTGGGTGGGCCTGTGCCCTAAGTGGGTGGGCCCTGGCCCACCCAGGCCCACCTGTGGCTACGCCACTGCCATGAAGGCTTCACACAACAAAAGACTATTTCTACTTCAGGAAGCAGGTGAAAGCCTGGCTCTTCTCTTGCAATTTGAATTAAAGAAGAAACTAACTAGCTAGACACCCAATGATTTTTGTAGACTCAGAGCAGCAAGTTCTGTTTGCCTTCTCTAAAGGTATAATTTGATTTAAGGTTAAAGAGCTGAGGATACCTTCCAGAATATATTTTCCATTGGGGCTTCTGGTTTATCCCTTTTCACCATCTTGCTCTTTTCATTAAGACCCCAAGGTAGGCATTGGCCAAAATATGTTGGGCATATTATCCATGCTGGATTTCTTTGAATGAAGAATATGATGCTGGTTCTGTTTCTAAATGTCTGTACATGTTGCAATTATATGTGATTGTTTTAAAGAATAAAAAAAGATTGATATCTGGTCAGTGTGTGTTTTATATTGTTTCTTGAGTTTTTATACTTATTTATATTTTACATCTATGATTTATGCATGTATCATTTATCATAACACCAAATTATCTGCTTTTTATTATTACATTAGTATCCCGCATTTTCCCACCAATTGGTAGGTTCAACGTGGCTTACATGGAACAGTGGGAACAGTTACAATGGGGAGGTTGGGGGTAATTGATGGGTTGGAAGATTCGGTGGATGTAGAGAAGATTTATGTACTCTCATAGAAGTAGTGGGTTTGGCAGCAGCCTTTGGAGATTCAGTTCGGTTAGGCTGATTCATTGATGGAGAGTTTCGAGGAAAGTTGGGTAGGAACGGAATATGTTGCGTTGGGTTGACTTGTTGGTCGGCCTATAGAGGTGAGGGATTAATGAAATAAGGTTGGTTGCTGGGAACTTGTGTATTTTTCTTTCATTCCCCTTATTTTCTAACTCTTGCTACTTTCTTATCTGTCTATATGTTCCATCTTTGCTTACTCTCTGTGCTGTCTATTAAGACGTTTTATTATGAATTGTTTTGACACTGTAAGTAGCACATTATATGCCATAAAGTGTACTGTTGTTTGAATATTTTTTACTGCTGTAATTGTCTGTTACTTATGTCTGCCTTATTCTTGGATGAATTTCTTCCAAATGGTGGTAAATAAATCCTAATAAAGAAATAGTCATGTTCGAGCCAAGTTTTCTGTTCCCTAGAGTAATTTTGAGGAGGGCTGTGGAACAGAAGTCAGGTGGATCAAAGAAAGCCTAGGAATGATGGCAGTTTGCCAATGTGTTTGAACCTGGGAAACAGGAGACAGAGAAACCAACCTTTCCCCCGGGCAGTGGGTGTGTTTCAGTTACTGACATCACCTAGTACCTGCTAATCAATGTTCTCTCGTTTATTTAATGGTTACTTTAAAGACGAGCAGAGCAAAAATGAAAGTAGGGGAGGGGCCTGTATAATTCCAACTCAAGGGTAAAAAGCAATTTTAATAGTCAGATCTGCGTTTCAGCATTGGGGGGGGGGGGGGTGTCAACAAATGGGTGTGGATATCAGTGTACAGAAACTCATGTAGCCACTTTACAAGGCATGTGAAGGTTATCAATAGAAATCAAACAAAATAAAACATGGAAAAGAAAATAAGATGATACCTTTTTTATTGGACATAACTTAATACATTTCTTGATTAGCTTTCGGAGGTTGCCCTTCTTCCTCAGATCGGAAATAAGCAAATGAGGTAGCAGATAGTATATATGAGAGAAACATCAAAGCATTACTTTGACTGTCTGACAGAGTGGGAGGGTGGGGGTATGCATGGGGACATCAAAGCATTTCATTGATATTCTAACAGAATGGGTGTTGGTAGGTGAGAGGAGGGTAATAAACAGAGAAATACAGCTTTATGTTTTATAATGAGTTAGAAAACCCAGATCTGTGAAAAAAAACCCTAGTATCCTTGGTATGCAAATACCAACAGAGTAAAATATTATGTACTGCAAGTAAACTGTAGGTTTCAAAAAACGTGGTCACAAAGAGCTGGTAAGTCTGACTTCTGTGCTAAGTAAATTAATGGAAACTCTGTTAAAAAAAAAAACAGAAAATAGTCAAGTTTTTGGAATCCAGTAAATTACAGGACCTGAGGCAACATGGTTTTACTAGAGGCAAGCAGATCTGATTGATTTTCTTTGAGTAGGTGACCAACTTGGATCGAGGGAGAGCAGTAGATGTGGTGTATTTAGATTTTAGCAAAGCCTTTGACACGGTTCCACATAGATGACTAATAAATAAACCAAGTGCCCTCGGTATGGGCCCTAAAGTGACTGACTGGGTTAGAAACTGGTTGAGCTGAAGTGGTAAATGGAGCTCATTCTTAGGAAAAGGATGTTACCAGTGGTTCGGATCTCGGGCCAATTCTTTTAAACATTTTAGTAAACGATATTGCTGAAGGGCTGTCTGGTAAGGTTTGCCTCTTTGTGGATGATACCAAAATCTGCAATATAGTAGGCAATCCTGATGGTGTGGATAACATGAGGAGGGACTTAGTGAAGCTAGAGGAATGGTCTGGATTTTGACAGCTTAGATT
The DNA here is from genome assembly GCF_901765095.1 of Microcaecilia unicolor. Classification (NCBI taxonomy): domain Eukaryota; kingdom Metazoa; phylum Chordata; class Amphibia; order Gymnophiona; family Siphonopidae; genus Microcaecilia; species Microcaecilia unicolor. The sequence goes on along the minus strand of NC_044040.1, from coordinate 6,725,107 downwards.
TCATGCTAGAAAATGCAGGGTCATGAATTAGGGTTGTAAAAATCTGAGGGAAAGGTACAGTTCAGGGGGGTGAAGAACTTTTGTGCATGAAAGAGGAGTGGGACTTGGGTGTGATCGTATGCGATGATCTTAAGGTGGCCAAACAGGTAGAAAAGGCAACAGTGAAAGCTAGAAGGATGCTGGGGTGCTTAGGGAAAGGAATGGCCAGTAGGAAAAAGGAGGAGGTGATGGTGCCCCTGTATAAGACTCTGGTGAGACCTCATTTGGAATATTGTGTACAATTCTGGAGACCGAACCTTCAAAAAGACAGAAACAGGATGGAGTCAATCCAGAGGGTGGCTACTAAAATGGTCAGTGATCTTTGTCATAAAGCATATGGGAATAGACTTAAAGATCTCAATATATCTACTTTGGAAGGAAGGCAGGAGAGAGGAGATATGACAGAGACATTTAAATACCTATGTGGCATAAATGCACAGGAACCAAGTCTTTCAGTTGAAAGGAAGCTCTGGAACAAAGGGGCATTGGATGAAGGTGAAAGAGGATAAACTCAGAAGTAACCTGAGGAAATTCTTCTTCATGGAAAGGGTGGGGAATTTGTGGAATGGCCTCCCGGTGGAAGTGGTGGAGATGAAAACAGTATCTGAATTCAGGAAAGCCTGGGGCAACTACATAGAATCTCTAAGGGAGTGATAGAGAGAGTAGATGGCATGGATGGGTAGACTGGATAGGCCATATGGTCTTTTATATATAATATAATATATTTGTTACATTTGTACCCCACGCTTTCCCACTCATGGCAGGCTCAATGCGGCTTACATATTGTATGCAGGTACTTATTTGTACCTGGAGCAATGGAGGGTTAAGTGACTTGCCCAGAGTCGCAAGGAGCTGCCTGTGCCTGAAGTGGGAATCAAACTCAGTTCCTCAGTTCCCCAGGACCAAAGTCCATCACCCTAACCACTAGGCCACTCCTCCACTGTTGCTACTATTTGAGATTCTACATGGAATGTTGCTATTCCACTAGAAGTCGGCCCTTACAGATCACCAATGTGGCCGCGCAGGCTTCTACATGGAATGTTGGTAGTGGAATAGCAACATTCCATGTAGAATCTCCAAAAGTAGCAACATTCCATGTAGAATCTCCAATAGTATCTATTTATTTTTGTTACATTTGTACCCTGCGCTTTCCCGCTCAATGCGGCTTACATGGGGCAATGGAGGGTTAAGTGACTTGCCCAGAGTCACAAGGAGCTGCCTGTGCCTGAAGTGGGAATTGAACTCAGTTCCTCAGTTCCCCAGGACCAAAGTCCACCACCCTAACCACTAGGCCACTCCTCCACTGTTGCTACTATTTGAGATTCTACATGGAATGTTGCTATTCCACTAGCAACATTCCATGTAGAAGTCGGCCCTTGCAGATCACCAATGTGGCCGCGCAGGCTTCTGCTTCTGTGAGTCTGATGTCCTGCACGTACATGCAGGACGTCAGACTCACAGAAGCAGAAGCCTGCGCAGCCTTCTACATGGAATGTTGCTAGTGGAATAGCAACATTCCATGTAGAATCTCCACTAGTAGCAACATTCCATGTAGAATCTCCAATAGTATCTATTTTATTTTTGTTACATTTGTACCCTGCGCTTTCCCACTCATGGCAGGCTCAATGTGGCTTACATGTGGCAATGGAGGGTTAAGTGACTTGCCCAGAGTCACAAGGAGCTGCCTGTGCCTGAAGTGGGAATCCAACTCAGTTCCTCAGTTCCCCAGGACCAAAAGTCCACCACCCTAACCACTAGGCCACTCTTCCACTCTTCCTACATTTTTCTCTGTTTCCATATTTCTATGTAATAGTTCTACCCAAATCCAGTTCAAATCTGTATTATTCTTTGTGACCTTGCCGGGCAATTATGACCTGGACTGGATACTGTTGAAAACTGGGCTTGATGGACCTTTAGTCTGTCCCAGTATGGTGATGCTTATGTACTTACATCATCACAGGTAGGTGCCATCAGTCTGACATGTCTTTACATGTTTCATGATTCATTGTCACTGAGCAGAAAAATGTGGTCACATTCCTTCATAGTCATGTAACAGATTAGGAAGCGACTGAAATATTAACATGAGCAGACCAGACCAGAGGTGATGTCTGTGCAAACCCAACGTCCTGTGTCACACAGTGGGTGCTTAGCGGAGTCAGAGAAGAAACAGAGCAGGTGCAAGTGGTCCATCTGCCATTGGGCCCTGCTCTGTTGGATTAGGCAGTGCATATCCTTGGTTGTTTTATGGAAGTTGGATCAAATACTGTTAATTTTCCCAATCCATTTGGAACCCATCTAAATGCTTTGCCCTTGCAATGTCCTGTGAGAAAGTGCTTTCTTTTGGCTGGTTCATAGCAAAGCTGCTACATTCAGATGTAACGAGTTGAAAAGTACGTAATCTCAGCATTGCACGAAGGCGTGTTTCACAGAATAAGTGGGTGAAAGGTGTAGTTGCATAGATAGTGAATAATGAGGTGGTAGTTATGTGACTGGTAGATGGGTTTGTGTGTGTGTGTGACACAAGAGGCGGGACAAGACACAGAAGGAGTGAATCCATATCATTTCAACCCCTCTCCGCCTTCTTCTCTTCTCTTTCCTTTCCCTACCCCTTCCCTATCCCCTTTTCTTCTTTCCCATCCATCTCATTGGCACCTCTAGTCACCAGCAGTGCGTTGGAGACCTTATCGGAAAATGGTGATTCTGCCACTTTTGTACGTCTGCTTCTCTTCATGTGCCAGTGGGAGTTGGGGAACGTCATAGGTACCCAGTGATTCCGCCACTGCTGCTGAAATTCTTCCTCTCTTCGTGTGTTGGCTGTGGTTGAGGTGCTGATCACCACACCGTGACTCCCCTGCTTAATATGTTGTTGTGGTTGGATGGGGAGGAGGTGAACCCATACCAGTGCACAACCTCTTGGAACAGGAATGGAAAAAGGACTTGCCCTACTATGACATGCAATACATAGGGCCGCCGGGGGGGGGGGGGGGGCAAAATTCCCTGGGCTCGGGCCTCCAAGGGGGCCTGGCGCTGGGGTCTCTCTCTCCTGCTCCAGACAGGACCCAAGTGATCGTGTCCCGACAGGAGCAGGAGAGACAAAACTCTGGCACCGGGCCCCCCTTGGAGGCTGGGGAGGACCCGGAGCTTCCTCCAGCACATGCCCTGAGAGGAAAAGCAGGGGCAGGCAGTCAGCGCTGGAGGAAGATGCCTTCTGCTGGTGGGGCCTCGGGATCCCCACCGGCCAAGGTATTTAGGCAGCAGTAGCAATCGGGGAGGGGGTGGCAGCAGCCCTGCCCTGGCGGCGGTGGCCCTGCTGAAGGCCTGGTTCAGTCTCTCTGCGGCCCTGACATCTTTCCCTGCTCTTCAGTATGTATTCATTTCTTCAGTAGCTGCTTAAGGGTTTTTTTTGTTTGTTTTGTTTTCATTTAACTCATGCTTTTCCATTAGTAGTCCAAGGCGGGTTACGTTCAGGTACAGTAGTTTTCAGTTTCAGAAGGGCATGTGCTCAGTTCTTCCATCTCCGAAACTGAAACTCAGTGAGCACATTCAAATAAACAGAAAGACAGACAGACAAACTGATGCTCAACCACAGGCCAGGGCCACTGAAAGACTGAGCCGGGCTTGGGGCAAGGCCGCTGCCCCCCCTCCCCCAATCGCTACCACTGTCACCTCCCTCTCCTGCTCCCAGGCCGCCGGCGCCGCAGTCCCCAGTCTCCACCTGCCCACCCCCAGCCCCGTCAACAGCCCCCCTCCGTCCGCCGCCGGGCCCCCTGCATTCAAATCAGCAGCACCAGCGAGCAGCGCCTCACCTCCATGTGAAAGCGGCAGATTGCCTCCCTTTGGGCTCTCTCTCACTGTGCTCCGCCCTCGCGGAAACAGGAAGTTACATCAGACGAGGGCGGGACACAGTGAGGGGAGGCCCGAGGCGATCCGCTGCTCTCAAACAGACGCGAGGCGCTGTGCTGCCAACTAGAGACTCTCCCTTTTCCAAATGCAGGGGGGCCCGGTGGCAGACAGAAGGGGGCCGCCGACTGAGCTGAGGGCAAGCAGGTGGAGACTGGGGACTGCAGCGCCAGTGGCCTGAGAGAAGGAGAGAGACCCCAGCGCCTGAGGAATTTTGTACCCCCTGCCCCAGGCACTATCGCTGAAGAGAAAAGTACTTAAACAGAGCAAGTACCAGTCGTAGCTGTTGGTCAAAAGTAGGTGCTGCCACAAGGACCCCTCTCTCCACTTTTCCTCTGTCAGTGCTTCTTCCTTCCCTGGACTCCTCCACCTTCCTTTCCGCTGTCTTTCTCCATGGCCTTTTCATTTATTTTGGTGTGACAATCGCACCATAGTGACACATTAGCCAACACTGCTTGGTACAGAGTGTGCATGGAAGAAGGGGCAGTGTCATGGCCTCGAAGGGCCTGAAGTTCAAAAGTAAACGCAGGCACTAGAGACCATTAACGCATTTCTAGCACCTGCATCCACCTGTGCAGAATGTTCAGAGGAGTCTAGCGTGGGAAACAATGAGTGTGGATAATATGCTAATGTAGTCAAGCTCATGCAAATGAGGTCATTTTGTATTCCTCCCCAATGCTCAGAAAAGAGCGCCAGAAACAGAACTGCTTTAACCGCTGCAAAAAATTACGCCAGGTCAAAGCAGGCATTAGGGTGCCCGGAGAGAGGATTTCCCATGATTCTCAGGCTTCTCTCGTGATTTTTTTTTCTGCAAAATCTGCCAGGTTTGATTGCCTTTGGAAACATAAGGAAGCCTGTGCAAGACCTTAAGCGCTGCCATCTGTTTCCTGCATCTAAATTTAAAGTGTCTGTGCTAAAAAATGTTTTTTAAAAATGCCCAGTGAAAGTACACATTGGTGTCAATTTTCCGTGTCTTAATATAAGCGTCCAAGCTAAAAACAAAATGCTTATATTTAGGCCTTAGGAAACAGACACCAATGCGCGCTTCACCAGGCGCATGCGCATAGGAGCCACGCTTACCACGGAACTGTTCTGCGCATTTGCCAAGCACAACCCTCTTGTCGAACTCCCTAATGCTCAATGCTCTGAGTGCGCCTATATGTGCATCTCATTAGCATTGAGCATTAGGGCATTGTTCTTCTGTGCTGTTCCGACGGTATTTTTATGGCGCTATTTAAAAAAGAAAAACCACTGGAGTTTTGCTCATCTGGGCCTCATAGAGTAAGGTTTTTTTTTTTGTTACATTTGTACCCCACGCTTTCCCACTCATGGCGGCTTACATGGGGCAATGGACGGTTAAGTGACTTGCCCAGAGTCACAAGGAGCTGCCTGTGCTGGGAATTGAACGCAGGTCCTCAGTTCCCCAGGACCAAAGTCCACCACCCTAACCACTAGGCCACTCCTCCAGACCTCCAGATGAGGAACACAAAGGTACCTTCATTGTTAAGATGAGATTGTAGCGCTCTTTTTCCTTATTTCTATAATTTTCTTTCAATATTATGCCCTGTTCCTGTATCTTCACAGATGTCTCTCTCCGAAGCAGATCTATTTAGACATCATTTCCTAATAACTGAAATGATGAAACCAGTGTGGGGAGGAACAGGCTAGTGATTAGAGAAGTGTGTTGCCTGCCAAGGAAGCCAGCAGCATTCAGATCCCACTGGCACTGCATGTGGTCTTTGGCAAGTCACCTCAATCTCTGTTGCCTCAGGTGCAAAAACAAACTTTAAGCTGCCACTGAAAAAAATGGGTGAGCTAAGTAAACTGATGAATCATGGAAGGGCTTTCTACAGAAATTATTTGCATACTAGTTGACACCTGGTGAAATTCAATGGAAGAGGCTCCATTTACCCTGTCACCTCTCTCAACCCAGCCTCATCACTATGATCCCTAACTACAAACAAACCCAAACTTTTATTCCTCTGCCTGCCTCAAACCTCCCCTTTTCTGGATATTTGGCTCACAGATCCATCATGCTCAGTCTTGCCCTCCCCTCCTTGAACAAAACATCCCTTTCCTGGTATCCTCTTTTCCTGCATTTCTTGGTTCCCTCCAACCCTGCCTGGGTTGAGAAACCTACAGCCTTGTGTCCACCAGAGTCCCACAGCAATGTGTGCCAGTGTACCAGCCACACATACATAGTCCACTAGTCACTGTCGCACACCACTTGCCCTCCTGAGAGAGAGAGAGAGAGAGAGAGAGAGAATTTCAAGCTACCACACATGATCTCTTTCTTTGCCCCAAAATTTGGTGGCTCACCAATGAGTTTCAATAAACTAAGTACTGGACGTGAAGGACTTAGGAGAAGCCATCTGGGACAGGGGAGCAAATACTGGAAGCCTGAGTCATCCATTTGGTTTCAGGACCCCTGGCATGGGAATTTAGTCTGTGTAGGTAGGGTGGATTTTCAGGATATAATCAAATGAATGATGTTTGAAGAAGACTGAGAAATTGCTCTCATATGTATATGTAATTTTAATTGAGGTAAAATGTTTACACAATGAAATTTAATTACATATTTCAAGTTTCACTATATAATCCCAACGTCATCACTTCCAATACCATGCCTTCAGTAACAATCATTTGTCTTTATTTACTTAACATACTTACATTTTGCTTATCATAGATCCCAGGCTGATTATAAACATAATTAAAACATTTTAAGAACATATCATAAATGACCACATCTAGTACACATTGGAACAATTGATACATATTACATTATTAGTATCAATGTACACTAAATCCCTGCCTCAAAGAGCTTCTAATCTAAGCAGGTACCCTACGCAGTGGGATAATATCACATGGGGGAAGTGGAATTTGATCCTTGGTTTCCCGACTTTCCCATGCCATTACCACTAGACGTCTCCTTCTCTAAGTTAGCAGTGTTGATGTATCTTTGATACAACACACTCGGAACCAGGAAGCCCAGTTCAAACGCCCCACTTCAGCTCTGTGTAATGTTGGGCACTTCACTTATTCCTCCTTATCCAGTCTTCCCATCCTCCATACCATCTATCCCTCCTCTCTCTTAGAGATCCTATGTGCTTGTCCCATGTCCACCACCTCCATTGGAAAGCCATCCCTTGAATCTACCACCCTTTCCATAAAGAAGTATTTCCTTAGATTACTTCGGAGTCTATCCCCTTTCACTTTCATCTTATGCCCCCTCATTCTAGAGCTTCCTTTCAATTGAGACTCATTTCCTGTGCATTTATGTCATGGAGGTATTTAAGTGTCTCTATCTTATCTCCCTACTATCATCTTTCTTTCAGAATATACATATTGAGATATTTAAGAAGTCTGTCCTCATACACTTTATGATGAAGACCACCCTCTAGAAGCTCTATCCTTTTTATATCTTTTTGAAGGTGTAGTCTCCAGAATTGCACACAATACTCTAAATGGGGTCTCACCAGAGATATATAGAAGCAATATCATCTCCTTTTTCTTGATGGCCATTCCTCTCCCTATGCATCCTTCAGGCTTTTCTACCTGTTTTGCTACCTTAAAATCATCAGACACAATAACCCCCAAGCCCTGCTCTTCTGTGCACAGAAGTACTTCACCCCCTATACTGTACTACTCCCTCATGCTTTTGCAGCCCAGATGCATGACCCTCCATATTTTAGCATTAAATCGTAGCTGACAAATTCTGGACATTTCTTCAAGCCTATCTATACCATCAGGGGTGTCTAGCCTATTGCAGATTTTGGTATCATCTACAAGGAGACAAAGGTGATATTCTAAAAAAACTGAACATAAACTGGAAGGATGTACTAGATCAAATTACAAAGCTAAGTAACAACAATTCAACCGGACCTGTTGCTATTTACTCCACAGTTCTAAAGGACCTAAACAAATGGAATTGAAGACCTATCATTAAAATCTGCCACTTTACTGTACCTAAGGACGGATTGGAGGAGATGGAAAGAATTCTATGAGCCATTCTCTGCCTGCTTTCCCCACTTGCTATCATACACTGTGTCTATTTGTTGGGGTTTATTTATGTTTTTTATTTTGATATTCTTGAGTATTTGTTGTTAATGTTGAGACAGAGAAGTTGGGAATAGGTGCTACTATTTTGGACAGGGTGAGAGGGAGAGATGAAGATGTTAAAGGATAGGGGATGTTGTAGCAGAGATAGTACCTACCTGAAAAAGGGAGCACGGTGGTCAATACCATTCACACCTCGACCCTTCATCCTATGGTGTCTAGTTGTTCAGGACCTGGAAGAAGGCAACTGGGTAGTCTTTGGTTCCCAATGGGGTGGGGAAAGGATGAATCTGTAGGGTTACGGCCATCCTGCACTCTCTTTGGCTACGGTACATATAGATAAGAGAGGAGGAGATGATTGTAATATTGCCCCACTCAGAGCTTGAAAGAAGGAGCAAGTAGTTTGATCTTTTTTTGGGGTGAGAAGAGGAGACATCTTGGAACCTAGGATCAGCAGCATTTAGCAGGGTGTGTGCCTATGTGTGTGTGTGAGGCGGGGGGGGGGGGGGGGGGTTAGGGGAGGCCAGCAGCACTGGAAAGTGGTGGTTTCCTTTTATCAAATTTTGAACTGCACCCAGAGGCCTGATTCTTGGGATTTCCTTTTCAATTTTTTAATTTGTGGTCCCTTTTTTTCTGTTTGGTGAGGATCGTCTAGCTTATCGCTTTTAGAAGGTGTACTTATAGGAACATAAAAACATAAGAGTAGCCATAGTGGGTCAGACCAATGGTCCATCTAGCCCAATATCCTGTTTCCAACAATGGCCAAACCAGGTCACAAGTATCTGGCAGAAACCCAATTAGCAGCAAGATTCCATGTAGAACCCCAAAGAATAGCAAGATTCTGGAATCCTAAAGAGTGACACGATTCCATGCAGAATCCCAAAGAAAAGCAAGATTTTGGAATCCTGAAGCGTGGCAAGATTCCATGCAGAATCCCAAAGAAAAGCAAGATTTTGGAATCCTAAAGCATGGCAAGATTCCATGCAGAATCTCAGAGTAGCAACATTCCATGCTACCAGTCCTAGGACAAGTAATAGTCCTCTGCATTATAAATATATGAACATAAGGGTAGCCATACTGGGTCAGACCAATGGTCCATCTAGCCCAGTATCCTGTTTCCAACAGTGGCCAAGCCAGGTCACAAGTATCTGGCAGAAACCCAATTAGCAGCAACATTCCATGCAGAACCCCAAAGAATAGCAAGATTCTGGAATCCTAAAGAGTGACAAGATTCCATGCAGAATCTCAGAGAGTAGCAACATTCCATGCAGAATCCCAAAGAATAGCAAGATTCTGGAATCCTAAAGAGTGACACGATTCCATGCAGAATCCCAAAGAAAAGCAAGATTTTGGAATCCTAAAGTGTGGCAAGATTCCATGCTACCAGTCCTAGGACAAGTAATAGTCCTCTGCATTATAAATATATGAACATAAGGGTAGCCATACTGGGTCAGACCAATGGTCCATCTAGCCCAGTATCCTGTTTCCAACAGTGGCCAAACCAAGTCACGTGTCATATTTGCTTTGCTATCTATTCATAGTTAAGGTTGTTTTGTTTGAGTTGTGGGATTTAGGGCAGTTTTGGTATGGTATGTTTTCCAATACAGCTTCTGAATCTCTATTTTTCTGGGTTTTCGGTAATTGTACTTGGCACCACTGCAGTGCACATAAATGTAATATATATCAGTACATGTTAGAGCAAATTATAGTTTTACCTCAGAACACAGTGTTTTGCATGTCTTTTAATCTTTGTATTATGTTTTGAAACATCCTATTTTTCTAGAAACAAATCTATTAGATACAACAGTTTAATTTTTCACTTGACTTGGCATCCTGACTTTTGAGAGCACAGTACCTTAAACAGAAGGCTGAAAAGGAAAAAGAACGGTGGAGCTAAAAGATTCCTTGTTGAGTATTTTGGTCCACCGTGAGGTGAAGGTACAATAAAGGAGCAGCCTGAGACTGATGTAGAGGCTGAGGAACATGTGACGAATGCAGAAGATGAGCCAGGTGAAGTTCGAAAGGATCTAGAACTGATAGGATGTGAAAGGGTCACTTTTCTGCATTATGATGACCCTGCCACTTGGGGGCAGTGTACCAGCCAGATGGTAATCAAAGAAAAATCTGAGAACCTTATGTTCTGCTTCTCCTGTATTTTATTTACCGATAACGTGATTGGCTCCCTTGTCCTTCCTATCTCCTCCTATCCCTCTTCGAGCCACTTCAGATCCCCCCTATCTTATTGTATTTCTTAGTTCCATGTAACAAAAACCACAGGCGTGGAAAGAACACTGATATCCCACGAAAAGTCACAGAAGAAAAAAGGAGTGGGAATGAAGTCAGGATTTTTCAAAAAGACCAGAGACACTGGATGTAGATAAAAAAAAAAAAAAAAAACTTTCATGAAGGATGACTCGACAAGGTACCGCTCGACAGCGGCGTTTAGAAGCGGCATGCCTTACCATTATCACCCAAAGGTCTTTCTAAAGACCACTCCCCTTTTAGAGTTCATAAATGGTGCATCCAGATCTTTAGACACAAACAACAAGATTCCTGAAGAAAGTACCCTATGTGCCGAAACATGATACCTTGTTGAGTCATCCCTCATTAAAGTTTATCTACCTCCAGGTCTCCGGTCTTTTTGGAAAAGCCTGACTCCGTTCCCACTCCTTGTTTCTCCTTAGTTCCACGTAAGCCACATTGAAACAATACTAATTGGAAAATGTGGGAGAGAAATGCTGTAAATGTTTGAAAATTGTTCACCACTACAAGATGGTCTGAAAATTGTACACAAATAGAAGCTGAATGACCATGTTCCTAATCTATCTGCTGCCCTCCACGTTCTGTTGACACTCCCTGTTTCTGTGGCCACTGGGGAGCAAAACGTTTCAGTGCTGAAGTTGATTAGAACACATCTTCATTCCATGATGACACAAGAGAGATTTTTGGGGCTGGGCCACCTTGTCGGTAGAATATGAAACTGCCCAAAATATTGATACGGAGAAATTTGTTTCAACGGGCTCCTTTTACAAAGCCACACTAGCGATTCTGGTGCAGCAATTGCGATGAAGTCCATTCAATTCCTATGGGCTTTGTTGCATTTGCCAAGGGTCCCTAAATTAAAAGCATGAAAAGTAAAATTATAATGTGCAGTCCTTTTATATAGCCTGTCAAAAGTGTAGCCCAATTTTGTTTTTTTGATTTGGTATGAATATATATTTTATTGTATTTATTTATCTAGTATTGTGAATTGTTTTTTTGTCTTTGGTTTAATATTTACTCAAAGAACGCCCACTCTATGCTGCCAAATGTTTCTGTAACCCGATTTGAGCCAGACTCGATAAGCGGAGATTAAGTTAAAGAGAACCTAAATCATTGTCTCATTTTTATGTAAAATGCAGAATTCTTTAAATGAATGCTCAATTTTAATTTTTAAAAAGTAAGGGGAGGGGGTTGCAAAAGTTGTAGGTTAGTCTAGGGTGTCAGGTAGTCTTAGACCCCATGATCTCATTTAAAAATGCACTGTCTCCTTTTATTTGAAATCTGTTTATTGAGAGAACAAGACAGAACCACCCCCCCCCCCCCAAAAAGGAAAAACTCAAACAGCACAGAGAACTTGGTTTCTTATCGCCCCCTGTCAGAAAAAGTACAAACAGAATATAATTGCTCCCCCAGCTGAACCCGCTCTTTCCTTCCCCCTGAACCCCTCCCACCTCCCAAAACAAGAAATCAACACCAAAGTCTCCTATCCTGTACTAGGTGAGAGACTGTAAGTATGCTTCCCAAACAGAAAGGTCATTCTTTTCTCTTTATGCGGAAAGTGCTGCATCTCTCAACTCCCACAATGCCAGGCGATGAACTCCGGCATGCCATGACCAACTAGATGGAGGTTCTGGAGTCACCCAAGAACCTAAGATGCATTTCCCCCCCACTATAATAAACTTTTGGATTATGCATTGTCTCCTCTTCATTGCTTGTGCCACCAGCAGCTGGATTGTTCCCTGGTTAAGGAAGAGCCCATCTCAGTGGAATGTGCTTCTTAGGTCCTGACAAGGCGTGGAGGAGTAACTACTACTACTACTACTATTTAACATTTCTAAAGCGCTACCAGGGTTACGCAGCGCTGTACAATCTGACAAAGAAGGACAGTCCCTGCTCAAAGGAGCTTACAATCTAAAGGACAAAAAAGTGCTAGTGGTTAGAGCAGTGAAGCCAGGCTAAAATCCCACTGATGCTCCTTGTGACCTCGGGGAAGTCACTTAACCCTCCACTGTTTCAGGTATCTTAGACTGAAATCCCTCCAGAGACAGGAAAATGGCCGCTGTACATGAACGTAACATCTTTCTCTCCTGTCTATGCCTTTTGCCTCTGGAAAGCTTGCTACTTTTTGTTCCTGTGCATGGAGCTAGGAGCATTTCTAAGAATATTACCTCTCAGGTTCTGAATTTTAATTTCCTACCAAAAACCTGCATCTGGCTTCCAGAACCTCTCCCCCTGTACCTTTTTACATTATCAGTACCGATATAGTTGACTCACTCCAGCACTTTCTAAAATGTTCTCTAAGTAACGCTTTTTAAAGTTTTAACATTTTTTTATTCAGGATGAAAGATCAGTACAGCAAACTGATGAACAATGCAAAATCTGCCATAAAGTATATATGTATTTTATTTTTTATTTATTAGGATTTATTTACCGCCTTTTTGAAGGAATTCACTCAAGGCGGTGCACAGTAAGAATAAATCAAACATGAGCAATAGGTGATTACAGCAGTAAAAATAGTCAAATAACAATACAAAATATGGCAAAGTAGACTACTTACAATGTCAACACAATACACAATAGAACATTTTAATTGACAGTGATGGGTATAAGCAAAGATGGAACATATAGGTAAGAGAGTTAGAAAGTAAGGGGTCTAATTTAAAGAAAGGTGCACATGAGGTCAGACAGATGGTTAAATATTATCTCAGCTAGGATAGAAGTAGATATAATAACTAGGACCAGTGAAATAAGAATGAACCCTTATTCACTTGTTCAGAACCCTTATTTTATCATCCTCACTTTAATATTCCGTTATCTCTTGTTTGTCCTGTTTGTCCTAATTAGATTGCAAGCCCTGTCAAGCAGGGACTCTCTTCATGTCCAGTGTACAGCACTGCATATATCTAGTAGCGCTATAGAAATAAGTAGTAATAGTAGTCTTTGGGATTCCGGAATCTTGCTACTCTTTGTCCTTATCCCTTATTATCCTGTTTGTCCTAATTCGATTGTAAGCTCTGTGGAGCAGGGACGGTCTCTTCATTCCCCGTGTACAGCACTGCGTACATCTAGTAGCGCTATAGAAATAAGTAGTAATAGTAGTCTTTGGGATTCCGGAATCTTGCTACTCTTTGTCCTTATCCCTTATTATCCTGTTTGTCCTAATTCGATTGTAAGCTCTGTCGAGCAGGGACTGTCTCTTCATGCCCCGTGTACAGCACTGCGTACGTCTAGTAGCGCTACAGAAATGCTAAGTAGTAGCAATAGTAGTCTTTGGGATTCTGGAATCTTTCTACTCTTTGTCCTTTTCTCTTATTTGTCCTGTTTGTCTGTCCTAATTCGATTGTAAGCTCTGTGGAGCAGGGACGGTCTCTTCATGCCCCGTGTACAGCACTGCGTACATCTAGTAGTGCTATAGAAATAAGTAGTAATAGTAGTCTTTGGGATTCCGGAATCTTGCTACTCTTTGTCCTTATCCCTTATTATCCTGTTTGTCCTAATTCGATTGTAAGCTCTGTCGAGCAGGGACTGTCTCTTCATGCCCCGTGTACAGCACTGCGTACGTCTAGTAGCGCTACAGAAATGCTAAGTAGTAGCAATAGTAGTCTTTGGGATTCCGGAATATTGCTACTCTTTAGGATTCCACATGGAATCTTCCTACTCTTTGAGGTTCCGGAATCTTGCTACTCTTTGTCCTTATCCCTTATTATCCTGTTTGTCCTAATTAGATTGCAAGCTCTGTCGAGCAGGGACTGTCTCTTCATGTTCAAGTGTACAGCTCTGCGTACGTCTAGTAGCACTATAGAAATGATAAGTAGTAGTAGAATCAAACAGAGATCCCGATTTTTTTAAATGACCCCCTCCCATCTATCCCCATTTCCATTATCCCACCATAATGCAACTATGATGGCCCATTGTCTGGACTCTTATGACTCCAGCCCATCTGTTTATGGTGTGAGTATATCCTAGACTTCTCTAGGTAACATATCTACACCTGTGATTTGGGGTGTAAATATTTTCTGACTAAAATAACAGACGTTTGAGTTAGAGCTAAGCGAAACTGTTTTCCACTTTCAGTCGAAACTGCCACCAAAACTCTTTTGTCCATTTTCGGCCAAATGAAAGTGGGGGGAGGTGAAGTGGAAGAAATAATTGGCTTGGAAAAAGGGGGCATGTGGGAGAATGAGGGAGGGAGAAGAGAGAAATTTGTACAGCACTGCGTAACCCTAGTAGCGCTCTAGAAATGTTTAGTAGTAGAAGATACTGGAATGGGGGGGGGGGGGGGGGGAGGAGAATGTGTCAATTGATAGTTTGCGGGGGGGGGGGGGGGGGGGAGAATGTGTCAATTGATAGTTTGCGGGGGGGGGGGGGGCCACCAGTGTCCCTAGCAACGGCCCTGCTAAAATCCATAAACCTGGAAACCCTGGTAGACCAATCATATCTGGTACTGGCCCATTTACAGAGGCAATATCTGGACTTATAGAGGGGATTCTTAAACAGCTTCATTCAAGATACCACAGACTAAAAAAAAACATCAAACAGCACCAGATACACTTCTGGTCACAATGGATGTAGAAGTAGTTTACTGCAACATTCCCTATGCAGATGGCATAGCTGTATGTGACAAATCCCTAAACACATCCACCCTGGATTTTCAGGATCTCCACAATGAATATGCATAGAGAGATTTGCATATCATGGGTCTCTGCTACATATTCATTATGGCAGTCCTGAAAACTGAGGGCAAGGTAGACCTCCAGGAGAGGATTGAGGACTGCATTAAATCTACTACCCTCTAGCATGGCGGTTCTCACCCCTTCTAGAGCCATAGGTCTGCTCTTGTTTTCAGGATACCTATAATCAATATTCATAAGCCAGTCTGTCCTTTGCAGACTGTCCTGAGACCACAGTTCCTCTGCACCAGGTGCAGTATGTCTAGATGTGGCTCTGCATAGATCTTAGGGGTTTGATCTACAGGAAGTTGTTGCCAGAGAATGTAGTAAAAGCAGTTAGCTTAGCAGGGTTTAAAAAAAGATTTGGCAAGCTTCTTGAAAGAAAAAGCCCATAAGCCATATTCTTAAGATGGATTTGGGGAAAAATGCACTGCTTATTTGTAGGATAATCAGCATAAAATGTACTGCTTTGGTTTGGGATCTTGCCAAGTACTTGTAACTTGGTTTGGTCTCTGCTGGAAACGGGATGCTGGACTTGATGAACCATCGGACTGTCCCAGTATGGCAACACTTATGTTCTGTACGCTGGGAGGGGGTGGGGACCACATTGCCAGATTTATACTGTCTTAGGGTCTTCCCCCTCCCAAAGCAGATGTATGTGTTATATATATTGGGTATGCAGAGAGAAATGATAAATTCACCCGATCTATTCTCAGTGGTAACTGTGACATCTACACTTTGAAAGTGGTTTTCTAGGTTGGCTGCGTGTAGTCCTAGGTCTGAAAACCATTTGAAATGGGAGGGTGAGAGATATAGAAGAAATCTCAGGTCAGCGATCCTGGAAGAAGGAATAATCTGGTGTCCGGCTGCTTGTAGGGTGGGTGTGGGCAAATGCAAAATCAGTCACCCATCCTGCAGGTAGAAAAGGCGGGGGAGGAGACGGGGTCCGGGGAGAGGAGCAGATCCGAGAGGAGGAGACATCGGGGGGGTTGGGGGGTTGACCGGGGAGGAGGAGCCGAGGCTCCGGGCCACGCGGTGCAGGAGGAGGAGGAGGCTGGCGGTGCTCGGGAGTGACGGTGGCCGCAGCATCACTGCAGTCTGCGGCGGGAGCGGGGAGACGGTGCCGGGGGACATGTCGAGAGCCTGAGGGGCTCCGGGAGCTGCCAGCGGGGGCCATGGCGAGGGAGAACGGCGAGAACAGCTTGTCCTGGAAGAAGCAGGCGGACGATATCAAGTCGATCTTCGAGTTCAAGGAGACCCTGGGCACGTAAGTGCAACCGGGGCAGAGGAGGGGGCTGGAGCCCGGCCAGCGAACGTTCGGGGGTCCTATCTCCACAGTCCGGGCACCCGAACTTGTTAGGGGCGAGGTTCGGTTCTTGCCGGACTTTTAGGCTTTGCAGAGCAATGACTTGGTTTTTGTAAAACGCGAGATGGAGTTTGTTTGATGTTGGATTCAAGTTCTTAACCTCCTCTGTCAGTTGTGCTGAGGGTGTGGAATTGGCTTTCGTTGGTTGCATCAGATCTTTTTTTTTTTTTTTTTGGGGGGGGGGGGGGGTTAGAGGTCACATCATAAGGAGTTTCACGTTCTTCTTTAGGGACCCGGGGGGGGGGGGGCTTCTTTTAGCTTACAAAAGAATTTGCTTTACCTGTGTTGTTTGAAATATCTTCCAGCATTTCTAGGTTTGCACCTCTTTCGTTTCCTAACTTGTGTGAAATATGGGGGGGAGGAGGGGGGGGGTCGCTGGACTGATTCTGAAAAGAAACAGGGGCATCTGTGCCCAGATTATGGTTGCATAGATTAAGGGATGCCATAGAAATGGAAGGACCAGGGTGAATGCACAGGAGCTGCGCCCAGGGAGGGGTCATTTGTGTCCCCCCCCCCCAATGAGCAAATAAAAAAAGGAGCTAAACTAACATAAATCAGGCAGTGGCAGCTGCGTAGGATTCACAGAGTGACATAGTAGATTGTAGCTGAAAAAGACTGCCCAGTTGGTCCTGGTGCCTCCAAGATCCATCCCAGCTGCCAGTCAGCCCTCTGAGACATCACTCTGAACCCGAGACAGGTCTTGCTCCCTGGCATGCCACTCTCCTGGCTAGATGACTACTACTAATCATTTCTATAGCGCTACTAGGCGTACACAGCGCTGTACAAATTCTATACAATCTAACTTTTTTGTACCTGGGGCAATGGAGGGTTAAGTGACTTGCCCAAGGTCATAAGGAACTGCAGTGGGACTTGAACCCAGATTGCCAGGATCAAAGCCCGCTGCACTAACCATGACCTTTTGAGGTCATGCAGGATGCCTCTGAGTTCCTACCTGGGGCAATGGAGGGTTAAGTGACTTGCCCAAGGTCATAAGGAACTGCAGTGGGACTTGAACCCAGATTGCCAGGATCAAAGCCCGCTGCACTAACCATGACCTTTTGAGGTCATGCAGGATGCCTCTGAGTTCCTACCTGGGGCAATGGAGGGTTAAGTGACTTGCCCAAGGTCATAAGGAACTGCAGTGGGACTTGAACCCAGATTGCCAGGATCAAAGCCCGCTGCACTAACCATGACCTTTTGAGGTCATGCAGGATGCCTCTGAGTTCCTACCTGGGGCAATGGAGGGTTAAGTGACTTGCCCAAGGTCATAAGGAACTGCAGTGGGACTTGAACCCAGATTGCCAGGATCAAAGCCCGCTGCACTAACCATGACCTTTTGAGGTCATGCAGGATGCCTCTGAGTTCCTACCTGGGGCAATGGAGGGTTAAGTGACTTGCCCAAGGTCATAAGGAACTGCAGTGGGACTTGAACCCAGATTGCCAGGATCAAAGCCGCTGCACTAACCATGACCTTTTGAGGTCATGCAGGATGCCTCTGAGTTCCTACCTGGGGCAATGGAGGGTTAAGTGACTTGCCCAAGGTCATAAGGAGCTGCAGTGGGACTTGAACCCAGATTGCCAGGATCAAAGCCGCTGCACTAACCATGACCTTTTGAGGTCATGCAGGATGCCTCTGAGTTCGTACCTGGGGCAATGGAGGGTTAAGTGACTTGCCCAAGGTCATAAGGAACTGCAGTGGGACTTGAACCCAGATTGCCAGGATCAAAGCCGCTGCACTAACCATGACCTTTTGAGGTCATGCAGGATGCCTCTGAGTTCCTACCTGGGGCAATGGAGGGTTAAGTGACTTGCCCAAGGTCATAAGGAACTGCAGTGGGACTTGAACCCAGATTGCCAGGATCAAAGCCCGCTGCACTAACCATGACCTTTTGAGGTCATGCAGGATGCCTCTGAGTTCCTACCTGGGGCAATGGAGGGTTAAGTGACTTGCCCAAGGTCATAAGGAACTGCAGTGGGACTTGAACCCAGATTGCCAGGATCAAAGCCCGCTGCACTAACCATGACCTTTTGAGGTCATGCAGGATGCCTCTGAGTTCGTACCTGGGGCAATGGAGGGTTAAGTGACTTGCCCAAGGTCATAAGTGGGACGAACCCAGGTTGCCAGGATCAAAGCCCAGCTGAGTTCGTGCCCAGCACCCCCCCTTTCACAATACTCCAGAACCACTGTTTCCCTGAAAATCTGGCCTAAGTCCCTGTGACCTTTCTGATCATTTCCATACCACCATCACCCAGCTACATGAGCACCTGTGTTTCCACAGGGAAAAGTGACTGACATTTCTTGCTTTCTTTTATGCCATTTCCAATCTGAAACAGCACAAAATTGGAAGACATTTCTGTCACTTTTCCTGCCTTATTTTGCTCCAGCCCTGAGGGTGATGGTCTCACTGTCAGGAGGAAGACAGGTCTCCCACCCACTTAACAGCACTGGATCCTGGCCCTGGATCTTAATGGGATTAGGGATCTGGAAGCAGTTTTTTTTCTGTAAACCAACTTTAGAAAAATGTGTGCCACCTTCTGGTTCCCTGATAAATGGAAGCAGGTCTCTTGCCAAGTTCCCATTGGGTTTCCATTTGATCAAAGAAGAAATGTAATTTTACCCAGGGCTGTCCTTCCTGAGCAGCGCTTTCTACCCATCTGTCTCCCCCAGTTTTCAAAGCCAGCTCACGAGTTTTCTGGTTGTTACATTATCACAACAGAACTCCGAGTGACCTTTTATTTAAACAATGTATCTGATGCAACTTTTCGCTGGAAGAATCTGTATCTGTTGCAAGATAGATACTTTAATGATGTGAATGGGAGCCCTGCTTATTCAGGACAGAAAGAAAAACCAACTGCAATCACCTTGCCTGGTAGGTTTCCTTCAGATGGGCCATGGCATGAATTTGAAATGAGATCACTGCAGACCTGGGAATTGCAGACTGGCAGAAACAAACTTTGGTATCGCATTTGTCCCAGTTCAGGATGGATGTCAACATACTGTCTTTGATGTTTCACTTATATATACTGTTATTTATCAACATTTTGCTTATTTCTGATCTGATGAAGAAGGGTTACCTTCCAAAGATAATCAATAGAAATCAAACAAAATAAAACATTGAGAAGAAAATAAGATGATACCTTTTTTATTGGATGTAACAATACATTTCTTGATTAGCTTTCGAAGGTCGCCCTTCTTCCTCAGATCGGAAATAAGCAAATGTGCTAGCTGACAGTGTATATAAGTGAAAACATTCAAGCATTACTATGACAGTAAAATAGATACCATTGGAGATTCTACATGGAATGTTGCTACTATTGGAGATTCTACATGGAATGTTGCTATTCCACTTGCAACATTCCATGTAGAAGGCTGCGCAGGCTTCTGTTTCTGTGACGTGCAGGACGTCAGACTCACAGAAGCAGAAGCCTGCGCGGCCACGTTGGTGATCCGCAAGGGCCGACTTCTACATGGAATGTTGCTAGTGGAATAGCAACATTCCATGTAGAATCTATAGAAATCAAACAAAATAAAACATTGAGAAGAAAATAAGATGATACCTTTTTTATTGGATGTAACAATACATTTCTTGATTAGCTTTCGAAGGTTGCCCTTCTTCGTCAGATTGGAAATAAGCAAATGTGCTAGCTGACAGTGTATATAAGTGAAAACATTCAAGCATTACTATGACAGTAAAATAGATACCATTGGAGATTCTACATGGAATGTTGCTACTACTGGAGATTCTACATGGAATGTTGCTATTCCACTTGCAACATTCCATGTAGAAGGCTGCGCAGGCTTCTGTTTCTGTGAGTCTGACGTCCTGCACGTACGTGCAGGACGTCAGACTCACAGAAGCAGAAGCCTGCGCGGCCACATTGGTGAACTGCAAGGGCCGACTTCTACATGGAATGTTGCTAGTGGAATAGCAACATTCCATGTAGAATCTATAGAAATCAAACAAAATAAAACATGGAAAAGAAAATAAGATGATACCTTTTTTATTGGACATAACTTAATACATTTCTTGATTAGCTTTCGAAGGTTGCCCTTCTTCCTCAGATCGGAAATAAGCAAATGTGCAAGCTGACAGTGTATATAAGTGAAAACATTCAAGCATTACTATGACAGTAAAATAGATACCATTGGAGATTCTACATGGAATGTTGCTACTATTTGAGATTCTACATGGAATGTTGCTACTATTGGAGATTCTACATGGAATGTTGCTATTCCACTTGCAACATTCCATGTAGAAGGCTGCGCAGGCTTCTGTTTCTGTGACGTGCAGGACGTCAGACTCACAGAAGCAGAAGCCTGCGCGGCCACGTTGGTGATCCGCAAGGGCCGACTTCTACATGGAATGTTGCTAGTGGAATAGCAACATTCCATGTAGAATCTATAGAAATCAAACAAAATAAAACATTGAGAAGAAAATAAGATGATACCTTTTTTATTGGATGTAACAATACATTTCTTGATTAGCTTTCGAAGGTTGCCCTTCTTCGTCAGATCGGAAATAAGCAAATGTGCTAGCTGACAGTGTATATAAGTGAAAACATTCAAGCATTACTATCATCTTGTTTTCTTTTTTCTCTTGATTACCTTTCAAAGTGGACCAACAGGGCCACCACATCTCTCGACTGGACCTACTGTCTTGAGATTGTGCTGCCTGATTTCTTCTCCGAGGTTCCTTCGCAACCAGTAGGGGGAGGAAAGATCACACAAGTCCACCCAGCTTTAAACTAGGTGTTGTCACCTTTCTACCACATGTCATCTTTTCTACAGAGTGTCCTGGACGGCATCCAGCTTGCTCTGCCTGTCCACCTGCACGGCAGCCTCTCTGCTTTCTAACTCTAAGCTAAACCTTTATCAGCTTAAATTTGTCTGGGTTTCTTTTCTTGGAAACTGTGTTGGAAATATCTGTACAGCTTCCTGAGAAGATTTTTTTTTGAGGGGGGGGTGTCTTTTACTGCTGCAGATAACGCGAGCTAATCTCTAGCAAAAGACCCCCTCAGGGTCTTAGACGGTGAACAGAGATCATATTTTTCCACAGGTAGAGAACGAGAAAATATCCCTTAAAAGAAAAAAAATAACCAACACAAGCTAAGACCCCTTGGGTTCAGGAAGTTCTGATCAAGCAGGTCTCTGCTTCCTGTTTTCAGAAGATAAATAACCCAGATCCCCCTGAGCCCCTTCAGCACGTGCCTGGTTAATACCCCATAAATATGCAATACTTACGGCTTCTAGGGAGCTGAGCTGACTCAGTCTTATAAAGAGGTGTTATTAAGACAGTAATAAAGGAGATTTAATATCACCACAATATCACCTTAGCGCCAGATAATAGCTTCTCGATTGATGAAAGCCAAAGGCATTTCTAGCACTTAACATCAAGATTTAAACAAGGTACTTCATGTGAAAGCAGAGGGCGGCTTTTCTGTGTAAATATTTCATTCTGCTGCATTATTCCTAGTGTACCAAATAATTAAATATCAGTGCCTTATCCAGCTATCAGAAACTGGTTTTCATTAACTGATGCTGCTGTTTAACTTGGGTCTAGAACTCTCCCCTCCCCCTAATTCCTATAGACTACCATGAGGTCTATTTGCATGGATTGAATTTAAGAACAGATTGGTTTATTTTGTCTTTTTTTTTTACAGTATTGTATGGGGGGGGGGGGGGGGGTGCCTTATAATGAATTTTATACAGGTACATGTCCCTGTCTTAAGTGGTTATAGAGGCAGCTTGAGATAAAGGGACTCTCCTGATGTCGTGACAGTGGGAAGGGTTCGATTGGGACCCTGTCTCTTTATATGTTCAGTGGCTCTTGTATTTGAGTATTGGGAATACTGGTGTAGGGGAGAATTCCAGGGTAATAGAGGGAGGCAGGAAGGGAAAGAGAGCTGGGCTTTGTAAAGGGAAAAAGGGGAAGGCTGGAGTGGGTGATGGAGGGAAGAGGAGACTTGCTGCCCTCCCAGACGAAGCAGTCAGCCCTGGGGGGCCGCCTTGGTCACTAGGGGGCCCATTTATTAAGCCACGCAAGCGTCTACGTGCATGCAACATGCGCCAAAATGGAGTTACTGCCCGGTTACTGCTTGGCTCTTGCGGTAATTTCATTTTTGGCACGTGTCCAAAAAATTATGTGGCATTTGATGCACGTAGGCCATTACCGCACGAGTCTTTACCTCTAGGTCAATGGCTGGCGGTAAGGACTCAGACCCAAAATGGACGTGCGGCAATTTTCATTTTGCTGCACGTCCATTTTTGGCAAAAATGAAAAAAAAAAGGCATTTTTTTACAGGTGCGCTGAAAAATAATTCTGCGCGTGCCCAAAACACGCGTCTACACTACCGCAGGCCATTTTTCAGCGCACCTTAGTAAAAGGACCACTTAATAGTTAATCCAGGCCTGGATTGAATAGGTTTAGAAATGCTTCTTTGAACTTTAAAGATATCAGTGTCCCTTCGTATTGCTAAAGGGAGAGAGTAATGAATCTCAGGGTGTTGAGAGTGGGGTGGGTATAACCTGGGGTTTACTCGTTGAGATATTCCTGCTCAGGAACATGGTGTTGAAATAATCGTTAGTTACAGGGCAGGCCCACTTAGCGGCTTCCTTTGACACACCTAAGCTTTAAACACATTGAGGCATATTTTCAAAGCACTTTGGGAGGCTAAGTTCCATAGGTTTCTATGGAACTTTGGGAGGCTAAGTGCTTTGAAAATATGCCTCATTGTGAACTCTCTCGCCAGAGTCCTGAAACGTTTTTCTATGTCGTCTTTCTGTGATCATAAGAACAGCCATACTGGGTCAGACCAATGGTCCATCCAGCCCAGTATCCTGCTTCCAGCAGAGGCCAATTCAGGTCGCAAGTACATCTTCATGGATTCGCCTCCTGCCACACTACCAGACAGTTGATGGTCACCAGGGCTGTCGTACAGGGTGGTTTGTAGCCTTACCAAGGTCTTCCCCAGTGCTCAAGGCTCCTCCAGAAAACAGCCAAACAGATGTTCCATGGGGTGTTTGGTTCACCACAGAACCAGTGGAGTAGTCGCAGGTCCCCATGCTGTCTTCTGACCTGTCAAATCTTGTTGGATGGGAGGGCTGATAAGGTCCGCATGGGAAAGTGACCTGGCTTGCCTTCATTTTGTGGTCTTAAAACCACATTATACTGATCGAAATCTTTGGAGTAATCTATGTTTTCCTGTCCATTATTCTGTGATGTTTCCACAGGAGTCAGTATGAGTAGAGCCAGCCAGCTCCACCGAAGGGGCACACAGAAACTGACTGCCCCTTTATTTCACTCCCTCCGACCTGCGGATTGGGGAAAGGGGATGAGATTTGTAATCACAGAAAGGCGGAATATCAATCAAAGAGGTTCACATATTATACACAGGTACTTATTTTGCACCTGGGGCCTTCGGATGGTTTATTGACTTGCCCAGAGTCACAAGGAGCTGAATTCCCCAAAGCGGGACCCCTGCACAAGACATGTCTGACCTTTATGGCACTTACTGGGAAGCCACCAATTTTGGTGTGGGTTGGGGCAGTGGAATTTCATAGGGGTCAAACGAACAGGCGGATAGGAAAGGAAGGATAGGTAGGTTAAAAAGGCAACATTCATAACCCACAGAAACCTTGGAGCTCTGTTTAGTGGTGCAGGTAACCGTGCAAAGGGTTCAAATGTAGTGATGAGGTGGCAAAATTTTAGAACACTTATCGGTCATGTACTTATGAAATCCTTGCGCAGTACACAAGAGGGTGCCCAGTTTTCTCTTGAAAACAGATTTTCTTTGTGCTGATTTCTGTTTTAAAAGACATTGTGTTCTTGTACTTATCCTAGCTGGGGGTATGCCTCGGGAAAACAGTAAAAAAAAAAAATCGTACTGATTAATTATGGCAGTAAGACTCGGATATAATTCATTCGATATAATAGATTCATTGTAAAAATGTCAGCTTCAGTCCCACCTCCTCTTCCTCTAGCCGTGAGACTTTGTGTGCCAGCTAAGAAAAATGCACTTTCACACCTAGCACAGGATCCTTGCAAATCGCCATCAGAACACAATCAGAACTGGAAGTTCAAAAGCCACTGCCTAAGGCTGATCCCCCACTGACTTATAAATCGGAGACAGTTTAGCACTGAGGTCTCTAGGGCATATGCCTTTCAAATAATCCACCTGAACTTTTATTTCCATCAGGCAGAATTATGTCCTCACCTTACTTACCGGTTTATTTTAACCTTGGCAAGAATAACATTTTACCTGTCTCCATTTCAGTATGTTTAGGGAACCCAGGCACTTGCTGCTTTTCTGATTTTATTTTATTTGTTGCATTTGTATCCCACATTTTCCCACCTCTTTGCAGGCTCAATGTGGCTTACAATACATCATGGATAGTAGAAAAGAGAAAAGAGTAGACAATTGATGTTACAGAAGGATTTTGGGTTACATAGTAATGGAATACATGATAGTAATATTACAGAAGGCAATAGTAACATTTCTGGGTATATGTGGGAGTTTCATATGTTTTGGTCTTTGTGATATAGTATTGAATTTGCCATTATGCGAAAGTGTTATTTCCTCATATTTCGTTTGTATGACTGTACTTATGGCTTACCTTGAGTATTACATGCAGTTTTGGTCGCCGTGTCTCAAAAAAGATATAGCGGAATTAGAAGAGGTTCAAAGAAGGGTGACCAAAATGATAAAGGGGATGGAACTCCCCTTGTATAAGGAAAGGCAAAAGAGGTTAGGGCTGTTCAGCTTGGGAAAGAGACGGTTGAAGAGGGGATATGATAGAGGCCTACAAAACGTTAATTGATTGTTTATTCTTTCCAAAAGTACAAAGGCCAGGGGACTCTCGATGAAGTTACACGGAAATACTTTTAAAACAAATGGGAGGAAATAGTTTTTCACTCAACAAATAGTTAAGCTGCGGAACTCGTTACCAGAGGGCGTGTTATCAGCGGTTAGCATATCTGGATTTAAAAAAGGTTTGGACAAGTTCCTGGAGGAAAAGTCTATAGTCTGCTATTGGGACTGACATAGGGGAAGCCACTGCTTTTCCCTGGAATCTGTAGCTTGGAATCTTGTTACTCTTTGGGTTTCTGGTAAGTACTGGAGACCTGGATTGACCACTGTTGGAAGCAGGATACTGGGCTAGATGGACCATTGGTCTGACCCAGAATAAAACATAGTAGATGACGGCAGAAAAAGACCTGCACGGTCCATCCAGTCTGCCCAACAAGATAAATTCATATGTGCTACTTTTTATTTGTACCTGTCCTCTTCAGGGCACAGACTGTATAAGTCTGCCCAGCCCTATCCCTGCCTCCCAACCACTAGCCCTGCCTCCCACCACCGGCTCTGCCACCTAAACTCGGCTAAGCTCCCAAGGATACATTCCTTCTGAACAGGATTCTTATTCATCGCATGCTTATACATAGTAACATAGTAACATAGTAGATGACGGCAGAAAAAGACCTGCACGGTCCATCCAGTCTGCCCAACAAGATAACTCATATTTGCTGCTTTTTGTGTATACCCTACTTTGATTTGTACCTGTGCTCTTCAGGGCATAGACCATATAAGTCTGCCCAGCCCTATCCCCGCCTCCCAACCACTAGCCCTGCCTCCCACCACCGGCTCTGCCACCTAAACTCGGCTAAGCTCCCAAGGATACATTCCTTCTGAACAGGATTCTTATTCATCGCATGCTTATACATAGTAACATAGTAGATGACGGCAGAAAAAGACTTGCATGGTCCATCCAGTCTGCCCAACAAGATAACTCATATTTGCTGCTTTTTGTGTATACCCTACTTTGATTTGTACCTGTGCTCTTCAGGGCACAGACCGTATAAGTCTGCCCCGCACTATCCCTGCCTCCCAACCACCAGCCCCATCTCCCAACCACCGGCTCTGGCACAGGCACAGACTGTATAAGTCTGCCCAGCACTATCCTCACCTCCCCACCACCAGCCCTGCCTCCCAACCACCGGCTCTGGCACAGACCGTACAAGTCTGTCCAGCACTATCCCCGCCTCCCAACCACCGGCTCTGGCACAGACCGTATAAGTCTGCCCAGCACTATCCCCGCCTCCCAACCACCGGCTCTGGCACAAACCGTACAAGTCTGCCCAGCACTATCCCTGCCTCCCAACCACCAGCCCCACCTCCCAACCACCGGCTCTGGCACAGACCGTATAAGTCTGCCCAGCACTATCCTCGCCTCCCAACCACCGGCTCTGGCACAAACCGTACAAGTCTGCCCAGCACTATCCCCGCCTCCCAACCACCAGCCCCGCCTCCCACCACCGGCTCTGGCACAGACCGTATAAGTCTGCCCAGCACTATCCCCGCCTCCCAACCACCAGTCCCGCTTCCCACCACCGGCTCTGGCACAGACCGTATAAGTCTGCCCAGCACTATCCCCGCCTCCAAACCACCAGCCCCACCTCCCGATCTTGACTAAGCTCCTGAGGGTCCATTCCTTTGGCACAGGATTCCTTTATGCTTATCCCACGCATGTTTGAATTCCGTTACCGTTTCCATTTCCACCACCTCCCGCGGGAGGGCATTCCAAGCATCCAATACTCTCTCCGTGAAAAAATACTTCCTGACATTTTTCTTGAGTCTGCCCCCCTTCAATCTTATTTCATGTCCTCTCGTTCTACCACCTTCCCATCTCCGGAAAAGGTTTCATTGTGAAATCAATTTTCTGGAGATATCTGGGTAACTTTTTATTTGCATGGACACTGTCTTTACTACTTTAGCAGTTTGTTTGATACAATGTATTCTTTTTTTATTCACGAAACATGCACAACTTTTAAACAGAAAAATACGGACTATCATTCTAAATATACATCCCATTCAACCACAAAGAGATCATCTAGTAATATTCTCCTGACGTTAGTCCACCATTCAAAGGAGAGAGACCTAAAGCAATACAACAAAGTTATATACAGAAAAAAATAAAAGGATAAAACCTCAGCCCCTCTGACCCTCCGAAAGATTTATTTTATTTATTTATTGCATTTGTATCCCACATTTTCCCACCTATTTGCGGGTTCAGTGTGGCTTACAATACATTGTATTGATGGAAGTACAATTTTTGTTACAACTCGATTATGGTTACATTGTGAGGAGTAAAGTGAAAACAAAGTCTACGTATCGCAAGAGGGATAAAACAATGGAACAGAACAATGGAATAGTGAAGAAACAATGGATACTGATAGGATTACAGGACAATAGCTAAAGAACGTTTGGTTATAACATTTTACTTGTAGGTTAAGTTTTGAGTGTGTTAGAATTTCGGGGGATGGGAGTATAAATGAGTATGTATTGATGCAGTACTAACAGTGTGCATGGACTTCGTGTGTTTTAATCCTTTCGATAGATTTTTTCGAAGAGATAAGTCTTCAATGACTTGCGGAAGTCGGTCAGCTCGAAAGTCGTCTTCAGGTTACGTGGTAGTTTATTCCAGAATTGCGTGCTCATAGAAGAGAAGGTTGATGCATGTAGCACTTTGTATTTTATGCCTTTGCAATTTGGGAAGTGGAGGTTAAGGAAAGTTCGGGATGATCACTTAGAAAAGCTCTAAGTTGTACAGAGTCAAAGAATATACACTTAACAGTGAAGCTTAAGGGTAGATTTGTGGGGAACGTACGACACACCAAGAAGAATTAAGAAGAAAAACTTCCTTCTCTCTTATGGGGACTTTGGAAGATTCAAAATGTGTTCTTGTAAGCTCAGGGCTCGCTTCTTGTTAGTATATAGTTTCCTAGCTGTGGAGGTGAAGATCATTCTTCTGCTCTTTTGCACAGACTCTCCCCTTCTGCTCTAAGAAGAAAAAAGTCACCTAATTACTTACAACCCTACTGTAAAATGGGTGTGTGGTGCTGTGAGCATCAACTTGGATGTAACAAACAGAAAAATAACGATCAGGTTGATATTCCTCCGGACTTATCGGAGTGGGAATGGCTCCTAAAGAGAAAAGGATTTGATATACCAGTTTTCTGTGCCACAATCAAAATGGTTTACATATTAAATACAGGTACTTTTTTTTTTTTTTTTTTGAAAGTTTCTGTACCTGGGGCAATGGACAGTGAGGTGACTTGCCCAGGGCGGAGATGTACTGGAATTGAACCCAGATCGTATGGTTTTCAGGCTACTGCACCAACCATTAGGCTGCTCCTCCACTTCTTGTACCTGAATTAGTCCTGCTGTCCAGGGCCAGGCTCAATTTTAAGTGGCATGATCTGGATAATAAAGTTGAAAGTCCTTTCTGATCTCTCCAACAAGTGTTGGGGCAGTCTGGGGGAGGGGCCTGGGCAGAGTTTCAGGTTACCCACTTAGCAGTGATATTTAATTCACTAATCGAAGAGCTACCTGGATAAAATTAGGACAGCAACAAGCTTGTCGTAACTTTTATCTGGTGCCAGTCTGAACCGCACCAATACCTGGAATATCTGCCCGGCATTCAGGTTATACCCAGCCCCACCCAGTATCCAGTATCTGGATATTAAAAAAACCCTGCAGAGGTGGCGTTTAACTCGCACACTGACCACCATGGTTGAATATTTAGTTGTTGTAACATTTTTATTAACAAAATGTTTCTTGAAAGCTAGTCCAGAAACGTATGAAGTTAGTCTACTAGGCCCACTCTGCTGGTTCTTGACACTGGGGTCCTGAAAGGAATTGTTCAATTTGCTGCTGTTCTGTGAGGTAACAGGAGTTGGGGTCGAGGTGGACTAGACCTGTACTTTTCTTCTCCTTTTAAGAGACACATTAAAACAAAAGAAAAACCCCAGCGCAAACAAATGGTCAGGAACTTGTCGCTACCATATTGACTCCTCCCCATTCAGCTCTTGATTTGGGAGTGTCTTTGTGCCCTGAGCCTGGAAACATCTCTATTCCCGCTGGAGGTCAACCCTCCACCGTGTCCAGCCCTGGCGTCGGCTGTGCAGACTGGAGCAGCTGCTACGGATGCGGTTGCAGGCATGCTTCTGGGAGGGGGAACTGCGAGCAATGATGTAACTGTGAAGACTGGCCGCCAGATTGTTTCTGCTGGGCCAGAGGCATTTGAGAGGCATTTTGTCTGAAAAGGCATGAAATATTGTAAGCAACAAGGATGAATTTAGAGGAGATGATGTGGGCTCTGGGTTCTCCAGTACTGTTGCTGGAGGGACTAATGAGCAGGAGGGTTTGACCCAAAATCTTAACAAGTCATCGGTTCCTATATGTATGAAAAGATATCAACATCACGCAATATTTCTTCACCCAATGTATAATTAAACTCTGGAATTTGTTGCCAGAGAATGTAGTAAAATCAGTTAGCTTAGCAGGGTTTAAAAAGGATTTGGATGGCTTCTTAAAGGAAAAGTCCATAGATCGTTATTAAAATGGAGTTGGGAAAAATGCACTGCTTATTTCTGGGATAAGCAGCGTAAAATGTATTGTACTGTTTTGGGATCTTGCCAGGAACTTGTGACCGGAATTGGCCACTGTTGGAAATGATGCTGGGCTTGATGGACCTTCGGTCTGGCCCAGTATGGCAATACTTATGTAACCAACAAGTCTTCGTAGGTCCAACAAATGGTTCAATCCATAGAGTGAAAAGTGTCTGTGAAAATTAACAGTGGCATTAGGTACCAGCTTTCTGAAAGAACAAGGCCCCATCTCCGGGGGTAGCACAAGTATTTAAAAGACCCGGTTCTGACCGATCTCATTACTGCATCGTCAATTAAAATAGATGGAAGGACAGTGTAGTCCTTAGTGAATCTTTCATGTCTCTTGCATCACTCTTTTAGGGAAATGATTGAAAAATTAGTGTTTCAGGTCTACTCCTACCCTAGCTGAGATAATATTTGATCACCTCTGACCTCATGTGCATCTTTCTTTAAATTAGTCACCTTACTTTCAATATGAAATTACCACTTTACACACTGGCCAGTTGCAGCTGGTACCTTGGCTGCATTGAGTTGGTCTATTTGAACTTAGCTTTAACTTTTCGCTATACTTAACCTCCACTCATTAATGATGTGTATATCCAGTCAAGCAGGAGAGGATGAGAAAGAGTTACATTCCTGTAGGAATAGTGATCTCAGCAGAAGCAGTGTTGGCCAAAGTACTTAAGTAAAAGTAAAAATATTTAATACCTCAGTAAAAAACACATTAAAAAATTTACTTAAGTAAAAGTAAAAAAAAGTTTACAAAGCTGCACAAGTGGCTGTCGGTGTTGCCAATGCTGACACATTCACTTTGAACGGGCTGTGTCGGCATTGTTCGGCAATCACTAGTGTGGCTTTGTAAACGGGAGGGGGGGGGGGGGGGTGTCACTTAACCATCTATCCCCCCTTCAATCCATTCAGAACTCTGCTGCCCGTCTTATCTTCCGCCTAGTCAAAACCCAGGCCAAAGTTTTGTTGGAATGTATTGTATTTTTACATGCATTGCCTGTCACCTATTATTTCTCTGTGATTACTCTGTGACCTCTGATGTGAATTACTTAGAGAGGTCACACAGCTATGCAACTTCCTGTGGGGGTTAGACACTGCAGATGCAGCACATGGAGCACATGGAGCTCATGATCTCTCCTAACCTGAGAGGATCTATGGTGGTGTGAGCATCCATTACCATCTAAGCACATGGAAGGAGCTGATAATACAAATGTATAGTAATATGTATATATAAGCCTGTCTGATTATAATCTAACTACAAACTGTGAGTAAACAGATGTTTTGTTACTTCAACTTTAAAGTGACTCAGCAGTGAATTATTCAGGGGTGAATGAGAGAGAGATGAAGAAAGAAATTAACATTTCTAAAGCTGAAGCTGTGTGTACTAAAATCTGCTAATTATTTACTACAAATAATCCAACAAAAGGGTTATGGGCCCAGGGCTCAGGAATTGAAAAAGAAGAGAAATATTACCAGGCAGAAAAAAAGGCCACATTTTTTCTCTTAAGTTTTAAAGGAAAGATTCAGTCTGTCTCTCTCTCCCCCACACAGCAGACAGAAGGCTAAGAAAATGGCTGAGGGAGGAAATTCACCATTTTTCTATTCTCTCAAGGTGCCTAAATTAACTGAGTTTAATTATCAGCAGTGGGAACTAAGATTCATATGTCTCCTTCGAGCAAAAGGATTACATATATGCTTAGACCAAGACAGAACAGCTGAAAATATGGCTGAATGGGACAATGCAAACTATTATGTGAAGTGCATGCTTTTGGAAGCTCTCTCAGAGAAACAAGCCATATTAGTGGAGGGAAAAGATACACCAAAGGACATTTTACATAAACTGAGAACTATGTATGCAACTACATATGCAAAGCAGCAACCAATTTGGTTAGCAGAGTTGAATGAAACCAAATTAAGGGATAAAAGTAAATGTAATGATCACATTATGCATCTTATGTCTTCATTTCAAAAGCTAGAACTTTCTGGAATTCCCATGTGTGATGCATTGAAAAGAGCATTTCTTTTTACCTCACTATCAAAGAAGTTTGATGTTTTTAGGTCTGTAAATGAGGCCATTGAAGGGCAATCTTTTGAACAGACAACATCAAAACTAAGGCAGGAATGCATAATAAATGATTCTGAGGAGATGTGTTCTCAAAGCAAGTCAGAGAGAAATGAAACAAATTTCTTGGCAAAGAACAGAGGAAGGCGGAGCTATGGGAAAACTCCACCCAAGGGCAAGCTGATTTGCTACTCATGTGGAAAGGAGGGACATGTATCTAAATGGTGTAAGGAAACACAAAACACTCCCTCTAACTCACCTAAGCCAATGGAACTAAAGAATTTTCAAACCAGGAAATGTATGAAGGACAAAGATAAACACAAGGGCTTTCTAATGACAGAAAAATCTTTGACTATGGTAAATAATAATTCAAATGAAAGTACTTGGATTTTGGATTCGGGGAGCACATGCCATTTAACCAATTGTAAGGATTTCTTTCAGGAAATGTGTCCAGAGGAAGGTATTCTTAAAACTGCAAACGCAGGGACTGCTAAGATCCAAGCAAAAGGTATTGGATTCTTAAAATGCAAAGTGTCTAATGAAGTTAAAGAAATTCCTGTAAGTGATGTCTTGTATATTCCCCAAGCAGTTTGCAATGTGCTTAGTGTATCTACATTAGATAAGAAGGGATTTGCGATTCATTTTGAAAACAGTAAGTGCACAATCTCTAAAAATGATGAAGTGTATGCTGAAGCTTTTATGCATAATGATGTTTATAAGCTGAACATTTCAGGTGAAGCCTCACATATGGCGCAAGTAAGGAAGAATGATGGTAAATGTAGTCTGGAAATCTGGCACCGCCGCCTGGGACATCGTGATTCTAAGGTGATCCAGGATCTTTACAGTAAGCAACTAGCCACTGACATTCAGATAAGTGCAGATGCTGGTAAAATGGAGAAATGCATAGACTGTGTTACTCAAAAAGGTGTGAGACCCTCATTTCCTGCATACACAGGAAATAGGAGTAATAAAGTACTGGACTTAATACACAGTGACTTATGTGGACCGTTTAATATCCCATCATTGGGAAATAACAGATTTGTGCTAATATTCTTGGATGATTTCTCTAGATATTGTGTGGCCTATTTGCTGAAAGAGAAAAGTCAAGTCACAGACATGCTGAAGAAATACGTAGCCATGGTGAGCAATAAATTTGAAAGAAAACCAAAGGTTCTTCAGACCGACAATGGTGGTGAGTTCACTTCACAAAGCATGCGCACATTTCTAGAACAAGAAGGCATTCAACATATCACAACAGTAGCTTATACACCAGAGCAAAATTCTGTTGCAGAGAGAAAATTTAGGTCAATTGTGGAAATGACCAGATGTATGCTGTCAGATAGCAATCTCCCTAAAAGACTATGGGGGGAAGCCATTCTCACAGCAGTGTACCTACAAAACAGAATGCCAACTAAAGGCGCTGAGCGCACACCACATGAGACATGGCATGGTAGGAAGCCAAACCTGTCACACATAAGAACATTTGGAAGTACAGCATATGCTCATGTACCAAAGCAAAGAAGGCATAAGCTGGATTCCACAACAGAAAGGGGCATTTTAGTTGGCTATGCTCCAGGACACAAAGGATATAGAATTTTGAATCTGAAAACTGGCATTGTTGGCATAAGACATGTTACATATTTTGATGAAAACAAAAGGGTTGATAAAGGCTGGATTATCCCAGATGAGCCTTATCATCCAGAATATGAAACTAGAACCATAATAGACATGCCAGTGTATATAAATGCCATACCAAGGCAGATGTCTGAAAGCAACTCATCTGTATCTAACGAGGAACAGGCAGAGGAAGCAGACACAGAAAGGATCATTGAAGAAGACAGTACAGTTGGAGAAGGGGAATCAATTGGAGAAGGACTCTCAGATTTAGAGGATGCGGAAAGGTCAGACCAACCTGTTGTCAGACGCTCATCCAGGGAAAACAAAGGTGTTCCACCCCCAAGACTGTCTTACCTAACAAAGTCAGCAGAAGCTCAAGAGCCCTTAACATGGGATGAGATTGAGAAAATGTCAGCAGAAGAAGCTGCTGAATGGCATAAAGCTGCACAAGAAGAAATTGATGCATTGGATAAAAATAATACTTGGATTCTTACAAAATTACCTCCTGGCAAGAAAGCTATAGGATGCAAATGGGTATTCAAGTTAAAAAGGAATGCACAAGGAAAAGTGGAAAGGTATAAAGCCAGATTAGTGGCAAAGGGATATCTTCAAAAATATGGAGAAGATTTTGATGAAGTGTTTGCACCTGTAGTGAAACACACGACAATCAGAACACTTCTGAGCATTGCAGTCTCAAAAGGCATGCAAGTCAACCACATTGATGTGAAAACAGCGTTTCTTCACGGAGATATAACTGAAGACTTGTACATGGAACAGCCAACAGGTTTCATAAATACAAAACAAAGACAGCTAGTGTGTAAATTAAACAAAGGTCTTTATGGATTAAAGCAAAGTGCAAAATGTTGGAATGAAAAATTGCATGAAATATTGACCAATTTAGGATTTAAGCAAGGTGAAGCAGATAAATGTTTGTACACTAGGTGCACAAATGGACAATATGCATACATTTTAGCTTTTGTTGATGATCTGCTCATTGCAAGCAAAAGTGAGCAAGAGTACAAGGGCATTGTAAAGTGTTTAAACCTCAATGTTGAGATAAAAGAACTTGGAAATGTGTCATACTATCTTGGTATAGAAATTGAGAAACAAAATGATGGTTCTTATCTTCTAAGCCAGAAGCAGAAAATAAATGAGCTTATTGAAAGTTTAGGTATGCAAGATGCCCAAGTTGTAAGCACTCCCATGATCACTGATTTTCTGAAGGATGAAACAGTAAGAGAACCTTTACCAGATAACATCCAATATAGATCAGCCATAGGTAAGCTTTTATATCTAGCTACCACATACAGGGCTGATATAGCAAATGCAGTAGGAATTTTGAGCAGAAGGGTCAGCTCACCTACCAAATCAGATTGGACTGCAGTTAAAAGGATGGTAAGGTATTTAAAGGGTACCATTGATTGTAAATTAAAGATTTCAGCCAATAGTAATCCAAAACTAATATGTTACTGTGATTCAGATTGGGCAGGGGATCATTCTGATTATAAATCCACAAGTGGATATGTGTTTATGTATGGAAATGTACACATTTCATGGGCCAGT
Source organism: Microcaecilia unicolor (assembly GCF_901765095.1). NCBI lineage: Eukaryota > Metazoa > Chordata > Amphibia > Gymnophiona > Siphonopidae > Microcaecilia > Microcaecilia unicolor. Next base: position 6,690,115 of record NC_044040.1, on the reverse strand, counting down.
CATAAACAAAGTATTGTGAGTTTGTCTTCTACAGAGGCTGAATACGTGGCCGTATCGGAAGCGTGCAGAGAACTGATGTGGATTGAAAAACTTATGCTGGATTTCGGAATAGCTGAAAAGAGACCAATCCAGTTAATGGAAGATAATCAGAGCTGCATCCGACTGTCACAGAATGACAAGGTTCAGTCACGCACCAAGCACATCGCAACGAAATACCACAACGTGCGAGAGTTGGCGAAAGAAGGGGTCATCAGTCTACACTATTGTCACACCAGTGAGATGACAGCTGACATCATGACCAAACCGTTACCCAGAGAACATTTTGTGAATCTGCGTATAAAGCTTGGACTTTGTATGAATAAATAATTGCATGACAGTTATGCATGAGAAGGGGTTTGTTGGAATGTATTGTATTTTTACATGCATTGCCTGTCACCTATTATTTCTCTGTGATTACTCTGTGACCTCTGATGTGAATTACTTAGAGAGGTCACACAGCTATGCAACTTCCTGTGGGGGTTAGACACTGCAGATGCAGCACATGGAGCACATGGAGCTCATGATCTCTCCTAACCTGAGAGGATCTATGGTGGTGTGAGCATCCATTACCATCTAAGCACATGGAAGGAGCTGATAATACAAATGTATAGTAATATGTATATATAAGCCTGTCTGATTATAATCTAACTACAAACTGTGAGTAAACAGATGTTTTGTTACTTCAACTTTAAAGTGACTCAGCAGTGAATTATTCAGGGGTGAATGAGAGAGAGATGAAGAAAGAAATTAACATTTCTAAAGCTGAAGCTGTGTGTACTAAAATCTGCTAATTATTTACTACAAATAATCCAACAAGTTTCAGCCTGCCTTTCCGACATCGCTGCCTGGATGTCCAACCGGCATCTGAAACTGAACATGGCAAAGACTGAGCTCCTTATCTTTCCACCCAAACCCTCTTCTCCCACTTTCCGTCTCTGTTGACAACACCCTCATCCTCCTCGTCTCTTCAGCACGCAATCTCGGAGTCATCTTCGATTCCTCCCTCTCCTTCTCTGCCCATATCCAGCAGACAGCTAAGACCTGTCGCTTCTTCCTCTATAATATTAGCAAAATTTGCCCATTCCTCTCTGAACAGACCACCCGAACCCTCGTCCACTCGCTCGTTACCTCTCGTCTTGACTATTGCAACCTTCTCCTCGCTGGCCTCCCGCTTAGCCACCTATCCCCCCTTCAATCTGTCCAAAATTCCGCCGCACGTCTTATCTACCGCGTGAACCGATACTCTCATATCACCCCTCTCCTCAAGTTGCTTCACTGGCTCCCAATCCACTACCGTATACAGTTCAAGCTTCTCCTATTGACCTTCAAGTGCACTCAATCTGCTGCCCCCCATTACCTCTCTACCCTCCTCTCCCCGTATGTTCCCACCCGTAACCTCCGCTCTCAGGACAAATCACTCCTATCTGTACCCTTCTCCACCATCGCTAACTCCAGACTCCGCCCCTTCTGCCTCGCAGCACTTTATGCCTGGAACAGACTTCCTGAGCCCATACGCCATGCGCCCTCCCTGCCCATCTTCAAGTCCTTACTCAAGGCCCATCTCTTCTCCCTTGCTTTTGGCGCCTAACCACCTTCCCCATTCCTGTTACCTACACTGACTATGTAGTCTGTTACCGTTAGATTGTAAGCTCTCTTGAGCAGGGACTGTCCCTCCCCGTGTTTAAACTTGTACAGCGCTGCGTAACCCTGGCAGCGCTATAGAAATGCTAAGTAGTAGTAGTAGTAGTAGTAGACCGATATGCTCATATCACCCCTCTCTTCAAGTCACTTCACTGGCTTCCGATCAGGTACCACATACAGTTCAAGCTTCTCCTACTAATCTACAAATGCACTCAATCTGCAGGCCCCTCACTACCTCTCTACCCTCATCTCCCCCTCCGCTCACAGGACAAATCCCTCCTCTCAGTACCCTTCTCCGCCAACTCCAGACTCCGCCCTTTCTGCCTCGCCTCACCCTATGCTTGGAATAAACTCCCTGAGCCCATACGCCAAGCCCCCTCCCTGCCCATCTTCAAATCCTTGCTCAAAGCCCACCTCTTCAATGTCGCCTTCGGCACCTAACCACCATACCTCTATTCAGGAAATCTAGACTGCCCCCAATTTGATTGACTGCACTTTTTTGTCCTTTAGATTGTAAGCTCCTTTGAGCAGGGACTGTCCTTCTTTGTTAAATTGTAAAGCGCTGCGTAACCCTGGTAGCGCTTTAGAAATGTTAAATAGTAGTAAAAAGTTAAAGTACCATAATGCCACTATTGTTAACATTTTTATCCCAACAATTTTATTGCTCTACAAGTCAATCTACTTCGCTTTTAGTAAAACTAAATTTGAAAATGACTGTCACTCGGGTGAGTCTTTAATCCACCACAGCTAAAAAGGAGTATCAGGAAGTGGATTGTTCAGTCTGATAAAAAGTTCCTTCCAATCAGGCCAGGCCGCAATATTACTGATGCCTTTTAACTGGATCTGCAGGTATCAATCAAAGGAATGCTGGGCTCGATGGACCCTCGGTCTTTTCCCAGTGTGGCTTTACTTCCTTATAGAAAAGGATGCTTTATCTTCGTCGTTAATAGTGCTAATTCATCGCTTTGCATCTTCGTCTTTATTTTTGTTATCGTTGCCATGCTGGAAGTCCACCTGTCATGTGCGTTTGCCAAGAAGGGAAGAACTTTGAAATGAGAGAGAGAGAGAGATTGAGGGGCAGTGCATTATACAGTGGCAGTTTCTCCATACCAGGCTCCAGCTTTGATTTGTTGCCGTTGCAATGTTGGAACAAGAACAAGGTGAGGCCCATAACGTGCAAAGAAAAAATCCATTTCAGTGATGGGAAAAGACTTTGCCCTCTGTCTCTCCTCACAGAGCAAACAAATACATATGTCCTTAACAAAGCCAAAGAATTCCATAGAGCAAACATATGGGAAGCTGAAAATGCTTATCAGCGCTGAAGGCTGTTTTTTCCCCCTCCGTATTAGTAATAGAAGCTGATCACATAGATCTGTCTCCATAAAGCGGAAGCCTACGTTACTGGATTATCCTGAGCTGCCTCACAAAGAGACAGAAAAAAAGGTCAACAGTCTGGTCTTTGAATTGCCCCATCGAGTCCCAGCAAACATGATTGATACTATTCTGTGCCGAGAGAGCAGATTGAGCAGGCTGGTTCAACACGTACAAATGCTCCTAGTGAGCAGAAAGAGAAAATTGAACGGTAATACTGATAATCGAGATTCAGGGCATAGCTCCTTGCAAGTCATTCTCCGTCTGTCTATATATGCACATTAATGAACTGGGCTGTAAGTTTCTTATGGCGAGATTTGGTGCTGGCTGGGTTTACAGTGCTACAGAAGTACGACTCTGAGCACATCCGCTCCCGAGGGTCTGGAAGATTCTACTAGGCGCCTTAACCAGTTCATATTTCATATAAGAATCCTTACTGAATTTTGAAACGGTGACTGTGACGACAGAATGGATCGTTAGGCTCTGTGGTCTTTTGTAATATGGTGGACCACAGTTGATATACACACACAAACACACACACATTGTTTGCATCACAGGCCTCAGGAGCTTAATCGAGATCGGGAGGCGGGGCTGGTGGTTGGGAGGTGGGGATAGTGCTGGGCAGACTTATACGGTCTGTGCCAGAGCCGGTGGTGGGAGGCGGGGCTGGTGGTTGGGAGGTGGGGATAGTGCTGGGCAGACTTATACGGTCTGTGCGATAGCCGGTGGTTGGGAGGCGGGGATAGTGCAGGGCAGACTTATACGGTCTGTGCCAGAGCCGGTGGTTGGGAGGCGGGGATAGTGCTGGGCAGACTTATACGGTCTGTGCCAGAGCTGGTGGTTGGGAGGCAGGACTGGTGGTTGGGAGGTGAGGATAGTGCTGGGCAGACTTATACGGTCTGTGCCAGAGCCGGTGGTTGGGAGGCGGGGATAGTGCTGGGCAGACTTGTACGGTCTGTGCCCTGAGGAGCACAGGTACAAATCAAAGTAGGGTATACACAAAAAGCAGCAAATATGAGTTGTCTTGTTGGGCAGACTGGATGGACCATGCAGGTCTTTTCCTGCCGTCATCTACTATATATAAGAATCCTTACTGAATTTTGAAACGGTGACTGTGATAGAATAGATCGTTAGGCTCTGTGGTCTTCTGGGTGTGTTTCTTTTGTAATATGGTGGACCACAGTTGATAAACACACGCATTGTCTGCATCACAGGCCTTGTACAGTTTATACTCTTTGAGGGTTTGCAACATTCAGCATGGGAGGATTGTTTTCCGTCATGGGGGTCTCCTCTACCCTTCCTCTTTTCTCTTCCTTCTCCTTCATCTCTTCCAGCCTTCTTCATATCTCTTTTATACCTCTAAGCTCTTTAAATGTCTGTCCATCCACCATTTGTTGCCCCTCATACTCATCCCTTGAAGGCTGTCTTTATATGTCTCTACTTTTTTACCGTACAGATCAGCCTCCATCTAGGGCTGCTGAGGGGGGGAGGGCAGGATTCCCCAGGGCCCAGCCTCCAAGGGGGGCCCGCCTGGTGCTGGCAAGGCTGAGCTTGGTCTCCTGAGTCCTGCTCCTCCTGTGTGCTGCAGTGCTGTGTTATCGCGTTGTCCTGTTTGTCTGTACTAATTAGTTTGTAAAGCAGGGACTGTCTCTTCATGTTCAGTATGCAGCACTGTGTACATCTAGTAGGCTATAGAAATGATAAGTACTAGTAGTAGTAGTCTTTGGGATTCCGCACGGAATCTTGCTATTCTTTGTCCTTATCCCTTATTTGTCCTGTTTGTCTGTACTAATTAGATTGCAAACTCTGTCGAGCAGGGACTGTCTCTTCATGTTCAGTATACAGCACTGTGTACATCTAGTAGGCTATAGAAATAAGTACTAGTAGTAGTAGTCTTTGGGATTCCGCACGGAATCTTGCTACTCTTTGGGATTCTGCACGGAATCTTGCTAATCTTTGTCCTTATCCCTTATTTGTCCTGTTTGTACTAATTAGATTGTAAACTCTGTCGAGCAGGAACTGTTTCTTCATGCTCAGTATACAGCACTGCGTACATCTATTAGCGCTATGGAAATGATAAGTACTAGTAGTAGTAGTCTTTGGGATTCTGCATGGAATCTTGCTACTCTTTGTCCTTATCCCTTATTTGTCCTGTTTTTCTGTACTAATTAGATTGTAAACTCTGTCGAGCAGGGACTGTCTCTTCATGTTCAGTATACAGCACTGCGTACATCTATTAGCGCTATGGAAATGATAAGTACTAGTAGTAGTAGTCTTTGGGATTCTGCATGGAATCTTGCTACTCTTTGTCCTTATCCCTTATTTGTCCTGTTTTTCTGTACTAATTAGATTGTAAACTCTGTCGAGCAGGGACTGTCTCTTCATGTTCAGTATGCAGCACTGCGTACATCTAGTAGCATTATAGAAATGATAAGTACTAGTAGTAGTAGTCTTTGGGATTCCGCACGGAATCTTGTTACTCTTTGACCTTATCCCTTATTTGTCCTGTTTGTCTGTACTAATTAGATTGCAAACTCTGTCGAGCAGGGACTGTCTCTTCATGTTCAGTATACAGCACTGTGTACATCTAGTAGGCTACAGAAATAAGTACTAGTAGTAGTAGTCTTTGGGATTCCGCACGGAATCTTGCTACTCTTTGGGATTCTGCACGGAATCTTGCTACTCTTTGTCTTTATCCCTTATTTGTCCTGTTTGTACTAATTAGATTGTAAACTCTGTCGAGCAGGAACTGTCTCTTCATGCTCAGTATACAGCACTGCGTACATCTATTAGCGCTATGGAAATGATAAGTACTAGTAGTAGTAGTCTTTGGGATTCTGCATGGAATCTTGCTACTCTTTGTCCTTATCCCTTATTTGTCCTGTTTTTCTGTACTAATTAGATTGTAAACTCTGTCGAGCAGGGACTGTCTCTTCATGTTCAGTATACAGCACTGTGTACATCTAGTAGGCTATAGAAATAAGTACTAGTAGTAGTAGTCTTTGGGATTCCGCATGGAATCTTGCTACTCTTTGGGATTCTGCACGGAATCTTGCTACTCTTTGTCCTTATCCCTTATTTGTCCTGTTTGTACTAATTAGATTGTAAACTCTGTCGAGCAGGAACTGTCTCTTCATGCTCAGTATACAGCACTGCGTACATCTATTAGCGCTATGGAAATGATAAGTACTAGTAGTAGTAGTCTTTGGGATTCTGCACGGAATCTTGCTACTCTTTGTCCTTATCCCTTATTTGTCCAGTTTGTACTAATTAGATTGTAAACTCTGTCGAGCAGGAACTGTCTCTTCATGCTCAGTATACAGCACTGCGTATGTCTAGTAGCGCTATAGAAATAAGTACTAGTAGTAGTAGTCTTTGGGATTCCGGAATCTTGCTACTCTTTGGGATTCTGCATGGAATCTTGCTACTCTTTGTCCTTATCCCTTATTTGTCCTGTTTTTCTGTACTAATTAGATTGTAAACTCTTGTTGAGCAGGGACTGTCTCTTCATGTTCAGTATACAGCACTGTGTACATCTAGTAGTGCTATAGAAATAAGTACTACTAGTAATAGTCTTTGGGATTCCGCACGGAATCTTGCTACTCTTTGTCCTTATCCCTTGTTTGTCCTGTTTGTCTGTACTAATTAGATTGTAAACTCTGTTGAGCAGGAACTGTCTCTTCATGTTCAGGATACAGCACTTCGTACATCTAGTAGCGCTATAGAAATGATAAAGTCTTTGGAATTCCGGAATCTTGCTACTCTTTGGGATTCTGCACAGAATCTTGCTACTCTTTGGAGGTTCCGGAATCTTGCTAATCTGTGGGATTCCGGAATCTTGCTACTCTTTGTCCTTAAGCCTTATTATCCTGTTTGTCCTAATTACATTGTAAGCTCTGTCGAGCAGGGACTGTCTCTTTATGTCCAGTGTACAGCTGTATAAATGGCACCGAAAGTTGCCTTTGTAGTGGTTGAAGCCCAGGCACAGCACACATGAGGTACCACGTGTGCACTGGTGAGCTCACAATCTGTACGGTTAGTAATACAACTCATCAACATTCCCTGAAGCAATCAAAGTGCATCAGTACCGATAGAACTGTGCTCTGTACTAGGCAAGCTGTGATTGCACCATATAAATATTAAATGTTGTTAATAACGTGTATAGAGCTGGAATCTGTATTTTGCCATGTCAGATGAGTAGCGTTGCTTGGTAACCTGGATTTCAGTCTTGAATTAACTCTGCAAAAAGTGTGCAGATGTTCTTCCATTCAAGAAGTCAAGTTGCAGCGCCCAAACCTCAGTGCGGATGTAAATCTATATGAGCGACTGATTATGTGTGTGTGGACGGAATGGAAGTATATCAATTTTCATGTGATGTCCCTAAGCAGAGTGGGGGCGGAGCACAGCAAGGAGGGGAAGGATAAGCAAAACCCGGATAAATGGATAGTGATTTCCTGGTGCTCAGCCAAAGCTCCTTTTGGTTCCATGATGGAGTCTCTGATTTTGAACCAGGCAGTTGGAGCTTTAATTCCTTAGGGGTCCTTTTACTAAAGTGCACTGAAAAATGGCCTGCGCTGGTGTAGACGCATGTATTGGACACGCGTGCCTTTTTTGGGGGGCCAAAAATGAATGTGCAGCAAAATAAAAATTGGTACCTTACCGCCACTCATTGACTTAGCATTAAGGTCTCACGCGTTAAATGGGTGGTAATCATCAACATGCATACACTGCCGATTATTGCCCGGTTAGCGCCATCCACTGGAGATTTTCTGGCGTACGTGTTGGACACAAGTAAAAAAAAAAAATTAAATTACCGCCCAGGCCACACTGTAGCCGGGTGGTAGTTCTAAACTGGTGCATGTTGGGTGCATGGAGGTGCCTATGCGGCTTTGTGAAAAGGCCCCTAAGATCCTTGGTTGGAAAAACAGATCATAGTACTCTCTGAGCACATCACCCGTATTCTCATCCACTCTCTCATTACCTCTCGCCTTGACTACTGCAACCTACTCCTCACTGGCCTCCCACTTAACCATCTATCCCCCCTTCAATCCGTTCAGAACTCTGCTACACGTCTTATATTCCGCCTGGACCGATATGCTCATATCACCCCTCTCCTCAAGTCACTTCACTGGCTTCCGATCAGGTACCGCATACAGTTCAAGCTTCTCCTACTAACCTACAAATGCACTCAATCTGCAGCCCCTCACTACCTCTCTACCCTCATCTCCCCTTACGCTCCTACCCGTAACCTCTGCTCACAGGACAAATCCCTCCTCTCAGTACCCTTCTCCACCACCGCCAACTCCAGGCTCCGCCCTTTCTGCCTCGCCTCACCCTATGCTTGGAATAAACTCCCTGAGCCCATACGCCAAGCCCCCTCCCTGCCCATCTTCAAATCCTTGCTCAAAGCCCACCTCTTCAATGTCGCTTTCGGCACCTAACCATTATTCATCTACTCAGGAAATCTAGACTGCCTCAATCTTGATTGACTGCACTTTTTTGTCCTTTAGATTGTAAGCTCCTTCGAGCAGGGACTGTCCTCTGTGTTAAATTGTACAGCGCTGCGTAACCCTGGTAGCGCTTTAGAAATGTTAAGTAGTAGTAGTACCGCAGAGCCCTCCGCATAGCGTACTCTCTTCATTTGACTGAGATATCACATTCTGCAAAGTTGGTTGTGAATAAAAGTGGATTCTGGGCAGGTTCTGAGAACTTCTAACGGGACCCATACAAAAGTTGTCCAAAGGTGATGTTGGGTACAAGCTTTCAAGACTCTACATAAGTATTGCCATAATGGGACAGACTGATGGTCCATCAAGCCCAGCATCCTGTTTCCAACAGTGGCCAATCCAGGCCACAAGTACCTGGCAAGATTCCAAAAAAGTACATTTTAAACAGTGGATTTTCCCCAAGTCCATTTTAATAATGATCTATGGACTTTTCCTTTAGGAAGCCATCCAAACCTTTTTTTTAAACCCTGCTAAGCTAACTGCTTTTACTACATTTTCTGGCAACAAATTCCAGAGTTTAATTACATGTTGAGTGCAGAATGCAGGAGCCCTAAGCACTTCCTAAATAGGAGGTGGTAAGTGCTCTTGCATTGGATACCAGTGACCTGAACATCTGAAGAAGGTCCTGAGTGGCCTCCAAAGCTCAAATGCAATATCTTCTGTGACCTGCTCTTATATCAGTCCAATATAAGATATGAAGACCTACAAAATGTCTATAGGGAACACCCCGGTATGGCAGATACGTTTCCTACATATTCTACAAAGCCACATACAAATGATTGTTAGGGACATAATCTTGGGGATGGAATGGAAGTGATCTAAGTGGGATAGAATTTGTTTTGATAACACTCTATAATGTTTCATATTTTTTAAAATGGCCAAGTGCATTCCTCTGTGATAAAGAGAAACCATAAAACACACCTTATAGCGTGAGGGTTTGTTATTTGTGTACGCAGGGTCTCATTCAGTGAAAACGATAGCTTCAAACTAGGAGAAGACCCTTCTGGCCAAATCCAGACACAGAATTATTTAGATCCTGGGATTTAAAAGGTGCCCTGGTTACACGCCCCCCCCCCCCCCCTGGATTCTGTGCAGGTCGCCCAGAGCAGATGCGTGTGCTGTAGCAGGCTAGTTGCCACCCACCAATTCCTGCCTAGAACTTTCCCCAAGATGGACTGTTCCCCCTTGACTATTTCTTACTGGTATGTAGTTTTCATTGTTTTTTCTTGTCTTGGTGTTCTGTTGGTGTTTTTTTTTATCTTATGCATTGTATGTTTTTTTATGAGAAGTGTTGTTGCATTGTGTGAATGTGTTGGTAATATTTTGTGTAAATAAGTAAATATATAGTATTTTATGCTGTTTATTAATTTGGATTTTGGTTTATTTAAATTTTTTTTGTGTGGTGTAGCATGTTAAAGGTAATGTTTGGGGGGGAGGGGTGTGGGGGGGCATTGCCCTCCCCCCAAATGATCTGGAAAGGGAAGGAGATACATTTCAGACTGTGATGCTTCATTGCTTCATGATTGTTAAGGGTGGGAACTGTTCTCCCTGGAGCGGTGGGAATTGGTGAGTGGGAAACTGACCTAGAACCGCGCGTGCAAATGACATGCAATGACAAATGCCAGCGGGAATGTCATGTTTAAAAGTGCACCGCGCTACAGGTCAGAAGTATATGTGAAAATGCCGTTCTGCAACTGTGGCTTGCATTATTACTTTTCAAAAAGGAGAAATTGTTTTTTTTTCCCCAATGTGTGTGGAAGCAATTGAAACTAAACAGTCTACTCTGAGAAATAATGTATCCTCAAAGCTTCATGGTTTCACTTTTCATTCTACTTCCTTTTAATTGTTTAACATCTATCCGAATGTCCTTCAGTGTAAACAGTTGCGTAAGAATAGTTTGAAGGTCAAACTTAGTTCTGCCTGCAGATATTCTCTTCTCCTTTCATTGAAACAAAAGGAATTTCACAAGATGTAAGAGATTTTCCCCTTCCCTGAAGAGAGAGGCTTGTCCTACCTCCATGCTCTGAAAATTTGTAGCTTAGGAAGGAGATAAAAGCAGTGATCTCAGATGCAGGTCTTTGTCTAAGAATTGTAATCAGTATAATTGTCAAGATTCTCATAGACTTGTTACTGTTAAGTCTTATCTTGGAGTATAACCTTGGCACACCAGACACACCTGAAGTCTCTCTTATTTTCTGAAGTTTCTTTTATTGCATAAACACGGGTAATTTACTCACAGTCAGATGTTCAGAAGTATTACCCCAGGGCACAGAGACTCCGTAATCCTGAGAGCTGTTTCAGTGGTGGGAGGTGAAGATCTGAAGAGAGGCAGCTTTATTGCAGAAATGAGAAATGGTTGAGCAGATAGAAATGGCTCAAAGCTGGGTGACTGGAGAGTGCAATATCTTATTAGGGAGATATATTCAAGGTAAAAAAATCGAGTTCATTCCAGGGAGTTGGAAGCAGGACGAGTGCTGGTCTGAAGCAAGATGGTGAATGCCTCATGGCCAGAGGGATAGGTAGGTCAAGAAGGCTCTCAACCCCAGGGAGGAGGAGGCAACGACCAATCGGGACAGAGCCTGCCAGAAGGTGGCAAGGGAGGTCCAAGAGGACGGCCCTCGATTGGAGGGAAAGGCCATACCTGGCTGACCTCTCAGGACAGAGATGGTAAGAATGACCAGGAAATGATAGCAGGTAGACAAAGGAGCCAAGCTTGACTGAGAAAGAGAGGAGGTCTAAGCAGCAGCGCAACCAATGGTAACTGTTCTCATGCAGACAGGCAAGTGTGGCTGCATTTACCTGCGAACTACATTACACACAATGCATTGCTCACGTATCTTTGCAGTGAGAAGTGCAGCCAAGAAAGTCCTTAGAAATGAGAATAACAGTAAAGGCATTAAACGCATTTTAGGATCACATTATAAACCAGTCCAAGGCTGTTGGAGGACAGAACAATAATTGATTCAATATAAGATTTAATTGATTTACGGTAGCATTGTGCTGGAAATACCACTTTGGAGTTGCCTCACTAAGAGGCGTATTTTCAAAAGAAAAAAAATGTCCAAAAAGTGGGAAAAATCTGCATTTGGATGTTTTTCTCACAAAAACGTCCAAATTGGTATTTTGAAAACCAATTTTTAGACATTTTTCTCTGAAGTCTGTCAGAAGTGTGTTCAAATCACAAGGGGCGTATCAAGGATGTGTTAAAAGCAGGATCTGGGCATTTCTAACACGCTTTTTGGTCATAATGGAACAAAACAAAACTGTCCAGGGCTAAAACTAAGACATTTTGAGCTAGACCTGTTTTTATAATGAATAAGGCACAAAAAAGTGCCCTAAATGACCAGATGACCACTAGAAGGAATCAGGGATGACCTCCCCTTACTCTCCCAGTGGTCACTAACCCCCCTCCCACACCCAGTGGGTTTCTGGTGAGTTTTGGAAGACTCACATTTTCCACCACAAGTGTAGCAGATAGGGGCAGGTATGGGTCTGGGTCCACTTGTCTACAGTGTACTGCACTGACCACTAGATTACTCCAGTGACCTCAACGCTGCTCTAATAGACCTGGCTATAACATCTGAGGCTATCCTAGACACGTAAATACTATTTTTATTCACATTTTGGGGGGTGGGAGGGGACCAGTGATTGCTGGGGGAGTAAAGGGGGGTGGTCATCTTTGATTCCCTTCAGTGGTCGTCTGGTCATTTAGGGCACCTTTTTGTGCCTTATTCATTCTAAAAATTGGTATAGACCAAAATGTTGAAGTGGCAGCCCACAACGTTTTCATTTTGTTTCATTATGGCAGCAAAATGTCCAAGCGTTAGGAATGTCCTAAGCCCGCCCATGAAACGCCCACGGCACACCTGGAAAATAGGTTTCGAAAATACCGATTTGGATATTTTGAGAAGAAATTCATCCAAATGCAGCTTTATGACACTTTTTTAAAAATGTTTTTCTCTTTTGAAAATGAGTCCCATTATCTCTTTCTGCCACAAGCCACGTCTCGCGATAAGAGCCGCATGATCACAGAGAATTTCTGGAACCTGATAATAAGTTTCTCCTGATGTTAGCAGACATGTTTCCATTCGATTAGCACATCAAAATCTTTCTCACAGGCCTCAGTAGTCAAGGCAAATAAGACCAGTTTTACATTTAGTGATGATTTCCACACATATTCAAAGTGAAAATGAATTATGTTAGATGATTTCTTTAGGCTGAGAAGCAAACAGAAAAGTGAATGCTTTGTACAGGCAACTTCGACAACACTGGGACAAGCCAGTTGTATTTTAATAGCTAGTGAATGCCATGAAAGGTCAATTCTTGTACCGCTGTTCCCTCTTAGCTGAGCGGGAGTCCTCCACAAATAGTCCGCCCAGTAGAGTGCGCTGTCTCACTAGCACATTTTCAATAGTGAGAGACAGGCAAGCTCTGCGGGACTACAGGGAACTTGCATGTCTTTAGTGATGGAAGACACAGTATTGAAGTACCGCCTCCTGCTGGCAGCAATGCATTTTGGTGGACTCTCATCCACCTTGTACCCAAACAGAAAGGGGACACCAAGCATCCCCTTGACATATTTTACTTCTATCTTCATGGGAGACAATTAAATCTATGATCCGACCCTTCGAGAAAAGGCATCTATTGTAAAATAGATGGGAACTCTTAAATTACTGAGGTCATGGACATAGTAATCACTAATGGAAAAGGAAAACTTGCACAGGGGCCTCAAAGAGACTCTGTATGTCTTCAAATACTCTTTTATGCCAAAATGTCATTTCTTTTTATTAAAATTTATAGAGGATTAATGGTTTGCATTCTGATGAATTGATGACCCAAGAGAATGTAACGGGAAGATATATATCAAACATTCAACATTAACTATACCACATATAACATGCACATGAGCATTCTCTGTCTCCGGCTGCAAAACTCACGTGATCTCTTTTCCGAGTTAATGTTTACATAGAAAACTGATACAGCCCTGGAGCTTTCAGTTAATGAGGGCAATTCACTTACAATTAGATTTGTGGTGCATTACTAGTGAAAGATAAGAGACCAAGACATGATTATATCTTAGAGCAGTGTTTCCTAAGTCGGTCCTGGAGTACCCCCTCTACCAGTCAGGGTTTCAGGATATCCACAATGAATATGCATGAACTTGATTTGCATACACTGCCTCCATTATATGCAAGTCTCCAATTTGTTTTAAATGTGATACTTAGAAACGTCAGAGCAGTGGCGATCCTAGGTCGGCTGCCAGCCGGGGCGGATCGCCGCTGTGCACCCCCCCCCGGGTGCAGCGGCGTCCCCCCCCCCCCAGGGTGCAACATGACACCCCACCGGTGCAATGACACCCCTCTCCCTGGCGCATCAAGCCCCCCTCCCCCCCTGGGTGCATTCTTGGCTGCTGGAGGGTGCAGAGAGCAGCCGCGCGCCTGTCGGCTCCACTGGCTCCCTGCTCCCTCTGCCCCGGAACAGGAAGGAACCTGTTCCGGGGCAGAGGGAGCAGGGAACCAGCGGAGCTGACAGGCATGCGGCTGCTCTCTGCACCCTCCAGCAGCATGCACCCGGGGCAGACCGCCCCCACCGCCCCGCCATTTCTACGCCACTGTCAAAGAGTGTCCCCTAGTCATACTTTTTGAAAGAGTAAATCACTGATTCACATTTGCCTGTTCCACTCCACTCAAAATTTTGTAGACCTCTATAATACCCCCTTCTCCTGTCCAAACTGAAGATCCTGAACCTCTCTAGCCTTCCTCATGAGTCATTCTATCCCCTTGATCATTTTGGTTGCCCTTTTCTAATTCTATTATCTCTTTGGAGAAGCAGCAACCAGAATTACACACGATGGGTTACATTCTATATATCGCGCCTCGATTTCTGTGCAGACATCAGAGCGTATTCTATAAAGTACGCTTTAATTTAGGCGTATGTTCTAGAATACGCCAAGTGCTGCTCTGCATCACTAAATTTATTTGCAGTCAATTATGCCAACTAAAACCTGGTAGAAATCCCAAGTGGAGGAGTGGCCTAGTGGTTAGGGTGGTGGACTTTGGTCCTGGGGAACTGAGAAACTGAGTTAGATTCCCGGCACAGGCAGCTCCTTGTGACTCTGGGCAAGTCACTTAACCCTCCATTGCCCCATGTAAGCCGCATTGAGCCTGCCATGAGTGGGAAAGCGCAGGGTACAAATGTAACAAAAATAAAATAGATACTATTGGAGATTCTACATGGAATGTTGCTATTCCACTAGCAACATTCCATGTAGAAGGCTGCGCAGGCTTCTGTTTCTGTGAGTCTGACGTCCTGCACGTACGTCAGACTCACAGAAGCAGAAGCCTGCGCGGCCACATTGGTGATCTGCAAGGGCCGACTTGTACATGGAATGTTGCTAGTGGAATAGCAACATTCCATGTAGAATCTCAAATAGTAGCAACAGTGGAGGAGTGGCCTAGTGGTTAGGGTGGTGGACTCTGGTCCTGAGGAACTGAGTTCGATTCCCACTTCAGGCACAGGCAGCTCCTTGTGACTCTGGGCAAGTCACTTAACCCTCCATTGCCCCATGTAAGCCGCATTGAGCCTGCCATGAGTGGGAAAGCGCAGGGTACAAATGTAACAAAAATAAAATAGATACTATTGGAGATTCTACATGGAATGTTGCTACTATTGGAGATTCTACATGGAATGTTGCTATTCCACTAGCAACATTCCATGTAGAAGGCTGCGCAGGCTTCTGTTTCTGTGAGTCTGACGTCCTGCACTCACAGAAGCAGAAGCCTGCGCGGCCACATTGGTGATCTGCAAGGGCCGACTTCTACATGGAATGTTGCTAGTGGAATAGCAAAATTCCATGTAGAATCTCAAATAGTAGCAACAGTGGAGGAGTGGCCTAGTGGTTAAGGTGGTGGACTTTAGTCCTGAGGAACTGAGTTCGATTCCCACTGCAGGCACAGGCACTGGGCTGCTTCAGGTATTACAGTAGCTACTTCGGAGATATGTGACTGTAATACCCACTCGATATTAGCAAGCTATGCTTTTGGCATCTCTGGCTTAGCTGTTTTTTTCAAACCAGATCCATTCTTCATACACTGGTCAATAGGACATTGTATATGTGCCTTATATCTGGTAGCAAAGCGCACCATATATATGGTAGCAAAGAATACTTATATAGCCCCTGAAGCAGCCCAGTTGGGCGAAACACGGCCTGTGTCGGGCTGTTCATATATATATTGTTTGAAATAAATTATATTTATCTTTTTATACGATCTGCTCTTTTTTAGCCGCATTGAGCCTGCCATGAGTGGGAAAGCGCAGGGTACAAATGTAACAAAAAAAAAAAAAAGAGTACATAAATTAGGACCAAAGCAGGTCTATTCTATAACAAAGCCCATAGATTTTAGAAACGCCCACGACCCGCCCCTTCCACTCCCATAACCACGCCCACTTTTCAACTGTGCATTGAAGTTCCATTGCCTCCGTTCCTCGATATCAATGCATCGAGTAATTATTTTATAGAACAGACGGAATACTTCCCTATTTCATAAGGAAGCAATTTGATTGCTGCATATAGCATTCATCCCACGTTAAAGTATATTCAACCCCTGACGCAGGCGCTGTGCGCTGAAACGGCCTGTGTCGGCTTCACGTTGGAATATTAACCCTCTTCCGCCGCTGCCATCAGGTCCCTTTGCTGGCGGGGGTCCCCAACCCCCGCCAGCCGAAGTCCTCTTCATTGCCGGTCTCCGGTGCGTTGCTGATCTGGATTCTGTTTCTGTGAGTCCTGACGTCCTGCTCGTAGGAACGTGCAGGACGTCAGGACTCGCAGAAACAGAATCTAGATCAGCGAACGCGCCAGACTCGGAGGCCGGCACTGAAGGGGACTTCGGCTGGTGGGGGTTGAGGACCCCTGCCAGCAAAGATACCTGGCAGTGGCGGGGGAGAGTTGGAACCCGGTGGCAACGGGAGGGGGGTCGAAAGGGATGGGGAGGGGCGGCGGCGCCAGGGGAGGGTCAAAGTTGGCGGCGGCGCCAGGGGGGGGGGGCTAAAATGTGCCCCTCCCCTCAGGCTCTGGACCTTCCGCCGAAGTCTGGCTACGCCCCTGCAGAATACACTTAACCTCAGATTCTATATAGCGAAATCCAAGCGGATCCTATAACAATGCACATAACAAGCTTAGCAAGCCAATGAACGCTGATAACAGCACTTAACAAGTAATAATGAGCACTAATTGGCACTGGTTAGAATTTACGTGCAGAACTTGCTGAGTGTATTCTGCAACGCAGTGCGCCAAAGTTCTAACTCACACAGGCAAGAAACGGCGTGGTTATAGTCAGGGAAATGGGTGTTTCGTGGGTGTTCTGAAATTTACGGGAGATTTCTAAATCACAAATTATGCTTCCTGGAGATATTTTCCAGCCGACTCATTTTGGCATGAAGAGCAAATGTAGCAGGAACCATTTTTCATGGTGATAATTTATGATAAGTTTAATCCACTGCACCTCTTCGTGACGGTGCAGGGCATTTCTTTCTGAGGACCAGTAAATAAAGCTCAGTAAAAATACAAATAAGGTGTGATACCTTTTTTACTGGACTGACTTAATACCTTTCTTAACTAGCTTTGGGGACTTGAACTCACTTCATCAGAATCAAGCAGGTCCCAGTAAACAATGACATGACCTAAGGTCTGGGAAAAGCTAATGGGGCCTGATCATCTGTTAAAGGCGGTTGGGCTGAAGAGAAGGTTGCAGTGGTTGACTTGTGTCCTTGAGCCTTTCACAGGCAACGTTCCCCTTTCACAGTAAGGAACAGACTGTGGCATGTTTTCTGGCTGCATTGCTGACTTAAAAACCTGTCATGCACCGTTTGATCTGACTGCATAGTAACTGTACTTAAGAATCGTGCCTCATTCTCTATTCTTATGGCGTGATAGCACCTCCCTCTACTCCTGCGGCAGCAGCTTTGATGGGGATCCAAGTCTGGAGAGAGGGTGGGAGGACAAGGAGGTGAGCACAGAGCGAGTGTGGCTTGTCAACAGTGAAAAACATCTGACTACAAGTTCTTTTAAGCAAAAAAAAAAAATCAGAAACCAGTACACACATGTGGTTCTGTATATTAGTTCAGTGGTTTTCAACCGGTGTAGACAGCAAGCCTGTGTTTCCTTTGCAGCCCTCTAAACCATAAACAAAATGGTTGTGGAGTCAAAATGTCAATATCATGAACACATACTACTCAAAACTTCCACTAAAAATGGTAACAATGTGCAAAAATCCAATGTATAAAGCTCTATGGGAGGAAAAAGCCTCAAGGAGCTCTTGACCAACAAGTCTACAGAGCTACAGATGATCCCAATGACCTATATAATGGTCTATAAAGGATCTATTCCTCATCATAGGCACAAAAAAAAAAACCCCTTCCCATAACCTTCCAAAATGTATTTGCCAAAAACCCCCTCATGGGCTCAAATTCATCAAAGACAGCTGCTATATTCTTCCTTTTAGCAACCAGGGTACTTGTATGGAGTCAGCACTCCTATTCGGCCTAGTGGTTAGGGTGGTGGACTTTGGTCCTGGGGAACTGAGTTCAATTCCCGGCACAGGCAGCTCCTTGTGACTCTGGGCAAGTCACTTAACCCTCCATTGCCCACCGCATTGAGCCTGCCATGAGTGGGAAAGTGCGGAGTACAAATGTAACAAAAAAAAAAAAATTCTGAAGTTTGAGAAAAATTACTTAACTTTGATGAAACCACCCTTCATGCCGTCTCTTATTGCCACTCTAAGCCATTTATCTCCTGGGCTGACGGTGGCCAGCGTTTCGCTAGTATTTTCTAGAATAATGCTGCTTCAGGGTCCAAGTGGTGGCGGAATAATGATGGCGTTCCAGCTCAACATCGCTGTCTGGCATAGGATGAGGAATAGATCCTTTATAGACCACTAGGAAAAAATGCCCGTTTCTGAGCGGAATGAAACGGGCGCTAGCAAGGGGCCCCCTCCCTCCGTCCTTCGAAGCTACTTGCCTTATTCGCCCTCCCTCCGTCCCTCGAAGCTACTTGCCTTGTTCGCTGTGGGCCGTTTCGGCCCTCGAGTGTCAATAGCTCTGCCCTCGACGTCATGACGTTTTGACGCGTCATGACGTTTTGACGCGAGGGCGGTGCAGACACTCCAGGGCACACCGGATATCTCGGGCGCCTCAACTTCCATGGAGGCTTCAGAACGTTGGGGTTGCCTTTTATATATATAGATTATATAAGTACATAAGTAATGCCACACTGGGAAAAGACCAAGGGTCCATCGAGCCCAGCATCCTGTCCACGACAGCGGCCAATCCAGGCCAAGGGCACCTGGCAAGCTTCCCAAACGTACAAACATTCTATACAATCAAGCCATTGTGACATCACTAATGAGGTTGGCTCTTATTGGTGGAATGAGCCACTATGACATCACAATAGGTTAAATCACTGCTCTATGTAATAAAAGTGAGCCAAGTAGAGGACATAAGTACATAAGTAATGCCACACTGGGAAAAGACCAAGGGTCCATCGAGCCCAGCATCTTGTCCACGACAGCGGCCAATCCAGGCCAAGGGCACCCGGCAAGCTTCCCAAACGTACAAACATTCTATACATGTTATTCCTGGAATTTTGGATTTTTCCAAGTCCGTTTAGTAGCGGTTTATGGACTTGTCCTTTAGGAAACCGTCTAACCCCTTTTTAAACCCTGCCAAGCTAACCGCCTTCACCACGTTCTCCAGCAACGAATTCCAGAGTTTAATTACGTGTTGGGTGAAGAAACATTTTCTCCGATTGAGATTGGGATGATCTGTATCTCTGTTGGTCAAGAGCTCCTTGAGGTTTTTTCCTCCCGTAGAGCTTTATACATTGGATTTTTGCACATTGTTACCATTTTTAGTGGAAGTTTCTTTTACAACCATCAGTGTCTGCAAGCTGGGAAGAGTCAGGTTCTTGAAACCCCTGTAACTGGTTCCTATTTCTGCTTCCCCATCTTCCAGCCCCAACTGAAAACGTTGCAGGTCTGTTGTCTGTAGATTTCATTTGCTACACAGTTTGCAGGTTTTTGTGTTGTTTCACAGTATCCGGCAGTGGAGGGATTTTGTGTTGCTGTTACTGAGGTGACTCTAGAATTTGAAGATATATTTGTTTTGTTATATGGAAAGTGAGAAACCTGGGGCTGATGCGTTACATACGGCTTTTGGATATGGGATAGGCAAATTCATACTAAACTTACAGTTAAACAATGAAATATTTAGGTGTCCTTTGTTCAGGGTTGGGCCACTGGCTGGATCTCGGCATTCAGGTCACATTGATCCGTTCTTGTTTTTACCCCAGCGGTCCTGCTTTTCTTAGAGAAATCAGAACTCCAAGCCAGTGCCTGGAATGGGGTAAAACCAGGGCTGGATGCAGTGGCGATCCTAGCCAGCATGACACCCGGGGCAGATCGCTGATGCGCCCCCCCCCGGTGAAATGACCCCCCCGGGTGCACGCCGCTGGGGGGGGGGGTGCCGCAGCACGCGCCTGTCAGCTGAGTTTGCTAACTTCGCTGCAGCTCCCTCTGCCCCGGCCGGAACAGGAAGTAACCTGTTCCAGGGCAGAGGGAGCTGCAGCGAAGTTAGAGAACTCGGCTGTCAGGCGTGCGCTGCAGCACCCCCGAGCGGCTTGCACCTGGGGCGGACTGCCCCCACCGCCCCCCCCCCTTGGTACGCCACTGGCTGGATGAACTTGCACTGAAGTGGAACTAGCTGGAGATCATAGTCCGTGTTCTGAAAATGAGGAGAGAACCCAGTCTGCAAAAGGTGCTGAAATTCATTGGCCCTTGGCGTGCGAGGATACTTTCCTTGTCCTGTGATAGGTGAAAAGATCACTGAGAAGATGCCAAGTTACCCAGGTCCAGGCTGAAGAGTTAGGAACAGTCCTGGATTTCTGACCAACCCCATCATGGTGCATTATGGGACTTGCAGCACTGATTTCAATGGGCAGGATCAACTTTTTCTAATAGATCCCACACTGCTTGTGAGAGGTAAGCTAAAACACCAGGGCTGGCCAAAAAAAAAATCTCCAGTCCAGCTTTGATAATATTTCAGTAGATATGAGCAGGGAGCTCTCCTGTCCTTCCTTTCAATGATTCTTTCGTTTGCACTTTTTCCAAACGTCTGGAGATCACTTTTGAAAATGTTTATGAAAAACAGCCCAGTGCTCCAGATCCTCATGCAGGGAGGATGATGTTGGTGCTACCTGCTCGGTACCTGCCAGCACGCGCTCAGCTTTTGACCGCTGGTGGACTGACTGCGCTGTTTCCCAGTGTTTATTAACTTGCATGGCCAGGTTTGGGTTAGGACAGCCTCATCCACAGACCTGCCAAGTTACCCATTCCAGGAGGGAGACCTTTTGGCCAGTTCTGGATTTCTTCCAACCTCATCCTGGTGCATTATGGGACCTGCAACACAGCTTTCAATGGATAGAATCATGGACTCAGTCAAAAAGTCTCCCTCCTGGAATGGGTAACTTGGCAGCTCTGCCATCCATAAACTACCACGTCTGTCTGTTCTTGTGATCTTTGCAGTTCTCTGAGCCCATGTGTTTGGTGTGTCATAGTCTTCTTAAAAGCTTCGAATCCTGCAGCGAATGCACAATCGCCAGTTTTGTTTTCTTAAAAAAAAAATGCATGCTGGTTTTTCATTCTTTTCTAGTCTAATAAAGATTTTGGAAAATACTAGGACTAGGGGACATGCGATGAAACTACAGTGTAGTAAATTTAAAACAAATTGGAGAAAATGTTTCTTCACCCAACGCATAATTAAACTCTGGAATTCGTTGCCGGAGAACGTGGTGAAGGCGGTTATCTTGGCAGAGTTTAAAAATGGGGTTAGACGGTTTCCTAAAGGACAAGTCCATAAACCACTACTAAATGGACTTGGGAAAAATCCACAATTCCAGGAATAACATGTATAGAATGTTTGTACGTTTGGGAAGCTTGCCAGGTGCCCTTGGCCTGGATTGGCCGCTGTCGTGGACAGGATGCTGGGCTCGATGGACCCTTGGTCTTTTCCCAGTGTGGCATTACTTATGTACTTATCTGCTGAGTGCAAGATCATCCCTCAGTTTGTGGGTAACAGATCTAAGAAAGGGACAACCTGCCTGCTTGAAACTCATTTCCTCAGCTTCAAACCACTGCCCTGAATCTTTTCAGAGTTAAATGGATGTGGTGGGAAAAAAAATAAATTACAACCAGCTTCCAATCCCAGCAGGTCAGAAAGTAATCTTGCAAGTTTTTGTAATCTGTAGTTTAACCACTGTTTGTTTTTGATCTGCCCATTTGTCATGGCTTGGAAGATGGCCCTGTTGGGTGTCTTAGGATTGTGTCAGTAATAAGATTATACAGCATCTGTTACCAGGAAAGTAGCTGAGCTGTCTCTATCACGGAATATTATTCAGCAAATCCATCGTGCAACACAACTGAGAAAAAAAAGGTCTCCCCTGAGGCCACTGTGAGATAGTCTACTGTGATTATTGATTTTAGGTGGCCGTGCAGTAGAGTCTACTGAAGAATAATCAAAGAGATGCAATACCTGATCTGATCGGCTGAAGTGGCCAGTTTTCAGACTGCTTAACTGCAGTTCCATCCCAGCAGTGGAACACTTCCAGCCAGACAGACCGAGGTTAATAGAGCACTTCCTTTATACAGGAAAGGGGTGTGCAACAGATGTAGACGTACAGTAGACAGAATCGCTGAGAGACAAAGCCGGGCCTGGGGGCAAACAATCTAGGACCCTGGGCCCCGCCCCCTTGCTGCCACCCCATTTTTGCTCCTGTCCTGTGCAGGGCCCTGGTGTAAAGGGAGGCTCTGGTGGCAGGTAGAAGGCTGGCTTGGTTTCCTGCTCCTGTGCAGGGTTATCGCATTAATTCTGCTCTGCTGGCCATGGGTCCTTCTTCCTGCCGCGTCCTGCCTATGCGGAAACAGGAAGTTACTTCACAGAAGGCGGGACGTGGCAGGAAGAAGGCAAAGTTGCCAACTCTGTGGTTTTCCCGCATCATTGGGTAGCATTTTTAAGTTGCCCATTCAACAGTCAAGGGTTACAACGTTTTGGGTGGCCGTGTGCCTGTGCCGGTTGGTTCCAGCTTTGTCTCTAGTGCTCACCCTGTTGGTCAGATTTGTAGTCAGAATGAGGCTTGGTGCACCTCAATAGGAGAGTGAGGTGGGTGATGAGGTCATCAGCTGCACTGGAAAGTGAGGCGGTGAGCAGAGCAGTGAGTGACCACCACGTGGAGTGGATTTTGGAGGAGGAGAAGGCAGAGCAAGCATACAGCACCACACAGGTGAGGCACTGACTAAGGAAGGGGACTGCTCCCCCCCCCCTTGCACATAGACATTTTTGATTGTTGGTCTATTTATTGGGCTGCTTTTGAGTACGGGATGGATGGGAAAAATTTTTGTCATTTGGCAACTCTGGCAGAAGGACCAGTAGAGCACGTGATAACCTCGCACAGGAGTGGGAGACTGAGCCAGTCTTCTTCCTGCCACTGGAAGCCTCCCTTCTCTCTCGATCGCTTAAATGGCCTCGTTTTACATGTGCATCCTTCTAAAATTGCTTCCGTGGTTCACAGTCATTTTCATTTTGCAAGAGTCCTAATTTGCAGAATCATTGGACGTAGGTGAGTCAGACCCTTTCATAGCCAGGACCTGAGTTTGAACATAACCTGAAGGCAAATTAAATAGCACAGAAAAAAAAACAGCTCACAGACCTAAATAAACCTTAACTGAACCATTCTTTAGCCTTTGGAGTGTGTCTGGTTTAATATAGCCTTTCACTTGTCTTTGTCTCAGACCTAATTTCTTCCCTCTCTCTTCCCATTCTGTCTTATTTTTCTATTACTTTCTGTTCTTGTCTTCACATAGTAACATAGTAAGTGACGGCAGAAAAAGACCTGTACGGTCCATCCAGTCTGCCCAACAAGATAAACTCATATACGCTACTTTATATGTATACCTGACCTTGATTTGTATCTGCCATTTTCAGGGCACAGCACAGACCGTAGAAGCCTGCCCAGCACTAGCCCCGCCTCCCAAC
Source organism: Microcaecilia unicolor (assembly GCF_901765095.1). Taxonomy (NCBI): domain Eukaryota; kingdom Metazoa; phylum Chordata; class Amphibia; order Gymnophiona; family Siphonopidae; genus Microcaecilia; species Microcaecilia unicolor. Next base: position 6,666,476 of record NC_044040.1, on the reverse strand, counting down.
CACTAGCCCCACCCCACAACCACCAGTGTTGCCACCCAATCTCGTCTATTTGCCTTTCTGTTTTTTGTGCCCACCCCCCCCCCCCAATTCTTTTGCGGCTTTTTTCAGGTTTCCTTTTACAAACTGTGCAGTTCTCCCACCCCCGTCATAATGAAAAGCCAGTGAACAGTTGCCATCGCCCAGCAATCTACTAGTTTCTTCAGAGGCGCCAGATAAGGTCAGTGACTTGATCCAGTCCTAAACATTTTTGTTTCTGAGCTGACAAATTTCTCATTTGCGACATAAGACACTAGTGTAACGTGAGTAAATTTAAATACTGTCCTTTGATTCATGGTCCCACTTTCCTAGTAACGGGGAGCGGTAGTTAAAGGATGTCCAACTTGAAATACAGATGGACATTGCCAGTGGCACTTGCCGATGAACAGCTTGTTCTAAAATGGATGTTGATGCTTTGGTTATGTCTAGCAAGAACATTCATTTTGCGAACTTAAACATCTAAAACAGGGACATGGACATCAATGTGGCAGCACGTGAACGTCCATGTTATGAAATGGCCATATAGAGGTCCATGTGCTGGGACATGAACATTTATGTCGGCCATTTTACTACCATGAACATCCATGTTTTCTAAAACTTTCACAGAACCCAGTATCCCTTGCCAAGTTTCACTTATGGTTGGGGGTGGGGGTGGGGAGAGAGAGAGAGAGAGAGAGAGATCAACTGCTAGGGGATTAGGGGGCGACCTCTCTTAATCCCTCCAGTGGAGCTCTGCTCGGAACACATTTCTATAGCCTATGTGGACATAGATGGCTGTTTCTCTTCTGAAACAGGGACTGGATATCCGTAGTTTGCGCCTTCCTAATCCTGGTCAAAATAAGCCAAGACAATGCCCCCTGGTCATATGGACATCCTGCAGTTTTAGATGTCTGCATCCCAGCTGTATAAAATGTCTATGTAATGTAAACATCTATATGTCAGTTTACGGATGTCTTAAATGCAAATAGAGGTTCTAAATAAGAACCATACAGGCTTATTTTCGAAAGAGAAGGGCGCCCATCTTTCAACACAAATTGGGAGATGGGCGTCTTCTCCCAGGTCGCGGCATAATTGAAAGCTGATTTTGGGTGTCCTCAACTGCTTTCCGTTTGCGGGGATGACCAAAGTTCACGGGGGTGTGTCTGAAGCATAGCGAAGACGGGACTGGGGCGTGCTTAACACATGGGCATCCTCGACCAATAATGGAAAAAAGAAGGATATCCCAGACGAGCACTTGGGCGACTTTACTTGGTCCATTTTTTGTTACGACCAAGCCTAAAAAAGGTGCCCGAACTGACCAGATGACCACCGGAGGGAATCGGGGATGACCTCCCCTTACTTCCCCAGTGGTCACCAATCCCCTCCCACCCTTCACTCCTTAGGGCTATGGTAGTGGTGTACAGTTGTGGGGAGTGGGTTTTGGGGGGGCTCAGCCCACAAGGTAAGGGAGCTATGCACCTCGGAGCAATTTGTGAAGTCCACTGCAGTGCCCCCTAGGGTGCCCAGTTGGTGTCTTGGCATGTCAGGGGGACCAGTGCACTACGAATGCTGGCGCCTCCCAAGACCAAATGGCTTGGATTTGGTCGTTTCTGAGATGGGCGTCCTCGGTTTCCATTATCGCCAAAAATCGGGGACGACCATCTCTACGGTCGACCTAAATTTCGCAATTTGGGCGTCCCCGACCTTATTATTGAAACAAAAGATGGACGCCCATCTTGTTTCGATAATACGGGTTTCCCCACCCCTTTTCTGGGACGTCCTGCGAGGACGTCCTCAGGAAAACTTGGGCGCCCCTTTCGATTATGCCCCTCATAGTAGCTTAGTGAAGGAGCAGAGATAAAGACCAACATGGTCAATCCAGGCTGCCTAGAAAGGTGGCCACGGCTGCACTTCTCCCCCTTTCTTGTTGGGGTTGTGCCTGTTGCTCTGTGCAGGTTAATCTCCCCCTTTCTTGTTGGGGTTGTGCCTGTTGCTCTGTGCAGGTTAATCTCCTCCTTTCTTGTTGGGGTTGTGCCTGTTGCTCTGTGCAGGTTAATCTCCCCCTTTCTTGTTGGGGTTGTGCCTGTTGCTCTGTGCAGGTTAATCTCCCCCTTTCTTGTTGGGGTTGTGCCTGTTGCTCTGTGCAGGTTAATCTCCCACTTTCTTGTTGGGGTTGTGCCTGTTGCTCTGTGCAGGTTAATCTCCCCCTTTCTTGTTGGGGTTGTGCCTGTTGCTCTGTGCAGGTTAATCTCCCCCTTTCTTGTTGGGGTTGTGCCTGTTGCTCTGTGCAGGTTAATCTCCTCCTTTCTTGTTGGGGTTGTGCCTGTTGCTCTGTGCAGGTTAATCTCCCCCTTTCTTGTTGGGGTTGTGCCTGTTGCTCTGTGCAGGTTAATCTCCCCCTTTCTTGTTGGGGTTGTGCCTGTTGCTCTGTGCAGGTTAATCTCCCCCTTTCTTGTTGGGGTTGTGCCTGTTGCTCTGTGCAGGTTAATCTCCCCCTTTCTTGTTGGGGTTGTGCCTGTTGCTCTGTGCAGGTTAATCTCCTCCTTTCTTGTTGGGGTTGTGCCTGTTGCTCTGTGCAGGTTAATCTCCTCCTTTCTTGTTGGGGTTGTGCCTGTTGCTCTGTGCAGGTTAATCTCCCCCTTTCTTGTTGGGGTTGTGCCTGTTGCTCTGTGCAGGTTAATCTCCTCCTTTCTTGTTGGGGTTGTGCCTGTTGCTCTGTGCAGGTTAATCTCCTCCTTTCTTGTTGGGGTTGTGCCTGTTGCTCTGTGCAGGTTAATCTCCCCCTTTCTTGTTGGGGTTGTGCCTGTTGCTCTGTGCAGGTTAATCTCCTCCTTTCTTGTTGGGGTTGTGCCTGTTGCTCTGTGCAGGTTAATCTCCCCCTTTCTTGTTGGGGTTGTGCCTGTTGCTCTGTGCAGGTTAATCTCCTCCTTTCTTGTTGGGGTTGTGCCTGTTGCTCTGTGCAGGTTAATCTCCCCCTTTCTTGTTGGGGTTGTGCCTGTTGCTCTGTGCAGGTTAATCTCCTCCTTTCTTGTTGGGGTTGTGCCTGTTGCTCTGTGCAGGTTAATCTCCCCCTTTCTTGTTGGTGTTGTGCCTGTTGCTCTGTGCAGGTTAATCTCCTCCTTTCTTGTTGGGGTTGTGCCTGTTGCTCTGTGCAGGTTAATCTCCCCCTTTCTTGTTGGGGTTGTGCCTGTTGCTCTGTGCAGGTTAATCTCCCCCTTTCTTGTTGGGGTTGTGCCTGTTGCTCTGTGCAGGTTAATCTCCCCCTTTCTTGTTGGGGTTGTGCCTGTTGCTCTGTGCAGGTTAATCTCCCCCTTTCTTGTTGGGGTTGTGCCTGTTGCTCTGTGCAGGTTAATCTCCCCCTTTCTTGTTGGGGTTGTGCCTGTTGCTCTGTGCAGGTTAATCTCCCACTTTCTTGTTGGGGTTGTGCCTGTTGCTCTGTGCAGGTTAATCTCCTCCTTTCTTGTTGGGGTTGTGCCTGTTGCTCTGTGCAGGTTAATCTCCCCCTTTCTTGTTGGGGTTGTGCCTGTTGCTCTGTGCAGGTTAATCTCCCCCTTTCTTGTTGGGGTTGTGCCTGTTGCTCTGTGCAGGTTAATCTCCCCCTTTCTTGTTGGGGTTGTGCCTGTTGCTCTGTGCAGGTTAATCTCCTCCTTTCTTGTTGGGGTTGTGCCTGTTGCTCTGTGCAGGTTAATCTCCTCCTTTCTTGTTGGGGTTGTGCCTGTTGCTCTGTGCAGGTTAATCTCCCCCTTTCTTGTTGGGGTTGTGCCTGTTGCTCTGTGCAGGTTAATCTCCCCCTTTCTTGTTGGGGTTGTGCCTGTTGCTCTGTGCAGGTTAATCTCCCCCCTTTCTTGTTGGGGTTGTGCCTGTTGCTCTGTGCAGGTTAATCTCCCCCCTTTCTTGTTGGGGTTGTGCCTGTTGCTCTGTGCAGGTTAATCTCCCACTTTCTTGTTGGGGTTGTGCCTGTTGCTCTGTGCAGGTTAATCTCCTCCTTTCTTGTTGGGGTTGTGCCTGTTGCTCTGTGCAGGTTAATCTCCCCCTTTCTTGTTGGGGTTGTGCCTGTTGCTCTGTCTATGATCGCTTTTTTTTTTTTTTTTTTTTTAAATATGAGAGGAAATGCTCTATACTATTATTCTGTCCTCTTCCCATAGAGGGATCCTTTGTGTTTTTCCGATGTCTTTTTGAATTCCACTGCTTCCCGCACAACAGCATTCCAGGCATCGACCACCCTCTCCGTGAAAAAGTATTTCCTGATGTTGCTTTTCAGCTTTTCCCTCCTGTAGTTTTATTTCCTGTCCTCTAGTTCTGTAGCCTCCCCATTTTTGGAAAAGATTTGTTTGTTAATTAATATCTTTCAAGTACTTAAATGTGGTTAGTACAGCAGACTTTGATACTGGGAAATGGGTTCAATTCCCACTGCAGCTCCTTGTGACTCTGGGCAAGTCACTTAGCCCTCCATTGCCCCAGGTACAAAATAAGTACCCGTATATACTATGTAAACTGGTTTGATTGCAGCCACAGAAAGGCAGTACATCCAATCCAGGAAATTTCTGTAAGTCCAATGATATGTGCTTTGTGATGGTGACTCATCACTGGAGTGCTAATCCCTTCTCCAGTCAGAGAATCCACACCAGATTTTGCAGATAGTTGCAGGTCTCTATCCCATGGAGTAAATGGACCCCTGAATCTGAGTACTCAGAATAGGGACCACAATTGTAAGCCTTCAGGGGCGAGGAACCATCTATTATATTATTGTATCTCCCCTGTTCTCCTCTCATCCAGGGTATACAAGTGTTCAAGTCTCTTGTCTTCTGGTGAAGGCCTCATAACATTTCCTGTGCTTTCCTGTAAACCCCTTTCAGTCTTTTTATGTTCTTGCAAAGATACAGCCTCCAAACTTAGCACAGTACTCCAAGTGCAGTGTCATCAAGAGGATGTGTTTATTTCATGCACTGTGATTATTATATCTGCAACCACCTATAAAGCAGTGGGTTTCATGCAGAAGGATATTGGGAAATCAGTTCCTATCGGTGACTCACCCTGACTCAGCGGTTGGAATGTGGTAAAGAGTGGGGCAAAGGAGAACAAGGACCCTTTTGCCTTGTGATCTGGTTTGGAAGTGGTGCTGGAAAGGCAGGCCTGTTATGGGGATGGGGTTTAGATTTGTTCCGTTTGGAGTTTGCTTTCTGAAATCTGCCTCTGGTTATTGTCAGTTGGCCATTTACAAAAGACAAGCTCATGTAAAAAGAAAAAAAATATTTAAAAAGGGGGGGGGGGGGGGGGATCAATTGAAAAAGCCGGCGCTGAGGCTTCCACGGTAGAATGTCCCACTTACAGAAATATTGATTTATTTAAGCAGTTTTTTTGCTTGAAGCCGTGTGAGCTCGATTACGCACTCACACATTTCTCAACCAAAGGTCTTTCTAAAGACTACGTTGTTGAATCTACGGCCATCGACCGTCAGGTGGTGGTCCATTTTATTTAAAGACTCCTGATGCAGACTACCAGCCGAAACACGGTACTGTGTCCTATGACAACTGAAGCCTCCTTGTTTGTCTCTGGATCGCCCGGTCTGTTTCCCACTTCTCTGTTGTCATTATTTAAGCATTGACATCCAAGGGCGATTAAGTAGGCAGGATGGGGTCTTAACTGCTTTGTGCTGATGAATATCCCTTTTGACCACTGCGTTGCTATCTGGTGAAGAGTTATGCTAGCCCCTGCTCTCAGTGAAATACAGGCCAATGGCTCATAATAAGAGCTAGGCCTCTCTTAGAAATCAAAATCATCTCTGATACAAAAGAGAGCTAGCTTGTAAAAAAATCAGAGATCACCTTTGACACAGTTACATTTCACTGTGGCAAGTGCTGAGCTGGCAAAGGGAGGGGGGCACTTGCTCTGGGACTGGCACGACCTGTGAGAAGTCATGAGAAAGATGTTTTGGTTAGTAGAAGCTGATAAAGGGTAAGATGTACGTAGAACAAGCATACCCAATGGGAGGGGGTGAGCTGAAGAGAGCAAAATGGCCTGTGAGATCATCTCACAGATGCGCTGTGAACAGATCTCGTTTATAGTTAGAGCTTGAGAACTTGTCAAGCCATTCTTATCAACTGATAAGGGCCAAGAGCCCTGGTGAGAGAGATTGGGGTCCATTGGAACCAATGAAGCCAAAATGGTATATAAGGACCAGTCTGGAGAGTAATTAGATCAGACAAGAGAAGGAAGGCTACCAGAGAAGGCGGGTGATAGACGAGTCCTGAACTGCTGTTCAATCCATATGAATACCTGCTTGCCTGTACCATCATTGGGTAAGATGATAATGCTAATAAACTATCTTACTATATCTACTGCATACTGGGCTCCTTTCTAATTGGGGAGGTTGCCACTGCTTGGACGGTATAGAACTATCATGAGCCGATACAAGATTGGGGTGATTATGTATTTAGAGGGGATATGAAGTTCTTTCCAGGATAGTACAGAGAGCCCATGGCTTCCGCTGCCCAAATGGGTGAGGCAGATCTAATAATTTACACTCGTCAGTCCTAGGGCAGGCTGGCAGTGGAATCAGGAAGGAGCCAGTATATTCAATACCAGTGCCCCACAGCTAAGCAGGCCGACAGGACCTCACAAAAGGAACTGTACATTGGCCGGCACCTGTATAACTTCCTGGCCCACGGCTGATCTGCATATTCAATGCAAGTTCACAGAAGTGGCCTGGCATTGAATGTCCTGGTCTCCCAGTGGCTTGAAAACCGCTATTCTAGCAAGCAGAATATCGGGGGAGTAGATGCGACTCAAGGTGAGTTATATACAAATACAGTAGATGTTTCTGGGTAGTCATATTAGATTCAGGGATCCACTTCCTCCATGGGATAGAGACCTGTAAAATCTGGTGTGGATTCTCTGACTGGAGAAAGGATTTAGTTCTGAGTCACCATCACAATCCACACATGATTAGACTTATAGTAATTTCCTGGATTGGGGTGGGAGGGGACTTGATATACCGCCTTTCTGTGTCTACAATCAAAGCATTTACATATTGAGGGGCATTTTTGAAAGGGACGTCCAAGTTGCGATTTGGACATCCTTACAAAACATCGAAATCTAGGGGCAAGGAAACCCGTATTTTCGAAACAAGATGGACAACCATCTTTCGTTTCGAAAATACCGTCAAGGATGTCCAAATCCTTAAATTTCGCTGTCCCTAGATCTGGACGTCCCTAGACATAGTCATTTCTGATTTTCATCGATTTTCGAAACCAAAGACATCCATGTCAGAAACGACCAAATGCAAACCATTTGGTCTTGGGAAGAGTCAGCATTTGTAGTGCACTGGTCCCCCTCACATGCCAGGACACCAACCGGGCACCCTAGGGGGCACTGCAGTGGACTTCATAAATTGCTCCCAGGTACATAGCTCCCTTACCTTGTGTGCTGACCCCCCAAAACCCACTACCCCCAACTGTACACCACTACCACAGCACTTACGGGTGAAGGGGGGCACCTATATATGGGTACAGTGGGTTTGTGGTGGGTTTTGGAGAGCTTGCTGTTTCCTCCACAAATATAACAGGTAGGGGGGATATAGGCCTGGGTCCGCTTGTCTGAAGTGCACTGCAGTACCCACTAAAACTGCTCCTGGGACCTGCATGTGCTATCATGGACCTGAGTATGACATCTGAGGCTGGCATAGAGACTTGCACGAAATATTTTTAAAGATGTTTTTTGAGGGTGGGAGGGGGTTAGTGACCACTGGGGGAGTAATGGGAGGTCATCCCCAATTTTCTCTGGTGGTCATCTGGTCATTTCAGGCACCTTTTTGTGCCTTAGTCGTAAGAAAAACAGGTCCGGGTGAAAACATCCCAAGTGTTCGTCAGGGACGTCCTTGTTTTTTTCCATTATGGGTCAAGGACGTCCAAATGATAGGCACGCCCAAGTCCCGCCTTCGCTACACCTCTGACTCGCGCCCTTGAATTTTGTCCGTCCTTGCGACGGAGTGCAGTTGGACACGTCCTAAATCGGGTTTCGATTATACCGATTTGGATGTCCCTGGGAGAAGGAAATGCATCTTCCGATTTATGTCGAAAGATGGACGTCCTTCTCTTTCGAAAATGAGCCCAATTATATACAGGTACTTATTTACTTATTTTGTACCTGGGGCAATGGAGGGTTCTTACCCAGAATCACAAGGAGCTGCAGTGGGAATCAAACCCAGTTCCCCAGGATCAAAGTCCGCTGTACTAACCACCAGGCTACTCCGCCACTCCATTGTGAATTATTGGTGCAAAAGAATGTATAAAATCTGGCATGTAGAACTGTAGCATTTTGGGTAAGGGGTAACTCTATTAGGGAGATTGGGGAGGGAGGAGTTGGTTCTGTTTACTAACACCATGCTGAACAGTTAACGGGCCCAATCCCCGTCCCATGATCCCCTTTCACATACAGAAGCTATCCTTGGTAGTCTAGGGTAGGGTGCAGAAGTGGGCCCCCTCCATTCCTGCTCTCATCTGGCAGCAAGAATCAAAATGGTAGATCTGACCCCTAGTGGTAGTCTCATATTATTACTGCTTAGAGGTCCTTACAAGTCTGAATGGATACATTTTGTATGTATCATTTAAGCTCCATGAAATGAGCTTCAAGAACCCAAAGAAGACAAAAATTAGGATTACCAGCAATAGAATATCAGTGCTACAGAAATATTTGCTGCCAGAACCAAATAAAACAAGTAGAGTCATACAAATATCTCTCTCGATAAAAGGACCCCAAATTGTGGGCGACAAATTAGTGCTGTCGACAGGATCACCATTTAGATCCCACCCAGTACCTGCACCAGAAAACGTAAGAAAAGTTTCTGACAATACAATCTGCACAGACATCACATGAAAATGGTCGGTGCCAGTCAAGCCCCCACCCCTGTGGGCCAACACTTTACAAGACCAGAACACGGCACCAGTGATTTCACAGTAAGAATACTGAAAGGTAATTTTAAAACAATACAGGAACGTAAGACCTTTGATGTAAGAATGATTGAATATTTTGACACCCAACAGACAGGACTTAATAAGGATCTGGGTTTTCTAGCCCATTATAAACCATAAAGTTGTATTTCTCTGTTTATTTCTCTGTTTATCACCCTCCTCTCACCTACCAACACCCATCCTGTTAGAATAGCAATGAAATGCTTTGATGTCCCCATGCATACCCCCACCCTCCCACTCTGTCAGACTGTCAAAGTAATGCTTTGATGTTTCTCTTATATATACTATCTGCTACCACATTTGCTTATTTCCGATCTGACGAAGAAGGGCAACCTTCAAAATGTATTAAGTTATGTCCAATACAAAAGGTATCATCTTATTTTCTTTTCCATGTTTTATTTTGTTTGATTTCTATTGATAACCTGACAATACAAGCAAGAACCTGAACTCATAAACCATTGATAGATATGTCTAGCTTGGTAAAGGCTGTTTAGTGTAAGTCAACAGACTCAAGAGGAGATCATCTATATAGCTTAATCCAGTTGGTCCCTGGTCTGCTTTTCCTCAACTATCACGTGCCATGTTTTACAAGAATTTTGATGGAGAATCACAGAATTTCCAAAGAGCTGTTTTATCTTGACTTTTCTTGCCTTACTATTATTTATGGGGTTTGTATAATCTTTTGTTTATGTGGCAAGAGCGGAACTGGTGCTTCTTGGACAGTTTTTCCCACTGTTGGCCAATAGTCTTTCCAAACTTTTTTTTTCTAAGTCAGATGTTTGAATTTTGGAAGTGAGTGGGCCCCCTGTGGGCGAAGGACCCAGCACCGTCTCTCTGCTCCCTGCATTATCACACTTGTATGTCTATCCGGACCTGTTCTCAAAGAGAAAAATGTCCACTTTGTGGAGGTGGGCTGGATATTATGTCTAATCTTTATCTTTTGTTTATGCTTCTCGGAGCAGCACTTCATGTGAAATTGTGCTATTTTAAAATGCTCCGGAGTAAGCTGAAGCTGTTCTGTGTTGCTTTGCACATTGATGATCTGTCTGGTCATTCAGGTCAGAGTTTTATCTGAAATATGTGCAGGATTCAGTTCTCCTGACTCGTCTTCACTATTTACAGCTAATCCCTGTGTCTCCCTTGTAGCGTTGCCAGCCCTGATACAGCCTAGATGCTAACGGGCAAAATAGCTGGTGGAAGCAGTCATGAGCTGTCTGGTGAGGTCTGTCACTTAACGTGTTATGAAACTTCCAGAGCTTTGCGTTTCAACTTCTTGTACTATTTATGTGGGCTGTTCAGAGAGTACTACGTTGAAGAATGTTCAAATATTTGAAAGGTATTAATCCGCAAACGAACCTTTTCCGGTGACGGGAAGGCGGTAGAACTAGAGGACGTGAATTGAGGTTGAAGGGGGGCAGACTTAGGCGTAATGACGACAAAAAAAAATCCTAAAAAACACATGCCCTTGACATAATAAAAAGTAATAATGAATAGTCATAGATCAAAAAAATGACCTTCAGATGAAAGCAGGAACCAGCCTACAATTCAAGTAGAATAAAACAGTTCCTTAAACTCCAAAGACCCTGTTTACTAAGGTGCTTTAGTGTTTTTAGCACGCACTCAAAATTATTGTGCGCTAACTGTGTAGATGCCCATCTAATGCTTAGCACATGCTAAAAACGTGGTTTAGTAAACAGAGCCCCAGGTTCCTTATCGATTGAATTGTAGCTTGGCATCTTGGCTCCTATCTCCATGTGATGGTCCTCTTCTGATCTATGACTATTTGTTAAATTCTTTTTTATTGTTGAATGCATATGATTTTTACTTTCTTTTTGTCATTATTTTCTTTTACATGTTTTATTTTGTTTGATTTCTATTGATAACCTTTTTGTCATTATAAAATTGGCTTAATATGAGCTCCTTCCTGGATTTCTCATATAAGTATTGGTATTATACAATTACCCTCTTTGTGGATGACTCTGTGATCTACTACTACTACTATTTAACATTTCTAGAGCGCTACCAGGGTTACGCAGCACTGTACAAGTAACAAAGAAGGACAGTCCCTGCTCAAAGGAGCTTACAATCTAAAGGACAAAGAGTACAGTCCTAAATCGGGTAGACAAGGGTAGACACGCATGAGAGAGTAGACGGATTGAGAAGTGCCTTAAGAAAGCTGGAGGAGGGATCAGTGGTTTGACAGTTGGGTTTCAGGACTAGAGACATGCAAAGCTATGCAGCTGGGGTATAGAAATCCGATGGAGCGGTACACAGTGTATGTGTGTGTGTGTGGGGAAGATACCCATCTCCAGAACGGTGACAAGAGAGCGATCATATCACATGATTTTTAAACTTCGAAGATTATGTAACGAGGAAGTGGCTACAGCACAGGTGCACGGAACAAACATAACTAGTAGGAAAACGAAAATGATTGTACTGTTACACAAGTTATTGGTGAGCCCTCACCTGGGGTACTGTGTCTATATTTGGAAAGATTTCGACAGAGTGGAGCCAGTCCAGAGAAGGACTGCCAACTGGTATAGAGTTTGCACCAGGAGCCCTATGATAAACAAACGAACCTGAATATGTCTACCTTAGAGGAGAGATGCAGGAGGTATGCTAGAGACAATTCAGTTTACATGAAACGTATTAATCATTTTGTCCGTGGACACAGAGAGATAAGTTCTGGAACAAGGGATCATGGTATGTGCATACAGGAAATAAATCTTTCAGGGAAAGGGTAGTGTTTGCATAGAATGAACGATAAAACAGGGATGGATTTCAAGAGGACACGAGATAAACAGAGGAACAGAGTAATGACCCAGTGGTGCATTGTTTAAGTGCCAGAGGCTGCCAGAATGACTGGCTGAAAAGGTAATTTGAAATATTAGAAACCCTAGTGGAAACACAGGCAGTCTCACAGCTGGGTCTGTCTGGCAGGCTGCACATACAGCAACATCGAAAAGTCCTAGGCGGGGTGGGTCTGTGTGGAGGATGCTTATTTCTAAGATCAGCAGGCATATAATGTATTGGACTGTTTTGGGATCTTGCCAGGTACTTGTGACCTGTCTTGGCCACTGTTGGAAACAGGATACTGGGCTTGATGGACCTTTGGTCTGTCCCAGTGTGGCGAACGCTTGTGTTCTTATGCTCTTACTCTCTGGAAAGGCCACAGGAGCCTAGATGTTTGGGCAGTGGCCGCAGAGTTCAGGATACTTGGGAATCTGTAGGACCTTGTGGGTTGATATGGGAGGTGAGGAGAGGGGATAGTATGAGTTAAACAGGGGTCTTGTATGTTCATCTTCCAGAGGAGGAAGCAGGGGCGTAGCCAGACAACAGATTTTGGGTGGGCCTAGGCAAGAAGTGGGTGGGCACCAAGTGTTCTCCACACCACCAAAAAAATATGTAAGCTGGCAGGAAAATGCTTCTTTCCACCTTGGCAGTCTGCAGAAGGCATGCTCTGAAAACGGAGAATGCGCAGGTTCCGGTATCGTTGAGAGTAGCGTTTTTGTTACCATTAGGCGGAAGTCTTCAGCTGACAGAGCTTTGGATCCCCACCAGCTACCGCTAAATGTGTGCTACTGTTGGGTGGGCCCTGGCCCACCCAGGCCCACCTCTGGCTACACCACTGGGAGGAAGACAAAGAAAACTGATTTGGATAAGGAGTGATATTGCTCCAGTGGTCCTGAGCCACCGCTGAGGACTAGAATGAATCCGTAGTTGTCTCTCATTCTTCGCTGTGTTACCCTGTGGAGTTTTGAAAACTAGCACTCTGTGTCCTCCGTATATCTTACTTTCCCGTATGATTTTTACAAACTTTGCTTACGTGCTTTTTTTTTGCATCTGTGAGAGTTTAGGTTGGTTGTACTGTTTCTCAATTACTGTATCGTGTTTTATATTGCTTTAACTGACTCAGCACTTAAGCTGTTACAACTCGAACACAATGCGTAGGTAGGTGTTATGGGTGGTGTGAAGAGGTGCCGCAACATCACTCCGGTTTTTCTACAACGACACTGGTTGCCATGTCGGTGCAGAGGTTAAAATCGATTATTTTTATACAATGAGAGAGTGCGTAAAGGTTCATTATCCGTCTTTTACACCGAGACTAGCTGCAGCCAACACTCTGACATAAGGGCCACTCAATTATTGTCCCCATCTTTCTGTGCCTCCCAGTAAATGATGCTGCCTTCCGGTCCCAAGGCTAAAAATCCCACGGCTTTTACTGGTTTGGCTCTTACAGTCTTAAAAAAAAAAAAAAAAAAAGCCTGAAATAGATAAAAGGCTTACTGTGGCTGTCAGTTATGTTGAAGATAAAGTTGTTTGAGCAGATGGTTAGTGTTAGAGACTGTAAGGAAATAAAAACTTCCCTCGTAAGTGATGTGGTTTGATTCATTTTGTTCTGAGTAAGCGTTGCATTTTAATATGACATACATATGTAACAGTAAGGGAAAATATATAGGATCTGGTTGTAGGTGTTTTTCCCCTTCCTGTTCCTAATAGTGCATCAGTGCAGTGGCGTAGCAGGGGGGGGGGGGGGGGGGGGGGGCGGGAGGGGCGGTCCGCCCCGGGTGTCAGCTCAGGGGGGGGTGCTCCCGCACCCTACCTTTAAAAAGAATATCGGGAGGCGAGGCGCAGCGCCTCGCGCCTGTCCTGCACGTAAAAGAAATGTGGACCATCGGGTCTTCCCTCGCTCTATCTGTCCCGCCCTCCGCTGACAACAACTTCCTATTTCCGCAAGGGCGGGACAGACAGAGCGAGAGAAGGCCCGATGGTCCACATTTCTTTTACGTGCAGGGCAGGTGCGAGGCGCTGTGCCTCGCTTCCCGATATTCTTTTTAAAGGTAGGGTGCGAGAGCTGGTCGGGGGGGGGGGGGGGTGTCATCGTGCTGCACCCGGGGGGGGGGGGGGGGGTGCAACGGTGAACCACCCCGTCCCGGGTGGCAGCCCCCCCTGCTACGCCACTGCATCAGTGTCTGTTCCAGCATTTTGTTCCAAGCTATCTGCAGGCCGAGGGTCTCTAGGCTGCACTTTTGACCTGCTGTTTTTGTCTTGTGTGTGTTTCCTGTTTTAGTGCATCAGGTACTTAGTCCTTCCGGCATAAGATCCTGCCAGAAGATTGGAGCAATTTCTAGAAGCAGGGTCGGCCCAAGGCAAGATGCTGCCTGAGGCGGAGCTAGGATGCCACCCCCCTCAGACGGATGAGATGGTGCTCCCCTCTAACTACCTTTTGCTGGCACCCGGCATCTCCCCTTCACGGCGTTACCCGGCAGCGATTCCCATACTCTGCCCTGTCACCAGCACCTGCCTCTTCCCAATTACTGTGGCTGCCTGAGCCTCTAATGAAACAGGAAGTTACATCAGAGAGGCGGGTGCCAGTGGCAGGGTAGCGTATGGGAATCGCTGCCGGGTAACGCTGGGAGATGCCACTCCTGAAGAGCACCGCCTGAGGCGGATTAATGGTTGGGCTGCCCCTGTCTAGAAGGAACCTGGAAACTGGGAGGAGTTGGACCTTCTGAAGTGGTGTTGCTAGTGAACATAAGAATACCCGAATCGAGTCAGACCAATGTGGTAAAGGCGGTTAGCTTAGCGGAGTTTTAAAAAGGTTTGGACAGCTTCCTAAAGGAAAAGTCCATAAACCATTATTAAGTGGACTTGGGGAAAATCCACTATTTCTGGGCTAAGCAGTATAAAATGTTTTTTGGGATCTTGCCGGGTATTTGTGACCTGGATTGGCCACTGTTGGAAACAGGATGCTGGGCTCGATGGACCTTTGGTCTTTCCCAGTATGCAACACTGATGTACTTATGTGTTTGTGTGTGTGTTTGCGCTTCGATGTGTATGTCTGCACACATGAATGTGTATGTGTGTGCATGAATATGTGTTTGTGTTCATACATGTATGCATGCGTGTGTGTGCATGAATGTGTTTGTGTTCATACATGTATGCATGCGTGTGTGTGCCTGTATATCCATGTGTATATGCGCACGTGCATGTGTGTGTGTGAGAGAGAAGGGCAGATATGGCTCTTACCCTGTCCCCCCTCACTGCTTTGTGACTGCAGATGTAGCTTGTCTCTCCTTTTTTAGATGTTCATAGCACTGACTGAGAAGTGAAGCTGTTTGCATTCTATTTTTAAGGCCGTGTCCCTGACAATACATATAAATTGGGCCAGATGTGCTACAGGGTTTTCCCCATGTGGTGACTATGAGAAAAATGCTTCACACATCTGGCCCAAAGTGTTAGAAAAGGAATTGGTTTCACAGCACACTGAGGAGTTTCCTATAGATGATTTGAACTGCACTGGTGGAAGCAAAATTAGACTTGGGATATATTACTCTTCCCTTTAAAGGCGCTTCCTGCTGTCGCAGCTCAGGTTCATTTTCTCTGCTTAGCGAATTCTGTGAGAAGTCTGCACTTTCTCGGTAACCCACGGGTCCCCCAGCTAGAGAAGCTGTGGGTGGCTGTGATTTTTACTGGTGGGCTGAAAGTGTAAAATCCGTGATACACATCTCCCATGCCAGGATGCTCCCTGCCTGACTCAGGGTCTCAGAGAGCCCAGGGTGGGTCTCTCCATCCTGCTCTTAGCTCTTCTCTCTGAGGTCCATCCTCCCTTCCCCCACCCCACCCCAATGGTGAGACTTTTCAGAGAGTTACAACACAACTGAACAGAAAGCTCTAAACACATGTTGCTCCACAAACGCTACATGGGTGATGCACTTCTAAAATGCCACTCTTTGTGGATTATAATTTAATCTGAAGGGCAGGGCTAGTCCACCCATCAGGCAAGTCTAAGCAGTGGCCTAGGGTAGCAATTTTTAGGTTTTGTGTGTGTGCGTGCACGTGCCAAAGCAGCTGCAGATAGTGCATGATGGCTGAAAAGTTGGTGAAACAAACTCGGATGCGGCACCACCCTGACAACAACCCAGGAAAAGGATCCAGGTGTCATTTATTTCTTGGGGTTTATTAACAGTCTTTATGAAGAGATTCACCCAAGGCAGTATACAGTAGGTACAGTTTAACAGAAAACTTATCATTTTGTTGTTATTATTAATTTAGATTTTGCTCACACCTTTTTCAGTAGTAGCTCAAGGTGAGTTACATTCAGGTACTCTGGATATTTCTCTGTCCCAGGAGGACTCACAATCTAAGTTTGTACCTGAGGCAATGGAGGGTTAAGTGACTGGCCCAAGATCACAAGGAGCAGTGGTGGGGTTTGAACCTGCCACCTCTGGATTGCAAGACCAGTGCTCTAACCGCAAGGCCACTCCTCCAGGGTTCTACATGGAATGTTGCTACTGTTTTAGATTCTGCATGGAATCTTGTCACTCTTTAGAATTCCAGAATCTTGATCTTCTTTGGGGTTCTACATGGAATGTTGCTACTCTTTGAGGTTCTGAATGGAATCTTTATTTATTTAGATTTTGCTCACACCTTTCAGTAGTAGCTCAAGGTGAGTTACATTCAGGTACTCTGGATATTTCTCTGATCCAGGAGGGCTCACAATCTAAGTTGGTACCTGAGGCAATGGAGGGTTAAGTGACTTGCCCAAGATCACAAGGAGCAGCAGTGGGATTTGAACCGGCCACCTCTGGATTGCAAGACCAGTGCTCTAACCACTAGGCCACTCCTCCACCCCAGCAGCATAACAATAGTAAAATAACCAAGAATAAACATAATAAACACAATAAATGAGGTGAACTTGAAAACAGTAAATTGAAACCTAATAATAGAAGTACCGTGAAACAGTATCAAAAATATACACATTTAGCAGCACTAGATTTAAAATACAATGTTAGCATAATACTAATGATACAGCTAATAAGCATGCGTTAGAGCATTCAACTAACACAGATGCTAAAGATTTTCATTGTTGATGACACGTGGAAACCCTCTCCTCAGTGTTCAGCAGCGGCTAAGAAAGCAAATAGGAATTATTAGGAAAGGAATGGAAAACAAAAATGAGAATGTTATAATGCCTTTGTATCGCTTCATGGTGCGACCGCACCGTGAATATTGTGTTCAGTTCTGGTCACCACATCTCATAAAAGATATAGCAGAATTAGAAAAGGTACAGAAGGGTGACGAACATGGTAAAGGGGATGAGATGACTTCCCTATGAGGAAAGGCTAAAACGTCTAGGGTTCTTCGGTTTGGAGAAGAGACGGCTGAGAGGAGATATGATAGAGGCCTATAAAATAATGAGTGGTGTGGAATGGGTAGATGTGAATCGTTTGTTTGCTCTTTCCAAAAATATCTGGACTCAGGATCATGAAATTAAGCTACCAAGTAGTAAATTTAAAACAGTTCGGAGAAAATATTTCTACACTCAACGTGTCATTAAACTCTGGAATTCGTTGCCAGAGAATGTGATAAAAGCAGTTAGCTTAGCAGGGTTTAAAAAAAAAAAGGTTTGGATCATTTCCTAAAAGAAAAGTCCATAAGCCATTATTAAGATGGACTTGGGAAAATCCACTGCTTATTTCTAGGTTAAGTAGCATAAAATCTGTTTTTACTGTTCTGGGATCTTGCCAGGTACTTGTGACCTGGATTGGCCACTGTTGGAAACAGGATAGAAGACCTAAGAGGTTAAGCCTTAATTTAGCTGGCTCTGAAGATTGATCTCAAAAACTTTTTATTTCATGTTAAAACATTTTTTTTAATAACATGGCTGTATTATATACTTCCATCTTTTTCAATTCTAGAATACGTTGTAGCAGTGGAACATTCAGACGTTTCTGTAACATTCCATCCACTGTTTCAATTTGATACTTGCTTTCTGGTTTTTTTTTTAAATTCTTTATTTATCGTTTTTCATTTAGTTACAAGTATTACACTTGAATAGGAAAAAAAAAACAGTCAGTAATCTATTAAATTAAGAAAACAAACAATTTGTAGTAATATGTATGACTTACATTAGACCACCAAAATAGGGGGTTAGTAGTCGTTCCTTCGGAGATAGGATTCTTAACTATTAGGAATAGTTTAAAATAGCAAAAGAAAAGGCTTAACGATTATATCCACACTAAATTCTACTTAATTACCCATTCAGATTTATTAGAATCCTCATTAACCTCTATAACGGAGAGAAGAACTCTTTTGGCTTCGTTTGTATTTCAGCAAGATCTGGATTTAGTGAGGAAGATGGCGTTAAGAAATATACAAACTCCATTTTATGGAGGGAAAAATCTGGGTTTTCCCAGATATTACAAAACAAACTCAAGCCAGAAGGAAAGACTTTCTTTCATTGAGAGCTGCAACAGTAGCGTTGGGAGCAACTTTTAATTTGAACTATCCATGCAAATGTAATATAAAATATATGGGTGTGAAATATGTTTTCCTTTTTCCTGAACATTTGAAAGTATTCATAGAACAGAAAAAAGTAATATAGTACTTGCTTTCTGGTTTTAAAGCGGTTCAATATCTCTCCTTCTCCTTTTACCCTAACTCACAGGAAACTTTATAGGGTCAGCACTAAGGAAAACAGTCCAGAAAAGTGTTTCAGAAATATAGATAATCTGAAATGTAAACAATGGAGAAGCAACCTGGCGCAGAAACCAGCTAAATGTTTGTACTGGGAAGAGCTGAGGTATCCACTTGTCATCTTTCCTGTGCTCCAGGCTCATCTCCAGCTCTTGTAACATTTCAGTACTTCCTGCACTCCTTCCTGCTCCGGGCTCTGCTCTCTCCTGTATTCAGATTTGTGCTTGCCTTGACCTTTGCAGTACTATGGGAGCCCAGCCAAGTGGAATTTAGCTGAGGCCAGCCAGACTGAGCTGAATTCTGGTTCCAAGCAGATGGGAACCAGTCCAAGAACGGCTGGTCTTGTGTGCTCTCCGAGCTTGCGTTCAGCCTTCGGTATCCAGCAAATAAAAGGAGGAAACGCCTGTAGCTGAGCAACCATGGGCTTTCTGCTGATAAAACCAAGGAAGCATTTTACACTTAATTTGGTTTTATCAATACAACCATTTTCTGTTTTCTTCCTTATGGGCATCTATTGAACGAGCGCATCCAGCGGGTGTGTTAAATGATGTACTACATATAGGAGGTCTTTCACTAAGTCGCAACTCATGTTTTTAGCGCGTGCTAAAACTGGGTGTGCACTAAACGTTAGAGACACCCATAGGAATGCATTGGCATCTCTAACGTTTAGTGTGCGCTAAAAACGCGAGCGCGCATTAGTAAAAGAGGGTCTAAGTACTGCGAGCTGCCGCGAGCGGTCGCAGCAGCCATTTTGCGAAGGCGCCTCAAGGGGCAGAAGTGAGGGAGCTCTGCTCCTGCCCCCAATGACCAGTGCTGGACCATCGGGGATCAAGGTAGACCCGGGGGGGGGGGGGGGCTATGTGAAATATTGAGGTGTTGGAGGCAAGGGGACAGGTTTTAGGCGCATGTGCTAGGCACGTCCCCCCCTCCTTACTTCCCAGTGCTCAGCGCTAGCAACGTGCATAAAAGTTGCATACCGTTAGCGCTGAGCAGTGGGAAGTTCCTTTTCGGCGTTGTAACAGGGAAAACGGTGCCGGAGGTTTGAGCATCCAGGCCTGAGTGCTGCGTTCAGTGGTTGACCTGGATGCCACAGTGCCCGGCCCGTCTGACTCGGAGGCTGCAGAAGCCCTTGGAAAATGTGAGCTGTACCCCTGAGTCTGAAATAAGCTGTTGTAAGACCTTAGGAAAATAATGATACATCCATTTGCCTCAATTTGCCAGCCTGTAATTTGATGATAGGAGTAAACATTATTCCCTCTGCCATTGTGCAGTGTTTAAGGCTTAGCTGTGCGCCAGTCTCTATCTGAGCTCTGGAATTGCCAAAGTGTGATGAATGGAAATTGTTGTTGCTATATTTGAATATTACTTCAGAGAAAATTCAAATACGGTTTCTGTTACATCTTGTCTCAACGGCTGTGCAATTAGAATACTGTAAGAATGATATATGAATTTTTATCATTTGAAAAACAAAATAGACTAATTAGCCTGTTTTCACCTTGGCATCCACCACCCCCTCTACAAAATTGTTCTGGTATTTTTATGGCAGTTCGTGGGAGCAGAATGTGCTACCCTGCAGTTGATTGCAAAAGACAGAAATGTTTCTTTACTGCGCTGCTCCAGTCTTGTAGCACTATAGAAATGATTAGTAGTACAGGTTGAGGAGAAAAAAAAGTAACCCTCTTAGATTTTTTTGCTGTTTTTCTCAGCAACCGCTCTGAATTTTAATGAGAAATTTGATGTACTTATTTAGTCATAATGGACCGTATTCCAATGGTTCCCAATCTTTTTTTGGTTCAAGGCACCCTGAGAAAAGTTTTGCAGCACACCCCCTCCCCCCCCGGGCACACAGGTATCTACCACCCCCTCCCTGCTACACATGGGAGGCAGGGCTGGTGGTTGGGAGGCGGGGATAGTGCTGGGCAGACTTATACAGTCTGTGCCAGAGCCGGTGGTTGGGAGGCGGGGATAGTGCTGGGCAGACTTATACGGTCTGTGCCAGAGCCGGTGGTGGGAGGTGGGACTGGTGGTTGGGAGGCGGGGATAGTGCTGGGCAGACTTATACGGTCTGTGCCCTGAAGAACACAGGTACAAATCAAAGTAGGGTATACACAAAAATTGGCACATATGAGTTATCTTGTTGGGCAGACTGGATGGACCGTGCAGGCCTTTTTCTGCCGTCATCTACTATGTTACTATGTCCAGTATTTCTCCCTCTCTCCCTCATGCACCGTCTCTCCACCCCTATGCCCCTCTCCGGCCCCTCTCCCCTCTCCATGCAGCATCTCACCCTCCCCTCGACCCCCATATACAAGGTTTCACCCCTTCCTCTCCCCTCCAACTCATGTCCAGCACTTATGCCCCTCACTCCTCATGCAGCATCTCTCCCTCCCTCCACCACCCCACCCACAATTCTCCCTCTGTTTGAACGGGTCCCTGGCAGCAACAGGGATTCCCACAAGATGCCTGTCACTAACCCAGAAGCCTCCCTTTGGTATTGTGATTTATTTAACTTGCCCGCAACGAGGCAGACACAACTCGCCAGTAGCCGTTATGATCAAAAAATCACTCACGCGCCTATAAGGTCCGTATAGAGAGTGACGTGTATCTTACATGCCCTGGACGCACGTCTATGATGTGTGACATGCGTACACTACCCGCGGTGATACCGTGTGTTTCCCAAATGAATGTTGTGCGCATGCGTTTCCTACACCACTAGTACATCTACTAGCGCTTTAGAAATAAGTAGTAGTAGCATCCGACTTTTGAATACCTAGCCGAAAATTTTTCAGTTTTTTTTATTTTAGAGCATCCATCATTTTTTCTAAATCAGTAAGTCTACTACGTGACTTTTACGTTTTCGGCTCTTTAACATTTTGTTGATACATCTAGCCCTAAGTGATGTCCCGACACTTGCCTGTGAACCTCCCATATGCCCCGCGGCACCCCTGTGAGTTTGGGAAACGCTGCCATATTCTATAACTACTCGATAAAGCTTAGCTTATGTTTCACTTGGTGGGGGCAGTATTATACCATGTAATCATATGAGAAATGCCCAGCGCCTCCAATACTCTCAATATCACATCTTCCCATAGACCATTTCAAAATTTCTCCTACACGAGCACTCAAATGTGGAACGCACTACCAAAAGTCGTGAAAATAACATACGACCCCCTCAACTTGCGGAAATCACTAAAGACCTACCTGTTCGAAAAGGCATACCCTATCGACCCAACTTAAGTGCCTGAACCCTGCAACACAACGAAACCATAGCCCATATTTGAACTTTACATAACCCTTCTTCTCTACGATTCCCCAATGTGTCTGTAACACATGAACCTTATTCGACCATATCATCATTTTGTATTTGTCTCTCCACTGGAGTTGGCGAACGCCTCTACGGTACCATGCAAGCCACATTGAGCCTGCAAATAGGTGGGAAAATGTGGGATAAAAATGCAACAAATAAATAAATAAAATCACTGGATATATGCAGACAGTCTTTTCTTTCATTTATCTTAGTATTTAAACTAATTTAAGGACCTCAGCAGCACGAGTGCGACGGCGATTCATTTGTCAAGAGATCCGTTTGCGCTTAACTCTTGACGCACCGTTGGCTCTTCATGGGTCCTTCCTTTTATTCATTTTTTCATGATTCAGTATTCTTTATTCATTCTTAATTTAAATACTTAAAAAAAATTATTATAATGTTTGAAACTTAGCTTTTAGTGCATAGTTATAACCACCAGGACCTCAGGCCGACATGCGGCATGTTTCACAGTAGCTGCGTCAGGGTCGGGTCCGTATCATAGACGCCATCATCCAACTTTGACTCTCATTGTGCTGCTGAGGTCCTTAAATTAGTTTAAATGCTAAGATAAAAGAAAGCGAAGACTGTTTGCGTATATCCAGTGATTTTGAAATGGTCTATGGGAAGATGTGATATTGACAGTATTGCAGGCGCTGGGTATAATTAGATGGTATTCTATAACTAGGCACTAAAATTTTGGAACGCCCGTGAAACACCCATTTCCCCAACCTTAATCACACCCCTTTTTGCCTCTATGCGTTAGAAGTTTGGCGTACATCGTTAGAGAATACACTTAGCGAGTTGTGTGCCTAAATTCTAATCAGTGCCAATTAGTGCTCATTATTGCTTGTTAAGTGCTGTTATCGATGCTCATTAGCTTGTTAAGCCAGTTAAGTTACCCGCGGTGTTATAGAATCCACTCCGAATTTGACACCTAAATCTAAGCGCACTATATAGAATTCGGGGGGAATACCTATTACTGTTAAACAACATTTAATTATCTTAAGCTATGCTGATGTTATTGACATTTTAGCGTTACCACCTAGAGATGTTTGCACATTAAAAATGTTTAAGCTAAAACATAGTGACATAGTAGATGATGGCAGATAAAGACCTGTACAGTCCATTCAGTCTGCCCAACAAGATAAACTTGTATGTGCTACTTTATACCTGACCTTGATTTGTCCTTGCCAATAATATTACTACTACTTATCATTTCTATAGCGCTACCGGACATACGCAGTGTTTCACACTTGAACATGGAGAGACAGTCCCTGCTCGATAGAGCTTATAATCTAATTATGACAGACAGACAGGACAAGTAAGGGATAAGGGTTAGGACAGACAGGACATATCAGGGATAGGGGACAGTTGAAGGGTTAGGTTTAGGAGTTAAAAGCAGCATCAAAGAGGTGGGTTTTTAGCTTAGATTTGAAGATGGCCAGAGATGAGGCTTTCATTCAGATGATCATTCATCATTCAGATGATACAATTAACGATGTGTCAGAATTTCGCAGTCATTTTGAATTCTCAAAATGTCCACCCTCCCCCCCCCCCCCCCCCCAGCTTTACCATAGGCCTTCAGTCGCTTTGGGAAGTTCTTAACAGCCTTGTCCATCGGTTCCTGTGCCAGGCTGTCTCGGATCATCTGCAGCGCTTCCTTGAGTTCGGTGGTTGTTTGCGGCTTTGGGTGGAGCTTGTGGCAGGCCTCCAACATTGCTCCCCAGACAAAAGTCTGCGTCACTGTGACGCCATTAACAGTAAGATGGTACCTCATTTTTGTTTTTCAAGTAGTGGGTAGTTTTACAGTGAAACATTTTTGAATTCGTGAAAATCACCGGGCGGTCATGCAAAAAAGTCAGTAATGTCGCCGGCTTTAAAGATAAACTCATTCCACTCGGCACATAAACGTAGATCATAACAACAAATAAAGCTGTAAGATTTCACATTGAAATTCCAAGCGGTTGCTGAGAAAACAGCAAAAAAAACTAGGGGGTACTGTAGTAATAGAAGAATGTAAAAGAAGCCATCCTGAGTCAGTGCAAGCAAGGTTCCCCGAGCCCAGCATCCTATCTCCTCCGACCGTAGCCAGTCCAGATCACAAGACACCGCACAGCAGATATATTTCTCACAGTTCATTTCGAAGGCTAAGCAAATAGAAGCAGAACACTGACACTGTGAGAAGCTCAAATGATGCTCTTTGTGTGAATTTCGTTTTATGCTATGGTGGCTTTGCTTTGCTCCTGCCTTATAGATCAGAAATGAAAGTATGCCCTGACTCTACCGTGTGAATCTGAACATAGAGCACCTTTGTTTGTGTCCCCGTGAATTATGAACATCGCTGATGTTCAGCTGTCTACAGAGAAACCAAACTCCTCCTGATTACTGCTTACGAAGCAGCTTCGCTCGTCCCAGCACAGATAACCTTCGTATGGCCACTGTGGTGCATAGAGACGTCCTCCTGGGGAAGAAAACTACATCCATTAATCTATAGCTGAATATCTGGAAAAGGGAGGGAGGGTTTCACACCACATCAATCTGTGTCCTGGTGGCGAGTTATGGTACCTGTGTCCACCATGGGCAGCCCTCACTCCCCCTACCCCCTACCTCCTCTGCTCTACAAGTTAAGATGATAAAGCATATGGGGACAGACTTAAAGATCTCAATATATATACTTTGGAAGAAAGGCAGGAGAGGGAGCTATGATAGACATTTAAATACCTACATGGCAGCGGTGTATCTGAGGTTCAGCGGTAGGGGGGGCCAGGGCCAGAGTGAGGGGGCACATTATAGCCCCCCCCGCCGCCACTGCCATTACCGACCCCCTTGCCGCCATTACCGACCCCCCTGACGCCGTCACCTACCTTTGCTGGCGGGGGGTTGGGGTCCCCCGCCAGCAAAGGTAGGGGGGTCCAGGGCGAAATCTGCGGGGGCCCAGGCCCCTGTGGCCCCACGCAGATACGCCCCTGCTACATGGCATAAACGCACAGGAGATGAGTCTCTTTCAACTGAAAGGAAGCTCTGGAATAAGGAGGAATAGGATGAAGGTGAAAGGGGTTAGGCTCAGAAGGAACCTGAGGAAATGCTTCTTCACGGAAAGGGTGGCGAATTCGTGGAACAGCCTCCCAGTGGAGATGAAAACTGTAACTGAATTCAAGAAAGCTTGGGACAAGTACGTAGAACATAAGTACATAAGTGTTGCCATACTGGGACAGACTGAAGGTCCATCAAGCCCAGCATCCTGTTTCCAACAGTGGCCAATCCAGGTCACAACTACCTGGCAGAAACCCAAAGAGTAGCAACATTCCATGTAGAACCCCAGAGAGCAGCAAGATTCTAGAATTCTAAAGATTCCATGCAGAATTTCAAAGTGTATAGCAACATTCCATTTAGAACCCTAAAGAGTAGCAAGACTCCATTCAGAATCCTAAGTACATAAATGTTGCCAGACTGGGACAGACCGAAGGTCCATCAAGCCCAGCATCCTGTTTCCAACAGTGGCCAATCCGGGTTACAAGTACCTGGCAAGATCCCAAAACAGTACATAGGATCTCTAAGGGAGTGATAGGAAGGGTGGATGACATGGATGGGCAGACAGAATAGGCCATATGGTTTTTTTTATCTGCTTTCATTTTTCTTTGTTTCTGTATCTATCCTTCTAAAAATGTATTTTCAGATGAAAATATGTTTTCTAGAATAAGAGGGGGCAAGTTGTAACCAGTTGATTGCTTTTTCTTCACAGCTTGTAAAGGGAGGTTTCTTTCAGTTGTTATTTTTACATTAGAATAAGCTACCCTGGGATTCCTTAGGCTGATGATTAGCACTTCCTGCTGTAAATATTTATTTATTAGGATTTATTTACTGCCTTTTTGAAGGAATTCACTCAAGGCGGAGTACAGAAGTCGTAACTTTGAGTGCAGTGGCTCACATTCAGCTCCAGACTTCTGGGGATAGTAGTTAAGCAGTGTTGCTGTGGTTTAGTTCATGAGTCTGTCCTGTTTTTTAAATATTCAAATAAGACTTCAGTCATTTACCCAATAGGAAGGCCATCTGTCCGTGTACTTTCTCTCCTTTCTCATGTCTGAAATGAGGCATCTTTTCCTTGGAGAATGGGACAGTTTTTTTTTTGTTTCATTTGTACCCTGCGCTTTCCCACTCAGGACAGGCTCAATGTGGCAACGGAGGGTTAAGTGACTTGCCCAGAGTCACAAGGAGCTGCCTGTGCCTGAAATGGGAATCGAACTCAGTTCCCCAGGACCAAAGTCCACCACCCTAAACACTAGGCCACTCCTCCACTGTTGCTACTATTTGAGATTCTACATGGAATGTTGCTATTCCACTAGCAACATTCCATGTAGAAGTCGGCCCTTGCAGATCACCAATGAGGCCGCGCAGGCTTCTGCTTCTGTGAGTCAGACTCACAGAAACAGAAGCCTGCGCAGCATTCTACATGGAATGTTGCTAGTGGAATAGCAACATTCCATGTAGAATCTCCAATAGTAGCAACATTCCATGTAGAATCTCCAATAGTATCTATTTTATTTTTGTTACATTTGTACCCTGCGCTTTCCCACTCATGGCAGGCTCAATGCGGCTTACATGGGGCAATGGAGGGTTAAGTGACTTGCCCATAGTCACAAGGAGCTGCCTGTGCCTGAAGTGGGAATCAAACTCGGTTCCCCAGGACCAAAGTCCACCAACCACCCTAGCCACTAGGCCACTCTACTCCCCAGTTAGGGTCAGATATGTTTTTCCTAAAGAAGATCAGATTCATTTATTTAAAACAAGCTTATATACTGCAAAACTGATCAAGATCATTCAATCGGGTTTACAGATAACACCCATAAAATCAATGACAAAATATGAAAAATAACTATGAACCAACTAAAAATAATAAAACCACTCTCATGCAGAAACTAACCAGCATTATGGGCCCTGTTTACAAAGATGCACTAGTGTTTTTAGTGTGTGCTAAGCTAACTGTATAGATGCTCATAATATTCCTGTTGGTGTCTATATGGTTAGTGCGCACTAATTTTTAGAATGTACTAGAAACGCTAGTGAGTCTTTGTAAACAGGGCCCAATATATTTATTTTAGTTAACAAAAATATATCCTGGATTATCCACACAATTTAAGCAGGTCACAATAAAACAGACACAAAATGAAAATAATTGTACTGTTCTGGGCAAAGTATAGAGTAGTTTTAACAGCCAACTTAAACCATCCCCAAGTAGAAGCTTTACCAGTAGACTCAATTCTTAAGCAAGTTTTCTTTATTGTAGTACTCAGACTAAAGAAAGAAAATCCAACTTACAGGTCAGTTGCTTAGACAGAATTGTTGCCTTCTGCATAGAGTCTGCATCTAACCACTCCAGAAGAAAGGAGTTGGCCAGAACCCAGCTGACAGGAAAAGCTGTAACTCTGAAAGGAAATAAGGGGGAGTAACTCAGGGGGGAAAAAGGGGGAATGATTTGGGGAGATGGTGAAAATCTTGATGGAATTACAGTAAATTCAGAAGTGATCAGCCCCTAAACAGCTGCTGATCTCAAAAGCATGCTAGTAAGACTGGGCTCTCTCACACAGCCAGCAGGGGCAGAGAGGAAGGACTGGCCCTAGCTCAGACATATGAGCCAATAGGAAGAGCTTACAAGGAGTCAATCACAGGATACTACAAACTATAGGAAACACAGTCCTAATACACACACCATCAATTACACAGGAGATGCAATAGAACACAGATAATATTCATATTAAATATACATAACAATATACCTAGAGAACTGGAAGCTTTTTCAGAATACGAAACAAAGGAGTAGACCCACTGGTGAAGATAAAATTATTTAACAATTCCAAACATAAAAGTTCCAACTAAAAGACCCAACATGACCATGTTTCACCCTTCAGGATTTATAACACATTGAAACACTCCCAGACTGGTTAATCGGTCTCAACAACTGGCTTTATTTTCCGGCATAGCAATGGCAGGAAGTGACATGTTCTAAACAAGTGCATCCTCCAATTTCTTGAGAGATCGTAGAGATTTATACAACAGCTAGCATGACCTGTCACAGGTTTGCATCAGGGATATGACAAAGGAATACTTAAGAACATAAAAATAGCCATGCGGGCCAGACCAGTGGTTCATCTAGTCCAGTATCCTGTTTCCAACAGTGGCCAACCCAGGTCACAAGTAGTGGCAGAAGCCCAAATAGCTGTATGAATCCCAGGGCAAGCAGTGGCTTCCCCATGTCTACCTCAATAGCAGACTATGGACTTTTCCTCCAGGAACTTCTCCAAACATTTTTTAATCCCAGATAGGTTAATTGCTCTTTACCACACCCTCCGCCACGAGTTCCAGACCTTAACTATTCATTGAGTGAACAAATATTTCCTATCTGTTTTTAAAATATTGTCATGTAACTTCAATGAGTGTCTCCTAGTCTTTGTACTTTTTGAAAGAGTGAAAAAATCGATTCACTTCTACTCATTCTACACCACTCAGGATTTTGTAGATCTCAATCATATCTCCCCTCGGCTGTCTCTTTTCCAAGCTGAAGAGCCCTAAGGTCTTTAGCCTTTCCTCATACAAGAGGGGTTCCATCCCCCTTTTTCATTTTGGTTGCTCTTGTTTGAACCTTTTCTAATTCCGCTATATATTTTGTGAGATACAGTGACCAGAATTGAACGCAATACTCAAGGTGAGGTCGCATCATGGAGTGATACAAAGGCATTATAATATTCTTGGTCTTATTTATCATCCCTTTCCTAATAATTCCTAGCATCCTGTTTCAGTAGCGTAGCCAGAGTTTAATTTTTAGATGGGCCTGGAGGTGGACTGGGTGGGCACAGGCCTCGCATTTCCTCTCCACCCGCTAACCCCCCCCCCCCCCCGTGACAGTCCCCTGCACATGGTCAGTTCTGGTAATTTTTAGTGACCTGAAGCGCCGTTCTCCCTCCAGCACTGGCAATTCCCATAGCCAGCCTTCTGCCAGCGCGCGTCGTTGGAGCCTCTTCTCAGGCGCATCCCGCCTACTCTACAACTTCCTGTTTTCCGCAAAGGTGGGACGCAGGAAGTTGCAGAGTAAGCGGGACGTGCCTGAGAAGAGGCCCCGACGATGCGCGCTAGCACAAGGCTGGCTATGAGAATCGCCGGTGCTGGAGGGAGAACAGCGCTTCAGGGCAGTAAAAGTGACCAGACCACGCGGACGGGGAGAACGGGCAGAAGAGGCTGGGCGGGCCTAGAGCAAAAGTGTGGCTACGCCCCTGTCCTGTTTGCTTTTTTTGGATGCTGCTGCACACTGGGCAGAAGATTTCAGCGTATTATCTACAATGACACCTAGACCTTTATCTTGGGTGCTGACTCCTAAGGGGTTATCTGTGAATCAGATTATTCTTCTCAATGTGCGCCACTTTGCATTTGCTTCTTGCTGGCCTCCCACTTAGTCACCTCTCCCTTCCCCAATCGGTTCAAAACTCTGCTGCCCGTCTCGTCTTCCGCCAGGGTCGCTTTACTCCTACTACCCCTCTCCTCAGGTCGCTTCATTGGCTCCCTATCCGTTTTCGCATCCTGTTCAAACTTCTTCTTCTACTAACCTATAAATGTACTCACTCTGCTGCTCCCCAGTATCTCTCCACACTCGTCCTTCCCTACACCCCTTCCCGTGCACTCCGCTCCATGGATAAATCCTTCTTATCTGTTCCCTTCTCCACTACTGCCAACTCCAGACTTCGCGCCTTCTGTCTCGCTGCACCCTACGCCTGGAATAAACTTCCTGAGCCCCTACGTCTTGCCCCATCCTTGACCACCTTTAAATCTAGACTGAAAGCCCACCTCTTTAACATTGCTTTTGACTCGTAACCACTTGTAACCACTCGCCTCCACCTACCCTCCTCTCTCCTCTACAAATTAATTGCTTTGTTTGCTTTATTTTTGTCTATTAGATTGTAAGCTCTTTGAGCAGGGACTGTCTTTCTTCTATGTTTGTGCAGCGCTGCGTATGCTTTGTAGCGCTATAGAAATGCTAAATAGTAGTAGTAGTCTCTTGTAACCAGAGCTAATAGTGTGATGTCATAATGCCTCAGTCCACCAATAAGAGCCAACCTCATCAGTGATGTCACAATGGCTTGATTGTCCTATACTTGGCTCACTTTTATTACATAGCTCTTTGAGCAGGGACTGTCTTTCTTCTATGTTTGTGCAGCGCTGCGTACGCCTTGTAGCGCTATAGAAATGCTAAATAGTAGTAGTAAATTTCATCTGCCATTTGGATGCCCAGCCTTCCACTTTCCTAAGGTCTTCCTGCAAACAGTCAAATAGCCAAACAATGCACAGCAGCAAATCGCTGTGGAAGAAACACTCACCCTGCCATGAGACACAAATTACTTGAATTCGTGTCTGTTTGACTTGGCAGTTCATCTGTTTCACCTTATTTATTGACACTCCCTCATAAGCAGGATCTTCTGTTGCCAGGATGGTTCTTAGAAATGTACTGCCCTGAGAAATCTTAAACGACCTGGTAAAAAGAAGAATATTGAAGCAATAAAGAATAGTCTAACCTTTGTCATGACTCTTGGAGCTTGGTAAGTAGAAGCCCCAATATCATGGAGCATAACCCTGGAGCAGCAATCACCTGAAGTCTCTATTATTTTATGAAGTCTCTTTTATTGAATAAATCACAGATAATTTACTCACAGATAGATGTTCAGGATACAGAGACTTCTTAATCTGGAGGCTGTGGGAGGTGGAGATCTGAAGAGAGGTAGTTGTATTGCAGGGGGAGGGGAAAGTAGTTGAACAGGTAGAAACAGGAGCGTATCTGCGTGGGGCCACAGGGGCCTGGGCCCCCGCAGATTTCGCCCTGGCCCCCCTCCCCGCCGTCAACCCTCCCCCGCTGCTTACTTTTGCTGGCGGGGGGCCCCAACCCCCGCCAGCCGAGGTCCGACCCGCAATCTCCATATTTCGTCTTTCTCCGTGGCCATGTGCTTCAAGGAAGTAACGCTGCAGTGCTGATTGGTTGAATCCAGTTCGGCGTCTGACGTCGCTGCGACGTCAGACGCCGAACTGGATTCAACCAATCAGCACTGCAGCGTTACTTCCTTGAAGCACATAGCCAAGGAGGAAGACGAAATATGGAGATTGCGGGTCGGACCTCAGCTGGCGGGGGTTGGGGCCCCCCACCAGCAAAAGTAAGCAACGGGGGAGGGTTGACGGCGGGGAGGGGTGGAGAGAGGCGGGGGGGGGGGGGGGAGGGAGGGAGGCAAAAATGTGCCCCCCCTCTCTGGCTCTGGCCCCCCCTACCGCCGGATTCCAGATACGCCCCTGGGTAGAAATAGTCCAAAGCTGGGTGACTGCAATGTGCGATATCTCATTTGGAAGAAGATATTTACAGGGTAAAAAATCCAGGTTCGTTACAGGCATTTTCAGCAGGACAGAGCTGTCTGGAGCGAGATGGGGTCATCTCCATGCCCCTGGCTGGATGGTGTTAGAATACCTCATGGCTGAAAGGACAAAGAGGTGAT
Organism: Microcaecilia unicolor; assembly: GCF_901765095.1. Lineage (NCBI taxonomy): Eukaryota > Metazoa > Chordata > Amphibia > Gymnophiona > Siphonopidae > Microcaecilia > Microcaecilia unicolor. The sequence goes on along the minus strand of NC_044040.1, from coordinate 6,635,184 downwards.
GGGGCTTTTTATAGGCTCGGGGGGGGGGGGGGGGTGCAGATAGAGGCCAATGGGAACAGAGCTTGCCATCGGGTGGCAAGGGGTGGTCCTAGAGATAGGAAGGAAAGGTCATACCTGGCTGACCTCTTAGGACAGAGATAGTAAGGCTGAACAGGAAATGGTAGCAAGGAGACAGAGGAGCCAAGTTTGGCAGAGAGAGAGAGAGGGGAGGTCCAGGCAGCCTTACAACCAGTGGTAACAACTCTTGCACAACCAAGCAAGTGTGGCTGCACTGCCTGTGAACTACATTAACCACAGTGCCTTGCTCATATATCTTTACAATGAGAGACTGCAGCAGCGAAAGTTCTTAGAAATGAGAATAATAGTAAAGACATTACACACATTTTAGGATCACGTTATGAACTAGTGCAAGGCTGTCAGGGAACAGAACAACCTTTACCTGTCAGATTGCAAAAATCAGACCACTTCTGAGGCACCCCAAAGTATTCAGTAGCACAGGAAGTGTCAATAGAGAACCAGCCCTTACAAACCAATAACAAGCAACATAATTCATATCACTCAAACGGAATACACTCTAGAGACTAACGTCAAACTGCTAGGAATACAGATCGACTAACATCTAACATTAGAACAGCAGGTATCAGCCTTAACATCAAAAACATTCAGGGGCCCTTTGTACCAAGCTGCAGGAAAAAGGGCCATTTTTTCCTGTGTGCCAGGGCCCTTCTTATTGCAGCGGGTAAAAAGCCCCCAGACAGACATGGCCATGTAGTAAGAGAACTTATACCAGGTGGTCATGTGGCGGTGAACCCTTACAGCCACCCACTATGGTGACAGTAAGGGCTCTGATTACTGCCAGGTTACCGCCACACAAGCCATTTCCAGGGGTTTTCTTTTTCCCCTGGAAATGGCACGCACTCGGGGCGAAACTACCGCAGGCGGCCGCGTTGGGCCAATTTATCTTTCGGTAAGCCCACGTTGGGCTTACCGACGCTTCGTAAAAGACCCCCCTCAGATCCCTATGGAAACTACGATGACTAAAAGCATATTTTTCAAAACTACCTTCTACATTCTAGTTCAAAGCTTTGTTCTTCCCAGATAGATTACTGCAATGCGGGCTATGTGGGATGCAGAGAATATATACTCAAAAAACCCCCCTGCAAAACAGCACAAAACACCTCTGCATTCTTGATCTGCGGAGCATCTAGATATGACCACACAACACCACTGCTGCGACATGTACACTGGCTACCAATAAGAGTAAGTGTAATTTTCTAAATATGCACCTTCGTCTACTGCACCGCACCGAGCTACATGATGTCACCAGTAGAACTACCACAACCAACCCTCAAGGAGAAGTTGAGAGACTACCCGATCATACATCGTCCCAACTGTAAAGGGGTGGTCTTCAAATCAGCCCAAACCGCATTCCCATTCAACGCGGCCAGATGGTGGAATACATTGCCCAAGGACACACATCATGACATCACCTATGACAGCTATTGCAAAAAAAACTAAATACATTTCTGCACAAGAAATTTCTGCCGATAGATGTAACTTAGCATCAAGCGACAAGACATCTCCATAAGCCATAACCAGATCATGTTACTGCACACCCCACCCTAGATATGCTAACTCATCCGTTTATCTTCTTTGCTCCCTCTTCTCACACCCTATTCCATACTTGTATAACCGATTAATATGATGTCAGCCTCCCCATCCTGTATTTGTATATCTGATTCATTTAATGTAAGCCACACAGAGTCCTCAACTCAGGGTGGGACAAGGTGATGCCCACTCACTCCTGGCCATTGCTGCTCCTTCTTTCTCAAAATGGCTGCTGTGTCCTCAGGCACTTATCAGGATGAAAAGATGGCACTTACAGTGTCTAAAATGGAACAGGCCCCCGTTTTGCCAAACTTGCTTCTTCGGAGGATCTTCTTTAGCGCTACTTGTAGAATTTGGCGAAACAGGGGCCTGTTAGCATCTTCCGTTTTAGATATGTGCCATGTTTTCATCCTCAAGATGCTTTTAAACATATGACAAGTCAGCGAAAGAAAAAATAATATAAATGAAAAATTGGATCTATAGTCAGAGTTTTGAATAAAGATTTTTGTGGGGTATAAATCCAATAAAGGAAAGGAATGGAATGGGAAAAAAATTCCTCTATTCATCCATCGACTATGGTATTAAAAATACGTTAACATCAGAAGCTATCTTCTGAGAAAGCGGAATGGCTCTTAATGATCCAAAGAAGATTGCTTAGCATTTTAGGCACATATAACTATAAGGTACAGGCAGATTTATCACATTGCTTATTTGAATGAATATTGATTATTCGAAGACAAATTGCAAAGTGTTTATTACCTGCATTTCATTAAACAGGACCAAACGTTACATCGAGTGCTCTCCTTTCAAACCTTTGATTGTCAATTCTCATTCACACTAAGCAGTTCGGAATCCCTGGTCCACCAGTGGGATGGGTTTGCGGAGGTTTTGTGGGGGATGGAAGAGGGCCACTTGTACATCTGTGAATACATGAGGTCAGTGTTGACCATAGAAAGTTGAACAGACATGTAATCTATTTAATTTCCGCTGGGTTTTCAATTACAGTTGCAGTGCCAGCAATCCACCTTATTTATTTATTTATTAGGATTTATTTACCGCCTTTTTGAAGGCATTGACTCAAGGCGGTGTACAGAAAGAATAGATCAAACATGAGCAGGAGGCAATTAGAGCAGTAAAAATATTCGAACAACAATACAAAGTATGGCATGGTATACTACTAGACTGTTTAAGTATCATATCATTTTTTGCCAAGAGCTTACGGAGACGCCTTTGGGAAGTGGTATCTTCGGTCTTTGAACATAAAGCTAAGTACTTTTTTTGGCTACATGATATGTTTTACAACAAGTCCGGTTCTTTTTGAATTATACCTTTTTTATTCTTCCGTCATGTAATTTTGTATCTATTGGGCTTTATTGATTTTATCTGTGCCCATGGTTGATTACATCTTTATTAACCCTACCCTGTTTTTTTACTACAGACTGGTTTTTTACTACTACTTAACATTTCTAGAGCGCTACTAGGGTTACGCAGCGCTGTACAGTTTAACAAAGAAGGACAGTCCCTGCTCGAAGGAGCGTACAATCTAAAGGACGAAATGTCATGTTGGGGCAGTCAAGATTTCCTGAATAGAGGTGTAGTGGTTAGGTGCCGAAGGCGACATTGAAGAGGTGGGCTTTGAGCAAGGCTTTGAAGATGGGCAGGGAGGGGGCCTGGCGTATCGGCTCAGGGAGTTTATTCCAGGCATGGGGTGAGGCGAGGCAGAAAGGGCAGAGCCTGGAGTTGGCGGTGGTGGAGAAGGGTACTGAGAGGAGGGATTTGTCTTGAGAACGGAGGTTACGGGTAGGAACGTAAGGGGAGATGAGGGTAGAGAGGTAAGGAGGGGCTGCAGACCTATACACCTATACAGGTGTGTCCACTTAGTTGGTACCCTTGACTGATGAGGCCTTTTATTTAAAACTTTCAGTATATTTGTTTTCCAGAGAAGGCACAGATAAGTCTTTTAGCCTATTTAAGAGCATATTGTATATTTTAGTTTCTTATGGTATTCTACTTGCAATGACAACACAATATGTACTAGAACATTATTGTGATTTGAGGGGGAGCTCATACTTTCTGTGGTGCCACTTAAACAGATAATTTGTCTTAATTGGCAGGTGAATATCACCACTGATGGGGATAGTTACTAAGATGTGGTAAAAGTTGGCTTTTTAGTGCACTTAACTTACCGCAGGAGTCACTAATCTCTGGTGACTCCCATGGTACAGGATTGACGCACTTTGCTGTAACCTCACAAACTGAATTATTTTGCTCCCCAGCAACACTTCTTAAAGGGGACAACGCAGCAACAAGTGATGACTCCCCCTCCCCCTCTTAATGATACCTCTAAACCCCCCAAAGATCCCCTATCCCTGTGTATACCCCCTTGGGCCTAACTTAAGTCATCCCTGGTGGTCTAGGGTAGGCCAGGCAGGAGCAACCCCCAGTTGCTCTTGCTGGTGTCAGATTCAAAATGGTGGCCATGACCCCTAGCAGTAGTCTTGTGGAGCTACCAGTAGGGGTCAGGCTGCCATACAAGAGAAGAGAGGGGTCTCGGTCACCATTTTGAACCTGGTGCCGGCATGGGTAGAAATGACTGGGGACTGATTCTGCCCAACCTATCCTAGACCTCCAAGGATGACTTAAGGTAGGTTCAGGACAGGGAGGGGGTAGGAGTTCTGGGGGGATATCTTCATCATCGATTTAAGGGTGGGGGGAAGTCACTTCAATATTTCTCATGCCAGCCCCTTTAAGAAATGTTCTTGAGGAGCAGAATAATACAGCTTGCATTATTCAAGTACTGCTGGCCCCTTTAACGTGACTCCCAGGGAGGAACGATTGTGCCAGCTTTGAGCTGGTGTTATTTTTCCAGGAATAATGCAGCTTATGAAGTTCATAGGAAGCTGCATGATTTGATTTAAATATTAATGAGCTATTTTGCATGCTTTGCATGTAATTATTAGGTAGCCCGTGATACCTTAAATTTTATGTGCGTTACAGTAAATGGCAGATGGGCGTCTAAATGGCAGATGACGTTTAATGTGAGCAAGTGCAAAGTGATGCATGTGGGAAAGAGGAACCCGAATTATAGCTACATCATGCAAGGTTCCACATTAGGGGTCACGGACCAAGAAAGGTATCTAGGTGTCGTCGTTGATGATACATTGAAACCTTCTGCTCAGTGTGCTGCTGCAGCTAAGAAAGCAAATAGAATGTTAGGTATTATTAGGAAAGGAATGGAAAACCAAAATGAGGATGTTATAATGCCTTTGTATTGCTCCATGGTGCAACCGCACCTCGAATTCTGGTCGCCGCATCTCAAAAAAGATATAGTGGAATTAGAAAAGGTGCAGAGAAGGGCGACGAAAATGATAGAGGGGATGGTACGACTTCCCTATAAGGAAAGGCTAAAGCGGCTAGGGCTCTTCAGCTTGGAGAAAAGGTGGCTGAGGGGAGATATGATAGAGGTCTATAAAATAATGAGTGGAGTTGAACTGGTAGATGTGAAGCGTCTGTTCACGCTTTCCAAAAATACTAGGACTAGGGGGCGTGTGATAAAGCTACAATGTAGTAAATTTAAAACGAATCGGAGAAAACTTTTCTTCACTCAACTTGTAATTAAACTCTGAAATTCGTTGCCAGAGAATGTGGTAAAGGCGGTTAGCTTAGCGGTGTTTATGTTCAATCTTTTTTATTAAAGTGAATATAAATTCGGTACAAAATACAACATCCATATCTCTCTTTTTGTTAACCTCCCCCCTTATCCACCTCCCTCCCTCCCTCCCTCCCTCCTCCCCAAAATCCCCCCTCCCCCTTCTTTCCTCTCCCCCTTTACCCTCCCTCCCCACTAACCCCCTCTCTTCTTAACAGTCAACTATATGGGTACCATTAAAAGTTCAACAGTCTGCTTCTAGCGGTCTGAGTCAATGTGTTTAGAAATGGGTTCCATATATTCTGAAATTGTAATCCAGGTCGGGATTTAAAGTCTACAATTCCCATCCTTTCTACCCTCAAAAGTGTTATCATACGGGCCTCTTAGCGGAGTTTAAAAAAGGTTTGGACAGCTTCCTAAAGGAAAAGTCCATAGACCGTTATTAAATGGACTTGGGGAAAATCCACTATTTCTGGGATAAGCAGTATAAAATGTTTTGTACATTTTTGGGATCTTGCCGGGTATTTGTGACCTGGATTGGCCACTGTTGGAAACAGGATGCTGGGCTTGATGGCCCTTTGGTCTTTCCCAGTATGGCAATACTTATGTACTTATTGTATGTTATTGTCTTTTAATGCCCATTAAGGGGCAAATATTGTATGTTGTTGTATTTATGCATGCCAGTAATGCCCCCTTTAAATGGACAACATCTTAGAGCCGTGGACCACCCCGAGCCCCGCTTTGACAAAATGCAGAGAAATGTTTTATGCCCCATGAGCATCGGTACCTATACTTTTTCATTTGCAATGACCTAAGAGATCAGGTTGGTTTGACAACACACTTTGACCTTTAAACATAATTCAGAGTGAATCTGTATTTTATCTTCTTTGAAACCATTAAATTCACAAACACTGTCATAGCAAGTGGCTGCTTGCCAGCTGTTAATGCACAAAGACTTAGTAACATTTTGTTTTAAACTGATGCTAAAAATTGCATATTGGACAAACCAAATGATTTATCAGCATATGTGCACTGATTAAGTGAATTCTGCACAAATCATCATTTGTACCTAGAAAACAGAAATCTGCATTTAAGTGACGTTCTTGATTGGCGGGCTTAATTGTACCTGTCAGATTGTCTAGGAAGAAGCTTCAGAAATTGCTCATCATCGTTAATATAGAATTTCATTCTATAACCTGCATTTTTAGTGCGGTTTATGATCACAGTACTTCAGAGATACAGCTCTGTTCTGCTCTCTGTCTCTCTTACTCGCATAGAGAACCAGAATCTTAGGTAAATTATGAGTCTGGGTTGCCTGTTACTCTGTCATTCTGGGCTCCAGTTTGAAGATAGCAACCCCAGCCAAGGAGATGGTGATTTGTGAAGTCACGTAAAATTGGTCTGGGGTGACCACATTCTCAGGGGTAACCATCTTAATTGTACCCTTCTTTTTCCCCGTAGCAAATGGGCTGGAAGGTATAAGTTTTGCTCTGGGCAGTGAAAAGGAAAGCAACGGAGCTCAGTAGGGGAAACCATAATTTGAACGAGTCAACTGGTCTGGTCGCTTCTGATACCACCTCCTGGGTGGTGGTGTGTGTATTTTAGGAATAGTCCTCATGAGTCTCAGTTGCTACTTTCAGATCCATTTCACTCTGCTGCAATTTCCATCTCCTCCTCAACTGGAAGCTGCTCTCCTACCTCCACAAACTCCATCTATATCGGCTCAGCCTCCGTGCCAGCGTCTTCCCTGAAAGACAAACTCGGCCCCACCCCTTCCCAGCCTCACTTTGATTCCATCACATACTGTTTAGTCAGCCAGGGATATTAGGTTTGGTATAAGTCCTGGCCCACCCCTGAGGAACATGCATCCATTTCGCCAAACTTCTTCAGAAGATCTTCTTTAACGCTAATTGTAGAGTTTGGCGAAACAGGTGCCTGTTAGGATCTTCCGTTTCAGATAAGAGCCATGTTTTCATCCTCAAGATGTTTTTAAACATATGACGACAAAGTCAGTGAAAAAAAAATGATATAAATGAAAAATTGGATCTATAGTCAGAGTTTTAAATAAATATTTGTGTTGGGTTTTTTTTGGCCAACGATTGAGTTGGCGCTTAAGATGTGTTGAGCAGCCACAAAGCAAGGTGGCAGTTGTAACATCTAGCGATGTCTGAGGTCCTTTTTCCCCGTCAGCAAAGTCATAAAGTGGATCTGGGAGGTTCTCTGCATTTTACAGCTTTGCACTACCAGGATTGTATGTGAATACCATTGTCTTCTAGGCCAGTATTTCCCAAGTCGGTCCTGGTGTACCCCCTTGCCAGTCAGGTTTTCAGGATACCCACAATGAATATGCATGAAAGAGATTTGCATACGCTGCCTCCATTATATGCAAATCTCTTTGATGCATATTCATTGTGTATATCCTGAAAGCCTGACTAGCAAGGAGGTACTGCAGGACTGACTTGGGAAACACTGGCCTAGAAGAGGCTACCATTATACAATCTACTAAAGAATTCAGACATAAGCAGCGTTTCACTTGCTTGAGTAGGATCTACCTAAAAACAGAAGAGACAAATCCATAAACCACTACTAAATGGACTTGGGAAAAATCCACAATTCGAGGAATAACATGTATAGAATGTTTGTACGTTTGGGAAGCTTGCCAGGTGCCCTTGGCCTGGATTGGCCGCTGTCGTGGACAGGATGCTGGGCTCGATGGACCCTTGATCTTTTCCTAGTGTGGCATTACTTATGTACTTATGTATTTATGTATCCTTATTGCTCTGTTACTATCCTGTCACAGTGAGAGAGGGCGACTCCTTGTGGTCACCGAGGGAGGTGGTGGAATTTCAACCCAGTTGTCCTTGAGTCTAGAAACCTCACAAACTTTATAACATGCAGACACCTTCCATTCTATGCACACTTGCCCAGCAGAAAGTGAACCCTTTGATTCTGCACCTGCGAAATTGTATTTGCATGCGTGAAAAAAATGGTTGCTATAGTTTTACACTTTATGAAAACAATTGCATTCCCCCTATCCCCCCCGCCCCTTACAGGCTCAGTGTTATGTTCATGGTACTTCTGAAATCATGAGCTTTAGAAATCACAGTAATGAATGAAATAGCGATGCATAGTGTCTGCCTGCTCTGCTTCGGGATCACATGAGGCAATCGGGCTATGGTTTTGGGATGTATCCAGAGAACAGAAAGCAAATCTATAGCAGGGAAAAAGAAAGGTTATATATGGTAATGTGCAAGTGAAGATATGACTTTTTTTTAAATATAAAAAGAGAATGGGAGGTGTGCTAGATAGAGTTGGGGGGGGGGGGAATAAATGATTATTCAAGTCCATAATTCTGTCTTATAATGCAACTGTTACTATTTGTTTCTTTGTGTGCATATGCTCAATAATTATATTTCTTATACCGGGAAATGTGAGGGTTTATCCCACTTATCTACCTTGGAAATTTCCAGATTTCACATGGTGCTAGTCAGCCTTGCTGGGGTGTCTCTTGGTCTCTGGGTCCAGGGAAGTCTTCATGGTACAGACTGGGTCTGCCTTAGATATTATATTCCTGCGTCTTGCAAAAGGGCAGTGATTTGACCCTTTTTGAAGTTATCAATAGAAATCAAACAAAATAAAACATGGAAAAGAAAATAAGATGATACCTTTTTTATTGGATATAACTTAATACATTTCTTGATTAGCTTTCGAAGGTTGCCCTTCTTCGTCAGATCGGAAATAAGCAAATGTGCTAGCTGACAGTGTATATAAGTGAAAACATTCAAGCATTACTATGACAGTCTGACAGGGTGGGAGGATGGGGGTGGGTAGGAGGTATGCATGGGGACATCAAAGCATATCATTGATATTCTAACAGGATGGGTGTGGATAGGTGAGGGGTGGGGTGATCAACAGAGACATACAGCTTTATGGTTTATAATGGGCTAGGAACCCCAGGTCCTTGTTAAGTCCTTTCTGTTGGGTGTTAAAATATTCAATCATTCAGACTGTCATAGTAATGCTTGAATGTTTTCACTTATATACACTGTCAGCTAGCACATTTGCTTATTTCCGATCTGAGGAAGAAGGGCAACCTTCGAAAGCTAATCAAGAAATGTATTAAGTTATGTCCAATAAAAAAGGTATCATCTTATTTTCTTTTCCATGTTTTATTTTGTTTGATTTCTATTGATAACCTTAAGAGTGGACTAACACGGCTACCACACTACCCTTTTTGAAAAAAACCCTCACTCAGTCCTTATCTGCTTGTGAATTATCATCCTGTATCTGTTTTCTCACTAAATTATTAGAAAACTAGTAAAAAAGGCCCGTTTCTTAGGCAAGGAAACGGGCCTTAGGCAGGCAATCCCACCCCCCCCCCCGTGCTACGGCCCCCTTGAACCCCCCCTTCCGCGAACCTGTCGTTCCCCCCCCCCGTGCGAGCGAAAACTGCCGCCACCGTGTTGTTCTTCCCTTCCCGTAGGTTCTTCAATCATCTTGTTTGGAAGTTCCTCTGCGTGCGTCTGACGTCAGATGCACGGAGTTAAACTTTCTGAGAAGATGATTGAGGAACCCACCCAAAGGTAGTGCACAACAGCGGCGGGAGGGGGGTGTGTGGTTTTCTGCGTTCCGGGGGGGGGGGGATCGACAGGTTCGCAGGGGGGGGTTGAGGGGGCCGTAGTGCGGGGGGGGGGGGTGACAGCTGATTCCGAGGCAGTAGGAGGAGTAGCCAAACACTTTCACATCTCACATAAACCTCGTATTGGATGATTTTGTGTCTCTTTTTAGACGTGTAGGATTGTTATAACTGTGGCTTCTCATATATGTGCATGAAAAGTATACGCCAAACAGAGAGGGTGATCACTATACATAGAAAGTACGCAAACAAAAAAAAGCAACACTGGGCCTTCAAGACTCAGGCAACAGGAGTATTTTATTGATAAATGACCCGACACGAGTTCGTGTTTCGGCGTCAAATGATGCCTGCCTCAGGGGTCTAGGTTCGGCTGTAAGAAATGTTAGATTAGTGTCTTTCCAGAGCCGTGATTCGGTAGTCAATAGTGTTAAAATTGCGTCTATCCGAAGCCTCCGAAGAAGGGGGTTGAAAACTATCTCTAAAGCCAAATGAGGCTGCCAGAACGTTCAGCCGCAAGGTAGGAAAGCTCCTGTGTTTGCCTCAGGGGCGTAGCCAGACACCCAATTTTGGGTGGGCCCGGGCCCAAGATGGGTGGGCAGAAGAACTGTGCCCTGTCCCACAAGTGATTTGGTCTCTCTCTCGCCTGCATGCCATATGGGAAGCTCGCCAGGTGCCCTTGGCCTGGACTGGCCGCTGTCTTGGACAGGGTGCTGGGCTCGATGGACCTTTGGTCTTTTCCCAGTGTGGCATTACTTATGTACTTATATTTATACGTCTCTCTCACTGGTTGGAAAGAGCCCTGCGCATTGGGGCCTGGGTGATTGCGTTAACGCAATCACCCGGGTCCTGGTACACAGGAGCAAGAGAGTGACAAACTGAAGGAAGTACAGATGCAGGAAGGTAAGGGGGCAGAGGGGGAGTGGGGGGGCGGTTGCAGATTAGGCGGTATATTCACGTTAAACAAAAAACAAACATCTATGTAACTGACCAGTGGTTTCCACTGCATGCAAGTTGGTTTTGTTCATATTTATTATGGATATTTTGAAAACTGACCAGCTGGGGGGTTTCTCAGGACAGGTTTTAGAACTTCTCCATACAGATGTAAATTCTTTCCCCACACGCATGTTCTGTAGCTGGAGATCTGTGCAGACACGTGTAAACAGCTAAGATTGACGTGTAGCACTATATAATTAGAAGCTCATGTGTACGAATACATAATGGAAAATTGACGTCACTATTTTTGTATAACAAAGGTGAATTAATCCGTTCGCTTCCCTTCTCCACAAGAACGGAAGTCTCAGTTCTAAGTTAAAAATCTTGCTTTTTAAAATTAATAACATTATGCTTCTCGCCCGCTGCCTTTTCTAAATATTCTGACAGTTTGTCAAATCGTCTTTTCGCGGGACTGCAGTGTCTTCAGCTGTGCTTTATTAAATGACAATGAAAGGAAATGAAGCGTCGCCCAGTTCTTTCATAATTGTATTTATAAATATATCTGTGTTACTTTTTCAAAGTCTGCTCATTCCTCCTGCAAGCTCTTGTGTTTTTCTCCTATGCAGTTGAAGCCGGCTGGCTATTTTCACACCCTCCTGAAAAGGACATATGGTGTTCCGCAGATATAGGTCACAGCCAGCAGTACGGACTAATAATCCCTTGGACTACAGCCATGCAAAGCACTGAAATGTTTCTTTTTTAAAATGTATTTGGAAACTCCTTGTAGACTGGATTATTCCAGTCTTCTAGGACGGCCCTTCAATTGATCCAAAAATTGTTGGCCAGAATGTTAGCCAATTATAGTAAGCCAGTATTGAAGGACCTATAATGCTTTCCAATTAACCCACTTTTGCTCAAATTTGGTTTAGAAATATAGGGTGAAAATAAAAATTTAAGGAAAAATGGGTTAATTATAATTGCCAATTTAAGGTTCTTCTATTGACATTCAAGGCATTGCAAAGGTCCTGGGCCCGATGATTATATTGGCTGTTTCAAATGTTCAGATCATCCCAAGCTTTTCTCCAGTACCCTTTCAATGAAGTTGAAAAAACCAAGAGTACAGGCCTTTTCCTGCACAGTATTTAGGTGATGGAACCAGATGTGATGAGATTTACTTGAGGGGTGGGGTTATTTCATAATAGAGTGCCCACAGGCACCTACATTTTATCCAAAGCAGTCAAGAGAACCCAACGATTTCAATATACCATACAAGTTTTTCCATCAATAAAAATATAACCATACATAGACGATGGACCATCAAAGGTAGGACATTTGGGATATTTTAAAGATGAATTTGAAGCACTTGGAAAGGAAACATTTCAGATAGTCGGTAACTGCACAGTATGGATGGATGGATGGTCTGCAGATGATGTGCTAGGCAGCTAGATTTTCCACATTTCATGGTCTATCATATATTATGTATATTTTTATAATAGTGTGCTGACACTTATGGGATGGGAGCAACAAAAACAGAAGCAAAATTGTCTGCACATGCACCACAGGCAACCAGAATAGAGCAGAGAAAGTCCAGAGAAGGGAAACGCTGAAGTTCATCCAAGCAACCAAAGCGGTTCACAAAATCCAATCTCATAGGAAAGGAAAGGAACGTCATTACATACAGGACAGAAAAAGAAAGGAGAGGGGAAAAAAAGGTGTGTGTGTGGGGGGGGGGGGGGGGGGGTCGTTGCTGCCTACAGCATGCCAAGCCCACCAACTTTACTCCGGGGAACGATCAAAGAGAAAAGGTAAGTTTTCAAAGTAGAGCGGAATTTAGCACAGGACTGCTCTGCCCTGAGGTCAAGGGGAAGCGAATTCCAGAGGGGCCAGAAAGGAGAAAGCAGAATGCTGGGTAGAAGCAAGATGGGAGCAGTGTAGGGAGGGAGGAGCCAGAAGATGTGCAGTGGCAGAGAGAAGGGCAAACAGAGGGGTGTAGGGGACGAGAGATAGAAAGGGGATCCGGGTTTGTGGGCCCGAGTCAGAAATTTTTGTTGGATAAGAAAGGAAACTGGGAGCCAATGAGGATACATAAGTAGCAGAATGACATGGTCGCAGTGACAGGCATGGGTGCGAAGTCTGTTTGGGACTGGGTCTCAGAACCAGAACCAAGCCCCTCCCCAAACAGATACCCTGAGCTGCACTTTCTTGGGACACCAGCCTGGCCAATCACAAAAAAAAGAAAAACTACAAACAAAAGAATTTTATTACATTAGTAATGAGTGGAGGAGTAGCCTAGTGGTTAGTGCAGCAGAGTCTGATCCTGGGGAACTGGGTTCAATTCCCACTGCAGCTCCTTGTGACTCTGGGCAAGTCACTTAACCCTCCATTGCCCCTGGTACAAAATAAGTACCTGAATATATGTAAACTGCTTTGAATGTAGTTGCAAAAACCTCAGAAAGGCAGTATATCAAGTCCCTTTCCCTTATGACATCACGATATCAGAAGTGAGCCAAGTATCGGGCAATCAAGCCATTGTGACATCACTGATGAGGTTGGCTCTTATTGGTGGAATGAGTTGAGGAGTAGCCTAGTGGTTAGTGCAGTGGACTTTGATCCTGGGGCACTGGGTTCAATTCCCACTGCAGCTCCTTGTGACTCGGGACAAGTCACTTAATCCTCCATTGCCCCAGGTACAAATAGGTACCTGTATATACTATGTAAACCGCTTTGAATGTAGTTGGAAAAACCACAGAAAGGTGGTATATAAGTCCCATCCCCTTTCCCCTTTATTCCTTCAAAGATTATGAACCATAAGAAATGATTAGCAGCAGAATAAAAGCAGGGTAATTTGGAGACATATGCAAAAGGGAACAGCCGGTGAGAGGAACACGTATCTCATTGCTGGGTGAGACCAACATTGAGAGATTTTTGGTGTTCTCTCTTCTCCCTCCTATACAGGGCACTTGCATACAATTTCTCTTAGCTCAGAGTACAAAAAAGCTGGTTCTGTAATATGTCATTGTCTTTTTATTACATGATTGAGATGTATTTCCTGGGTCCTCATTGGGCACATTTTTCGTTAGAATCTTCTTATTGCAGTTATAAAGTAATGGGTCATGTTCCTGAGGAAAAGGTCACATTCTCAGGAAGTGGAACCAGTTTGTTTTCCTGTTCCATCTTTTCTCTCTTGCCTTAGAGACAAGGTCCTTCACCTGGCCCTATATTATTCCTTCTCCCCACACACTTTCTAGCCATAAATATAGTGCTGATGGAACACCTCTTTGATGCACACATAGTCCTAGACATAATTATACAGTAGCAGAGTTCCTCTCCTCAGGAAAAAAAAGAGGGGGGGGGGGGTTTCTGAGGTAATTGTTTAATTGATTTGGCCTGAGCTATGCAGGGAAATCAATGTTTTTGATCCACAGTAAGAGAAATGTATTTAATATCTCACCGCCTGTAGATCCTTACTGGGCCTTCATATTTACTAGTCCATATTCTCAACAAGTCTTATTGCTGTGTTCTAAACAGATTGTAGACGTTTAAGGGAATGAACTGGCAGACCTGAACACATGATATTACAATAGTCAAGACTAAGGTTACCATATGCCTCTTTTAAGAGGACATGTCCTCTTTTTTGGTCATCTTCAGATATGTCCTTCAGGATTTTACATTTTTAGGGAAATGGCCTCTTTTTCTTTAATGTACCTACCCACATAATGAGAGAAACCATCTCTTGCTTATTAGTCAGTCTGGACACAAGGGGGTGCTAAAGAGAGAGAGAAATGTAGTGCCAATCCTCTCTCTGTTCCGGTTCTGGTTGAATCTGCCAAAGGAATTTTGTTCACGTAGCACAACTTTTTTTTTTTTTTTTTTGCAAAGACTTTTACACGTATTTCAGAAGCCAGTCAAAGTTGTTGAGGGACATGTGCTCTTCTGCTAAGTATGCTTGGGCTCAGACTCAGTCAAACTCAAATCCGGAAATTTTTGAACGTAGATTGATTATTGCTGTGTTGTAAGTAAGTCATTGCTTGATGTGTGTTCATTGACTACCATTAAATATTTCCTTATTGAAGGTAGCAACCATTTTTATTTTTTCTGTTCTCTTTTTTTTGTCTTCGCAAATATGGTAACCCTAGTCAAGACGGGTGGGGAGAAGAGAATAAAGAAGGGAAGCACAGGCAGAATTAGCAATGTAGCTGAGCAGAGATCTAATAAGGTGGAGAGAAAAGAACTATAAAGTAAAGAATAAATTAATAAGTATCTATATGTGTATTTTTTATAAAATGTACACGTACATTGCAACTCTGCCCCTGCTAGGTCCAAACTTCACCCCCAGGAACACCTACATGCAAATTGTGTTATTCTGTTCTCATAGCGTGTATCCCATGCATTACCAATAGTTAGCCGAAACGGCCTAACATCCAGAGGGAAGATTCTCTTTTCTTGATTTCCAACTGTCTATTTCAACTAAGTAAACAGATAACTAACTTCATGCAGGTAGTTGAATCAAGAATTCTGCACAGAGTGAGTCTGAAACTGAAATGCTGATACTTTGAAACCTTCTGCTCAGTGTGCTGCTGCGGCGAAGAAAGCAAATAGAATATTAGGTATTATTAGGAAAGGAATGGAAAACAAAAATGAGGATGTTTTAATGCCTTTGTATCGCTCCATGGTGCGACCGCACCTTGAATATTGTGTTCAATTCTGATCTCCACATCTCAAAAAAGATATAGTGGAATTAGAAAAGGTGCAGAGAGGGGCGATGAAAATGATAAAGTGGATGGAACAACTTCCCTATGAGGAAAGGCTAAAGCGGCTAGGGCTCTTCAGCTTGGAGAAAAGGCGGCTGAGGGAAGATATGATAGAGGTCTATAAAATAATGAGTGGAGTGGAACGGGTAGATGTGAAGTGTCTGTTCACACTTTCCAAAAATACTAGGACTAGGAGGCATGCGATGAAGCTACAATGTAGTAAATTTAAAACGAATCAGAGAAAATTTGTCTTCACTCAACATGTAATTAAACTCTGGAATTCGTTGCCAGAGAATGTGGTAAAGGCGGTAGCTTAGTGGAATTTAAAAAAGGTTTGGACGGCTTCCTAAAGGAAAAGTCCATAAACCATTTTTAAATGGACTTGGGGAAAATCCACTATTTCTGGGATAAGCAGTATAAAATGTGTTGTACTTTTTCAGGATCTTGCCAGGTATTTGTAACCTGGATTGGCCACTGTTGGAAACAGGATGCTGGGCTCGATGGACCTTTGGTCTTTCCCAGTATGGCAATACTTATGTACTTAAGTCTGTCTGTTTGACTGAAGGGATGCTGGGTTTCAGTGAGAGAATGATGTTGGGCACCAGGTAAAAGGAGGCATTTCCAGAGGATGGAGAGGAAAAGAGAGAGAGCCCTAGATGGAGAATTCTGCATACCAAAAGGCAAGGGTGCACCTTGGGCTGAAGCCTAAATGTGGCAGGTCTCTCCGTGACTGCAGAAAATGGGTCAGATGCAACATTTTGACCTATGAGAACAGTTTACAACCTCTCGCAGGAAATTATTGCTTACTTTGGTTTCCATGCTGCAACTACAAACACAACACAAGCATGACCTGCACACTACAGCAGGGGCAGAACATGCTAAAACATGCACTCTACCTTCATTTTATGCATCTGTTCACGCACATAATTGTGTGACAGCCAATTGCGGCAATTAATCCAGGCTTTACATCTGGGAAATTCTTTATAAGTTTACCCCATCATGTATGACTATACTTTGTTTAAGAAAAAGTGAAACAGTCAGTTCTAATTAGTTTACAAGCCAATCAGTGCCAATAATTGCCAATTAACAAACAATTATTGACAAAAATTGACATTAGAATTTTACACATACAACTGTCTAAACTTATTCTATAACGAGATGTGCGTAAATTCTAAGTTGCATAGTTGAAACGGGGGCTTGGCCGTGGGCATGGAATGAGCGGGTCATGGGCTTTTCTAAAATCTGTGTGCGTTGTTCGTGTCTAATTTTGGTGTCAGCATTTACACCAAGTTTTACTTGGTGTAACTGCCCACGACTAACTTTAGTCACTCGGCATATTCTATAAACCACACCAAAATTTAGACTTATTCTATAAAGTATGCCTAAATTTAGATGTACTTTATAGAATATGCCTAGGCGTATCTCCTTTTGGGGCTGATATTTCAGGCGTGAGATGTAGAATCTAGTCCATGATGACTGACTATACACTCATTCCACACCTGGACTAGCTTGCTACACACACTGTAACTTAGACCAGTTCCTTATTGTACTGCTATGAATTTACAGCCTGTCTTACTGACACAATGGTTAAGACATATACAATGATTAGCTATATACACAAAATGATTAGAAACAATCATAAACAATCATTACATCACTGGTCTCTACATCTAAGCAATGCTAAGAGTTCTTAGACCAGGAAAGGAAGCAATAATACACTATACATACAATCATCACTGGTCCTTACATCATCCAGGCTCTTATCATCAGCTGAGGGGGCCCGTTACAGCGAAAGGCAGGAGCTTTTTAGACCAGGAACAGATCCTCTGCGCAGTACGTACGTTGCTCACAGATGAGCTCCCGTTTTCACTGAAAGGAATTCCCCTTTTTATTAGGCTCAGAACTCATGTTCAGAGCTGAGGAAAATTACAGAATGCTTCTCTGTCTAGGTAAACAAGCCACACTGTGGGAACGTGGTCACATGCTCTCCAACTCCAGGTGGCCAGGCTAGAGCCTGGAAGCAAGCGTCATACTCCTCTTCACATACCAAATTAATTAGAGCTGTGTCTTATCTTCCACATTCCAACTTCTTTTCATATAATCAATGTTAAACAATCATTTTTAAACAGAATTACTTCTAATCAGCAATACAGTCCCCGAGTGCACTGGTCGGTCAAGACAGAGCTGAAAAACAATCTTTAAAATTCACTTTCATTACACTTATATCTTGTTTAACTGGACAAAGAACTTGGGTTGAGTTTAGCCACCCACTTATTTATCCCAACTGACTCTGTACCACCCATCTTGTCCCCATCTATATATCTGCACTTGGCCCCTCAACTACATAGAAAAGCATTAGAATCATATCTACGTTATTTGAATGTTCTAATGGGCTCATTAGGTGTTTCATTGGCAGGAGCTTTTTTTTGAGGGGGTACTGAGTACCAGCACCTTTTCCATTGTCTGCTAAAATTGACCCATGATCCCCAAGTTTTAATGAAAGAGCTCAGGCTCTACACACCAATTCTGCCTTGTCATAGATTCTGTGACTGGTTGCAGGGGGCCTGGCTATTGTGGGGTGGGTCCCTCAGTGATCACCCCACCCCTGAAGGGTGGCCTGGCATTTGAGTACTGGCACCTTTTTCGCTAGAAAAAAAATGCACTGTTCATTGGTATCATGCTGACATCATATTATATCAGTGTTATTTGAATGTTCTTCCATGCTGTCTTTTATGGTGCTGTTAAATGTGTAAATTTCTGATACTGTTCATGTTAGTCCTATTATTAGGTTTCAATTTGCCATTTCCAAGTTTACCTCAATTGTTGTATTTATGTTTATAGTTGGTCATTTTACTATTGTTATGCTGTTAACAACATTGTCCGTTTTATGTTAAATTGCTGTACATCGCCTTGAGTGAATCTCTTCATAAAGGTGATGAATAAGTCCCAATAAATAAAAAAAATAAATAAATATTGTGCCATTCTCTATATAGTTTTTCTCCCAACAAACATTCACAGCCAGCAGTGAGATGGACTAATAGTAGCATAGTAACATATTAGATGACGGCAGAAAAAGACCTGCACGGTCCATCCAATCTGCCCAACAAGACAACTCATATGTGCTACTTTTTGTGTATACCCTACTTTGATTTGTACCTGTGTTCTTCAGGGCACAGACCGTATAAGTCTGCCCAGCACTATCCCCGCCTCCCAACCACCAGCCCCGCCTCCCACCACCGGCTCTGGCACAGACCGTATAAGTCTGCCCAGCACTATCCCCGCCTCTCAACCACCGACTCTGGCACAGACCGTATAAGTCTGCCCAGCACTATCCCCGCCTCCCAACCACCAGCCCCGCCTCCCACCACCAGCTCTGGCCCAGACCGTATAAGTCTGCCCAGCACTATCCCCACCTCCCAACCACCAGCTCTGGCACAGACCGTATAAGTCTGCCCAGCACTATCCCCGCCTCCCAACCACCGACTCTGGCACAGACCGTATAAGTCTGTCCAGCACTATCCCCACCTCCCAGCCACCAGCTCTGGCACAGACCGTATAAGTCTGTCCAGCACTATCCCCACCTCCCAGCCACCAGCTCTGGCACAGACCGTATATGTCTGCCCAGCACTATCCCCGCCTCCCAACCACCAGCTCTGGCACAGACCGTATAAGTCTGCCCAGCACTATCCCCGCCTCCCAACCACCAGCCCCGCCTCTGCCATCCAATCTCCGCTAAGCTCCTGAGGATCCCTTCCTTCCGAACAGGATTCCTTTGTTTATCATGTTTTCAGATTCCTAGATTACTGTGAGATGTTTCTCCTGCTTACAGGTTTGTTATCTGGATTTCAGAAGCAAAGCAGGTCTTGGTGAATGAAACCTTGCATTGCTGCATATATTTTTTGGCCAAGCGGCAGTGTCTTCTCACCCTTTTGGGCTCTCCACATAGTTGGAAGCAGAGCTGGGATTTCCCACTATAATCTTTCATTATCTGGAGATTTCCCCCCATTCTATACCCCTCCCAACTTCTAGTCATTGCAGCAATAGTCCTGAGCTGGGGTCATGCACCAGGGTCTACCATGCTACACTGGGGACCTAGAAAGTCAGATGGTTGGCTAATGGCCACCACTAGCTTTACTGGGTATTTAGATCAGGTGTGGGCAACCGTGGTCCTTGAAAGCTACAACCCAGTCAGGTTTTCAAGATTTCCATAATGTATAGAATGTTTGTACGTTTGGCAAGCTTGCCAGGTGCCCTTGGCCTGGATTGGCCGCTGTCGTGGACAGGATGCTGGGCTCGATGGACCCTTGGTCTTTTTCCCAGTGTGGCATTACTTATGTACTTATATGCATGAGATCTCTTTGCATACAATAAAAGCAGTGCATGCAAATCAATCTCATGCATATTCACGATGGAAATCTTTAAAACCCGAAGGAGTTTTGGCCCTCGAGGACCGTGGTTGCCCACCTTTGATTTTGATTATTACAGAGCTTTGCAGATTGATTTTTGACAGGTGGGCACTGGAGGGAAGGGGGTGGTGCAGTATCCTGAAGGAAAACAGAGACCCTTCTGGAGGAGGAGAGGTATGCTGGTTGACAGTATTGTTATCAGAATAAACTGGCTAGACCAGAAGGGCTGGATTGACTTTTCCTGCCGTCATTTGCATGTTTTCATGTTCTGGAACCCTGCAATCGTGGAGCTTAAATTCAGCCACTAGGTGTCACCATTGCACAATGACTAGGGCTTCCTGCTTTCCAGGGGCTGTGAACGCTAACTCTGCAATGTCCTCAACTCTGTGTAGAGTAAGGCCTGATCTGTGAACTGAACCAAAATGCACAACCCTGCTAGTACAGAGTAAATTGACAGCTACGCGCGGGGGGGGGGGGGGGGGGGTGCACTGTGAAAATGCCTTAGCTAAAAGTTATCACTCCTATATGATACACTGGCTTCTGGTTGTGTTAAAAACATTTTTATAAATAGCATTCTACCATGGCAACCCTGACACAAAAAATACGATGACTAGTTTGGATCTAACTTGTTCTACTGTCTAAATGTATCTCTAAATCCTCCAGCCTCAGTGTTTTCCCCTGTACTCCCCTTCACTTTGAGTCAGATTCAGTCTCCTTTCTGTACACTGCCTCTTTTCCTAGCTCTGTCCTGAGCTCACACCTCTCAGCTCCCTTTCCTTCCTCTCTGCTTTTCTGTCTTCGCTGTAACTCCTTCATTGTACCTCACCAACACAGGTCCGCCGAGAGACTGAGCTGGGCCCAGGGCAGGGCTGCCGCTGCTGCTGGGCCCCCCCCAAACTGCCACTGCCAGGCCCTTTCTAGGACTGCCTCGTAGCCAGACTTTAAAAATTGGGGGTGCCAGAGCTGAAAGTGTGTGTGGGGGGCACCTTTTGCCCCACCTTCCTGTCCCTAGCCGCAACTCCACATACCCACGCCAGAAGAAGCCTTCCTCCAGCGCTGTTCTCCGTCACATTGGCCTGGCCTGCAGCTGCTTTTCCCCTCACGTCTCGCATGCTCAAGTTAATCAAAACCGAGCATGCACGATATGAGGGGGAAAGCAGCTGCAGGGCAAGTAATGCAGTGGAGAACAGCGCTGGAGAAAGGCTTCTGCTGATGGGGCTTGGGGACCCCCGCCAACCAAACCAGAGGCCCCGAAGCCCTGTGTCTGCTCCTTCCCAGTCTCTAAGGGGGGCCCAGTGCTGGAGTTTTTTCTCTCCTGCTCCTGTCGGGACGTGATCACTCGGGTCCCATCAGGACAGGAGAGAGACGGACCCCGGCGCTGGGCTCCACTTGGAGGCCGATCCCAGGGGAATCTTGCCCCTCCTGTCCCCCCCCCCTCTCGGCGGCCCTGCACCAACAGAAAGACCATTCTCTTTCTACCTTTATAGCCCACTTAGAACCTCAGGTATATACAGCATCTTGTTACCTCCCTGTCTGGGTTTCTCATACTCTCTCCCAGAATCTTTAAAATCATATAATCTTACCATTCTCTGGGAAGAAGTAATCAATGTGGGCTACCATTAAGATGCATAATTTTATTGTTAAACCCGGTTATTGGTAGCTAGATATTGTGATGTCATAATGCCTCATTCCACCAAAGCCTAAGAGCCAACCTCATCAGTGATGTCACAATGGCTTAATTGTTCTATACTTGGCTCACCTCTGATTTTGTGATGTCATAAGGCCTCATTCCACCAATGCCTAAGAGCCAACCTCATCAGTGATGTCACAATGGCTTGGTTGTCCTGTACTTGGCTCACTTTTATTACATATAACAGTGATTTTGATTTCTAGGAGGGAAGTTATCAACATGGGCCACTGTTAAGATGTGTTATTTTACTGTTAACATCGGTTACTAGTAATGAGGTCTCATTGTACAAAATGAGTGGTAAAATAACACATCTAAACGGTAGCCCACACTGATAACCTTCCCTCTTTGAGTTCCTTTCCTTGTGTGTATTTTGGATGGCAGCAGCCAACTCCAGTCCTTGAGGTTTCTTTCATAGGATTCAGAAAGACTATTCATGAGATAAATTGGCCTACATATATTTGCACAAAAAAGTAGCGCCTCATAAGATGCTGGCAGCTAGTATGCGCTGAAATTAACACGTACGCATATTTAAAAGAGAAGTCTCATATAAATTAGGCTTTTATGCATAACGCAAGACCTAACCGTCTTCCGAAGGCTACTGAAAACAGATCTTTTCAAGAAGGCATACCATAAGCATCTTAAATACTATATAACACTATACACGATCTATACAAAATTGAACTCTTATCACATGACTGATCAACCTCTTTGATATTAATGATCAAGCAATACCACTTTAAACCTTATGTTGCATAGGGTCATGATCTGTTCCAAATATGTTATGTTCCATGTATGGTTTCATGTATATATGCACCTTAACGCAATACCATTTGTAATCCTGTTACCCGGAAATGGCTACCGCCATTACGGCAAATGTAAGCAAATTGGTGGGAAAATGTGGGATACAAATGCTACAAATAAATAAATAAATAAACCAACAAAGAAACAAAAGCAAAAAAGGGCCTTCAGGAGTCTTTTATTCATAAGACCTGACACGAGCTGTGTTTCGGAGCTCATGCACCTGCGTCGAGGGCCATATGGAGATCAACTCCCTTAACAAAACTGTAAACGAAATAGCTTTGGATGCTATAAAAAAAAAAAATGAAAACTGCGTCTCGAACTGATGCGTCTTCAATAGTCATTGCCTAGCGTTTATTATTCCACTCCTGAAGGCCCTTTCTTGCTTTTGAATCTTTGTTGTGCTGAGTAAATACCACAGTGCTCTCTTCTCTAAGTGCAATTTAGCGTTTGTTCACTAGGATCTGAAATTTAGTACCAGTCGTGGACTTATGGGTTATTTTAAGAGCATGCTTAGCGGGTTCCAGATGAGGGAGGTATGGCAGCAGCAGGAGGAAGAGAAGGAGCCGCTGGTGGAATGGAGATTAGGATAGGGGAGAGATGAAGAACAGGGAGAAAGCATTAGAGACAGACCAGGTTGCCAGCGAGGCTCTAGAGGTCACAGAGAGGACAGGAAAAGCTGAGCAGAGCAAGGAGCAACTCTGGCCAAAAGGCTCCTCATTTCCTATTACAGAGTGCAGACGTCCCTGTAATGCTTTAATACTCCTTCAGCTACACTCACAAATCGCCTGTATTTTCCCCCAAAACATCTGCGTTCTGAGTGAAAACCAAGACTTCCTAAAGCACAATGCAGGCATCTACAGGGAACAGCTCACTGGTTCTGACACATTACACGCTAGAGAGCTCCTGCCTGTAGGCAATAAAGCAAAAAGGTCAGGATCTCTTTATTTCCCCTCTTTAGTATTACAACTTGTTTTTTGTTTGGTGGAGAGGCAGAGAGAGACCTGTCACTGCTGTGTGAGAATCGCCCCATGGGAATGTGTAGTGGGGCAGCTGTGCTACAAACCCTGGTGCTCAGTCTATGCTAATCAGTAAATGTATTTATTTGTTGCATTTGTATCCCACATTTTCCCACCTCTTTGCTTACAATACATCATGAATAGTGGAAATGAGAAGAGAACAGGCAATTGGTATTACAGAGGATTTGGGGTTACATGATAATGATAAAGCATAACAGTGAAATAACAAGGAAACATTGGGTACATGTGGGGGATTTCACATGTGATGATCTTGGTGATATGTCTTGTTGAAGAAATGAATCTTCAGTAGTTTGCGGAAGGAGTGGAGGAGTGGCCTAGTGGTTAGGGTGGTGGACTTTGGTCCTGGGGAACTGAGGAACTGAGTTGGATTCCCACTTCAGGCACAGGCAGCTCCTTGTGACTCTGGGCAAGTCACTTAACCCTCCATTGCCCCATGTAAGCCGCATTGAGCCTGCCATGAGTGGGAAAGCGCAGGGTACAAATGTAACAAAAATAAAATAGATACTATTGGAGATTCTACATGGAATGTTGCTACTATTGGAGGTTCTACATGGAATGTTGCTACTATTGGAGATTCTACATGGAATGTTGCTATTCCACTAGCAACAATCCATGTAGAAGGCTGCGCAGGCTTCTGTTTCTGTGAGTCTGACGTCCTGCACATACGTGCAGGACGTCAGACTCACAGAAGCAGAAGCCTGCGCGGCCACATTGGTGATCTGCAAGGGCTGACTTCTAGTGGAATAGCAACATTCCATGTAGAATCTCAAATAGTAGCAACAGTGGAGGAGTGGCCTAGTGGTTAGGGTGGTGGACTTTGATCCTGGGGAACTGAGGAACTGAGTTTGATTCCCACTTCAGGCACAGGCAGCTCCTTGTGACTCTGGGCAAGTCACTTAACTCTCCATTGCCCCATGTAAGCCGCATTGAGCCTGCCATGAGTGGGAAAGCGCAGGGTACAAATGTAACAAAAATAAAATAGATACTATTGGAGATTCTACATGGAATGTTGCTACTATTGGAGATTCTACATGGAATGTTGCTATTCCACTAGCAACAATCCATGTAGAAGGCTGCGCAGGCTTCTGTTTCTGTGAGTCTGACATCCTGCACATACGTGCAGGACGTCAGACTCACAGAAGCAGAAGCCTGCGCGGCCACATTGGTGATCTGCAAGGGCCGACTTCTAGTGGAATAGCAACATTCCATGTAGAATCTCAAATAGTAGCAACAGTGGAGGAGTGGCCTAGTGGTTAGGGTGTTGGACTTTGGTCCTGGGGAACTGAGGAACTGAGTTCCATTCCCACTTCAGGCACAGGCAGCTCCTTGTGACTCTGGGCAAGTCACTTAACCCTCCATTGCCCCATGTAAGCCGCATTGAGCCTGCCATGAGTGGGAAAGCGCGGGGTACAAATGTAACAAACAAGCTGGTTAGTTCGTAGATCATTTTAGGTTGCACGGCAGCGCGTTCCAGAATTGTGTACTCATATAGGAAAAGGATGATGCGTGCATCAGTTTATATTTTAGACCTTTGCAGTTGGGGAAATGAAGATTAAGGAATGTGCGGGATGATTTTTTTAGCATTCCTGGGCGGTAGGTCTATCAGGTCTGACATGTAGGCTGGGGCATCGCCATGGATGATTTTGTGAACTAGGGTACATACTTTGAACGCGATGCGTTCTTTGAGTGGGAGCCAGTGTAACTTCTCCCGTAGGGGTTTTGCATTTTCATATCTTGATTTTCCGAATATAAGTCTAGCTGCGGTGTTCTGGGCTGTCTTGAGTTTTTTTTGAGTATTTGCTCTTTACAGCCAGTGTAAAGTGCATTGCAATAGTCCAGATGACTGAGTACCAATGACTGAACCAATTTACGGAAGACAGTTCTTGGGAAGAATGGTCTTACTCTTTTTAATTTCCACATTGAGTGGAACATTTTTTTGGTTGTGTTTTTCGCGTGATTTTCTAAACCAAAGTCAAGTCATTGTCTGCAGGTATCCTTCCCCTCTCTCTTCCTAGGCTGAATGTTCCAGAAGGCGGCAAGTTGCAAAAGTATGCATGCATTTTCCAGCTGTTCGAAATTCGAATGATTTATGAATGACGAATGCAAGCTGTCCGTGTACCTTGTTTCTGAAGATCAGCTTCTTATGTTAAACACACCTGATTAACCATTTTTCATCTAACATCAAAGTGGTACAATAAAATAAGGAAAAAATGAAAAGCTGTATAATAAAATATAAAATAAAAAAACAATACAATTACAAACATCAACAAAACAAGCAAATTGAGACAACAAAATCATAAAGGTACAAAACAACAGGAAAACAAAAGGTGGATGCTGTGGGTTTCCTTTAAAGGTGGATGCTATGTGTGGGTGCAGGGAGCGGCTGGAAAAATATGGATGGTATCTGTGTATGGGGGGGGGGGGGGCTGTAATATTGGTTAAATTATGACAAACTTGGCAGAATTTGCAAATTTTGTGCACAGAATTTTGCAGAATTTGCAAATTTTGTGCACAGAATTTTGACATTTTTTGCCCAGAATTTTGATTTTGTTTTTGGCACAGGATTCTGGCAGGAGTAATTTTATATACAGTCACTTATTTTGTACCTGAGGCAATGGAGGGTTAAGGGGCCCTTTTACCAAGCTGAGGGGAAAAGGGTCATTGAGGTGGTGATAAGGGCTCCTGTGCCAACCCAGCTGTATCACACAAGCCATTTCCAGGGGTTTTCTTTTTCCTCCAGAAATGGCGCACGCTCGGGGAGGGACTACCACCGGCAACTGTGTTGGGCCGGCAGTAATCCTGGAAGAGCAAGCGGTAAGCCCGCGTTGGGCTTACCACTGCTCTGTAAAAGGGTCCCTAATTGACTTGCCCAGAGTCACAATGAGCCACAGTGGGAACTGAACCTGGTTCTAACCATTGGCTGTGCCTCCGTACATTTAGGTTTGCATGTATATCTAATTCGTCATTAGGGATATTGGAAAACCTGACCGGTTTGTGGTCCTGAAGGACCAGAGGTTCCTCACTATCAATTGGCATTCCTCAGGCCGCTGTCCTGGGACCTCTCCTCTTTTCTGTCTATACTTGTGTGGGGACCCCATGGCCCTAAGTTGATGTTTTTCTATACTGTGGATAAAACAGGGAACTTCCAGTGCTGGGGGAGGGTTGAGGTTCAGAGGGAGGAGACAGTCACTTCATTGGACCCCTCTCGGTTTCTCCCCACAATTCAACGTTCGCTTACAAGTGCAGCTCGTCGTGATCTGTCCGGTCTTATCTCTCTCTGCACTCCGCTCATCGCTCCGGTCATTCTTTTCTTCACCTCTCTCCTCCATCACCAACTGAGAACAGACTTCCGTTTCTGGCCTTATTCAGATTCAGTCCTTAATCCCATGTTCTTCTGAACATGGCCTTTCTTAATAACTGCAATGCCCAAAGTCTCTTCCGTCCTGTAAGTTTGAATTGACTAGATGAAGAAACGACAGTCTTTTTCTGTATTTCTAATAGCGCTGTTGAAATGAGGGTTGATCGTTTTCTTGAGACGTTTGCTCATCTAGCACTGCTTCAGGGAAGACTTCTGATCTGCACAAAAGTGTTTTTGGTTTTCAAAGTTCTACTTTCCATTTTGCAGGCATAAGTATTTTAATAAGATTTAAATTGGCTGCAGGTAGCATAGCAAACTTGTTTTTCATACTTCAAAAAAACACCATGCAAATTGCCAAGAGCAAGTAAGGTGAAAATTATTTTTCATTGCTTTAACTCTGATTAAACTGCAGAAGGAAGGAGAGACAGACACACATTATCAGTGTTTTATTATAAATGTTTAAGCTGAGGGGAGATATGATAGAAGTCTACAAAATAATGAGTGGAGTACACATGAATTGTTTGTTTACTCTTTCCAAAAATACTAGGACTAGGGGGCATACAAAGAAGCTACAAAGTAGTAAATTTAATACGAATTGGCAAAAGGTTTTCTTCACTCAACGTGTAATTAAACTCTGGAATTTGTTGCCAGAGAATGTGGTAAAGATGGTTAGCTTAGTGGGGTTTAAAAAAGGTCTGGACGGCTTCCTAAAGGAAAAGTCCATAGACCATTATTAAATTGACTTGGGGAAAATCCACTATTTCTGGCATAAGCAGCATAAAATGTATTGAACTTTTTCAGGATCTTGCCAGGTATTTGTGACCTGGATTGGCCACTGTTGGAAACAGGATGCTGGGCTTGAAGGACCTTTGGTCTGTCCCAGTGTGGCAATACTTATGTACTTGTAAGATAGTTATATTTTGAAATAATTAATTTCACTAAGACCTCAAATATTTTCCTTTGTTTGCGTCCCTTAATTACTACTACTACTACTACTATTTAGCATTTCTATAGCGCTACAAGGCATACGCAGCGCTGCACAAACATAGAAGAAAGACAGTCCCTGCTCAAAGAGCTTACAATCTAATAGACAAAAAATAAATAAAGTAAGCAAATCAAATCAATTAATGTGAACGGGAAGGAAGAGAGGAGGGTAGGTGGAGGCGAGTGGTTACAAGTGGTTACGAGTCAAAAGCAATGTTAAAGAGGTGGGCTTTCAGTCTAGATTTAAAGGTGGCCAAGGATGGGGCAAGACGTAGGGGCTCAGGAAGTTTATTCCAGGCGTAGGGTGCAGCGAGACAGAAGGCGCGAAGTCTGGAGTTGGCAGTAGTGGAGAAGGGAACAGATAAGAAGGATTTATCCATGGAGCGGAGTGCACGGGAAGGGGTGTAGGGAAGGACGAGTGTGGAGAGATACTGGGGAGCAGCAGAGTGAGTACATTTATAGGTTAGTAGAAGAAGTTTGAACAGGATGCGAAAACAGATAGGGAGCCAGTGAAGGGTCTTGAGGAGAGGGGTAGTATGAGTAAATCGACCCTGGCGGAAGATGAGACGGGCAGCAGAGTTTTGAACTGACTGGAGAGGGGAGAGGTGACTAAGTGGGAGGCCAGCAAGAAGCAGATTGCAGTAGTCTAGACGAGAGGTGACAAGGGTGTGGATGAGGGTTTTGGTAGAGTGCTCGGAAAGAAAGGGGCGGATTTTACGGATGTTGTAAAGAAAGAAACGACAGGTCTTGGCGGTCTGCTGGATATGAGCAGAGAAGGAGAGAGAAGAGTCAAAGATGACCCCAAGGTTTCGAGCTGAGGAGACAGGGAGAATGAGAGAGCCATCAACAGAAATAGAAAACGGGGGGAGCGGGGAGGTGGGTTTGGGGGGGAAAATGAGAAGCTCGGTTTTGGTCATATTTAATGTCAGGTGGCGTTGAGACATCCAGGCAGCAATGTCAGACAAGCACGCTGAAACTTTGGTTTGGATGCAAGGTGAGATATCAGGGGTAGAAAGGTAGATTTGGGAATCATCAGCATAGAGATGGTAGGAAAAGCCATGGGATGAGATTAATGAACCAAGGGAAGAAGTGTAGATAGAAAAGAGGAGGGGACCAAGAACAGAACCCTGAGGTACGCCGACAGGCAGAGGGATAGAAGTAGAAGAGGATCCACCAGAGTGAACACTAAAGGTGCGGAGGGAGAGGTAGGAAGAGAACCAGGAAAGGACAGAGCCCTGGAATCCAAGTGAGGACAGGGTATCGAGAAGTATGCTGTGATCGACAGTGTCAAAAGCAGCGGAAAGATCAAGAAGAATGAGGATGGAATATTGACCTCTGGATTTAGCCAGTAATAGGTCATTGGAGACTTTAGTAAGCGCAGTTGTATGGTCTGCATACAATGCAGTCACCTAGATGATGTTCTGCTCTGTCTCCTGTTAGGCTCTGTCTACTCAGGAGATTAGCATGCATTTAACCTGAGTATAGAAAAATCACTGTGAAGATTCAGAACTCTTGAACCAAAACTTCTTTAATGCAAATCAAACAAAGAAAATTTGACTTAAAGTTTGTAGAGATGCACAAGAGTCTCTGCCCTGCAGAACTGGGAGTCTGTCCTCTACCAGCTCATCCTGTAACCAGGGAAGCGGGAGATCTCAGCACTGGCTGATGAGTAGATGTTGTCAGTACTTTTAAATGGTAAAAACTTGGTCATTTAAAGTAGCTTGAAAGAGGGAAAGCATGCTTACAGTCCTTAGAAAACCATGCTGTGATGCGCTGGGTGGGGCTTCCCTACCATATAAGGGAGAAATCCCTTATATGGTAGTAACGCCCCGCCCAGCGCACCCTAGCATGGTTTTCTGTAAGCTGACTTTTCTAATTCCAGTGCTGGGTGGGGCTTCCCTACCACGCTTTTTTATATATTAATGTATAGATAAGAGTTTTTTATATATTATGTTGTTGAGTGTTTTTAATGGTTTTTAAAATACATGGGTTTCTAATTTGATCTTATTATTATTGTTACCATAGAGACCCTGACGCAGCCCTAGTGGGCGAAACACAGCCTGTGTCGGGCAATGACTCTAAAGTTTTGAACCATATCATTGACTGATCTGCTGTGTTTGTTTCCAAGCCCAGATACTGTTACAGAATTTGCACTCAGTGTGCTGCATTTTGGCACCTACATTTTGACGCACTTTATAGAACTGATCCATAAGAGTGGAAGAGTTAATTGAGAGGGCGGGTAAAGCTGAGGGGTCACCTAGGGTACCTCATACACTTACACCAGCCCTGTGTCTAGTCCATGGAGACACAAAATGCATGACCCTTGCAAGACACCTTTGCTCAGTGACAGAAATTTTATCCATCCCCGCTCATCCCCAATGGAATCTAACCTATACCCATCCTTACCCGTTAAGATCAATTCCAACCCCACAATTAACCTCCATCCCCACCTATACCCACAGAATTTGACGCTATTATTTACTTGCTCGCAAGTTGCAACCCTCTTTTTCTTCCCAACCCTAACAGCCTCCCATGAGTTTTTGGATGGTATTCAATGTTCAACCAATGAGTGTTCCAAGCCTCAATTCTGTTCCTCCAACTGCCTCTCCATACATTCCAAGCCTCATTCTGGGGCTCCAACTGCCTCTCTCCCTACATTCCAAGCCTCATTCTGGGGCTCCATCTGCCTCTCTCCCTACATTCCAAGCTTCGTTCTGGGGCTCCAACTGCCTCTCTCCCTACATTCCAAGCCTCATTTTGGGGCTCCATTTGCCTCTCTCCCTACATTCCAAGCCTCATTCTGGGGCTCCAACTGCCTCTCTCCCTTCGTTCCAAGGCTCAGTCTGGTGTTGCAACTGCCTCTCTCCGTATGTTCCAAGCCTCATTCTGGTGCTTCAGTTGCCTCTCTCAGTGCATTCCAAGCCTCATTCTGGACTCACCAGAAATTTTGACTATGCTTCCAAGAGAATCTCACGGCAACTACTTCCATACCTGAAGAAATCCCATGGGTTCCACCAGATTCCCGTAATCACCATTCCCATGCAGCTCTCTATTCTACACCCTGAAAGTACCGTAAACACTGTCATTTTCTTAAACCTGATTTACAGGATAAACCACTTGGCAACAGATAAACCTTTTTTTTTTTTTTTTTGTCCTTAGGGCTTGTCAGCAAAGGGAGGCTGGCAATTAGGAGATTACTGAGGACATTTCCACCCAAACACATTTAGGAAACCCTGGCTGTCTATGCGGGCAGTACAGAAATGAGCAAATTAGCTTCTGCTTTATCAGATCCAAGATGACAAATGTTTTCAAGGACTTAAGTGGAAAAGCTGAAGCTGAAGATGAAGACATTATGAAACAGTTTTGTAAGATAATTATTTTTTTTTGCTGCAGAAAGAACGTGCAGCCAGAGACCTAACCTGATCCCTTACTGAATAGGTCCAATGAAAAAATCAGCCTGAATCCATTAGGGCTCAGTAGGAAAGATACACCAGGGGAGGTAATTGCCTGTAAACGCAGCACTTCTGTAAGAAATTAAAATGTGAAACACTGCAGGCTTGTCAGCATTTCAAGCTGAACATGGGGAAGAAGGGTGGAGCATGTCAGATGTGTAAAAAGGAGAGCATTTTAGACAGACTGCACAAAACAGGCATAAGCAGATCTCTCTGTGTTGGGAGTCCACCGTCTCCTGTGGTGTCTCTTATCTTGCTTTTGCAGCCTGGGCTGTAATTAGTGGTACTTAGTCATTGAAAAACAAAAAAAAACCAACAATATCAATAAAAAAATAATAATGAACCCCCCCCCCCCCCAGAAAACCATCAACAATATTTGCTATATCAATTTCCATCGTTTGCTAGGAGTTGCCTAATGGTTAGAGCAGTGGGCTGAGAACCAGAGGA
Organism: Microcaecilia unicolor; assembly: GCF_901765095.1. Lineage (NCBI taxonomy): Eukaryota > Metazoa > Chordata > Amphibia > Gymnophiona > Siphonopidae > Microcaecilia > Microcaecilia unicolor. The sequence goes on along the minus strand of NC_044040.1, from coordinate 6,603,432 downwards.
ATGGGTTCAATTCCTGCTGCGGCTCCTTTTGACCCTGTGCAAGTCACTTAACCCTTCCAGGTACAAGACTTCGATTATGAGTCCACTAGGGAAAGCAAAAGTACCTGCATGTAATGAATGTAAACCATCAAAAGGCAGTATATCAAATACCAGTACAAATCTGAAATGACCCCAAAATATTATGCCAATTTCTCATTCCAAATAGATTTTCTAAATGTTAAACTTCCATAGTTATCCCAGTATGTTTATGATACTGTATTGTAAAACTGGATTCTTACAACAAATTACTTTCTTATGAATTATTCTTTGTTAAGCATCCTATACTGTTTATTGTAAGCCACATTGAACTCAAATTGATAATGTGGGATATAAATGTCGTAAATAAATAAATAAATAAATAAATGTAGTAAAATATAGTAAATACTACCAGGAAACAAGTAATTTAAAACTTAAACAATGTGAACTGAAAATAAAATGCCATAATGACACAATGAAGCGTCTGTTCACGCTTTCCAAAAATACTAGGACTAGGGGGCATGCGATTAAACTACAGTGTAGTAAATTTAAAACAAATCGGAGAAAATTTTTCTTCACCCAACGTGTAATTAAACTCTGGAATTCGTTGCCGGAGAAAGTGGTGAAGGCGGTTAGCTTAGCAGAGTTTAAAAAGGGGTTGGATGGATTCCTAAAGGGCAAGTCCATAAACCGCTACTAAACGGACTTGGAAAAATCCAAAATCCCAGGAATAACATGTATAGAATGTTTGTACGTTTGGGAAGCTTGCCAGGTGCCCTTGGCCTGGATTGGCCGCTGTCGTGGACAAGATGCTGGGCTCGATGGACCCTTGGTCTTTTCCCAGTATGGCATTACTTATGTACTTATGTAATAATTTTTTTTCCAAGAAGTGCAGTGGGACAGGTATGTGGAGGTAAGCAATCATTTATTCAGCTCTGAAGTTTTGCTGGTGTCAGAGGCATGAACAGTTCTGCACCTGAAGTTCAGCGGCGGCCGGTGGCTGCATATCACATGTGTGTAATTTACAGAGCCCTTTTGAATTGATGCCTCCCCCCCTCCCCTGAGTTACAGCCATCCTCTGAGAACCTACTGTATAATATTCTCACCTTAATTTAGATGTAGGAGTTATGTAACAGGTTTCCCTCTTGGCCCATGATAATTTGCTGTCTCCTGAGAGCCAAAGGCAGAACTTTGATTACTCAGTTTTCTCCTCCTCTCCCAGTTACACCCCATTTATCTTGGGAAATGAGCACTTTGGTAATTGGCAACTAGCATTCCGCCTACTGTGGTCAGATGTTCTCCTTTCTCCACGTTCCCCTGGATGTGGCCTCCAAGGGATGCTAGAACAAGACAGACTGTGGCTTTGCTTCACTCTTAAACCTTCCAGAATCCAGAAATGGCAGCATTAATGACAGCGGGAGATGTAGCCCTGGTCACCCACATCACAGAGACCCTTGGGATGTTCGACCAACTCTCCTCCATCAGCCATGCTCCTCTTGCATCGTACATTAAATCTGTTCTTCTCATTTCCTTTGCAGTAGTAGGTGATCCGCCAATGGATTTTCTCTGTGGCTTAGCATGGAAGTTATGTACTGACATTTCCATGCTACCTAAATTCTTTACAGTTTAATAATTTTACACTGGGGACTCAGCCATTTCTCCTTCTCCTTGGATTCACATCTACGTCTCTGACTTTTCTCTCCCCTGGATTTTAGAAAGTAAAGATCTCTGTCCTTGATGTCTGTCCACATAGCAGGGGCACGATTTTCTCTGGTGTACCTTTATAGTGCTCTATAAATAATTTACAGTGATGTAATATTAAGAGCTATGTTATTGTGAATCTTCTTGGCTCATGAGTCTTACATGCTAGGACAACAGGAAAGGAATTTCCTTCAAGGCACAGAGTTTGCATTGTTCACACCTGGTAGTCATGGGAATAAGTGAGAAAAGATTTTCCAAAAGGACAGCTGGACATATGGTTTGTTGAAAAGAGAGTAATAATGGTGGATTTTGAGAAGTTCTGAGGAGAAGAAAGAATACCCTTTTTTACCTTTAGAGTTTCTCGGTACTGTGTTGGTCCAGGCAAATCTGGATCCGTTAGACATCAGTGGTATGGAAAGCAATGTCCAAGCAAGCATGGAGAATGACTGTGGGAAAGTGATGAAAGTGGGGCATTGGTTATCAAGAGTAGGCGTTGTCCTCTATGGATAGGTGACTTTCAGGTTAGTGGGTCTTGTGTCAGCAGAAATGTAATAACAGTAATAATGGTGCTAGAGGAGCTAGGATTTAGTTCTCACCTTTTCAGCTCAAGGTGAATTACATTCAGATGCAGTAGATATTACAGTAGGAATGACAAGAGCAGCCAGTAGTCGCAGGATTTAGGGGAGAGAGTGAGGGATTGCCTCACCATAAGTGTCAATCCAAGTACAATAGATACCAAGTCTTAAATAGCACAAGGCTACTTTACTTTACCTTTAGATATTTAACAGCGCTGCGTATGCCTTGTAGCGCTATAGAAATGCTAAATAGTAGTAGTAGTAACATCCAAGTTGGATTATGTCATTGCAAGGGAGTCATTGCAAGGGAGTCTAAAGGATGCTGTCTTTTCCCCTTAATATCACCCCCTCACAGTGCCAGAGCCACCTTAAAACCTATATCCCAAGCTCCACCAGCTGAAGACTTCCCTCTGATGGTAATGAAAATGCTAGTCCCCACGATACCGGCACCTGTGCATGCTAAGTTTTCAGCGCATGCCTGCTGCAGACCACCAAGGTGGAAAGAAGCATTTTCCCATCAGCTCAGATATTTTTTTGGTGGTGGGGGGGAGGGGGAGAACACTTGGTGCCCAGCCACTTCTTGCCCTGGCCCACCCAAAATCTATTGTCTGGCTACGCCCCTGCAACGATCATGTAAGCCATGAAGACTGTTCTGTTGGTTTTGCAGCTTGTAGGACGTTGATTTTGCTTCAGTATTCGATAGTTTTGTTCTGTGTTTTAAGACTTTTAGCTGCCAGGTTTTGAAGCTACAAAATTTACTTTGCTGTCCTTTCTGCAGCAATCGGTCTGGCTGCGCTCCATGGGAGAGAGATGTTTCTAGGTTAGGGTGGCTTAGGCTTCCCTCAGTTTACCGTGGTAGATTGTGAAAGAAGAGCAGTGAACTTTAGGCTGTCAGTCTGGGGATTACGGCACAATATTTCCTGATGGCCTGATGTGCTGAGTGAATCAGGTTACACAGCTTCTGGCTAAACCTAGAAAATCCTTGGAACAGTTAGTACTGCTAAAGATTAGTTTGGGTTTTTAGGGGATTTTTTTGTTGGTTTGCTTTCTAAAGTGACTCATATGTAAATTTGGCAGATTTCTCTCAAAGTCTCTGGCCTGTATAATATAAAACCAGGGCAAGTGAGTATATAAAAACTTTAATTAGCAACAGATGTGAAATCATGTGGCAGAAATGGAGAGAGCTGGAGACCTTTAATGGAGAGTGGTTGCAGATGGGGCAGGAGTTGGATGTCGGCTGCCAGTTTCCTTCCGAGGGATGGCTCGGTCATGGTGAAAATGCAGAAACTGAATGGGCAAGGGATAGGGTTACCATATTTGCCCTAAGGAAAAAAAGGACACGTGCCCTACTCCCCTGCCCTACCCCTTGTCACCCTCTGCCCCACCCCAAAGAAAGCTAGATTCCCTATCTCTCCCCCCATGTATTTCCAGCCTCCCTCCACCCACATGACTCCATTCATTATCCCTCCTGTACCTTATTATAGTGCACAAGTGGCCTCCGGAGCAGGAAAGAGCTCCCTCTTTCCTGCCCGGCGTGGCTGTAGACTTCTCTTTCTCCTGGTGCCAATTCAAAATGGCTGCCGAGAGTTCAAGCAGTGACCTTGCAAGACTTCTGCAGAAGTCTCTCGAGGCCGCTGCTTGAACTCTCGGCAGCCATTTTGAATCGGCGCCGGGAGAAAGACATCTGCAGATGCACTGGGCAGGAAAGAGGGGGCTCTTTCCTGCCCCAAAGAGGTCACAAGACACCAGGGCACCACACTAAGGTAAAGAAGGGGAGGAGAGGATAGGACGCCCACCCATCCACCCGCCAGCCTACCCATTTGTTCGCAAATCCGCCTACCCATTTGTTTGCAAATCCGGACAAACGGGCAGGCTGGCAAAACATGCCCGGATGCCCAGCTGGGTCCTTAAAATGAGGACTTGTCTGGGTAAAACCGAACGTATGGTAACCCTAGTAAGGGATGATCAGTGAGACATGGGCTTATGAACTTGGCTACACTGGAGCAGAGCCAGGGTTGTCTGCAAGTGGGTGACACTGCTGTAAAGAAGACCTCTGTCTCCTCTGCCACCCAAGGAAAACAAGGAAAGGGGAGCGAGTGGAGGAGTAGCCTAATGGTTAGTACAGTGGGTAGTGGTAAATGGAGTTTGCTCTGAGGTAAAGGACGTTATCAATGGTGTACCACAGGGATCGGTTATTGGTCCGGCTCTTTTTAACATCTTGCCTATTTTGGATGATATCAAACTATATACTAATGTGGACACCCCAGAGGGTGTAGATAGCATGAGGAGAGATCTAGCGAAGCTTGAAGAATGGTCCAGAAATTGGCAACTAAGGTTTAATACTAAAAAATGCAAGGTTGTGCACTTAGGTTGCAAAAATCCAAGGGAATGGTATAGTATAGGGGGTGAAGTGCTTCTGTGTACGAAAGAAGAGCGGGACTTGGGGGTGATCATATCTGATGATCTTAAGGTGGCCAAACAGGACAAAGTGACGGTCAAAGCCAGAAGGATGCTCGGCTGCATAGGGAGAGGAATGTCTAGCAGGAAAAAAGAGGTGATAGTTAGAATACTGTGCACAATTTTGAAGACTGAACCTACAAAAGGATGGAGTTGGTCCTGAGGGTGGCTACAAAATTGGTCAGTGGTCTCTTTCATAAAGCATATGGGGATAGACTTTAGGATCTCAATATATATACTCTGGAAGAAAGGTAGGAGAGAGGGGATATGATAGACATTTAAATACCTCTGTGGCATTAATGTACAAGAGACAAGCCTCTTTCAAATGAAGGAAAAATCTGGAATGGCATAGGATGAAGTGAAGAGGTTATAGGCTCAGGAGTAATCTAAGGAAATACTTTTTCATGGAAAGGGTGGTGGACGCATGGAATAGCCTCCCAGTGGAGGTGGTGGAGAGAGGACTGTGTCTGAATTTAAGAAAGTGTGGGACGGGCATGTGGGATCTCTTAAGGAAAGGAGGAGATAGTGGTTGCTGAGGATGGTCAGACCGGATGGGCCCTTTGACCCCTACCTGCCGTCACGTTTCTATATTTCTATATTTCTATAGAATTCAACAAAAAATGATCAGACCAAGGTACGGCCAATCCAACTGGCTGAACTCGCCAAAGATAGACTATGAGCTGCCAAAAAGTCCAAAGAATGTCCCTTCTCAGGGGTAGGACCATCAAATCAAAAGGGTCAAATCCCAAGAGCTCAGGAAAAGTTTAAAATCCATAACATTACAATCAGAGTTTGTCATCCGAATTCAGATTTAGATCACCCAAGATAAGGAACCTAGTGAATTGACTTTGTGTATTGAGAGCAGCTACCTCGTAAGAAGGTTAAGGGTTGGCTTTTTCATAAAGCATTTTGAGTCTAAATAAATCTTTAACGAGAAAAGGATTTTGGTGGATGTTTATTTCCTTCAGGTACATTGGGCCTTTAGAATATATATTTGATCATTTGTACAGGGGAGACTCACCTTGGACACTAATTTGGCAATGTGTAAGCTCTCAAGACACAGATGAAAATAATTAAATCTTATGTTCAAAAAAATGAGGAACAAAATAAACTCACTATTTTTAAAGGCTGGGTTTTTTTTTTTAATGCATTGTCAGAATATTGGCAGAAACCTCAGAAACCTGGCGGCCAGAATAAATTATTTTCAAAGGGACAGAGAAAAACAGCTAGAGCATCATAGATCATCTAGCATACAATGACAGCTTTAAGTGGAGGGGCTGCATTTCATCCCTTATCTCGCCAGTATTCACTTTAAAACATGTCCCCTTTGTCCCCAAAGCTCTGCAGAGCTCTGATAAATCAGGTTCTGCACTGAATGGCAAAGTAATCACTCCCTGTGCACTGGCAGACCATTAAGCCAGATCCATTATAACCCATGTATGGGAGGGAGGAAGCTGCTTGGATTTGTGCACAACACACTCTGGCTGGCTTACCCCGGGGGGCTGCGGGATGTGGCACAGCTGTGGCAGCGCAATGCGGTGAACAGAACACAACAGCTGTGAAACTGAAAACCCCGTTCCCTTCTCCTGTCAATCATGCGCTGACCCCGGGGGAAGTCAATAATGCTCCCTGTGTATTTGAAATTCACTCTGTCAACTATTTGGCCAGGATAGTTCCAGCCTTGTGAATTGCTCTGTACTAATAAGATTAAAATTCATAACAGCAATTATCATAAATCCCAGACCCTTCCTGCATCCAGTCTTGCTGGGCAGGTGGATGGAGCTGATACGCTTTATAGGAGCAATATGTGATAAAATAAAACCTTTAAAGCACCTACCACCTGGTTATGAGGTGGATTTTCAAAAGAAAAAAGAAAAAAAACAACCCTGGGTTATGTATACTGCAGATTCCTTATTACTTCTAATACAGCCTGGAGGTGGAACGTGTCATAAACTTTACTTTGACAGTTCTCTGCTGCTTTATAAAGAAAGAGTGAATTAATAATACTGTGTCACCCGGTATGTAGCAAACACAATCCGCAATCTACGTAAGGATTGCTACAACCTAATCTAATCGGATTCTTGTGCTTATTGCCACAAAAGGTTTCAGGCAGTTTACAATTCAAAAACTTACGGAGTTTATCAATCTTTGTTAGAAACGGGGGCGGACTGACCAGGCAGTGTCCGAGGGCCCAGAGGCTCTGCCCGGTTGCCCGCTGCTGCCACACACTACAGCCTTCCCCGGCAGTCCTGTCTTGAAAGACCCTGGTGGTCTGGTGGTCTCTGCAGGGGAAAGAGAGAATCCCACTCTTTCCTGCCCGCTGCTGCTACTTTACCTGTGCCTGGCGCTGCCGTGTTTTAAAAATGGCTGCCAAGACCCGCGAGACTACCGCGGGAAGTTTTGGCAGCCATTTTGAAAAAACATGGCGCCAGGCAAGAAAGAGTGGGATTCTTTCCTGCCCCTAAAGAAGCCACTAGACCACCAAGGCTTGGAGAAGAGACGGCTGAGGGGAGATATGATAGAAGTGTATAAAATAATGAGTGGAATGGATCGGGTGGATGTGAAGCGACTGTTCACGCTATCCAAAAATAATAGGACTAGAGGGCATGAGTTGAAGCTACAGTGTGGTAAATTTAAAACGAATCGGAGAAAATGTTTCTTCACCCAACGTGTAATTAGACTCTGGAATTCGTTGCCGGAGAACGTGGTACGGGCGGTTAGCTTGACGGAGTTTAAAAAGGGGTTAGATAGATTCCTAAAGGACAAGTCCATAGACCGCTATTAAATGGACTTGGAAAAATTCCGCATTTTTAGGTATAACTTGTCTGGAATGTTTTTACGTTTGGGGAGCGTGCCAGGTGCCCTTGACCTGGATTGGCCACTGTCGGTGACAGGATGCTGGGCTAGATGGACCTTTGGTCTTTCCCAGTATGGCACTACTTATGTACTTATGTACTTATGTAAGGCCCATTAAGGTAGGACCCACTTGCAGGGGTCTATAGTGTGTGTGGGAGGGGGGGTGGCAACAGCAGCGGTAAGGGGGCTGTGATGTGTGGGAGGGGGGCAGCAGTGCAGCGGTGGGGAGGCGGGCAGGGGATGGGGGTTCCAATGACCCTTACTGCACGAGGGCCCTGACCACTGTCGGTCTGCCTCTAGCTAGAACTGTGTTGAGTAACACAGACCCAGGGCTATTATTGAGAGAAGGATGGAGGTGGCCACACCCAGGGCAAAAACATGTCCTTTGCTCCACTGGGTCACCATAAACAGAGAACTCACCAGAACCAGGCTGGACCAGTCATTAACTAAGGGAGAAATGCATTAAACTTACTAGGCCCTCAAAATGCTTTTTTGACCAGTCCATCCAGTCTGCCCAAGATTAAATCAACAATGAACGAGAGATTATATACTTGATTGTGGTCTTTCTTTGGTGTTTCTGGGACATAGACCGTAGAAGTCCACCCGGCTCTGTCCTTATGTTCCAACTACCGGAGTTGCCAGCCAAGCCCATTCCATCCTATCCGAATCTGTAATATCTTTTGTGGGACACAGACCGTAAAAGTCTGCCTGGCGCTGTTCTCACATTCCAAATTACTGGAGTCTTCGTTGAAGCCCTCTCCAGCCCATCCTAAACCGGATTGCTACATGTGGGACTCAGACCGTTCAAGCCAGCTCAGCACCGGTCTTAGTTGATACGGCCAGAGTTGCCATCTAAACACCACTTGACACGCAAACACGTATGCAACCCTTTAAGTTTTGTTTTTTATACCATTCATTTTCTAATTAGAGATCCTCTGTGTTCATCCCAATGCCTTTTTGAATTTTGTCACCGCTTTTTCTTGCACCACCTGCCTCGGAGGGCATTCCAGGTATCAACCACCCTCTCTGTCAAAAAGAATTTTCGGACATTACTCCTAAGTTTACCACCCCACAACTTCAAGTCATGTCCTCTAGTTTTACCATTTTTCCTTCTCTGTCGACCTAAATGTTGAGATTTGGACGTCCCTGACCGTATTATCGAAACGAAAGATGGCCGCCCACCTTGTTTCGATAATACGGGTTTCCCCACCCCTTCGCGGGGACCGCTGTGAGGAAAACTTGGGCGCGCCCCGTTCGATTATGCCCCTCTATGTAATTTTAAATCTGTTGGACTTGATTTTATTACAAGGCACCTCAGTCAGAAGTCCAAAAAGGCTCCTTTTAAAAATGTATTTAATAAAGGCAATATAGGCAGCTTTGTGCCTTGAGAAACTAAAGCTGCCAAAAGCAGCCCCAATAGCTTCCTGTTTAATGGGTCAGAGGACAGAGAGACTTTTTTCAGTAGTGGCCTCAAAGGGACCTTGATAGAAAAGGAGGGAGAAGACCACATAGAGGCATATTTTCAAAGCACTTAGCCTTCCAAAGTTCCATAGAAACCTATGGAACTTTGGAAGGCTAAGTGCTTTGAAAATATGCCTCATAGTGAGTAAAGCCTGCAGTGGCCTGGCAGGTGGGCACAGATGGGCAGATGCGGCTACCAGACGGTCCACATTTGCCAGCATCTGTTTCTGTGATGGGAACTGGCTCCTGGGCCAGTTAAAAAGCTCAGAACCGTCTAGTAATAGTTTTCTGCACTGTAAGGAAGGTTTAATTAGTTAGGACAAAGATAGGGCTGGCAACGTAGTACACAATTACTGTTATACACATTGTTGTATTCAGTTAAATCCTATATTTTCATTGTGTTTGATTTTTGGAGTGCTAAATTACTATGGAGAAGCAGAACAGATGCACGACACAGCCACGGCATAAAGCAGCTCAGACATTTACCCTGAATGAAGTGCAAGAACGTTGATTATTTACTGTTCCAAAAAATTACAAAGATTAGGGGATACACCATAAAGTTACGTGGAGGGGCATAATCAAAATGGGCGCCCAAGTTTTCCTGAGGACATCTTTGCAGCACGTCCCGGCAAAGGGGCGGGGAAACCCATATTATCAAAACAAGATGGGTGTCTATCTTTCGTTTCGATAATACGGTCGGGGACACCCAAATCTTGAAATTTAGGTCGTTCCTAGAGATGGTCGTCCTTAGACTTGGTCATTTTTGATTTTCAGCGATAATAGAAACTAAGGATGCCCATCTCAGAAATGACCAAATGCAAGCCCTTTGGTCGTGGGAGGAGCCAGCATTTGTAGTGCACTGGTCCCCCTGACATGCCAGGACACCAACCGGGCACCCTAGGGGACACTGCAGTGTACTTCAGAAAAAGCTCCCAGGTACATAGCTCCCTTACCTTGTAGGCTGAGCCCCCAACCCCCCCCCCCAAACAAAACCCACTACCCACAACTGTACACCACTACCATAGCCCTTTTGGGTGAAGGGGGGCACCTAGATGTGGGTACAGTGGGTTTCTGGTGGGTTTTGAAGGGCTCACATTTACCACCACAAGTGTAACAGGTAGGGGGGGATGGGCCTGAGTCCGCCTGTCTGAAGTGCACTGCACCCACTAAAACTGCTCCAGGGACCTGCATTCTGCTGTCATGGAGCTGGGTATGACATTTCAGGCTGGCATAGAGGCTGGCAAAAAACATAATTTTTTTTTTAGGGTGGGAGGGGATTAGTGACCACTGGGGGAGTAAGGGGAGGTCATCCCTGATTCCCTCCGGTGGTCATCTGGTCAGTTCGGGCACCTTTTCGTGGCTTGGTCGTAACAAAAAAAGGACCAAGTAAAGTTATCCAAGTGCTCATCAGGGATGCCCTTCTTTTTTCGATTATGGGTTGAGGACGCCCATGTGTTAGGTACACCCAAGTCACGCCTTCGCTACGCCTCCAACACGCCCCCGGGAACTTGGTCGTCCCCACGACGGAAAACAGTTGGGGACGCCCAAAATCGCCTTTTGATTATGCTGATTTGGGTGACCCTGGGAGAAGGACGCCCATCTTCCGCTTTGTGTCGAAAGATGGGCGCCCTTCTCTTTTGAAAATAAGCCTGATAGTGGCACATTTAAAACAAATAGGAGAAAATATTTTCTCACTCAGTGTATACTTAAGCTCTGGAACTCTTTGCTGGAGCAAATGGTAAGAGCAGTTAATGTAGTGTAGCTGGGTTTAAAACAGGTTTTGACAAATTCCTGGAGGAAAAGTCCATAACCTGTTTGTCATGACCGAGTCATGTCCTTCCACACTCCTGCTCACCAGCTTCCGCCCACCAGTGCCGAACGTCGTGATGTTCCCCAAGGTCTGTCTCCACACCTGCTACTCCGCGGCCTGCTGCAGGTCCCTCGGGTCATCCTCTTGCAGCTCCCCCGATGTGTGTGCATGCACACAGCACTGCTCCTGTGCCTTTCACTGGTGGGGTTTGGTGATGACATCACCCACCAGAGCTCCATTTGAGGGTAGGGCTGTCCCAGCATTCTTATCTTGTAACAGATCAGCGTTTCAGCTTCAGCTCTTCAACTTCAGCTCTCCAGCTTCTGCTTCCTTCACCTAGCTTCCATCTTCCCATTCTTTTCTGTCCAGGTGATTCAGTTGGGGCCTATCTAACTCCCCCCCCCCCCCCCAGGTTATTGGGCTGCACCAATCCCAACTATGGCCCAAGGACTCACTGGCCCCAAGTTTGCAAGGCTTTGAGCTCAGACAAGTCACCGGTTACTACAACAACAGGTTCTGCATCTTCAGCAGGTGTCCAGCTCTGTCCAGAGCTTATCTGTCCAAATGGACCAATTACAAGAATCATTGTCACCGCATGGTATGGCCACAGCTGCCCCAGAGCCCACCAAGCCCACACCTACACCTGCTTCTTCTGGCATTCATCTGGCACCTCCTCCTACATATGACGGTAATCCTAAAACGTGCAGAGGATTTATAAATTGATGGTTAATCATCTTTGAACTTTAAGCTAGAGACTTTCCATCTGACTGAGCCCATGTTGCCTATATCATATCCTTGTTAATGGGTCCAGCCTTTGCCTGGGCTTCGCCACTCTGGGAGTGGAGTAATCCAGTGCTTAACAACCTCAGCGCCTTTCTGGAACAATCTAGAGTATTCAAGGAACCGGGGAAAGCCTTCTCCACAGCGTTGGAACTTCTATGATAGAGACAGAATTATTAGTGGTAATATGTAATTTATCCTTAAAATTGAGCTTGGTACCGGAAGATTGGAGGGTGGCCAATGTAATGCCAATTTTTAAAAAAGGTTCTGGAGGTGACCCGGGAAATTATAGACTGGTGAACCTGACATCAGTGCTGGGCAAAATGGTAGAGACTATTATAAAGAACAAAATTACAGAGCGTATTCAAAAGCATGGATTAATGAGACAAAGTCAACATGGATGTAGTGAAGGGAAATCTTGCCTCACCAATCTGCTACATTTCTTTGAAGGGGTGAACAAACATGTGGATAAAGGTGAGCCGGTTGATATTGTGTTTCTGGATTTTCAGAAGGCATTTGACAAAGTACCTCATGAAGGATTCCAGAGGAAATTGGAGAGTCATGGGATAGGAGGTAGTGTTCTATTGTGGATTAAAAACTGGTTAAAGGATAGAAAACAGAGAGTAGGGTTAAGTGGTCAGTATTCTCAATGGGGAAGGGTAGATAGTAGTGTTCCCCAGGGGTCTGTGCTGGGACTACTGCTTTCTAACATATTTATAAATGATTTAGAGATGAGAATAACTAGTGAGGTAATTAAATTTGCTGATGACACATAGTTATTCAAAGTGAGGATTGTTAAAAATTACAAGAGGACCTTACGAGACTGGGAGAGTGGGCATCCAAATGGCAGATGATGTTTAATGTAAGCAAGTGCAGAGTGATGCATGTGGGAAAGAGGAACCCGAATTATAGCTACGTCAAGCAAGGTTCCACGTTAGGAGTCACGGACCAAGAAAGGGATCTAGGTGTCGTCGTTGATGATACGTTGAAACCGTCTGCTCATTGTGTGGCGGTGGCTAAGAATGCAAATAGAATGTTAGGTATTATTAGGAAAGGAATGGAAAACAAAAATGGCTTAACACTTCAAGGAAATCTTCCACTTGCATGGGTTGCCAGAGTTCATAGTTTCTGACCGAGGAGTCCAGTTCACCTCAAGATTTTGGTGCACTCTCTGCAAGACCTTGCATATCAAATTGAACTTTTCATCTGGTTACCACCCTCAGACCAACAGGTGGAGAGGGTCAATGAAATCCTGAAGGCTTTCCTGTGCAGTTCTACGTGTCAGCCTAACAGAGTGATTGCTCACAGCTACTACCCTGGGCTGAATTCAGCTATAATAATCATGTGAGCGAAGCCTCCGAGTCCTCCCCTTTTCAACTAGTCTTTGGGTGACACCCGCTTCTCCGTCTACCACCATACCTGCCGTGGACACCAGAACAAAGACTCTAGATACACTGTGGAGGAGAATACGCAATCTGCTTTGTCGAGCTGCTGCTAGGAACAAGGAACAGGCCGACAAGAAGAGATGCTCTGCTCTGCTGTTTCAACCTGGGGATTTGGTCTGGCTATCTACCCTGAAACTCCATCTAAAGACCTCCTCTACTAAATTTGCCCCCCCTCCCCGATTCATATCCCATTGTTCGCCAAATTGGGCCCGTGGAGTACTAACTGAAGCTACCTCCTACCCTACAGATCCATAATGTATTCCATGTCTCTCTCCTCAAGTCTTTGGTCGTGAATGGGAGAAGGAGGCCACCTGTGCTATCTACTGTGACGGTAGACCCGAACCATGAGTATGAAGTCCAAGACATTCTTGACTCTAGGAGACTGCAGGGCAAGTTAGAGTATCTCATTGCCTGGAAGGGTTATGGTCCCAAGGAGAACTCCTGGGAACCGGCACTTCATGTCCATGCTCCCTTACTCATCCAGTGGTTTCACCATCTGTTTTGAAGCCCAAACCAGAGAGAGGTGTCTTTGGGGGGGGGGGGGGGGGTTGTACAGTAGGTGTTTGGTGGATTTTGGAGGGCTCACCATAGAATATAAGGGGGTAATGGTGAGATGTGTACCTGGGATATCTGTGTGGCCAGTCTAAGAATCCTGGCTCCTCCTAAATCCCAGTGTTTTGATTTTGTACATTTTTCACTTGGACACTTTTTTTTTTTCAGCTCCTTGTGTTGCAAAAACCACAGAAATGCGGTATATCTAGTCCCATTCCCTTCCCTTTTGGGAGCCACGAGTAGAAGGGGGTTTACTTGCCAGAAAAGGCCAGTGAGTCCACTAATGTGACAGCGCACCACTAAGCCAAGATACGAAAATATGAATGTGAAGTACCTGTTAAAAATCACCTGTATCTGAGATTTTGTCAAGTGTCCTATTACTACTTACTACTTCTTGACATTTCTAAAGCGCTACTAGGGTTACGCAGCGCTGTACAATTTAACATAGAAGGACAGTCCCTGCTCAAAGGAGCTTACAATCTAAAGGACAAATGTACAGTCACTCAAATTGGGGCAGTCTAGATTTCCTGAAAGGTATAAAGGTTAGGTGCTGAAAGCAACATTGAAGAGGTGGGCTTTAAGCAAAGACTTGAAGACGGGCAGGGAGGGGGCTTGGCGTAAGGGCTCAGGAAGTTGATTCCAAGCATAGGGTGAGGCGAGGCAGAATGAGCGGAGCCTGGAGTTGGCGGTGGTGGAGAAGGGTACTGAGAGGAGGGATTTGTCCTGTGAGCGGAAGTTACGGGCGGGAACGTAAGGGGTAATGAGGGGCTGCAGACTGAGTGTCCTATTGTCTGTTTCCTGGGTTCTTACTGCTGTGATCTATGAGTCGATCTAAATAAACCTTACACATGGGTGAGCACTTGGACTTTGATCAAGGTTGGGAATTTATGACCTGCTCATCCCAATTGTGCTCTGAAGAATGCAGTGTTTACAGGGCATAAATCTTATCATTGTGGGGGGTGCGTGCCAGGGGAAATGGAATGAATGGGGCAGGCTTAGACCAGTCTCTGGGTGGTTGTGACTTTAGGCAGCTCACTTTGCCCTTCTTTGCCCTGCTGAGGATATGTAACATCTTTCCACCTTCTGCTGTCTGGAAGGAATTACACACTGGAGACCAACCATGCCAGAAATAATAGCATCTGTGCTTAGGAAGTGATATTAATGACAAGTGTTTTGGTCTTTGGATGCAGCTAAATTGTCGTCATTGCTGCTGCTGATTTTCAAAATGGCCGTCTTTTGTAACCATGCCAGAAATTTAGTTTTAGAAAGTAAGGATTTCCTTGGAAATTGCTTTGAATTCAATCCCCCAAATTCTCTAAATGGTCCGTTCACTTGTCTCTTAGATTGTAAGCTCCTTGAGCAGGGACCGTCCCTCTATGTTAAATTGTACAGCGCTTCGTAACCCTAGTAGTGCTTTAGAAATGTTAAGTAGTAGTAAGTAGTAAAGTTACATCCGCCCAGTTATAGAAGTACAGGCATAACATAAATAGCTATTTGGCGCTAAATCGGTACTTAATTAGAGATAAGTACCAATAATTGGCACTAATTAGCAGTTGCAGACCCCTATTCTGTAAACTGAGCACCTAGTTTCTCTCACACACGCAAGTCCAAAAGGGCCATGGGCGGGTCGGGGCAGTCCTAGAAATTAAGCGCGATGTTATAGAATAATGTCATTACGCACCCAATGGCCATTAGTTAGGTGCCAGCATTTACCCCATTTGGCAGGCATAAGGGATTGTGCCCAGAGTGAGGTGGATGCTATGCGCTAAGCTGTTCCGTGCAGAATACTGGCTAAGCATGGATCATCGCTGTGCCTAACGTTGGGTGCTGAATCTTTGGAATGGGGGAGGGGCACTAGTTCATCTTTTCAGCTTCGGCTTCCTTAACTCTACCTCTTGTGAACCTTACTCAGGTCTCATTTTCAAAGTTCACCAACCAGTAAACAATATTTATTTATTTATTTGTTTGTTTTTGTTACATTTGTACCCTGCGCTTTCCCACTCACGGCAGGCTCAATGCGGCTTACATGGGGCAATGGAGGGTTAAGTGACTTGCCCAGAGTCACAAGGAGCTGCCTGTGCCTGAAGTGGGAATCAAACTCAGTTCCTCAGGACCAAAGTCCACCACCCTAACCACTAGGCCACTCCTCCACTGTTGCTACTATTTGAGATTCCACTAGCAACATTCCATGTAGAAGTCGGCCCTTGCAGATCACCAATGTGGCCGCGCAGGCTTCTGCTTCTGTGAGTCTGATGTCCTGCACGTACGTGCAAGATGTCAGACTCACAGAAAAAGAAGCTTGCGCAGCCTTCTACATGGAATGTTGCTAGTGGAATAGCAACATTCCATGTAGAATCTCCAATAGTAGCAACATTCCATGTAGAATCTCCAATAGTATCTATTTTATTTTTGTTACATTTGTACCCAACGCTTTCCCACTCATGGCAGGCTCAATGCGGCTTACATGGGGCAATGGAGGGTTAAGTGACTTGCCCAGAGTCACAAGGAGCTGCCTGTGCCTGAAGTGGGAATCGAACTCAGTTCCTCAGTTTCCCAGGACCAAAGTCCACCACTCTAATCACTAGGCCACTCCTCCACATTTTTACCCCACATTTTCCCACAAGAGCAGGCACAATGCATGGAGGACACAGTTACAGAGTGAGACAGGTAGGGAATGGAATAGGGGGGACTACACGGGATGAGAGAAAGGGGCAAAGCAACCGGCAGATAATCATATATAGGCAGCAAGGGTGAGGGGTTAAACAAAGGAGTTGCCTGTGGAATATGCTTTGGCGAATAAGAATGTTTTTAAAGACTTTTTGAACAGTTGGTGGTCAGCCAGTTCTTTCAGTTGTCTTGGCAGAACTTTCCAGAATTTTGGGCAGATGTAGGGGAAAGGACGAAGCAAAAAGGGTCTTGTATCTAACATTCCTGCAGCTGGGATAATGGAGATTGAGGTAGGTCCTTGCAGTCGGGAGCGCATTGCGAGAAGGTAGATCTCTGAGTTGGAGCATATATTCTGGGGCTTTCCCATGAATAATCTTGTGCATTAGTGAGCAGATTTTAAATTGAATACGATCTTTAACAGGGAGCCAGTTATCAATAAAAGAGCGTTTTTCCAGAGATTATCAGAAGTGCACACAGCAAATATATTCCAAATATTGTTTATTGAACATGCCGACGGGACTCTGTGAAGTGGTCTCTGAGCAGTTTGTTTGTTTTTCAAAAGATAAATATATTTTATTGTAATTTAAATGTTAATGGAGCATATTCTGATTTTCAGGTGTGATGCCTGTAATACATTTGACCCTGATGAAGCCGTCGTATAAGTTGGCGAAACAGGTGCCGTCGGCATGTTCACCGCTATGGCTTAAACAGGCGCTTTGAAAATTCATCAGAATTTTGGATCTGTTTTGTGAGCTCCGTTACATCCATTTTTGGACACAATTTTGGATATTTTTCACCACTGCTTTTGGCTCCTAACTACTACTCAGTTACTTCCCCTTGTTCCTTCTCACCCTGTACTTCCCTCGCCCTTAATTGTCTTGTCTGTCTGTATTATTTTTAGATTGTAAGCTCTATTGAGCAGGAACTGTCTCTGTATGTCAGGTGTTCAGCGCTGCGTGCGTCTGGTAGCGCTATACAAATGTTAATAATAATAATAATATTTCTTGAAGAATTTGAATAAACAATATTTGCTGTGTATACTTTTGGTAATCTCTGGAGAAACCCTCATTTTCAAAGTTACCAAAGTGTGTGAATGACTGATTCCCAGATCACATGTTTGCAAAGACATCTCACTAATATTCACAGCTGACGTTACCAATGTCCACTACTGCGTTAGTGCACGGTCTTGTGCCACAGGCCCCCTTGAATGCAATGGGACCTAGTCACCAATAGCAATCGAACCAAACTTGGCTGGGATTCCAAGGGCAGCATTTGGGAGCTACTGGTTAAAGCAGATTTTACTCCTTATCAGTTCTGTCTCCCTTCCTCAATGTCCAAACAAACTGAAATTCTGCTATTCCTTTCTTGTGCCTCCTGGTCCCCATAGCTAATTTGCCCCAGAAGTCAGACGCTCAAATCTAGACCTCATCACAACAGGATACATAAGTACATAAGTATTGCCATACTGGGAAAGACCAAAGGTCCATCAAGCCAAGCATCCTGTTTCCAACAATGGCCAATCCAGGTCACAAATACCTGGCAAGATCTCAAAAAAGTACAAAACATTCTATACTGCTTATCCCAGAAATAGTGGATTTTCCCCAAGTCCATTTAATAACGGTCTATGGACTTTTCCTTTAGGAAGCCGTCCAAACTTTTTTAAAACTCCGCTAAGCTAACCGCCTTTACCACATTCTCTGGCAACGAATTCCAGAGTTTAATTACACGTTGAGTGAAGAAACATTTTCTCCAATTCGTTTTAAATTTACTACATTGTAGCTTCATCGCATGCCCCCTAGTCCTAGAATTTTTGGAAAGTGTGAACAGACGCTTCACATTTACCCGTTCAACTCCACTCATTATTTTATAGATCTCTATTATATCTCCCCTCAGCAGCCTTTTCTCCAAGCTGAAGAGCCCCAGCCGCTTTAGCCTTTCCTCATAGGGAAATCGTCCCATCCCCTTTATCATTTGCATTGCCCTTCTCTGCACCTTTTCTAATTCCACTATATCTTTTTTGAGATACGGCGACCAGAAATGAACACAATATTCGAGGTGCGGTCGCACCATGGAGCATTGTAGCGTCTTCATTTTTGTTTTCCATTCCTTTCCTAATAATACCTAACATTCTATTTGTTATATGTCTTCATTTCAAAATGAAATGTGAGATGTCTAAAGAAACCAAATAATCCCGCTTGAAGTGTTTAATAGGAACCAGGGTTGGTAACAAATGTTCCTTTAGAGCAGGTTTGCAATAAGACACCCTGGTGACTGGTGGAGAAATGATTTATCACGAAGGTTAGGTCAGTTTCCAGTGCCACAGGCAGAGAGAGTGCATTGCTTATGCTGCCTTTAATTCATTAAAATATGCACATTTAATGGTTTCCCCTCGCAGTCGCTTCTGGAAGAATGATGTTTTGGGTTTTAAGAGAAATGAAACCTTTCATCTCTAGACAGCCTCTGGCTGTTTTGTCTAAGCTGCATTTTTCCGCCATGTCTCTGGATTAAGGCAGCGCGTTGAAAGGGTGCCAGACGGTGTTATGCACGCAGGTGGGTTCAGCTGCTGTGTTTTCATCAGATAACTGCAGCAGGTTACCCTACCACCTGTTCAGAAAAGATGCAGTCGCTGGTTCCACGGCCAACTGTTTTTCATTTGCATGGGGGGGGGGGGGGGGGGTACTAGGCCAAAGCAAAATATACACGACGTTCGACATCATCAGTTGCATTTGGTTAGGCCAAGAGGGGCATTTTTGATGTGACGTCTGTTGGAGTTTGGATGTTTTGCGCTAAACGTCTCAAATCCGAATAGAAAACATGACCGTTTTCAAAACTGCAAAAGTCTATTTGTTAAAAAAATATATTTGGGTTTGTAATACGTTTTTGTGCTCTGTGCATTTATCTTTTCAGGCAATTTTCAAAAAAAAAAAAAAGGACCAAGTGAAAAACATAGAAAATCAAACCATTGGGATGTAGGTGGGGACCAGCATTTTTAGTAGACTGGTCCCCCAGACATACCAGGAGAGCAACAAGGCATCCTAGGAGAGCAATGGGGCACCCTAGGGGGGGCATTGCCGTCCGTTGTTCCCTTATCTTGTCTGCAGAGCCCTCCAAACCCACCCAAAACCCCCAACTGTATGCCACTACAATAGCCCTTATGAGTGAAGGGGGCACCTATATGTGGGTACAGTTGGTTTCTGGTGAGTTTTGGAGGGCTCAGTTTCCACCACAAGTATAACAGGTAGGGGGAGGTATGGGCCTGGGTCTACCTGTCTGCAGTGCCCTGCACCCACCACGACACTACTCCAGGGTCCTGCATTTTGCTCTAATGGACCTGGCTATAAGAACTGAAGCTGTCATAGAGGCTGGTAATATTTTTAATCACTTCTTTGGGGTGTGGGAAGGGGTAAGTGACCCCTGGGGCAATAAGGGGGGTAGGTTATCCCTGATGACCTCCAGTGGTCATCTGGTCATTTAGGGCATCTTTTTGTGCCTTATTCATTCTAAACACATGTCTAGACCAAAACATCGAAATGTCATCCCTAGACATTTTCATTTTGTTCCATCGTGGCTGTAAAATGTCAAAGTGTTAGGAATGCCCTAAGTCCAGCCACGAAACGCCTCTGACACCCCTCCCCCCCTTGTGATTTGGACACAGTGCAGACGAATTGCATAGATAAACGTCTGCAAAATAGGTTTCGAAAATACTGATTTGGATGTTTTGAGAAGAAATTGGTCCAAAATGCTGCTTTTTGACACTTTTTTGGACGTTTTTCTCTTTCAAAAATGGGCCTTAAAGTCTGCTAAGTCCTGCCGCCCCCAAAGCGATTTCATTTGCAGGAAACTAGAAACAAAGCTTTTCTGGGAAGGAGTCTCAGATTGTGGCATTCCTTGCCTGAAGAACTGCATATAGACAGTTTTGATGTGCCCTTAAAATGTAGTTATTCTATACTTATTTGTTTCATTAGCTACTAGTAAGAAATGCCAAAATGCCAGTTTCGGGGAAAAATGAAACGGATGCTAGCAGGATAATTCCCCCCCCCCCCCCCGTCCTCCCTCCCTCCCTTCCGAATTCCAGACCTGTCCTCTCCCTCCCTCCCGTCCGTCAGTGAGGCGGTTGCGAGT
This sequence comes from Microcaecilia unicolor, assembly GCF_901765095.1. Classification (NCBI taxonomy): domain Eukaryota; kingdom Metazoa; phylum Chordata; class Amphibia; order Gymnophiona; family Siphonopidae; genus Microcaecilia; species Microcaecilia unicolor. The sequence continues at coordinate 6,582,991 of NC_044040.1, read as the reverse complement.
TTGTGTGAGTAAAGTTCGGAGCGCTCTCCCAGCAGCTGTCACTGTGGAAGTCGTGCGTTGTGTGTTCCCCGGCGTGCTCTCTGCATTATCGCGTGTTGAGGCGAGGGCAGAGCTACAGTGACTGCAGCCTGCAGGCCAAACCAGATATCTCGGGCGCCTCATGTTTCCGGTTTGAGGCTTCAATGGAACCTTGGAGGTGCCTTTTATATATATAGATGTTATTTCTCTGCTCATTTCTTTACTTTCAGTGGATTCTGGTGTATTTCATTACTGAAGAGGATGCCCATTGCCAATGCCGCTGGATAAATGGAAAAGCTAAATAATACCAGAGATTGTAGGACGCGGTGGATCGTGACACCCTGACTACTTTACATTTGGAGGGGCCGAGAATCATCCTGTGAAAACAAAGTCAAAAAAGCCATTTTACCTAATTTTGAATTCAGGGAAAGAAAGATCAGGCGAGTCTTGATTGGTGTAATGTTCGATTTCTATGTTGTCCAAAATAAAACAAAAAAACTGCTACTAAGCCCAAAACCTTGTATCAGAATAGGCGCTAAGCTAGTTCTAGTAATCATTTTATATAGGGCTGCTATACCTAAGCAGAGCTGTACATATTATACCCATATACTTTCTCTGTCCCTAGAGGGCTCACAATCAAAGCTTTTGTACCTGGGGCAATAGAGGGTTAAGTGACTTGCCCAACGTCATGAGGAGCTTCGGTGGGAACTGAACCCAGGTTGCCAGGATCAAAGCTGCTGTACTGATCATTAAGCTGCTCCTCCTTAGGGAACACCAAAATGCAGTGTCTGGGCTTGTAAACTCCCTAATCCCTTATTTGTCTGGCTTGAATAGATTGAAAGCTCTGTTGAGCAGCTCCTGTCTCTTACATGCTTTGAGTACAGTTCTGCGCATGACTAGCAATGCTACAGAAATGATTAATTGTAGTGCAAGTAGTAAGTGCGCTCTCTCAGATAACTGGAGATCTATGACAGCACAACGTTGACACAGTAGACGGTTATGGTCTACCAAGCCGAAAGCTGCTCTTAAGACAAAGGAAATGATTGTGGTTGCCAATCTGAATTGGATATGAAGGCATAACTCATTCATTAAGGCTAGGACAGTGATTCTGTACAGTGACCACCAAGTCAAAAGCCTGTTTGTCTAGGATGACGTGTTTAGTTGACAAGGAAAGCCAACTGAGTGTTTACAATTTTCTCAATGGCCTTTTGCTGGTAACTAGAGGGAGTAGAAGGATGTAGGGAGGGTTGCTTTTAAAAAAAACTTTAGCATGCTTCCAATCCGCAGAAAAAATACCAGAATTGAGACTATCACTGGGGATTCACTGGGATATCAGTGCACACGCTCTACTGGCAATCACTCAGTTGAGGCAGAACCATGGTTGTGAACCAAAGATTCACTTAAAAGCAAAAAGGGCAAAAAAACAAAACAAAACAAACAACCCAACAGACTCCTGTTACTCTCTGTTCTACCTACACCCCTTCAGAGCTGGTTTGATCTCAGACCTGATCACTATTGCAAATCTCAGCTGCTTCACCGTCCTTGTACAGATCCCAGGGCAGTCCGCTGTGTTCTCTCCTTCTATCTCAGAACTAGTGGCCCTGAGGTGTTGCCTAGTGGTTAGTGTAGTGGCCTGAGAACCTGGGGAACCTGGTTTGATTCCCATTGTGACTCCTTGTGACTCTGGGCAAGTCACTTAACCCTCCATTGCCCAGGTACAAATAAAGACCTGTATATACTATGTAAACCGCTTTGAATGTAGTTGCAAAAACCACAGAAAGGTGGTATATCAAGTCCCATTTCCCTTTCCCCTATGTAACTAAAGTGAGCCAAGTAGAGGACAATCAAGCCATTGTGACATCACTGATGAGCTTGGCTCTTATTGGTGGAATGAGGCATTATGACATCACAATATAAGCTCAGGTCACAGAGAATGAAACTCTTCACACTAAGGGGCATAATTATCAAATAATTATCAACATGGTCTACGGTTAAGATGGGTTATATTAGCACAGATGCCATTTTATACAATGAGACCTAGTTATTAATAACTGGGGTTAACAGTAAAATAGCACATCTTAATGGTAGCCCATGTAAATAAAGTCATAAACAAACAAATGTCTCTAGAAATCGAAATCACCGCTATAAGTGGTGGAGTGGAGGAGTAGCCTAGTGGTTAGCACAGCAGACCTTGATCCTGGGGAGCTGGGTTTGATTCCCACTGCAGCTTCTTGTGATCCTGGACAAGTCACTTTGTCTCGGGTGCAAATAAGTACTATGTACCATGTGAACCACCTTGAATGTAGTTGCAAAAACCATAGAAAGGCAGTTTCAAGTACCATTTCCCTTTCCCCCACCTATGAAAGAAATACTTATAGCTTCACCATGATGGTTAGTCATGGAAATTGCTTCTCTTGAGAATAAACAGGTTTAAACAACATCTATACTGAAAACTTATTTATTCTGCATCTGGATTCGTACTTTATTAAAAAAAAAAATATCAAGTGAACCAGTGTAACTGTTTCAAACTGTTCTGATATGTGAGTGATTGCAAGGTTCCTTTATGATGTCAGTAACTATTGTGATGTCATATCTGATCGGCCAATGATGCTTCATTGTGTCTTTGGGTCACTGTTTTAGAATTGAGCTCTGCAAAATTAATCAAAGGGAGCTCAAATAAATTGGTTATTGAGTGAACATTCATGGAGGAGTGGCCTAGCGGTTAGGGTGGTGGACTTTGGTCCTGGGGAACTGAGGAACTGAGTTCAATTCCCACTTCAGGCACAGGCAGCTCCTTGTGACTCTGGGCAAGTCACTTAACCCTCCATTGCCCCAGTACAAATAAATACCTGTTTATAATATGTAAGCTGCATTGAGCCTGCCATGAGTGGGAAAGCGCAGGGTACAAATGTAACAAAAATAAAATCATGGAATGTTGCTACTATTGGAGATTCTACATGGAAAGTTGCTATTCCAATAGCAACATTCCATGTAGAAGGCTGCACAGGCTTCTGTTTCTGTGAGTCTGACGTCCTGCACGTATGTGCAGGACATCGGACTCACAGAAGCCTACGCGGCCACATTTGTGATCTGCAAGGGCTGACTTCTACATGGAATGTTGCTAGTGGAATAGCAACATCATGTAGAATCTCAAATAGTAGCAACAGTGGAGGAGTGGCCTAGTGGTTAGGGTGGTGGACTCAGTTCCTGAGGAACTGAGTTCAATTCCCACTTCAGGTACAGGCAGCTCCTTGTGACTCTGGGCAAGTCACTTAACCCTCTATTGCCCCATGTAAACTGCATTGAGCCTGCCATGAGTGGGAAAGCGCAGGGTACAAATGTAACAAAAATAAAAAACTTTAGCAAAAATAAAAAAAAAACCCAAAACAAACTGTAGAAATAATGGATTCTCTTTTTTTTTTTTTTTTTAAATCAGGATGTTCCTCCAAAATTCAGTGCCAATGTGTTTTTTTCCTTTTTATGCCTTGTTGGAAGAAATGCCATCATTAAAATAATATGCAGCCCCCAGAAGGAGCATCTTTGAGCCTTATCTCTGGAAGGGCTTAACACAGCTAGAAGCAGCTGCACAGAAAGATACCTGACAACTAATTAGCGAGACCCTAGCAACTAGAGGTCAGTTAATGGAAGGCTGGAAGGGAGATGCTTGGCACAGAATCAGCAAGCTTATTAAAATAGAAGGGTCTGTTTAGACTATAAGCGGACATGACCAGCTCCAGAAGTCTCTATGGTTCAGCAAACGGATTGATAATGATGTACAGTGACCATCTTTCTCTAAACAAAAGGATTGTTGTGAAGGCCTTGGCCTGAGGCTGCCTTTCAGTTTTCTGTGTTAAACTTGTAAAATGGATCTCACCAGATCCTCATGGTGGAAGAAGGTTAAAAGAAAAGACTGCCTGTGCCTCTGGGATTCTGCCTCGCCGAACACATTTCTCAGGTTATAATAGTAAAGGGAAATGGGACTTGATATACCGCCTTTCTGTGGTTTTTGCTACTACATTCAAAGCGGTTTACATATATTCAGGTACTTATTTTGTACCTGGGGCAATGAAGGGTTAAGTGACTTGCCCACAGTCACAAGGAGCTGCAGTGGGGAATTGAACCCAGTTCCCCAGGATCAAAGTCCACTGCACTAACCACTAGGCTACTCCTCTACTCATTCCACCAATAAGAGCCAACCTCATCAGTGATGTCACAATGGCTTGATTGCCCAATACAGTTCCCCCAGGATCAAAGTCCACTGCACTAACCACTAGGCTACGCCTCCACTCATTCCACCAATAAGAGCCAACCTCATCAGTGATGTCACAATGGCTTGATTGCCCAATACTTGACTCACTTCTGATATTGTGATGTCATAAGGGAAAGGGGGAAAGGGGGAAAGGGAAATGGGACGATATACTGCCTTTCTGTGGTATTTTGCAACTACATTCAAAGCGGTTTACATATATTCAGGTACTTATTTTGTACCTGGGGCAATGAAGGGTTAAGTGACTTGCCCACAGTCACAAGGAGCTGCAGTGGGGAATTGAACCCAGTTCCCCAGGATCAAAGTCCGCTGCACTAACCACTAGGCTACTCCTCCACTCCACTCCATAGTAGCATCTGCCCCCTTTCAGAGACTTATGGAAAAGGTCACTGGTGTCCTATAATGCTTGACATCTCTTGATGACCACTTAATCATGTTCTAGGAGACACTGGAAGAACAAGAAACCTATCTGCTTAAGGTCCTGAGAGGTTAGAAGCATATGGTCTCATCTAACGTGGTGGGGCATTTTTGAAAAGGATGTCCAAGTTGTGATTTGGACGTCCTTGCAAAACCGCGAAATCCAGGGAAACCCGTATTTTTGAAACAAGATGGACGTCCATCTTTCATTTCGAAAATACTGTCAGGGACGTCCAAATCCTTAAATTTGGACATCCCTAGATTTGGACATCCCTAGACATGGACGTTTCTGACTTTTGGTGATTTTCGAAACCAAAGACTTCCATATCAAAAACGTCCTAATGCAAGCCATTTGGTCATGGGAGGAGCCAGTATTTGTAGTGCACTGGTCCCCGTGACATGCCAGGACACCAACCAGCCACCCTAGGGGGCACTGCAGTGGACTTCATAAAATGCTCCCAGGAACATAGCTTACCTTGTGTGCTGAGCCCCCCAAAACCCACAACTGTACACCACTACCATAGCACTTAGGGGTGAAGGGGGGGACCTATATATGGGTACAGTGGGTTTGTGTTGGGTTTTGGAGAACTTGCTGTTTCCTCCACAAATGTAACAGGTAGGGGGGTATGGGCCTGGGTCCGCCTGTCTGAAGTGCACTGCAGTACTCACTAAAACTGCTCTTGGGACCTGCATGCGCTATAATGGACCTGAGTATGACATCTGAGGCTGGCATGACATATTTTGAAAGATTTCTTTTGAAGGTGGGAGGGGGTTAGTGACCACTGGGGGAGTAAGAGGAGGTCATCCCTGATTCTCTCCGGTGGTCATCTGGTCATTTCCAGCACCTTTTTGTGCCTTAGTCGTAATAAAAACAGTCCGGGTGAAAACATCCAAGTGTTCGTCAGGAACGTCCTTGTTTTTTCGATTATGGGTCAAGGACGTCCACATGTTAGGCACACCCAAGTCTCACCTTCGCTACACCTCTGACACGCCCCCTTGGACTTTGCCTGTCCTTGCGACGGAGTGCAATTGGAGACATCCTAAATTGGGTTTCGATTATACCGATTTGGACGTCCCTGGGAGAAGGAAATGCACCTTCCGATGTATGTTGAAAGATGGACGTCCTTCTCTTTCGAAAATGAACCCAATAGTTACATAGTAGATGGCAGATAAAGACCTGTACGGACCATCCAGTCTGCCCAACAAGATAAACTCATATATGCTACTTTATATGTATACCTGACCTTGCTTTATCCTTGCCATTTTCGGGGCACAGACCATAGAAGTCTGCCCAGCACTCGCCCCGCCTCCCAACCACTTCTGAGGATCCATTCCTTCTGAACAGGATTCCTTTATGTTTATCCCACGCATTTTTGAATTCCGTTACCATTTTCTTCTCCACCACCTCCTTCGGGAGGACATTTCAAGTATCCACCACTCTCTCCGTGAAAAAATACTTCCTGACATTTTTCTTGAATCTGCCCCCCTTCAACCTCATTTCATGTCCTCTAGTTCTACCACCTTCCCGTCTCCGGAAAAGATTCGTTTGCGGATTAATACCTTTCAAATATTTGAACACGTGTCCAACTTCAGTCCGATTTTCAGGATAACCCTAATGAATAGACATGAGACATTATTTGAAAAAATTAAGGCAATGTATGTGAATATTTCTCATTCATGTTTATTTGGGATATCATGAAAACCAGACAGATTTTGAAGTCTAGTTGTAATATCTTCTTGTGTAGGTGGAAGTTCTAACAACCATCTGTGAAATATGCTGGGTACATTGAAGAGGGTATTGCTGCATCCCTGTAGCATTGGGGCTGTATAACATAGTAGATGACAGCAGACCTATACGGTCTATCCAATCTGCCAAACAAGATAAACATAGCATAAGTTATGATGCGATACTACTTCATCTTGATCTGTCCTTGCCATTTTCAGGGCACAGAACATAGACGTCTGCCCAGCACTAGCCTTATTCTCCAACTATTGAAACTGTCATCAAAGCCCCATTCGAGCCCATCCAAATCTGTCCAGCCACATGTTACTTCCTGTTCCGGGGCAGAGGGAGCCAGCGGAGCCGAGAGCCGTGCGGCTGCTCCCAGCAGCCAAGAATGCACCCGGGAGGTGGGGGGGGGGGGGGGGTTGATGTGCTGGGGAGGGGGGTGTCATTGCACCAGGGGGGGGTGTTGTGCTGCACCCGGAGGGGGGGTGCGCATTGGCGATCCGCCCCGGGTGGCAGCCGACCTAGGATCGTCACTGATTGTGGGATACAAGTATGAATCAATAAATAAATAAATAAAATAAGTTCTATAAAGGGGCATCTACATTTAGACCCCAGGAAGGTACCTATTTCCAGTCAAATAGGTGCCTACTTTCCTTTAAAAACTACTCCTGCAGCAGGGCAAATATGTGTGTAAAATGTAGGCGCGTCACATAAACCATACATAAATTGGCTTCCCTATGTCTGTCTCAATATGAACTTTTCCTCCAGGAATTTGTCCAAACCTTTTTTTTAAACCCAGTAAAGAATTGAGAAGAGAGATGCTCTAGCGTTGGGCCTTTATTTGAATCAAGTTACTAAGTAGCATGAGATAATATTTTTTTCATGCAATGCATCATTGAGCTGTAGAATGAATTCATTGCCAATGTGGTAAAAGCCATTCACATAGTGAAGTTTGAAAAAAGGGTTGGACAGGCTTCTGGAGGAAAAGTCCTTAAACCATTATTAAGATGGACTTGGGGAAATTCATTGCTTACCCTTGAGATAAGCAGCATGGAATCGATCTCCTTTTTAGGATCTTGTGGGGTCTTTGTGACCTGGATTAGCCACTGATATGTAGGATCCAGCATTAGGTGTCAGTTGATGACCTCGGAGTAGCTCTCGGTACGTTCCAGAAAAGGTTTCTGACCTCTTTACACTAGTAGCTATGATCAGAGGGCTGAGACCCTCTGCTAAAGTTTTAGGTATTAGGAAGGTTTTGCTTTGCAATGTTGGTCCTCATTTTGTGTTGGAGAATAGATGTTGTCGGTACAGGAGAGATTGATGGATGACTTTTCAAACATATTTCAGCCCCTGAAAACTCTATTATTTTTCATCTGATTCCCTTTATCCCATAGACCCATTTGGGACCTCTGTCTGCAAAAAGCTGGTATTTCTACCGCATTCACACCTGTTTAGCTTCTGCATGAAAGTCCTTTGAGCTTTGCTTCTTGGCAATGGTGGAAAAAAAAAATCTAAAACTTAGAAATTTCTTTCAGGAAATATGCCAAGTTTGGGAGAGTTGATGGAAGAGACGCTGGGCATTAGGAAAGCCAGAAATAATCTTCTGTTAACGGAGAGAACATAGTGTGAACCAAAATCATTACAGCCTGAATTTGACCGTGGTAATCTGAAGAAGACAATGATCTCAGCCCTCTGGTTTGGCATTAAATAGAGTGATAAGTACAGCTGTAACAAAACCCAGAGAACAGCTATACTGCTGGGTTGGTTTCAAAACCGGATACTGTATATGCAAAAGCAAATCCCACAATCCTTGGTAAAAGAATAAAGTATGCAGCTGAAAACCAAAGATATTAACTGCTGTATGAAAAACAACTCAGGCTAACAGCAATATAAGTCAAAACGACTTTTGTATACTTATATGATATCACTTATATTCTTTCTTTGTATATCTCAATATTTTCAAAGAGTCCCTCAGAAATCTCCACTCATTTTAAAGCAATATCATTTTGTTTGCCGAGTGGCATAGCACATCTTTTATAGGGTCATAGTAACATAGTAACATAGTAGATGACAGCAGAAAAAGACCTGCACGGTCCATCTAGTCTGCCCAACAAGATATGTTGTTATGTGCTACTTCTTGTGTATACCTTACCTTGATTTGTATCTGCCATTTTCAGGACACAGACTGTAGAGGTTTTGCTCAGAACTAGCCCCACCACCCAAACACCAGCCCCGCCTCCCAATCTCGGCTAAGCTCCCCATTCATGATACACTGACTACACTGACTACATAGTTTGTTACCTTTAGATTGTAAGCTCTCTTTAGCAGGGACTGTCCTTCCCCATGTTTTAACTTGTACAGCGCTGCGTAACCCTAGTAGCGCTATAGAAATGCTAAGTAGTAGTAGTAGTAGTAGTTCACAGGATTCCTTTATGTTTATCCCAAACATGCTTGAATTCCGCTACCGTTTTCATCTCCACCACCTCCCGCGAGAGGGCATTCCAAGTATCTACCACTCTTTCCGTGAAAAAATACTTCCTGACATTTTTCTTGAGTCTTCCCCCCTTCACTCTCATATCATGTCCTCTCGTTCTACCGCCCTCCCATCACTCTTATACATAAGTGTAAGTGCTATTGCCTGTATCAAAAGTGCTATAACAGTGCAAAAAATTAGAAAAAACATGAACTTATCTTTAAATGTTTTTAAGAGTTTTTTTTTTCAAATGCTCAGCTCCCAATGTGACTGCCCAAACGGCTTCCCCTGGAGATGCCTGACTCCACGGGTTTCAAAAGATTTCCTCAGGGACTTCGGTTAAAGCCATCCAACGCTTCCGTACAAGCCATGCACTCTTGACTGCACCATAATTGCGATTTTGGTTGGTTTCAAAGCATAAATTGCATTTTACCTGTGTGCAGTCATCACAAATTAAACTTTAAAAATCACATTCCCAGGTCTTTCATGGGCTTGGTTTTTGCAGCACTAAGGGCATCTTTTACCAAACCATGCTAGCGGCTCCTGGTGAAGTAATGCCGACACATTTTGAGTGGACTCCGTTGGCATTGCTGTGCGGGAACTGCTAGTGTGCTTTGGTAAAAGAGGGCCTAAAATTTATGAAGCAAAAGCATGTTAGGGGCAGGAAATAGCATGATAACAAGACAGAATGCTTTCTCTATATTATTTTGAGTTTTGCATTTCAGTTGTAAATTAGACAGTGTTCTTCTCAGCCCTAACAACCATGAAATTTATAAATATTCCTTTTGTCTAATGAAAAGGTCATAAGAATGTCAGGTTGAACATAAAGTTGTCTTACTGTTTAAATTTTCCTTTATGAAATTCAAAGCAGCTGTAAAGACTCAGCTGTTCACTAGAGCATTTGGCTAGGTGGCTGACTCACATGAGGGCTGGTGGATATGGAGGTCTTCTGGAGTAGAGGAGTAGCCTAATGGTTAGTGCAGTAGACCTTGATCCTGAGGAACTGGGTTAAATTCCCACAGCAGCTCCTTGTGACTCTGGGCAAGTCACTTAACCCTCCATTGCCCAGGTACAAATAAAGACATAAGTACATAAGTAATGCCATACTGGGAAAAGACCAAGGGTCCATCGAGCTCAGCATCCTGTCCACGACAGCAGCCAATCCAGGCCAAGGGCACCTGGCAAGCTTCCCAAACGTACAAACATTCTATACATGTTATTCCTTGAACTGTGGATTTTTCCCAAGTCCATTTAGTAGCGGTTTATGGACTTGTCCTTTAGGAAACCGTCTAACCCCTTTTTAAACTCTGCTTAGCTAACCGCCTTCACCACATTCTCCGGCAACGAATTCCAGAGTTTAATTACGCGTTGGGTGAAGAAAACTTTTCTCCGATTTGTTTTAAATTTACTACACTGTAGCTTCATCGCATGCCCCCTAGTCCTAGTATTTTTGGAAATAATGACCAAGACTGATTCGCAGCTTTCCTAAACAGCTGTTCTGTTCCCATTATTAGACCCGAGACAGTAATTCTTCTGGAATACTTTCTTCATGTACCTTCAGTGACACATAAGGGTCCAGTGTTATTTAAATCCCTGGATATTTACAGCTGCTGTGCATTTAGCGGTGCTTGTAAAAATATGGGATTGCCTTGACAGTGGAGAAGAAGGTCAATTGTGTGATAGCTTCTCACTTTAATACATTACATTTGGGGTTTTCTAACACTGAAATTATTTTTCATATAATTTACAGCAGTAGAAAAGAGCTGCTTGGCTGTGGTACAAATAGAGAAATTGAGATAGCTGAGCTTGGAGAAAAGACGGCTGAGGGGAGAAATGATAGAGGTATATAAAATACTGAGTGGTGGGGAAGGGGTAAACGTGAATCGCTTGTTTACTCGTTCCAAAAATACTAGGACTAGGGGGGCACGCAATGAAGCTACAAAGTAGTCTATTTAAAATGAATCTGAGAAAATATTTCTTCACTCAGCATGTAATTTAAACTCTGGAACTCGTTACCAGAGAATGTGGTAAAAGCAGTTAGCTTAGCAGGGTTTAAAAAAAAGGTTTGGCCAGCTTCCTAAAAGAAAAGTCAATAAGCCACTATTAAAATGGACTTGGGAAAATCCACTGCTTGTTTCTGGGATAAGCAGCACAAAATGTATTGTACTGTTTTGGGATCTTGCCAGGTACTTGTGACCTGGATTGGCCAGTGTTAGAGACAGGATGCTGGGCTTATGTACTTATGTAAGAATTTTCAGCTTCTCCATTCCTTTCTAGTTAGACTGTATGCCCATCTTGTGTTTGTAGGGACAAACTGAAGGCTGATGCCCTATTATTAATGGCAGGAGTGGCTTGTTACAAACTGTCCTTAATTGCAACGTAACCCAGGTCTCACCGCCACCAACTCAGTTCCCTTGGGGGCTCGGACACCCCCTGCAAACCTAGGTCACAGAGATAAATGCATTTTATTTTTCTTAGAAAAACAATGTTCCATGAAAAGTCACAGGAACAGGAGAAGAGTGGGGACAAAATCAGGCTGTTCAAAAAACAGACTAAAGATGTCCAACGTAGATATAAAATTTATTAAAGGATGATTCAAAACGGTACTAAGTTTCGTCACTGAAAGTGCCTTCTTCAGGAGTCTCGGTAAACGTGTCTAACAATCCTTATGAGTGATGTCTTCAGAAACAGAACTGTAAAAAACACTGTGGTCTTTAAAAAGACCTTTGTAGTGAAAAATATCGCTAATGGTGTCACTTCTAGGCATCGCTGGATTGTTAGACACGTTTACCAAGCAGTGTCATAGCTAGGTGGGGCCACGGGGGCCTGGGCCCCCTCAAATTTCTTCTGGGCCCCTGAGCATTCTCAATTTTACTAAAAGGAGCATGTAGGACGTGAGGAGAAGAGAGAGCAGAGCAGGCAATGCGGCGGCGCCGGAGACCGGCGCTGGATGAAGGCTCCAACCCCCAGCCAAGACATTTGCGGCACCAAGGTGGCGGGGGGTGGAGGGGTGGCGGTGAGGCAGCAGGAGAGGTATTGTGTTGGGGTCATCCTTTAATAAATTTTACATCTACGCTGGATGTCTTTGGTCTGTTTTTTGAAGAGCCTGATTTTGTTCCCACTCTTCTCCTGTTCCTCTTATTATTGCAAACACGAGGAGGACTCTGTGATCAGATAGAGCCCAGGTTTCAGGTTTAAAAATCTCAAAAAGGTGGATAGTTAGGTGGGACTAATATGGGCAGAGGGAGGTACAGATGTACCAGTTCTAGAAGACCACTCCAGGTAGATGTGGAAAGGGTGAAGCTGGAATTGTGGAGATATCTTATTTCTAGCAAGGAGAGTAGGGTGTTGGCACCCATAATCCCAAGAACCCTTGAAGCGACACCCCTCCACTACTACTACTATTTGACATTTCTAAAGCGCTACTAGGGTTTCGCAGCGCTGTACAATTTAACATAGAAGGACAGTCCCTGCTCAAAGGAGCTTACAATCTAAAGGACAAATGTACAGTCAGTCAAGAGGGGGGCAGTCAAGATTTCCTGAAAGTTAAAAAGGTTAGGTGCCGAAAGCAACATTGAAGAGGTGGGCTTTGAGTAAGGATTTGAAGATGGGTAGGGAGGGGGCTTGGCGTAAGGGCTCAGGAAGTTTATTCCAAGCATCGGGAGAGGCGAGGCAGAATGGGCGGAGCCTGGAGTTGGCGATGGTGGAGAAGGGTACTGAGAGGAGGGATTTGTCCTGTGAGCGGAGGTTTTGGGCGGGAACGTAAGGGGAGATGAGGGTGGAGAGGTAATGAGGGGCTGCAGACTGAGTGCATTTGTAGGTAAGAAGGAGAAGCTTGAACTGTATGCGGTATTTGATCGGAAGCCAGTGAAGTGACCTGAGGAGAGGGGTGATATGAGCATATCGGTTCAGGCGGAATATAAGACGTGCAGCAGCGTTCTGAACGGATTGAAGGGGGGATAGATGGTTAAGTGGGAGGCCAGTGAGGAGTAGGTTGCAGTAGTCAAGGCGAGAGGTGATGAGAGCTAATCAAGCAGCTGCAATCATGTTACAGTTCAAGCAAATCCAGTGTTTGCACAGGTTTACCTTGGTGTAGCTACCAAATCACTGAAACCCAGCATATAATACCAGACTCAGCAATCAGCAGTGTGCTGAATTTCCTGCCTGTTTTTTCTCTGCTTCAGGGACCAGCAATCAGCTGATAACTTCCCTAGCAACAGGGCTAGAAAATCCCAGGAATAATGCGTGCCCTGTGATAATGTTCTAATATACCATTTCAATCAGGGGAGGAAACGCCAGGCGATTTGTGTTTCAAACTAACACGATTTGACATCGCAAACATTTGGCTTCAGTTCTAATTACTTTCTCTAAGTTAGGATTCTTTAAATATTTGTAAAGGCCGTTTTTTTTTTTTTTTTGAAGCCTTGCCACACTTAAATGGCGGCATTTAAATGTCTGGAGAAACCTGAGTATGTCTTGATGGCAAAGAGAGATGTTGGGAGGGAGGGGTTCTGTAATATTTCACATAGGGAATCCATGTCTGCATTGGGAAACCTGGACACTGAAATTTACACCTGCTCCAAGCCAGACATTGGGGGCCCCTGAGCACAAAGTGTTTGTATATGGGGAGGGGGGCACAAAAATTTTGCCTCGTCTTGCCTCGTCCTGCCTCCACTCTTCATCCCCTCCCATGTGACCCCAACATATCTGAGCTGGCAGGGGTCCCCAAAAGTGCTCCTCCACCCATGGCCTGCATGTTCCCTGGGTGACGGCTGCCACTACCATGCCAGTCCTCATCTCTCCCCTCAGTGCATGCTTGGTTTCCGCAAAACTGGGCATGCACGGGGGAGCAGGTCTCTCGCCCACATGTGCTCAGTTTAGTGGAAACCGAGCATGCGCGAGGGGTGAGGAGATGGTGCCCCTGGAGTGGAGGAGGGCAAGGGGAAAGAAGAGATGGAAACTAGATAGATTTGAGGAGAGAGAACAATGGGAAAAAAAGTTGACTGTGAAAGATGGATATAGAACAAGCAGTAAGGGAGGAGAAAAACAAGAAATAGTGAATAGACAGGAGGCCCCAGAAACTGAAAACATTCAAAGCTAAACTAAAGACATGGCTCTTTACGGATGCTTTCTCTGCTGATTAGCAGGGGCGTAGCCAGACTTCCGTGGGAGGGGGGTCCAAAGCCCGAGGGGAGGGGGCACATTTTAGCCCTCCCCCCGGCGCCGCCCCCCTGCCGCCATTGCCGCCCCCCCACGTCTTTTCCGACCCCCCTCCCGCCGCGAACCCTCCCCCGCCGCCGCCTACCTTCACTTTTGCCCCATCCTTGGCCACCTTTAAGTCTAGACTGAAAGCCCACCTCTTTAACATTGCTTTTGACTCGTACCCATCCATTCCCCACCAGCCGACGTCCTCTCCGTCCTGCTCCTGCTCTTGTTGCATGCATTGCTGAAGTCCTGCACGTTGTACGTGCAGGATGTCAGACTCAGAGAACAGAGTTCTGTTCTCTGAGTCTGACGTCGCACGTACAACGTGCAGGACGTCAGCAATGCATGCAGGAGCAGGATGGAGAGGACGTCGGCTGGCGGGGAATGGGGTCTCTCTTCTACTACTACTATTTAGCATTTCTATAGCGCTACAAGGTGTACGCAGCGCTGCACAAACATAGAAGAAAGACAGTCCCTGCTCAAAGAGCTTACAATCTAATAGACAAAAAATAAAGTAAGCAAATCAAATCAATTAATGTGTACAGGAAGGAGGAGAGGAGGGTAGGTGGAGGCGAGTGGTTACGAGTCAAAAGCAATGTTAAAGAGGTGGGCTTTCAGTCTAGATTTAAAGGTGGCCAAGGATGGGGCAAAAGTGAAGGTAGGCGGCGGTGGGGGCGGGTTCGCCGGGAGGGGGGTCCAGGCTGGAATCTAAGGGGGCCCAGGCCCCACGTAGCTACGCCACTGCTGATTAGGACCGTACTGGATTTATACCACTGCCCTCCGCATGTTGCCCCTCCCGTTTCCTTTTTTCTTTCCCCTTGCGTCTCTATTTTCTCCGTTCTATCCACTTTTCTATAAATTATTGGAGTTCCTATCTTTTTCTCGAGTCTTGTATTGTTTTCATCGTAAACTGTTGAGAGCTGCCAGTTAGTCAAGGTGGTATAGCAAATTCAAATAAGCCATAACCATAATACTCCTGCAAAGAACTCCCCAGAGGCCCCTACCCACCCTTCCCCTCCCTCCGTCAAATTATTAGGATTTCCTTTCAATTCTAAGTTCACTATTTAACATCTTATATCAGGTCATGGATCTAAGAGTTTCTTCAGCTGATGGGATGGTTTTTCCAGATGGGTATAAACATCCTCATTGTCAGGAAATGGTCTCAAGAGGTGAAATAAAGACATGTTACTGATTTTGGTGTAATGGACGTTTTTTTGTGTGTTATCCAAGGTAGTTTTTGTGCCAGGAATGCTTTTATTAGGAAAGTGGGGTTATAGGAAATTAAATCCTGACAAGGATGAGAAAAGGTGCTGGACTTTGTCTGTTGTCCTGCTATGAGCGCTCTAAAACGTTACCAAAAACGCCTTGTGGGCTTAAACAGAGATTGCAAGATTTACTCCCTTTTAGATGCAATTAGGGTGGGAATTTTAATTGTATTTGGGTTTTTTTTGCCCAGTACCTTTATCTTCCTCCTTTCCAGCCCAATTGTAACTAGCTTTGAGGTTATGGTGCCCTGAGCCTACATGAGCAGCCATTGGGGGACTTCCTCCATTTTTCATCTGTGGCCCCTCCAGTTTAGCACAGCCATTGCAGGAGCTGTCATCTACTGAAGAGGTGCATGGTTTCCTCCTGTCACGTATACACAGCAGGAACCTGGGTTTGTGAGCCCTTGGGCCACTGCCGAGGAGCAGCAGCGGCAGGAGAATCACCCCAACACCAGATAAGGCAGACCAGAACTGGAACACAGTGGACTGGAGTAAGGCTTCACCTACACTTGGCCAACTTTCACCAAGAGTTGAGCTCTGGGCTTCAGGCGGCCGGTAGGACTTGCAGGACAAGGCAGGACACAGCAGCAAGCCGACAAAAACAGGAACACTAGAAACACGCTGGGTTCCAGGAAAAACAGCAGGCAAACGAACAATCCAGAAACAAGCCGAGTCAGGGCGGGCTGTAGACAGAAGAATAGTCCAATAAACAATCCGGGTCAGGGCAGGCAGCAGGCAGAAGAATAGTCCAATAAACAATCCGGGTCTGGGCAGGCGGCAGGCAGAAGAATAGCCCAAAAAACAAGCAGAGTAAAAGTCACCAACACGAAAAGCACAAAGGCACTGCAACACTTCACACCAAAGGAACGCCTCTGAAGAACACTGTTGTAAGGCAACTAAGAACCTTACCAGGTGGTTAATAAAGGCAGGTCACAAGGGAGTTCACCAGGTATGGGTGCTGCTTGGTTCCAAAAAACTCCCAAAACAATCTGGAGAGCTGGAAGATCCGGACCGGACCGGACCAGCATATCTTCTGGAACACGGGAAACGGTAAATCATCACTTCGCAGCATTCCCCAGGTCTAAACCCCGGGGACTGAGGTGACTGCGAGCCAGGGACCTGGGCACAACCGTGACACCTCCCCAGTGGAGTTCAAGTGCATTCTGGAGTATCCCACTAGGTGTTGTTGTTCTGTGATGACCTTCCTGCTCCAAGGGTTGGTAATGCGGTTTCTGTGGCATCGACAGTCCCACTGGTGGGCAGATAAGTGGAAAGCTAGGACTGGGAACTGAACCTGAGTTCTGCAGTGTTGGTTAGGTTATTGGGTCACTCTGGAAAGTTGTTTCAAGAAAATCTGTACTGCCCCTGGCTTTCGCTGAAAATGTTTGAAAATGTATTTAAGCTGTAGAACGTCAAACTCTTCTGAGTAGTGTACGAGAATATGAGGTCTAGGTCTATCTGTGTTTATGTATAACAGACCTACCAAGCCTCTAACGTTCAACGGGAGACTCTTCCTTTCCCGGGTCATCTCCTGCCGGAAGCCAAGAACTCCCGCCCAGCAGCCTCCCCTCCATTGGCAGTAGGAGACACATTAATATGACATCATTTCCTGCTGTTGTGGGACTAGTCTCATGATAAGAGCTACAAAATCTCACAGCTCATATTGCACGACTAGTCAAGTGGCTGCAGAGATTGTTTTATTCAGGTATCTTCTGCTGCCAGAGGGAGAGGTAGCTTGTTGGTACAGCACTGGGAGTGGAGCCAGGAGGTGGAAAGGGAAAGGGGATGGTATTTGATATACTGCCTTTCTGTGATTTACAATCAAAGCGGTTTACATATTATATACAGGTACTTATTTGTACCTGGGGCAATGGAGGGTTAAGTGATTTGCACAGAGTCACAAGGAGCTGCAGTGGGAATTGAACTCAGTTCCCCAGGATCAAAGTCCTCTGCACTAACTATTAGGCCACTCCTCCACTCCTTGGGATTCCGGAATCTTGCTATTCATTGGGGTTCTAAATGGAATGTTGCTACTCTTTGAGATTGTGCCTGGAATCTTGTTAAAGGGACTTGATATACTGCCTTTCTGTGGTTTTTTGCAACTACATTCAAAGCGGTTTACATATATTCAGGTACTTATTTTGTACCTGGGGCAATGGAGGGTTAAGTGACTTGCCCAGAGTCACAAGAAGTTCCAGTGGGAATCGAACCCAGTTTCCCAGAATCAAAGTCCACTGCACTAACCATTACGCTACTCCTCTACTCCAGAGGAGCTCCACGTCCACCAGCCCTCATGTGAGTCAGACACCTAGCCAAATAAGGAGCTGCAGTGGAAATTGAACCCAGTTCCCCAGGTTGTCGGGCCACTGCACTAACCATTAGGCCACTCCTCCACTGGAGTGGGCAGGACTGGGAAAAGAGCAGGGTGGGGCTGGGACCAGAGCACTACAGGACTGGGGGCGCACCCTAAAATCTCTCTCAAAAATTGGGTCCCTTGGCAGCTCCGATACAGCAGCTTAGGACGTAAGTTTCAAACTAGAGGAAATGAATTGGGAAAGCAGGGAGTGCATAAGCTAAACAACGTCTGAGAATTTCAAAATGAAAATTCCAGACAAACGACCCTGCCCTCACCAACCCTATCCCTAGCTCTGCCTCTTCTCTTTAGACGACTGGGAGCACTTTTCAGATTTTTGACTTGCGCAAACACTACAGAAATCCTTTTAAAAAGGTGGCCAATGTAACGCCGATTTTTTAAAAAGGTTCCAGAGGAGATCCGGGGAATTATAGACCGGTGAGTCTGAGGTCGGTGCCGGGCAAAATGGTAGAGACTATTATTAAGAACAAAATTACAGAGCATATTCAAAAGCATGGATTAATGAGTCAAAGTCAACATGGATTTAGTGAAGGGAAATCTTGCCTCACCAATTTACTACATTTCTTTGAAGGGGTGAACAAACATGTGGATAAAGGGGAGCCGGTTGATAATCAAGCTCATTTTCAAAGCACTTAGCCTCCCAAAGTTCCATAGAAGCCTATGGAACTTAGCCTCCCAAAGTGCTTTGAAAATATGCCTAATTGTGTATCTGGATTTTCAGAAGGCGTTTGACAAAGTACCTCATGAAAGAACTCCAGAGGAAATTGGAGAGTCATGGGATAGGAGGTAGTGTTCTATTGTGGATTAAAAGCTGGTTAAAAGATAGAAAACAGAGAGTAGGGTTAAATGTCAGTATTCTCAATGGAGAAGGGTAGTTAGTGGGATTCCCCAGGGCTCTGTGCTGGGACCGCTGCTTTTTAACATATTTATAAATGACCTAGAGATGGGAGTAACTAGTGAGGTAATTAAATTTGCTGATGACGGAAAGTTATTAAAAGTCGTTAACTCGAGGGAGGATTGTGAAAAATTACATGAGGACCTTACGAGACTGGGCGTCTAAATGGCAGATGACGTTTAATATGATCAAGTGGGAAAGAGGAACCCGAATTATAGCTACGTCATGCAAGGTTCCACATTAGGAGTCACAGACCAAGAAAAGGATCTAGGTGTTGTCGTTGATGATACGTTGACCTTCTGCTCTCAGTGTGCTAAGAAAGCAAATAGAATGTTAGGTATTATTAGGAAAGGAATGGAAAACAATAATGAGGATGTTATAATGCCTTTTTATCGCTCCGTGGTGCAACCGCATCTCGAATATTGTGTTCAGTTCTGGTCGCCGCATCTCAAAAAAGATATAGTGGAATTAGAAAAGGTGCAGAGAAGGGCGACAAAAATGATAAAGGGGATGGGAAGACTTCCCTATGAGGAAAGGCTAAAGCGGCTAGGGCTCTTCAGCTTGGAGAAAAGGCGGCTGAGGGGAGATATGATAGAGGTCTATAAAATAATGAGTGGAGTTGAACGGGTAGATGTGAAGCGTCTGTTTATGCTTTCCAAAAATACTAGGACTAGGGGGCATGTGATGAAGCTACAATGTAGTAAATTTAAAACGAATCAGAGAAAATATTTCTTCACTCAATGTGTAATTAAACTCTGGAATTTGTTGCCATAGAATGTGGTAAAGGCGGTTAGCTTAGCGGAGTTTTAAAAAGGTTTGGACGACTCCTTAAAGGAAAAGTCCATAGACCATTATTAAATGGACTTGGGGAAAATCCACTATTTCTGGGATAAGCAGTATAAAATGTTTTGTACTTTTTTGGGATCTTGCCAGGTATTTGTAACCTGGATTGGCCACTGTTGGAAACAGGGTGCTGGGCTTGATGGACCTTTGGTCTTTCCCAGTATGGCAATACTTATGTACTTGTGTACTAAAAAGTGCCTTGTCGTCTGCTACCACTGTGCCTTCATCTTGGACCGTATGACTAAGCCCCAGAGAGGAGGAACTGTCTCTAATATGATGAAATACTGCCCTACATAAGCCTAGGAACACTACTGAAATGAAAAGTAGGCGTAACAGGACAGCTCAGCCCAAGGAAAAGAGGTGGGAAAACCAATATAAAAATATGAATTTATCCAGGAATTTGAATCCCTTCTGAAAGGAACTTAAAAAAAATTAATCTGATATTTATTTATTTATAGCATTTGTATCCCACATTTTCCCACCTATTTGCAGGCTCAATGTGGCTTACATTGTTCCGTAATGGTGATCATCAATTCCGGAAAAGAGAAATACATAGGAAAATGGAGGTAACAGAGTGGATTAGGTAGTCAGATAAAGAAAGTTCATTTTCATAATAAGTAATAAAAGGTATTGGATTAAACTTCAATCGTGATAGATTAGCTTGAACAATCAGGAATAAAGAGTTACGATTTGTGTAATTCTTAGCAGATGTCCTGTTTGTTCTTTGGGGAGCCCCTTTACTAACGGAATTAGTCTGCGTTAAATGTGCCAATTCCGTTACCGCGTGCTAAGCTTTAGTAAAAGGGCCTCTAAAGCGGTAAAAGATTAAAATTAGAACTCGGAATGGTATTTCAGGATGCAAATAAATATTCTTGCAGTGCATTTAACAAACTTTTGCCTCTTTTCAAACATGTTTGGATAGAATGAGATTATTTCATTTCCGCTAAGTGGGGATGAGAAGGAGAAAGCGCATCCTTGCTTTCACTCGGAAACATTTGCTATCGAGAGGGGGAAGGGAGTGGGGGGGGGGGGGGGTAACCTATTTCTGTAGAGTCTTCTGTCAGAAAGCAGATGACAGCCTGCCTGGAACACTAGAACTTCAACCTGAGGTTTGCATAATGCAGGAAGGGGAAAAAGGCTCTGGAGTCCGATGAAATATGGAAATGAGTGAAGGGCTTTTTGGAACATAAGTACTTAGCAATGTCGAACAGGAACTGTTTCTTGTGTGTCTGCAGTGCTGTGTAGGTTCATAGAAATGATATGTTGTAATAGCAGACAGTAATACTAAAATTGTAGGGAAAACGGTTCAGGTGAGGGAAAGGGCACACCCTGGGCCTCCGAGAGACTGGACAAGGCCCGGAACAAGGCCGCCCCCGGGGCCCCCCCACCCGAGGTCGCCGGGCCCTCCATCCACCCACCACTGGGCCCTCTCTCCACTCCCGGGCTCTCTGCACTGACCTTAAGTGCCTCACCTTTGAAAGCACAGCAAGAAGCGGCAGAACACTCCTTCTGTCTCGCCCTCGCGGAAGTTACGTCAGGCGAGGGCGGGACAAGGAAGGAAGGAGTGGTCTGCCGCTGCTTGCTGCGCTTTCGAAGGTGAGGCTCTTAAATTCAATGCCAGGGAGCGATGGTGGGCGGGCTGGACTGCGGCAGTGGCGTTGCCCCCTCCCCTCTCAGCGGCCCTGGGCACACCACTTCCCCATATTCAGAAAAAGCAGCACGAGAGGCATCTCAGAAAGCTGGGTGTTCTGTTTGCATATAGTGGAGGCAGTGCATGCAAAAAGATCTCATGCATATTCATTGGGGAAATCCTGAAAACCTGACCGGATTGCGGCCCTTGAGGACTGAGGTTGGAAACTCTTGAGGGGGCCCTGTTTACTAAGCCTCGCTAGAGGCGCGTTAGTGATTTTAATGCATGCTAACCGTATAGATGCCCATAATATTCCTATGGGTGTCTACACAGTTAGTGCTCGCTAATGTTTAGCACGCGCTAAAAACGCTAGTGCACCTTAAAAAACAGGGCCCTTGGTGTAGAGTTTTTCCTCTGGGAGGGGGGGGGGGGTACAGAAATTTAGTGGAGAAAGATGTTACTATTCAACTGTCCAGCAAACAAGGATGAGGAAGCTCGGGGTACTCATTTCTGTTGATTTTGGGGTTACAAGGTAGTGGCCAGTGCCAAAGGAATCAGAGATGCCAAGTTACCCAGTTCCAGGCTGGAGATTTTGGATTTCCTGGATTTCTGATCGTCCCATACTGGTAGGGTTACCATATGTCCGGATTTACCCGGACATGTCCTCTTTTTAGTGACATGTCCGGGCATCCGGACGGGTTTTGCCAGTCCGCCTGTTTGTCCGGATTTCTGGACAAATGGGCGGACGAGCGGCGAGCCTATCCTAGCCTCCCCTTACTGTCTACTGCTCTGGTGGTCTACTGACCTCTTCGGGGCAGGAAAGAGCCCCCTCTTTCCTGCCCGGAACACTGCCCTTGCCCTGCATCCTGTTGCTGTGACGGTCTCGTGATTCAAAATGGCCGCCGAGAGTTGAAGCGGCCTCGCGAGGAGGTCACTAGACCACCAGGGCAGTAGATAGTAAGGGAAGGGAGGGGAGGGGAGATGACCTGGGGAAGGGGAGGTAACGGGGGGGGGGGCAGGGGAGGGGAATATGTGACCCGGGGGAGAGGAATATGTGACAGGGTGAGGATGCGAAAGGGGCAGGGTGTGGGCGGGGCAGGGGTGGGACATGTGTCCTCTTTTTGAGAGGACAAAATATGGTAACCCTACATACTGGTACATTATGAGATTGGCAGCACTGATTTCAATGGGCAGGATCAGGCACTATAAATCCAACACTCCTTTGGGAGGTTAGTTCAAAACCAGCAGGGGCCAAAAATCTCCAGCCTGGAACTGGGTAACTTAGCATCTCTGAGGGGCGCTTGGCTGCAATGCCAGTCCTAAGCAGTAGAACAAAGGGACGGTAATACCTTTGTGCAGGTCCCCTGGAGGTTTTACCTGGGAAGGGATAGAGACAGTGATGGCTGTTCAGAGGACGACCACCACAGTGGCGCAGGGTCTGCAGGAGTAGAAGTCCATCCACTTAAGGAGAAAGATGACAGGAATTCAAATAGCTCAGAGATAATTAAAGCAAAAGAGGAGGTCCTAGAATGAAGATCCAAAGAAGAGACAGGAGTAACATCAGAAAATCTTACATAGCTTCGTACTTTTGGTTTTAAAGTTAGACTTGTTTTGAATACTACACCCATTCCTCGTTGAAGCCAGGGTTGGAGTTGGCTGTGAAGGGTTCTGGAACATTCTTCCTCCTGTTTGGTGCTGTGCTACAATTTCGCGGCTTGATTCACTGCCTATAAATTGTAATACCCACCTCACGTCCACATCATGGTAGTGGCTTGACAGGTGCGGCCTTCGTTATATATAAAGTTTGCTACATAAAGCAATTCATTCGGTGGGCTCCTGTGTTCCTTCTCTTTATGTTCTACTGTGTGAAAAGCCTGCAAATGACCAGTTTTTGTTTTTTTTTATTCTTTAATGGCTTCATCTTCTGGATTGCAAATTGCAGGGTGGCACTTGCATGAGGCCTAATGTGGAGCTGTGCCAATTATCCAACATTTAATGACTCTGGTATTTTGCACTTGTCAGTACTAGGATGTAAACATCACAGGAGTGAGTTAAGCTCTGGAAGGAAAAGTCGCTTTTAGAAAACTTAAAAACTGTTTTCTTCAAAGACAGGCAGCAGCCAATGCCTTACTACTCATTCTCGGTAATCACTGTCGAAAGCTGTAATGTCATTATGCATTTTCTTTAATCAGGTACATCCCTGCCTCATAATAAAAATCAGAGTAAATTACAAGATTATTAAAAGCGGTATTAATAAGTTATTGCTTTGTTTTTTTCTAGAAAGGGTTACGGAGTAATGAAATAATGAACTCTGATGTACTCCTGGATAGGGTGCAGAACAGATTGGCTCAGATCCCACCTGTAGCTCCATTATTTATGTTAAATATTACCTTCTCAGCAGCAGGTAAATCTTGTTTGGCAAAACGCACTTTAGATACCGACATTTCAGCCCTGTGGTTGGTTATCTACGGAGGCACTAGCATGCCCATCCCATCAAATGAAACATTGGCATTCAAGGTTGGCAGCTCTTCAGCCTTCTCCCTTATACTGGTTGAGATTTGGACATGTGCAATTAGTTATATAACCAAAAAAACACATGCTCTAAATTTCCTGATGCAGGAGACTCCGTGACGGAACTTGGCATCAGCTCTAAACTCCACTTGTATTTATTAGACTTCCAAACTGTGAAATCTTTAACAAAGTTTTGCTGGTTCAGTTTAAAGATCAAGGTCCCCCCTTAGAGCACACTTTGGCCCCCACTGTTCAATTATTAAAACTATACTGTCAAAACCTCTTACTCCCATAGGGATCATAGAGAATTATGTAGCTGATGACTTCCTTATGAAAGATCAAGTAAAATCCTTTCAGAGACATTATAAGTGCCATTGGAGGAGATTCTGCTGAAATCAGTGCCAACTAAGTGTATTCTATAATCGGCACCTAGATTTAGGCGCCATAGTTGATATTTCAGCACCTAAATCTGCGCGCATTCATTTACACCAACTAAAACATGGAGTAAATCCCAGCACATAGATTTAAGAGCGCTGAGCCATATTCTATAACTAGACACCTAAATTTCAGAATGCCACAAAACACCCATTTCCCTGTCCTTTTTTGCCTGCGCACGTTAGACGTTTGGCACACGTCGTTACCGAATATGCTTAGTGAATTGTGCACCTAAATTCTAATCAGTGCCAATTAGTGCTCATTATTACTTGTTAACATAGTAGATGATGACGGCGGCAGAGAAAGACCTGCACGCTCCATCCAGTCTGCCCAAGAAGATAAACTCATATGTCCTACCTTTTGTGTATACCTGACATTGATTAGTATCTGCCATCCTCACGGCACAGACCGTAGAAGTCTGCCCAACACTAGCCCCGCCCCCACCACCAACTCTGCCACCCAATCTCCGCTAAGCTTCTGTGGATCCATTGCTTCTGAACAGGATTCCTTTATGTTTATCCCAAGCATTTTTAAATTCTGTTACCGTTTCCATCTCCACCACCTCCCGCGGGAGGGCATTCCAAGTATCCACTACTCTCTCAGTGAAAAAATACTTCCTGACATTTTTCTTGAGTCTGCCCCCCTTCAATCTCATTTCATGCCCTCTACTTCTACCACCTTCCCGTGCTGATATCAGCGCTCATTAGCTTGTTAAGCTGATTAAGTTACACACAATGTTATAGAATCCGTGCCAATTTCGGCACCTAATTCTAAGCACGCTATATAGAATCCAGGGGACAGTGTCTCGGTAGGAAACGGAAGATCCAACCTGGGACAGTCACAATTTTTTAGCCTATTTGACAAAAGACCTGTTGAATGTCTGCAGGATATATACATGCCATGTTCCTAAACATACAGTGGAACCAAGCATTTTATGAAAATAACCATGTTTACAAAAAGAGCAGCATCACGCAGTGCCTTGTACATACAAGCACCAGTGCTCACACATGTAGGCGCTGGCGTTTCACTGCTTACATGTGTAAGAACCAGCACTGACACATCTAAGAGCCATATTCCTGAAAATTACATGTGAAAGAGCAGCCAATTATAGGGACATAGATATTAACATGGGTTACCGTTAAGCCATGTTATTTAACTGTTAATCCCAGTTATTAGTAACTAGGACTCATTGTATAATGGGACCTGTGCTAAAATAGCACGAGTTAGTGATAAAATAACACCTTAACAGTAGCCCATATTGATAACTTTCCTCCTTTAGTGTGAAGAGCTGCTATTGTGATGTCATAATGCCTCATTCCACCAATGCCTAAGAGCCAACCTAATCAGTGATGTCACAATGGCTTGACTGTCCCGTACTTGGCTCACTTTCATTACATATAACAGTGATTTCAAGCTCTAAAGACATTTCTTTTTTTCTTTAAGGAGGGAAGTTATCAACTTGGGCTACCATTAAGATGTGTTATTTTACTGTTAATCCCAGTTATTAGTAACTAGATCTCACTACATAAAACAGGACCTGTGCTAAAAGAGCACCAGTTAGTGGTAAAATAACCCATATTAACAGTGTCCCATGCTGATAACTTCCCCCCCTTAGCGTAAAGAACCAGAGCTGATATTGTGATGTCATAATGCCTCATTCCACCAATGCCTAAGAGCCAACCTCATCGGTGATGTCAGAATTACTTAATTGTTCTATATTTGGCTCACTTCTGATATTGTGATGTCATAATGCCTCATTCCACCAATGCCTAAGAGCCAACCTAATCAGTGATGTCACAATGGCTTGACTGTCCCTTACTTGGCTCACTTTCATTACATATAGTAATGATCAGATTATATTGTTGCATGGGTTATGTCTTTCAGTGGATAAGAAGTTCAGGGACTTGGGGTTTTTTTTTTTAGACCAATCTTTAAAGTTGGAACCTCAGATTAATGCTGTGGTTAAGCCGGTGCTTTTTAAGCTTCATCAACTGAGAAATGGTCAAGCTTTAGTATCTGAATGACATTTTTGCAGTTTTGGTCCACTCATTAACTTTGTTTCATTTAGACTCTTGTAATAGTCTATATTGTTTGTCATCTACTTTATTATTCAGATTACAGGTTTTGTAGAACACAGCAGCTGTTTCCGCAAAAAAAGATCCGATCATGCAACTCCATGTCTCATGAAGCTGTATTGGCTTCCAGCGTCTGCACGGATCTCTTTCAAACTTATATGTTTGGTTTGTAAAATATTTGATGGATGTAGCCCAGAATTTATTTATTTATTTATATTTTGCTCACACCTTTTTCATCATTAGCTCAAGGTGAGTTACATTCAGGTATTCAGAATATAAATTGTTCTCTTTCCCTTTGTCACCTTCCTCATCCAGAGCAGGGACACCTTGACTTCTTTATAGTAGGGATTAAATATGAGAAGTCTTTGTAATTATCTTTTCTTGTCTCTCTTCATATTGGTCTTTTTGTGAAAGTTTGAAGACCTACCTTTTTCTAAAGGTTTATGGGGTCCTTTTACGAAGGTGTGCCGAAAAGTGACCTGCGCTGGTGTAGATGCATGTATTGGGCGCACGCAGGTCCATTTTTCAGCGCACCTACTACTACTACTACTACTTATCATTTCTAAAGCGCTACTAGACGTACGCAGCAGTGCTGTACACTTGAACACGAACAGACAAGTGACTGAAAATGGACATGTGGCAAAATGAAAATTGGTGCACGTCCATTTTGGGCCTGAGACCTTACCACCACCCATTCACTTAGCGGTAAGGTCTCACGTGTTAATCGAGTGGTAATCATCAGCCCACGCACAATGCTGTTTACCGCCCGGTTAGTGCCACGCGCTGGAAATTTTCTGGCGCATGTAGTTGGTGCACGTAAAAAAATGAAATTACCGCCTGGACCATATGGTAGTTCTGAATTGGCATGCGTAGGCGCCTACGCAGCTTAGTAAAAGGACCTCTATAATTGGTATTGTTATTATGATTATTTCTGGGTTTGTTTTAAATATTGTAACCCACTTTGAATCATTATTTTGGGAGCTGGTAGGCTATAAAACTTCATTAATTCGATCTTTATTTTTTGCTCAGCATTTCAGAGTATCGGTTCAGGCTGTTCTGGTCTATTGTAATTCACCCAACGTGTAATTAGACTCTGGAATTCGTTGCCGGAGAACGTGGTACGGGCGGTTAGCTTGACGGAGTTTAAAAAGGGGTTAGATAGATTCCTAAAGGACAAGTCCATAGACCGCTATTAAATGGACTTGGAAAAATTCCGCATTTTTAGGTATAACTTGTCTGGAATGTTTTTACGTTTGGGGAGCGTGCCAGGTGCCCTTGACCTGGATTGGCCACTGTCGGTGACAGGATGCTGGGCTAGATGGACCTTTGGTCTTTCCCAGTATGGCACTACTTATGTACTTATGTACTGTATCTGGGTATTTTGCAGAAATTACTGAAGCAGCTAAGGACGACTCAGAACACAGCTGCTGGGCTGATTTGTAGGAAAAGTAGATTTGATCCTGTGACCCTGTTATTTGCTGGTCTTCATGGGTTCCCCATAAAAGCACGACTTGTTTTTAAACTTTGTTGTTTAGTTTTAAAACATCATATTGTGGTGATACGGATTATTTTCTTTGTCAGGTACTTCTTATAAGGGTCGAACTGTGGATCATTTTATTTTGCAGCTGTCGTCTTTGAAAGGTGTAAATATAGATTGCTATATGGTCAATCTTTAGTTTTCCATTCCATTAGAATTTGGAAATTTCTTTCACAGGATATTAGTTCTTCTTCCTCTTATTTGTTTTAGAGAAAACTGAAAACTTTATTTTATTTTATTGATAACAACATTTAGACCCCACAATATTCCAACTTGCATTGGTTCATTGTGGCTTACATTAGTAAAGGGGACGTATGGGGTACGGAAAGATATTAAGGGTTACTTCCAACAGGACAGGGTTTAACAGGTCAGATGTCAATGTATATGACGGGAACTGAGAGAACGACGATTGACCTGGGTTATAATGAGATTATTTGTGGTCCTCATAGTAGAATTTCTGAAGAAAACTGCTTTGAGGTGTTTGCAAAAGTCGAGGTATTGATCTATGGTATCGGTAGGGTGTTCCAGAGTTTTGTGCCTTAGTATGAGGAGTGTGGTTTTCCGATCTGAGGAAGAAGGGCAACCTTCGAAAGCTAATCAAGAAATGTATTAAGTTATGTCCAATAAAAAAGGTATCTTATTTTCTTTTCCATGTTTTATTTTGTTTGATTTCTATTGTGCCTTAGTATGAAATTGCTCTTTTTGCAAAGTATGTTTTGTGAATTTAGGAGATTGATTTGTATAGTTATACTTTTTCTTTCGGTACCTATATGATTGTTTTGCTTGGATCTTTTTCTTACCCATCTTGCACCTTTTTAAAGGGATTTGGCAGGATATAAGCCTCTAGTATAGTATAATATCGTGATTTCTAGAGACATTTCTTTTTTCTTTAATTAAGGGGCTACATTTGAGATGTGTTATTTTACTGCTAACTCCAGTTATTAGTACATAAGTACATAAGCACCGCCATACTGGGAAAAGACCAAGGGTCCATCAAGCCCAGCATCCTGTCTCTGATAGCGGCCAATCCAGGCTTCAAGAACCTGGCAACCCCCCGCCCCCCTCCCCCCACACACACACAAAAAACCCCCAAAACAAAAAACTTAATTCTTAATAATGTTCAATGGACTTTTCCCTCAGGAATCTGTCCAAACCCACATTAAACTCCGTAAGGCCAGCTGCTGTCACTACATTCTCCGGCAACGAATTCCAGAGTCTAACTACACGCTGAGTAAAGAAAAACTTTCTCCTATTTGTTTTAAATCTACCATATTCTAGCTTCATCTTGTGTCCCCTGGTTTTGTTGTTGTTTGAATGTGTAAACAAACGCTTCACATCTGTCCGCTCTATTCCGCTCATTATCTTGTAGACTTCTATCATATCACCCCTCAGCCGCCTTTTCTCCAAGCTGAAGAGCCCTAACCTTCTCAGACTTTCCTCATAGGGAAGTCGTTCCATTCCCTTTATCATTTTCATCGCCCTTATCTGCACCTTCTCTAATTCCTTTATATCTTTCTTGAGATGCGGCGACCAGAATTGGACACAATATTCTAGGTGCGGTCACACCATGGAGCATTGCAATGACATTATAACATCCTTAAGTTTGTTTTCCATCCCTTTCCTAATAATACTCAACATTCTGTGCGCTCTCTTAGCCGCCGCAGCACACTGAGCAGAAGTTTTCAACGTCTTATCAACGATGATTCCCAGATCCCTTTCTAGGTCTGTGACTCCTAACGCGGAACCTTGCATGACATAGCTGTAATTCGGGTTCCTCTTACCCACATGCATCACTTTGCACTTGTCAACATTGAACTTCATCTGCCACTTGGCCGCCCAATCCCCCAGTCTCGCGAGGTCCTCCTGTAATCTTTCACACTCCTCCTGCGACTTGACAACTCTGAATAGTTTTGTGTCATCTGCAAATTTAATTACCTCACTAGTTACTCCCATCTCTAGGTCATTTATAAATATGTTAAAAAGCAGCGGTCCCAATAACTAGGTCTCATTGCATAAAATGGGACCTGTGCTAAAATATTGATAACTACACCCCAAGGAACCAAGCTTCCAAAGCTAAATTTTTACATTTTAAAGGTCATTTAAAATAATAGAAAGATAAACACTTTTGTCCTAGCACAGGGGTTCCCAAACTTTTTTGGCTCATGGCACCCTTAGTGTCCAAGCAATTTTTTGTAGCACCCCCCCCCCCCACATTGGTCTCTGTACCCCCACCCCTGGCCACATGGGTCTCTGCACCCCTCCTCCCCCCCGGCCACATAGGTCTCCCTTTCCCTGCAGCCCCCTCTTCCCAGAAAGTCCAGCACACCATTCCCTGCAGCCCCTCTCCTCTCATAAATCCAGCACACCTCTGCCTTCCCCAAATCCAGCATCGCTAGCTACCTTCCTTCCTGCAGGTCCAGGATCACTGCCGCTTCCTTCTCCTTCCTCCTCCGCCGCTGCAGTGCTTGCAGCTTACATTTTCGGTCCGTCCGCGATTCACACAGGCAGGGCACTCCGGGGCCTTCCCAGTCTGCCGCATCCGGCCCTCTCTTCCCCGCAGTGCCTGTGTGACTCGTGGACAGCCTGAAAACGTAAGCAGCAAACACTGCAAGTGGCAGCGGGTGAAGAAGCTGGAAGTGGCAGATTCTGGACCTGCTGGAGGGGAAAGTAGGGAGCGATGCTAGATTGTGGGCGGCGGGAGGGAGGTCAAGATGTGCCGCGGCACCCCTAAGAGTTTTCTGCGGCGTACCGTGGAGCACAGTTTGGGAAACTGTCCTAGCAAACGACTCTTCTAAAGCCCTGGTTGAAACGAGCATTTTGCTGTCATGTATGGATGCTTTAGAGAAGGTGCATGGGGAAATGCTTTTGCAAGGAATTTGCATCTAAGTTTTTCCAGTCACTATGCTCGGAACACACCCCATTTGAATCTGTGCATCCCACGGCAATTCTAGATGTAAATAGTGGCATTTTCAGATCAATTTTGTACACATGTAAGGCATCTGCACGTGTAAAATGCAGAATTACTGCAGAAGGATTTAGTGAAGGGAAGTCTTGCCTCACCAATCTAATGCATTTTTTTGAGGGGGTAAGCAAACATGTGGACAATGGGGAGCCGGTTGATATTGTATATCTGGATTTTCAGAAGGCGTTTGACAAAGTGCCGCACGAAAGACTCCTGAAGAAATTGCAGAGTCATGGAATCGGAGGTAGGGTATTATTATGGATTAAGAACTGGTTGAAAGATAGGAAGCAGAGAGTAGGATTGCGTGGCCAGTATTCTCAGTGGAGGAGGGTAGTTAGTGGGGTCCCGCAGGGGTCTGTGCTGGGTCCGTTGCTTTTTAATGTATTTATAAATGACCTAGAGATGGGAATAACTAGTGAGGTAATTAAATTCGCCGATGACACAAAATTATTCAGGGTCGTCAAGTCGCAGGAGGAATGTGAACGATTACAGGAGGACCTTGCGAGACTGGGAGAATGGGCGTGCAAGTGGCAGATGAAGTTCAATGTTGACAAGTGCAAAGTGATGCATGTGGGTAAGAGGAACCCGAATTATAGCTACGTCTTGCAAGGTTCCGCGTTAGGAGTTACGGATCAAGAAAGGGATCTGGGTGTCGTCGTCGATGATACGCTGAAACCTTCTGCTCAGTGTGCTGCTGCGGCTAGGAAAGCAAATAGAATGTTGGGTGTTATTAGGAAGGGTATGGAGTCCAGGTGTGCGGATGTTATAATGCCGTTGTATCGCTCCATGGTGCGACCGCACCTGGAGTATTGTGTTCAGTACTGGTCTCCGTATCTCAAAAAAGATATAGTAGAATTGGAAAAGGTACAGCGAAGGGCGACGAAAATGATAGTGGGGATGGGACGACTTTCCTATGAAGAGAGGCTGAGAAGGCTAGGGCTTTTCAGCTTGGAGAAGAGACGGCTGAGGGGAGATATGATAGAAGTGTATAAAATAATGAGTGGAATGGATCGGGTGGATGTGAAGCGACTGTTCACGCTATCCAAAAATAATAGGACTAGAGGGCATGAGTTGAAGCTACAGTGTGGTAAATTTAAAACGAATCGGAGAAAATTTTTCTTCACCCAACGTGTAATTAGACTCTGGAATTCGTTGCAGGAGAACGTGGTACGGGCGGTTAGCTTGACGGAGTTTAAAAAGGGGTTAGATAGATTCCTAAAGGACAAGTCCATAGACCGCTATTAAATGGACTTGGAAAAATTCCGCATTTTTAGGTATAACTTGTCTGGAATGTTTTTACGTTTGGGGAGCGTGCCAGGTGCCCTTGACCTGGATTGGCCACTGTCGGTGACAGGATGCTGGGCTAGATGGACCTTTGGTCTTTCCCAGTATGGCACTACTTATGTACTTATGTAAGGTTTCTCAAATGACTTCTATTATGATCCTAGTGTGTTGTTGCATCAATTCAGCTAAAATTGACCTATGATTAACAATGGCTATAGCTGATAAATATATATGTTTTGGAGTCAGATTAAGAAGAAAAGATTAGCACAGTTAGATAATATTTCTGCTTTCAACTGTTTAACTAAGCCAAGTTAATAATTTTCAGCTGTGTCAAAATAAGGGAGGTGTACATTTTTCAATTTATCAGCTTGGCTGGGACTCAATTTGTGATTTCGCAGAACAAGCACATTAATTATTTTCATGCATGAGTCTGTTACACTGCTTAGCCTGACAGTACTGCTTTCTGGTTTCAAACCCATTTTCCCGCCAGTGGAAATCAGAGCTGGTGTTCGGTGGCTTTTCTTCTGGTATAATCCACCAGGGTTGTAGGATTAGCCACATGTCTTCACAACTTCTGCTCAATGTAAGGACAAAGAGATACTATTTACTCCCACTAATCCTTCTGACCTTATTTCTCATCCTTGGCCTACGTCAGGCCATGATGGAATCTTCTCTATACCAGCTAATATCTACTTTCTTGAGATACGTCAACCCTGAATTCACCGTCTATACACTTGAGATATGCTCACCTTGAATTCACTTTCTGTATCTCAGCTGACTTCTCCATCTTTGGGATACCTCAGCTTTGAGGGCACCCTCTCTACCCCAGCTAACGTCTACATTCTTGAGATACGTCAACCGTGAATTCACCGTCTATACCCCAACTAACATCTGTCTGTACACTTGAGATATGCTCACCTTGAATTCACTTTCTCTATCTCAGCTGACTTCTCCATCTTTAGGCTACATCAGACTTGATAGCATCTTCTCTACCCCAGCTAATATCTATACTTGACATACGTCAACCCTAACTTCACCTTCTGTACCCCAACTATTGTCTATATTATTGGGATATATTCACCTTGAATTCACTTTCTTTATCTCAGCTGACTTCTCCATCTTTGGGATACCTCAGCCTTGAGGGCACCCTCTCTACCCCAGCTAACGTCTACACTCTTGAGATAGGTCAGTGTTATCTTCTCTATCTCAACTGATGCAGTAACATAGTAAATGATGGCAGGTAATGGACCATGTGGGTCTTTCATTCTACTTAATAAGGTGGCCAGAGTCACACCTGCCACTCCATGCAAGTCACACTCCTTTATGTTCAAATATTTACGTCACAAAGAGGGCAGTCAGCAACCTGGAACAAGACCAACCACAAATAGGCAGCCATATTTGATGCAATTTTGAAAGAGTGGTTTTATAATTTTGGTTGCAGTACAGTTGCATTCATTGTCAATGTCTGATTAAACCAACAATCGAAAAATTTTGCAAACTGACATTTTACTCGCTATCAACCTTAAGGTGTCTTTCCCTCTCTCTCAGAGTTGCACTTATAGCATATGTCAGGAATGTGATATAAAATATGCATACTTGTTCTTAATCTGTCCTTGCTGTTTTCAGGTCACATACTGTAGAAGTCCACCCAGCACTGGCCTTACTTCCCAACTGTTGGATTTGCCATTGAAGCCCACATTGGCACAGCTAGATCTCGAGGCTACTCCTCTTCGCATCGGAGATTGGCCGGGGCTCACTTAAAAGGGAAACTGTTGTCAGTAGCCCAAAGGCTGTGTCATGTCCTTCACCTAGTTCAGGAAGCCGCTAGAGTTCTACAGCATGCTGTGCCTAAGAGTCTTGTGAGTGTTTACTTCCTGGTTGTTGTACTTCCCTTTTATAGCCCCAGATGGGGCGCTGACAGATGACCTCATTTCCTGGCTAGGGATATATAAGGAAGTGCTTTACACTCCTCCAGTGCTTTGCAACAGGCTTCCAGAGGTGTGCCTCTCCATTGTGTGCCTCTCCATTGCCTGGCCAGTTCCTGTTTCCAACCCTGCTTGTTCTAGTCTTCCAGTCCTGTAGACCTGTTTGTTTCTGTCTCCAGCCTTGCTGTTCCAACTACTCTCTGGCCTCAACTCCATCGGACCAGCCCCCAAGGGCCATTTTAAGAGCCAACCTCTAGACAAACCCTGTTGTGTTCCAGCCAGTCTGCTAGGCACAGCCTAGTCCTACAGGTCTGCCTTTCTGAGTCAGATCCTGCCTTCTCCAACTCCCGGACTCTGCCAGACGGTCCTGTCAGCAATCGTCGAGGAGGGCCTGCACGGCGCTTCTGCCGCCCAGGTAGAGCCAACCTTATCCCTGTCCAAGGGCTCACCTTCCCTAACCATGACAGGCTGACTAGGTCGCTTCTTATTAAGCCACCTCTACACTGTTGTAAGCTTCTCTACTCCAGGCTGGTCCGCTACTTTCTCACCAACTCCAGTTCTAGGCCTGCAGTTCTAGATTGCTCCTAGTTCCTGTTTTTCTTTTGCAACCCGCTTCCTTATTCCCAATCCAGGCCTGCAGCCCTGGTTCACATGAAGCTCCTTTTTCAGCCATGTGATCTGTTTCACTGTAAGCTCCAACTCCAGTTTCCATATCAACTCTTGCTACTTACAAGCTCCACACCTGGTCAGGCATCCGGGCCTCTGAGTGCGACTCCTAGTTATCCTCCAGCCTGTGCACCCACACCTGGGGCTCAGGCCCTGCTCCGAACCTCATGAGCACCTTCTGTTCTCAGGACAAATTTATTCAGGCTGCTGGGTGGCATTTCAGACACTAGGAAACATAACTATTCCCGTTCATGTACCGGGTAATCTTTTGTGCATGGCAGGGGCGTAGCCACGGGTGTGCCTGGACAGGCCCAGGCCCAGCCACTTTTGCTCCAGGCCCGCCCAGCCTCTTATGCCCGCTCTCCCCGTCCGCGTGGTCTGCTCGCTTTTACTGCCCTGAAGCGCCGTTCTCCCTCCAGCACTGGCGATTCCCATATCCAGCCTTCTGCCAGCGCGCGTTGTCAGGGCCTCTTCTCAGGCACGTCCCGCCTACTCTGCAACTTCCTGCGTCCCACCTTTGTGGAAAACAGGAAGTTGCAGAGTAGGCTGGACGTGCCTGAGAAGAGGCTCCGACGATGCACGCTGGCAGAAGGCTGGCTATGGGAATTGCCGGTGCTGGTGGGAGAACGGTGCTTCAGGTCAGTAAAAATGACCAGAACTGACCATGTGCAGGGGGCTGTTGTGGGGGGGGGGGGGGGTAGCGGATGGAGAGGAGATGTGGCGGCGGGCGTGCAGGGGGGGGTGGTAGCTGGTGGAGAGGAAATGCGAGGCCTGTGCCCACCCAGTCTACCTCCAGGCCCATCTAAAAATTAAACTCTGGCTACACTACTGGTGCATGGTACATATAGAGAGATGGACAGACACATTATTCTGGTGTGAATCCAAACTCGTTTTCTGTAGTGGATACATTTAGTTATATTAAAATATAACTTTCAGTGAACAAATACATTCCCAAAACTATATATTCTATGCAGATGTGCAGTTTATATCTCTTCTAATCATTAGATAGTGAATAATTAATCAATAATGTGCTACAAGGTTCCTTTTGGATTGCTGATTCTAAAAAATTGACATATTTAAACTGCAGACTGAGTGGCCCAATGCTGTATTATAATGTTATACATCTGTACGAGGAAAAGGCTGATTTGAAATGGGGTCAGTGTAGGTCAGGAGCTCTGTTCTCAGTGGTTCTCTAAACAAATCTCTGGAAAGCTTCCTGATAGGTAGCTTTTGAGGGGAGATGGGGTTTCCAGGACAGTGGCGTGTGTAGAACTGCCTGACTGGGAAGAAAGTCTGCAATTACTTTTTACTCACAGGCCTTGTACCGGTTTTCAGTGGGCGTTTCCACCCTCGTGTTTTGCGGGTAGATTTTCCATTGATGTGAAAAAAATAAAATAATTTATGATCCCGCCCAAAATACAATCCCAGGTACACCTTGGAGAAAAGACGGCTGAGGGGAGATATGATAGAGGTCTATAAAATAATGAGTGGAATGGAACGAGTAGACGTGAATCGTTTGTTTACTCTTTCCAAAAATACTAGGACTAGGGGGCATGCGATGAAGCTACAAAGTAGTAAATTTAAAATGCATCAGAGAAAATATTTCTTCACTCAACGTGTAATTGAACTCTGGAATTTGTTGCCAGAGAATGTAATAAAAGCGGTTAGCTTAGCAGGGTTTACAAAAAGGTTGGATGGCTTCCTAAAGGAAAAGTCCATAGACCATTATTAAGGTGCACTTGGGGAAAATCCACTGCTTATTTCTAGAACAAGCAGCATAAAATGTATTGTACTGTTCTGGGATCTTGCCAGGTATTTGTGACCTGGATTGGTCACATCCTCTTATTTGTCAGAGACTCGACTACAAGTCCCTGGCATCATAAGTGAGAGTCTAGTGGAAACCTTTAGTGTTTCTGTTTTGGATGAAAAGTTGTCTTTCTTTTTGTTTCACAGTCGTGTACACTGGTGGGTACACATTGTAATACTATGCATATTTTTAAGTACCAGTAGGATAGCAATTCCGGGTAGCACATGAATTAGTCTGAGATACAGAATCCTCTCCTGCAGCACCATGAATCCAGACTGTAAATGTAGCTAGTACCATCTCTACGAGGTCAATTCATTTCATAATAAGTGACTAGAGCCATTTTTAACTGGTGGCTGATTCCAGATTGGGGGGGGGGGGGGGGAGGGGAGTGGGTCTGGAACTTGTAGAAGAATGACTTTTCCTTGTTTGCTATTCATTTCCCAAAATATGTAACTCTGTCATGTTTTTTTCTCTCTCTTATCTCTCTTTTTTTATTAGCTAATATTTAATAACTGTAAAGCACTTAGTGGGTTATCAATGAGCAATATATCAAGCCTTAAATAAACTTGAGACTTACCATTGCATAGCAAACATACATAGTACTGTACACTGGGGATAAGCATTCAGGTACAATATGTACCTGCCCCAAAGATTATAATCTAAGTGGGTGCCTGAGACAGTAGGAAATAAAGTGGCTTCCCAAAGTCACAGATGTTGTCAGTGAAAGAAGCAGCAGTTTAAGCCTGGTTTCCCTGGTTCTTACACACATTGCTTTAACCACTAGACCACTCCCTCTCCAGGGTCTTAGTACATAAGTACACAAGTGTTGCCACACTGGGACAGACCAAAGGTCCATCAAGCCCTGCATCCTGTTTCCAACATTGGCCAATCCAGGTCACAGATACCTGGTAGAAACCCAAATAGTAGCAACATTCCATGTAGAACCCCAAAGAGTAGCAAGATTCTAGAATTCTAAAGAATAACAAGATTCCATGCAGAATTTCAAAGTGTAGCAACATTCCATGTAGAACCCCAAA
The DNA here is from genome assembly GCF_901765095.1 of Microcaecilia unicolor. NCBI lineage: Eukaryota > Metazoa > Chordata > Amphibia > Gymnophiona > Siphonopidae > Microcaecilia > Microcaecilia unicolor. The sequence continues at coordinate 6,545,636 of NC_044040.1, read as the reverse complement.
GAGTAGCAAGATTCTAGAATCCTAAAGAATAACAAGATTCCATGCAGAATTTCAAAGTGTAGCAACATTCCATGTAGAACCCCAAAGAGTAGCAGGATTCCATTCAGAATCCCAAGTACATAAGTATTGCCATACTGGGACAGACCAAAGGTCCATCAAGCCCAGCATCCTGTTTCCAACATTGGCCAATCCAGGTCACAAATACCTGGTAGAAACCCAAATAGTAGCAACATCCCATGTAGAACCCCAAAGAGTAGCAGGATTCCATTCAGAATCCCAAGTACATAAGTATTGCCATACTGGGACAGACCAAAGATCCATCAAGCCCAGCATCCTGTTTCCAACAGTGGCCAATCCAGGTCACAAATACCTGACAAGATCCCCAAAAACATTCTATGCTGCTAATCCCAGAAATAGTGGATTCTCCCCAAGTCCATTTAATAATAGTCTATGGACTTTTTCTTTAGGAATCTGTCCAAACCTTTTTTAAACTCTGCTAAGCTAACCGCCTTTATCACATTCTCTGGCAACGAATTCCAGAGAGGACTGAGAGGAAATGCTTGGCCCTCCAGTCCACCCCCCCGGGCTCCCCAGTCCACACCTGGTTAAGTCCCTGCTATTATTATAGCATGGGCTGGATTCAGTAAAAGGATGGCACCATTTTCTCTAAATATATCTGGGCCTGAGTTTAGAAAAGGCATCATACGATGTCAGGCTAGTGTTTATACGGGAGCACATTTGGTTGGGTTACCGCTAGCTTGCAGTACAGGTTGATGCATTCCTAGTGTAACCCCTATTATGTACTTACCGACACAAGATTATCCAGTTTAGAAACCGTATGGATGTGGGAGGCTGGGTAAGAAGGTGAGACCCAGGCACCGTTGGAGGTGAGGCAGGATTTTAATTACAAAGGTTAACTGAGTTCTTGATAAAACCATGTACTTAAGTAATCAAGTTATGCAAAGGGACAGTGAGTAGAGAAAAGCTTGTATAGAAGGTGAAAGAGAAGTTGCCTGTTTGCTTAGCATAACAAACAGCCTCTTAATATTTAATACTGTGCATTTGCTAATCCTTTTATGGAGACCTAACTCCCACATTCGGAGAACCAGGAGATAAAAAAGGCTGTTTGTTCAGGCAGCCTGAAGTTGTTGACTTTGATGGCAGTACAGTGTTGGCAGGCAGTCCTGTAGAGGTTTCTGTACCCTGCCCACTGCTAGACAGCCCAGCGGCGACAATTAGGGCATTTCAAGAGAACAAGCAGAGTAGGAAGTAGCCTCGTGATTAGAGGAGAGGACGGAGAATCAAGTACATAAGTACATAAGTAATGCCACACTGGGAAAAGACCAAGGGTCAATCGAGCCCAGCATCCTGTCCCCGACAGCGGCCAATCCAGGCCAAGGGCACCTGGCAAGCTTCCCAAATGAACAAACACTCTATACATGTTATTCCTGGAATTGTAGATTTTTCCCAAGTTCATTTAGTAGCGGTCTATGTACTTGTCCTTTAGGAAACCGTCTAACCCCTTTTTAAACTCTGCCAAGCTAACCGCCTTCACCACATTCTCTGGCAACGAATTCCAGAGTTTAATTATGTGTTGGGTGAAGAAACATTTTCTCTGATTTGTTTTAAATTTACTAAACTGTAGTTTCATCGCATACCCCCTAGTCCTAGTATTTTTGGAAAGCGTGAACAGACGCTTCACATCTACCTGTTCCACTCCACTCATTATTTTATATACCTCTATCATGTCTCCCCTCAGCCGTCTCTTCTCCAAGCTGAAAAGCCCTAGCCTCCTTAGTCTTTCTTCATAGGGAAGTCGTCCCATCCCCGCTATCATTTTAGTCGCCCTTCGCTGCACCTTTTCCAATTCTACTATATCTTTCTTGAGATGCGGTGACCAGAATTGAACACAAATTCCACCGATGCACCTTGTCTTCTTGGGTCAGTCACTTCAGTCCCTTTTTCCTCAGGTACAAAGTGCGGCTGAATTTATTATAGTACAGTATTAAACAGGCCCCGCTGTTTAAAATGGGACTTGCAGTCAGTAATGTGTGTTTAGCATACACAGACCTGCCAAGTCTCCCGCTTCCGTGGGTCATTTCCTACCGAGAAATCAGGATCTCCCACTGAGTGGCCTCCTGTCCAGCAATAGCAGGAAGCGCCTTCATAAAGCACCATGTCCTCCTTCTGCTGACCACACGGCAGCAGGAGATGACATTTTATGAAGGCGTTTCCTGCTGCCGCTGGATGGGGAGACCACTCCCATAGCTGCTGGCTGCGAATCAGCTGTGCTAGGAGCGGAGAAATAGGTGGAGTTGTGGGTGGAACAATGGGTGGGGCGCTGTGGGGCAGAGCTGGGGTGGGCTGGGGGCAGACCCTGAATCTCCCGCTGAGTGGATCGGCCCCCCTTGGCAGCTCTGCATACATTTGCATCCAGCAGTGGCTCAAGAGGTTGTGACTAACCAAAGGAGGAATGGTCCTCATAGAAATTGCAGATACAGAACCTACTATCGTAGGCATCCAGGTCTACTTAATATCTTCAACAGATCCAAATGCACAAAAAGAGGTGAAGTATGAACATAAACATCCAGTATCTGTCTCCATCATTAAACTTGGACAAACATCCACCAATGCATAAAGGGAAGAAAACTACAGAATTTGCAAAACCAGGGTGAGCGCCTTCTTAAAATGAGCGGATAAAGAACTGAGAATTAACCTTACCAGGTTCTGGTGTTTTCCTTCCCTGGTTCGAATAAAATCAGAAACATAGACTTTGCGGCCGATCGTTTGCTATTCTTATTCCTTCTATCATCTTTTTAACCTTTCGTGGACATTACTGTACTTTTTTTTATGGCATTTGATATCTGTTGAATATCTAAACTGAGCCCTGAACATAAATGTGATGTAGGTCTACTCAACAAGTATGGGAATTAGATCTCAATGACTCATTATCAGACACCCATTGGTTTCATGTTTGGTCAACTGGTCCAAGAGCCTCCTTATCAGCTACGCAATCTCTTTTCTTCATGTATCGTGGAGCTCTTTGGACTCCAAGAAACAGTAAAGTGTCTGGTTCCTCAAACTTTGACCTCTGCTGGTCGTGCAAAAGGTACACAGGAACTCTTATACGTCTTACTAGAATGCCCTAATCTAGTTCTTTTTTTTGGTCAGATATTTGGGATAAGCTGAAAGAGATATTTGGTTTCCAGCCATCATTTTTACCAAAATATATAATCTGAAAGTCCATCTGTATTCCATTTTTCCTTTCAGATGAAGATAAATTATTGTTTGATTTTCTAATATTAAAATTAATTATTTCACATTGGAAGGACAACTCTCAAGTGAATGTCTATCTTTGGTGGAACTGGATTTTAGTATACAAAAAATATGAACAGTCTGTTCCTCACTGGGTCCTTCAGCTAAACTTAAGAAATGGAAAACTCTAGATCTTTTTCTTTCTCCTATTACTTAGTCATATAGGGGTCCTTTAACTAAGGTGCGCTGAAAAATGGCCTGGGCGTGCGCAGAATTATTTTTTAGTGCACCTACAAAAAATGCCTGTTTTTTGCCGAAAACGGACGTACGGCAAAATTAAAATTGCCGCATGTCTATTTTGGGTCTGAGACCTTACCAAAGCCATTGACCTAGTGGTAAGGTCTCATGCGGTAACTAGGTGGTAATGGTCTATGCGCGTCAGAAAATAAAACATATTTTAGACGCGTGTAGCGGACGTGTGCCAAAATTGAAATGACCACAAGGGCCAAGCGGTAACTGGGTGGTAACTCCAATTTGGCACATGTTGGGTGCGTGTAGGCGCCTACGCGGCTTAGTAAAAGGGCTCCATAGTGGTGTTTGTAAAACTCAGCTTCGGTAATTGTACAATGTTCTCTTGAGCTTGTTTTCCTATCAATAAAAATAATTAAAACAATAAATGTGATGTCATAAAAGTGTGTCATAATGCAAGGATGAGATCTTTGTTCCTCTGTTTGCTCGTATCCTCTCTCGGACCCATTTAGGACTAGAATTCCGTAAATGGAGCCCAAAAAATGCACACCGAGCGTTGGGTGCCATTTGTAGACTAGCACATAGCGCTGGGGTCTGCACCCAAGATTTACACCAACTGAAATTCTCACTGGTAAATTAGGTGCAAATTCTATAATACTGTGCTTATCTTTAGTCAACACTCTTGAGCCACCCATGCCCCTTCCCATGACTATGCCCCCATTTCAGTTATGTGCTAAAGATAATCACCATAACCTCCCTAGATGGCTTGACTTTGAGAAGCATTTAAGTTCCCCTTTTTCTCTTCATCTTCTTCCTTCGATGGATGCATTTCAATATCCCACTGGTATGCGTTTAATTAAAGCTACTGCGAAGCTCATCACCACTATGAGAAAAATATTTAAAATGTATGTTCCTCTTTCTGATATTAGTATTTGGTTTAATTCATCCATTAAATTAAGTAATTCTACTGGCCACTGTGGCAGGAAAAAGGTATATGGTCATTATCTGAAATTACTATATGTAATGATGTGACTTCTGCTGAATCTGCTTGTCTACAATGTAATTTAACTACACTTGATGCTGATTCTTGGCTTTCCCTCTCTAATGTCTATCAAAATTTGTTGCATACCACGGGTGGTCAGTCAGATGCTACTAATCTTACTACCTTTTGTCATACTATGCTATACGGTCTGTGCCAGAGCTGGTGGTGGGAGATGGGACTGGTAATTGGGAGGCGGGGATAGTGCTGGGCAGACTTATACAGTCTGTGCCAGAGCTGATGGTGGGAGGCGGGGATGGTGGTTGGGAGGCGGGGATAGTGCTGGGCAGACTTATACGGTCTGTGCCAGAGCTGATGGTGGAGGCGGGGCTGGTGGTTGGGAGGCGGGGATAGTGGCTGGGCAGACTTATACGGTCTGTGCCCTGAAGAGGACAGGTACAAATCAAAGTAGGGTACACAAAATTAGCACATATGAATTATCTTGTTGGGCAGACTGGATGGACCATGCAGGTCTTTTTCTGCTGTCATCTACTATGTTACTATGTAATGGGTAATAGGAAAGCATCGAGAATATACAAATGTATACATGAGTCTTTCACAAACCCCTGTCTTGAGCTCCAACATAGACGGGAATTGGAATTGTTCTGACACGATGAAATTGATTGGCTAACCTTTTGGTCTAAATCCACTTTCTCTGCTGGTATACTACTACTACTACTTAACATTTCTAGAGCGCTACTAGGGTTACGCAGCGCTGTACAAAATAAAAAAGGACGGTCCCTGCTCAAAGGAGCTTACAATCTAAACACAATCTATAACACAATCATCATTTTTTGTTCTTCATAGAGCTTATTGGACTCCTTTTCAAAGTGTCTAAACTAACCAGATCAACATCTCCTCCAGAATGTTGGTCTTGTTCTGCTCCTGTTGGTCACCTGAAGCATCTACTCTTTGAATGTTCCCATGTGTCCACCTACTGGAAATTAATATGGAAAAGAATATGTTCGATAATTCCCTTCTCCTCTCCTGTTGGTTTGAAATATGATGTGATAATACTTCGTTCTTCAACCCCTAAACTTACACTTGAGGATCAATATCAAAACTGTTTTGATATAATGATGGCTCTGGCCACCCATCTTATAGTATTTCATTGGAAAAACAATTTGCATTTGAACTTTTGTGAATGGTGGAGTCGTCTTTGTACCATTAGAAACTATGAAGAATCTGCAGCTTTTAAATTTCATCAATTGCCTGCTTTTAAGAAGCATTGGGCTCCTTTTGATCATTACATCAAAACATCAGCGTCTCCGAGAGATTTGACTTTTATATTTATACTTAAATTGTCACATTTATCTATACGTAATGCATTTGGTTTTGTTGTTGTATGTTATATTGGTTTAAATTTTCTTGAAAACTCAATAAAAATGATTAAAAAAAAAAAGATTTGCGTGCACATCTTTATAGGTTAGTATATAGCAAGATGCACACGCAAATCCAAATTGTTGCCAATTAACACTAAAAATTTATAGCAGCCAATTATTGGCGCTAATTAGCTCGTTACTCAAATTTGTGCGTGCAACTTTTAGTGCACACTAACACTTATTTGCAGTATTATTTATTTATTTGTTACATTTGTATCCCACAGTTTCCCACCTATTTGCGGGCTCAATGTGGCTTACATAGTACCGGAGAGGCGTTAGCCAACTCCGGTGATGAAACAAATGCAAAGTGATGTTATGGTAGATTAAGAGTCATGTGTTACAGAGAAGAGGAGTTATATTGTTCATTACGGGCATCAGGCTTATTGTACCGCTGAGTCCTGTTTGTTTATTTGCAATACCGCTCTAGCTGACGGGCAGAACAGAGCAGTGTACAGGCTAAAAAATTAGGAAACAAGAAAAGAACTCCATTAATGTATAGGAAAGCAGGGTGTTAAGTGTAGAGACACAAGCATTGCCAAAAGAGGGTACAGCAAACATACAAAAGAAGGATAGGGTCAGGGCCGTGCCAACGCGGTAAGCGAGGTAAGCGTGGCAGGGGGGCGCCCCACCGCGCCATGCTTGCCTCGCCCTCCCGCTCCCATGTCCCAACTGCCCGCCCTCTTCTCCCCCCAACAAAATCTCTTTTAAATTTACCTCCGTCCGGCTGGCAGGCCAGCGAACAGCGCAGTGTCAGTGAAGGAGGCGGCGCTCCCGACGTCTCTACTAGTCTTCCTTTTGCTCAATGTCCCGCCTTCTAATGATGTCCGAAGAAGGCGGGACATTGAGCGAAGGGAAGACTAGTAGAGACGTCGGGAGCGCCGCCTCCTTCACTGACGCTGCGCCTTCGCTGCCCTGCCAGCCGGACGGAGGTAAATTTAAAAGAGATTTTGTTGGGGGGAGAAGAGGGCGGGCAGTTGGGATATGGGAGCGGGAGGGCAGGGGAGAGAGGACAGCGATCATCTTCACAGGGGGGGGGGGGCGCGCTCCAACCGCTTGTCTGCGGGGGGGCGGCACCTGATTCCCTGCGGGGGGCGGCACCCGATCCCTTGCAGGGGGGCGCCACAGACCCTTGGCATGGCCCTGGACAGGGTCAAAGGGTAACCCTGGTAATTTCAGCCAACTGTTTCACCAAAAGCTAAGCAGAAAAGCCAGGTTTAGTTTTAAAATCCTTAAAAGAGGAATTGCTACAGAGAAGAAAGGAGGAGATTGTTCCAGGTATGAGGAGACAGGAACAAGAATGAGCTGTGACGGGTTGATTCCAAGCGGGCACGTTTTGGAGAAGGCAGAACTAAGCGGTGATCGTTTAATGAATGGAGGGTTCTGGAAGTATATGACGCTTGATCTTATCGTTTTGATGCCTGGCCGCTTCCTTTGGCTTCCTACCTTGATGACCCAGACCAATAAGCATTACCATTGGCTAGGATTCCCCCTTTTCCTCCTTGCAGCATCCACCTCCCCTTGAATACCCAAGGAGGAGATGGTGGAGAGGACTTTGGGTGATGTCCCCAGCAATTGCCACTGAGCCTTCGGGCTGGATCTATCAAGCGTACTCCCTGATTTCAATACTCTTGGTTAGCAGTGCATGTAGACGTGGCATTTGCCCATGAATACACTCCGATGTCCATCAGGCATAGCATTTTCAGCAAGCCTTGGCAGTCCCATGCATTGTCTAGGACGCTTTGTAACTGCTTTTAAAATAATCACACGGTCCAGTGGATGTTATTTTGATTTAACTATTGCAGTACATGTGCCAGTGCTGGTTCATGACAGGCGTGTGGGGGAGGGAATAAGCTTAATTATTATTTTTTTTAAATAAATAATGGGATTATACTTGCATATGCCGTGAGATTTCATACTGTGTTTGCACAATTCTGCTCTGCTCACTGAGAACGATCATGTAGGAGGTAATTTTCAAGCTAAGTGGGAATGCAATTTACAGACACAGGATTAATACAGGTGAAATGCTTTTTTACCCACATCCGTTGCCTCGAAAATTACCCTCATAATAACTCGTCTCATATCTATAGTCGTTTATGAATTAAAATCTTGCTCAGCAAAGAATTCTCCTTTTGAAAGCATAATAAAAACGATATATCACAATTGCTAGCATGGAGTTCTCTGAATACATATGAATAAAATCAGGAGATGTCACATATGTTTTATTACTATGGTGTCACCTGGGCATTGTGGACAGACGAGGAGGCAGATGGTTCCTTTCATCTAAATATGCTTTTACACAGTAACACGGTCACTTTCATCAACTTAAATTGCAATCAATCTGATACAGGTGACCAATACAATCAAGCTAACAGTGGCGTAACAGAGCAACACTTTGGGAAGCTGCTACATTAAACCTTCAACTCTGATTCTAACTATTTTTCTATTTCCCGACCCCGACTCTGACTCCTACTATGCATTAGGGGGGTAGCCAGACCTTGCGGTGGGAGGGGGCCAGAGCCCAAGGTGAGGGGGCACATTTTAGTCTGCCGCCCCACTGTCACCCCCCCCCCACTGCCTCACCGCTTCCCTCCCCCCCGCCCTGCTGCACCCCACAGCAGCAAATACCTTTGGTAGTGGAGGTCCCCAACCCCCACCAGCTGAAGCCTTGTTCAGCTCCGGTATCCACCACATGCTCAGTTTCACTTAATGAAGCGTGCCACACGTGAGGAAGAAGAGAGAGGAGGGCAAGCAACGCTGGCATGGATTGGGCAACCCCGCCAGCCAAACCAGGGGCCCGGATCAAATTTGAGGGGGCCCCCATGGACCCACGTAGCTACGCCACTGCTATGTATAGTAAATCTAAGAGAAATTTGATTAATTACAGAAACATAGGATATTTCTTTATCTACAAAATAAAAACTAATAAACAAAAAATATATATTTATTTGACATTTTAACAGAACACGAACAAAAGATGCTGTCAAATGAAAATTGGCAATACATTGTTCAAGTGTTTATTTTGAAGCTGGAGTCAGAGTTGGTACATATTTACCTACTCCAACTCCATCCAAAATTGCTTCCAACTCCGTGACTCCAAGTCCACAGTCCTGATTCCAAATCACCCGTGCGGAAGACTTTTCTGCCACGTGTACACGTTTTTTTTGCCAAACCTATGTAAAGGCCATGGCAGTAATCCGGATGGGGCATAATTAAAGACTGCACCATTATGTGAAACGCACTCGGATCCAAAAAAGGTCGTAGCCTTCTCACCTGTTTCAATTTCCAATACACCACTCTCAGTTCCCTTGATATGTTGGGTTCCAAATTCAAACTATCAAATTTCTTTACGCTTGAGAAGACTGGAAATGACCTAGATCAAAACAACTGGTGGGTGAAGAAAGGGATCAAGCCAACCTAAGTGGACAAATTCTACGCATTAAGGTGATTGGTACAAATCCAGTCTGCAACTGCACATTATCTGCATTCAAAAAACCCTAAGTAGAGGAGTGTGGTAGCCGTGTTAGTCCACTCTTACGGTTATCAATAGAAATCAAACAAAATAAACCATGGAAAAGAAAATAAGATGATACCTTTTTTATTGGACATAACTTAATACATTTCTTGATTAGCTTTCGAAGGTTGCCCTTCTTCTACATGGAATCTTGCTAGTCTTTGAGATTCTACTTGGAATGTTGCTACTCTTTGGGGTTCTACATGGAATCTTGCTACTCTTTGGGGTTCTACATGTTAAATAGAGAGGTGTGGTAGCCGTGTTAGTCCACTCTTACGGTTATCAATAGAAATCAAACAAAATAAAACATGGAAAAGAAAATAAGATGATACCTTTTTTATTGGACATAACTTAATACATTTCTTGATTAGCTTTCGAAGGTTGCCCTTCTTCGTCAGATCGGAAATAAGCAAATGTGCTAGCTGACAGTGTATATAAGTGAAAACATTCAAGCATTACTATGACAGTAAAATAGATACCATTGGAGATTCTACATGTAATGTTGCTACTATTGGAGATTCTACATGGAATGTTGCTATTCCACTAGCAACATTCCATGTAGAAGGCTGCGCAGGCTTCTGTTTCTGTGAATCTGACGTCCTGCACGTACGTGCAGGACGTCAGACTCACAGAAGCAGAAGCCTGCGCGGCCACGTTGGTGATCTACAAGGGCCGACTTCTACATGGAATGTTGCTAGTGGAATAGCAACATTCCATGTAGAATCTATAGAAATCAAACAAAATAAAACATGGAAAAGAAAATAAGATGATACCTTTTTTATTGGACATAACTTAATACATTTCTTGATTAGCTTTCGAAGGTTGCCCTTCTTCGTCAGATCGGAAATAAGCAAATGTGCTAGCTGACAGTGTATATAAGTGAAAACATTCAAGCATTACTATGACAGTCTGACAGGGTGGGAGGATGGGGGTGGGTCGGAGGTATGCATGGGGACATCAAAGCATATCATTGATATTCTAACAGGATGGGTGTGGATAGGTGAGGGGTGGGGAACCCCATTAACAAAGCAATGAGCCCAATGGTCATGAAAAATATTAAATAACAGAAGAGATAAACTAGACCCGGGGGACTCCACACTTGGGCTTTGTCACGGAACACCTAGCACCCACCTGGGGCTTAGAGGGTCTGTCCCCAGCACTGCTCAGGCCCGCCTGCACCTCTGCATGTGCTCTATACTGACACCCTCCTCCCTTTGGTGACAGGGTTCTGGGCTCGATGGACCCTTGGTCTGTCCCAGCATGGCAATGCTTATGTACTTATGCCCTCCACTTGCAGGAATACAGTTGGAGGAATCCCGCACAGCTTAGAGGGAACATTGAGGGCAGGTGAAGAAAGGGAAAGTCTGTGCACAGCATTTTCCCAACCACTCCTCTGCTTCAGGGCCGCAGAGAGGGGGGGGGGCAGGGGGGGACAAAATTCCCCGGGCCCGGGCCTCCAAGGGGGGCTCGGCGCCAGGGTCAGGCTGCCGGCGCTGCAGTTCCCGGTCTCACCTACCTGCCTCCTTTGCTCTGGGCCCCCTGCATTCAAAGCGGCAGTCACAGATCGCCTCCCTTTGGGCCTTCCCTCCCTGTGTCCCACCCTCGCGGAAACCGGAAGTTACATCATACGAGGGCGGGACACAGGGAGGGAAGGCCAAAAGAAAGGCGATCTGCGACTGCCACCTTGAATGCAGTGGGGCCCGGAGCAGTGGAGACAGGCAGGTGAGACCGGGGACTGCAGCGGCGGGGGGAGCGACGGGGGGCGGCAGGGCGGCCTTGCCCAGGGCCCGGCCTAGTCTCTCGGCTGCCCTGCTGTGCTTCAGCCTCCTCAAACAAATAAATCACTGACCGTCTATGTGAGGATTTAAAACTTATACACTTAGTCTCAGGGCCCCCTCTTTTATAAGCTATAGTGTTAAACATAGGAGAACTCCATTTTGACACTGTCGTTTGGTTTTCCACAGAGGTGCGTTTTCAGAAGTGGTTCTGGCTGAAGAGAAGACCAACGGGAAACTCTTTGCAGTGAAATGCATCCCAAAGAAAGCTCTGAAGGGGAAGGAGAGCAGCATAGAGAATGAAATTGCAGTTCTGAGGAGGTAAGTGACCCACTGCTGGAAATCCGGTTCTGTTTGCAGATCTCATGAATCAGCCTCTTCTCATCAGGGAAAGTCTATATAAGAGAAACCTACATCCGATTAGCACTGAAATCTGTAATACTTCTATGACGGGGGGTCCTATCACTGCCAGGGCTCAATGAGTATGATGTGAAAAGAGAGAGGGTATGAGACAGAGACCTGTATGCACTGTTATTACTGGCCATAGTTCTAAAGATGTGAATTTTCCGGCATATTCTGCTCCCTGAGTGGATAAAACTTTCCCATGCTGGCTTGCGCACAGTGATTTTGGAATATCATCTTTACAGGCCTCGTGGTTTCTTCAGACAGCCAGCAGAAATCCTGTTTAACTGAACCTTTCAGTACATTAGTGTTTACCAGGGTTTTACAGGTAATGTGGACATGGGGCTTTTAGGGCAGGGGCATAGCCAGACCGGCGGGAGGGGGGGGGGTCCAGAGGCCGAGGTGAGGGGGCACATTTTAGCCCCCCCCCGGTGCCGCCGACCCCCCCCCCCCGCCATTTTTGACCACTGCCACCACCACCTTTAACCCCCCTGGTGCCAACCCTTTTAACACACCCCCTTCCCGCCACCGGGTACCTTTGCTGGCGGGGGTCCCCAGCCCCCACCAGCCAAAGTTCTGTTCTCCGGCATGGCTGCATTGCTGATCTGCAAGGCTTCTGTTTCTGTGACTCTGATGTCCTGCAGAACGGCAGACTCACAGAAACAGAAGCCTTGCAGATCAGCAACGCATCCGCGCCGGAGAAGAGGACTTCGACTGGTGGGGGTTGGGGACCCCCACCAGCAAAGGTACCCAACAGCGACGGCGGGGGACAGTTGGCGGCAGGAGGGGGGGTCGAAGGGGTTGGCGGTGGCGGGGGGGCCAGGGCCAAATATACGGGGACCCATGCCCCCATGTAGCTACACCCCATGAGCATGTAGGCACCCCGGCGTCGGCAAATGAATGATAGCAACAGGGTAGTGCATGCACCAGAGCTTTCAAGAAGGGACTCGTGTGGTCTAGAAAGTTCTTATACCACAACATCTTAGATCAGTGATTCCCAAACTGGTTTCCATGAATTCTCTTCAATGCAAGGTCTATCCAGTTGGGACAGGAGCAATCCTCAGTTACTCTTTCTCATGCCATCTGCGCTGACAAAATGGCTGCAGGGACCTCCCGTGGAAGTCTCATGAAACTGCCACTGGAAGCCCTGGCAGCCAGTTTGAGATCGGAGGCCACATGGGTAGGATCACTGCCGTTCGCTGCTGCCCATACCAGCTCCAATCTCACAGTGGCTGCTGGGACCTCCAGTGGCAGGTTCACGAGAGGTCCCAGCAGCCATTTTGTTACTGGAGCTGGCGTTGGGTTCCGCCGTAGAAAAAAGTTTGAGAATCACTGCCTTAGATCATTCTCGCACTGTTACAAATTGCAAAGAATACAGTTCCGCAGAAATATAACAGGTGTGCGATAAGCATTACACTGACAAAATAGGGCCAGGATTAACATGTTCAGACTGTGAACTTATGCCGTGAACTCCTATAAGACAAATGAGTTTGTGCTTTGTAAAATATGGCCGTGAGTCACCCCTGAATGCTGTTCTCTATTGACAGCCTGTTATTCAACACATTTTTGAGTCTAAGAACAAGCAGGACTACGGACTATGCAGCTTAACCCAAGAATAAAGAAGAGGGTGGGCGGATGAGAGAATACCTTCTATTTTTCCTGTAATTGGATCCATTTGGGCTTGGGAGTCTGTACACATTAGATGTTTTTTTCTGTAGCGTGATATGTAGTTATTGCTCATCTCATTTACATATCCCTATTCAGTGGATATGAACATAACCCTCATCTGCTGTTCCGATTCTGCTATAGAAGGCCAAGTTTGGAATTTAAAACAAAAAAGAAAAAAAATTAACCTGTTGGTTTGCAAGTGGGGGGGGGGGGGGGGGGGGAGGGTGGAATCTATCGGGCACTGTTCAACCAGTAACCAGGACTGAATTTTGGACTCAATAAGCAGATATTACCTGTGCCATGGCTTAAGTACTTCTGGGTGTTTGGATCTGCAGGTCTAATCCTGTATGCTGATAATATGGGAAAGGGAAATTGGGCTTGATATACTGCCTTTCTGTGGTATTTTGCAACTACATTCAAAGCGGTTAACATATATTCAGGTACTTATTTTGTACCAGGGGCAATGGAGGGTTAAGTGACTTGCCCACAGTCACAAGGAGCTGCAGTGGGAATTGAACTCAGTTCCCCAGGATCAAAGTCCACTGCACTAACCACTAGGCTACTCCTCCACTAGCAACATACCATGTAGAAGCCTGCCCTTGCAGATCAGCAATGCGGCCGTGCAGGCTTCTGTTTCTGTGAGTCTGACGTCCTGCATGTGCAGGACATCAGACTCACAGAAACAGAAGCCTGCGCAGCCGCGTTGCTGATCTGCAAGGGCAGGCTTCCACATGGAATGTTGCTAGTGGAATAGCAACATTCCATGTAGAATCTCAAATAGGGAAAGGGAACTGGAACTTGACATACCGCCTTTCTGAGGTTTTTGCAACTACATTCAAAGCAGTTTACATATATTCAGGTACTTATTTTGTACCAGGGGCAATGGAGGGTTAAGTGACTTGCCCAGAGTCACAAGGAGCTGCAGTGGGAATCGAACTCAGTTCCCCAGAATCAGAGTCCGCTGCACTAACCACTAGGCTACTCCTCCACTCATTCCACCAATAAGAGCCAACCTCATCAGTGATGTCACAATGGCTTGATTGCCCGATACTTGGCTCACTTCTGATATTGTGATGTCATAAGGGAAAGGGAAATGGGACTTGATATACCGCCTTTCTGAGGTTTTTGCAACTACATTCAAAGCGGTTTACATATATTCAGGTACTTATTTTGTACCAGGGGCAATGAAGGGTTAAGTGACTTGCCCAGAGTCACAAGGAGCTGCAGTGGGAATCGAACCCAGTTCCCCAGGATCAAAGTCCTCTGCACTAACTATTAGGCCACTCCTCCACTCCTCCATATGAAGTCCCACAAGTCATTTTTATACTTTCTACTAGACTGTTTTCAGAATATCCCTAATGAATATGCATTAGAAATCACTATCTGAGTATCCCTTTTCCACTCTAGTTACAATATCATATATCACCTGTCTAGTAACTACCTCACATTTATTTAGACATTTCAAAAACTTCTTTATAGAAAGCTTTCATTTACAAACTGAATTAAAACCTTTTCGACCGGCACGGCGTTTTTGTAGTACAGAGGCGCCATTGTTCCTGGACTTTGTTGAAGGTTCATCCTAGGAGTGCGGCTAAGAAGGTGGTGTAAGGTTACAAGTCAAAAGCCCTGAAGGCGCAATTGGCGAAACACAGACCTGTGTAGGGTTTGACATCATTAAAAAGACGTGGATAATAATTGTCACTCTGCGACTGTAAGAGACGGAGAACTTTGAGAGAACGTTGGTGTGGTTTATTTCCAGATGAAGAAACTTGCATCGAAAAAATAACGCTATTGTTTGAGATACAAGTGGGAACCGCAATCTGTGGAACTGAAAGCGACAGAGATAAGTGGACATTACTGTGAAAATGTTTGGGTCATGATGGACAATTATTTTTTTTTTTTTCAAAATATTTTTTTGGTTTTCCAAATGTAACAATATAAAGCAACAGTAAAGAAAAGGAGCTACATTTGTACAGCTGAGCTGTAGTGTAGGGTGTATCATTCTATTTTCTTACCTATATAATAAATTAATATATTTCACAGCAGTGACTTTACTTTTATTCCAGTTCTCTCTAACAGAAGAAAAGTTCTGGTGTAGGCCCAGAACAGCCAGGTTCCTTTATAATATATAACCCCTGGACAGAGCTAGGAAGTTGGTTTAGCCAGACTCCTGTAAACGGAACCTGGGAATTACTCATTGGGTAGCTTTGCCCAGAAGAGTTATTCATCCTATAAAGGCAAAAGGAATGAGGAGCAAAAGAAAAATAAGGTAGGGAAGGAAAATAGGAAAAAAATGTCCAGGTGTCTGATATATAAGTTCCTTACATTGGGCCAATGTTACATCTGAGGAGATTGAAGGTAGTTTTCCAATGGAGACCAGACTTTTTTTTTTTCGTAGAGATTGTCGTTTGAAACTTCTCTGCCATGGCAAACTCAAATTTCTGATGTTGTAGAACTGTATTCCACCAAAAATGAACATTCAATAGATGTGCAGATTTCCAGTTTTGTAAAATACCTCTTTGAGCAATGGTGAGGAGAATGTCGAAAAATTTTGCTTGTGACATTGACAAATCAAACGATTTACAGGCAGATTTAAAAATTACGATGGACAATTATTAAAGAACTATGGATGGGAACATTTTGGAGAAATGAAAGTAGAACATCAACGTTTTTATGAAAAAATTATGATATATGGAAAGTTGAAACAATACTAAAGCCCCCCCTTTTACCAAGCTGCGGCAAAGGGGGGCCTGCGTTGGCGCCGATGTGTGTTTTACACGCGTGCCCAGGCCCCCTTTTACTGCAGTCTCACTTTCCTTCCGGAAATGGCCGGACGGCAAGTAAAGCACTTGCCGCGCAGCCATTTCGGGGGGGGGGGAGGGAGCCCTTACCGTCACCTTTGAGGTGGCGGTAAGGGCTCCCGAACTAACCCAGCGGTAACTGGGCAGCACGTGGCACTGCCCGATTATCGCTGGGTAGTATCTGGTGCTACAAATTTGTGTAGCGCCGGAAATGATGGCGTGGTTGTGGTGGGGGGGGGGGGGAGTACCGCCGGGCTGCTGCGTTAGCTCAGCTGTACATCCTAAATAGCGAGCGGTAAGCGGAAACTCCATGAAGGTGATAGTGGGAATGTGAAATGAACGGTGAGAATGAGGTAGAGTGGTGGGTTAATATTATTTTGCTGTTTGGAAAGGTTTTAACTCGGTTTGCAATTGAACGTTTTCAATAAAGTTGTTGAAATGTCTAAATAAATATGAGGTAGTTACTAGATAGGTGATATAGTGAAAACTTAATCTCTTTGCAGCGTTCGAGGCCTGAACTCCTGCATCTGTGGTGTAGGGTTTGCTTCCTGTGGTTGGGATCGATCAGGAACTCAGAAAAGTCCCTTGTTGAAACATACCCTGTTTCCCCGAAAGTAAGACCTAGTAGAGGTTTTCCTGAATTGGTAGATATAAGGCCTCCCCTGAAAGTAAGACCTAGCAAATTTTTGTTTGAAAGCAGGGCCGCTGAGAGCCGGACAAGGCCGCCCCGCCACCCGAGGTCGCCAGGCCCCCCCCCTCCACCCACCCTCCGTCGCTCCCGGAACTAACCTTAAACGCCTCCTTTCACCTTCGCAGCAAGCAGCAGCAGTGCAGATCTCTCCTTCCTTCCGTGCCCCGCCCTCGCGGACGTTCCGTCAGGCGAGGGCGGGACATGGAAGGAAGGAGTGGCCTGCCCTGCTGCTGCTTGCTGCGAAGGTGAAAGGAGGCGTTTAAGGTTAGTTCCGGGAGCGACGGAGGGCGGGCGGGCCAACCCCGATCCAACCCCGATGTTTCCCCGAAAAATAAGACAGCCCCTGAAAATAAGACCTAGTGCATTTTGGGGGGCAAAAATTAATATAAGACAGTGTCTTATTTTCGGGGAAACACGGTAGGTTAAAAAGATCATAGTGGTAACTGAGCAAAACAGAAACTCGGCAAGGTTGTTTTGAAGTCAGAGTTCAACCAGTCGTACAAATATTGGTGTTGTACTGAGCTAGAAATGTGCTTCTCAGCTCGGTCCATCAGACGTTGTTATCATTAAATTATGTTTACCCTGCAGACAAAGCTGACTCTTTTGACGTTTGAGTAATAATAAATCCAAAGGATAATTTAACAATTGATAGAAAGCACCATCTGGTACACCAGCATACTAAGTAATCGTGTGCCCAGAAACCTTTTAATGTACTTTTACCTGTTGAAAACCTCTTTGTGTTTTCGTGTATTGGCAAAGAGCAGCCTCGGTTTACTAGCAATGAAGGACTTTTTCAGGCAAATTAATTTTGCATTGTAATAGAGTTTTAAGATGAGCAATTCATGTCAACAGGTTTTTATGTCAAGCTGTACCTGTTGTACACAGCCTTCGGTGAATCTCTTCATAAGGGCAGTTAATAAATCCTAACAAATAGATGAGCAAGCTGTTTTGACAATCCAGTTTTGTGGGTATAATGTAATATAGTAAGTATCGTTGCCCTAGAATGGGCAGAGTGGGTATGGGAGAAGACTCATTTGGCCAGTACATTGCCTTGAGTGAATTCAAGAACATAAGCATTGCCATACTGAGACAGACCAAGGTCTATCAAGCCCAGTATCCTGTTTCCAATAATGGCCGATCCAGGTCAGAAATACCTGGCAAGATCCCAAAAGAGTAAAATAGATGGCTTATTCTAGAAATAAGCAGTGGATTTTCCCAAGTCCATCTTAATAATGACTTATGGACTTTTCTTTTAGGAAATTATCCAAACCTTTTTTAAACCCTGCTAAGCTAACTGCTTTTACCACATTCTCTGGCAATAAAATCCAGTATTCTGTAAGTTGCATGCAAAAGCGGTGGCACGGCCCATGGCCCTCCCATGCTACACTCAGTTGAACGCACCTTTGAATTTATGCGCTTCGCCGATTACATGCATCCTTACAGAAGAGTTGCATAGTCGCTTTTCTGCCATGTTTGCACCTGCCCATGAAATTCTATGTTTATGCACATGAGTAGCATAGAAATGTGATGCCCAGTTACAGAATCGCCCTTCTATAAACTTATGTGCACAATTTTATGCGTAACACGCAAACTTACATGAGCAAGTCATAGAGTAATGTCAGTTGCTGTGTAACGTAATTTAATAATTATCTGCTAATTGTCATTGACCAATTATTGGCTATAATTGGTGTTAATTGAGACTAATTAACAGATAAGCATGCAACTACCCTGAGTTTGTACTTTGCGCACGCAAAATCTATCATGTGAAATGGACTTGGGAGAGGCATGGCAGAAGCGGCCTGACCTTTAGTCCACCTGAGTCGGCGGCCTCAGGCGACACTCTTCCAGGAGTGCCATCTCCCCCTTCCTTCCTCCACCCCGTTCCCTGCGTTTACCTGCTTTTTATATTTTTTAAAAGGCAGCAGCGATTCCCATAAGCTGCCCCGGCGCCAGCACCTGCCTCGTCTTTGTACTGTATCCTGCCTCTCTGATGTAACTTCCTGTTTCCTCAGAGGCGGCTGCAGTAGAGAAGAGACCAGGTCCGGCAGCAGAGCAGGATACGGGAATCGCTGCCGCTGCTGGCTTTTAGCACATGAAGAAAAAAAGGTAAACTTGGGGAACGAAGTGAAGAAAAGAAGGGAGAAGATGCCAGAACTTGGCCCGGGGGTGGGGGTGGCATCTCAGCCCTGTCTCAGGTTGCATCTTGCCTTGGGCCACCCCTGGGCATGGCTGGATCAGGGGTACTAGAATACTAACAGTTACACACCTCACTGCCTACAGCTAGCGAAGGTGCTCTCGCCAAAAGTAAGGCGTGCAATTGCGGAATTAAGCTAGTATTCTATAATAGTGATTGCTATAGAAGATTACCCCCATAGGGTGTAAGTTTGGGTCTTGGCTATGTTCCATCGCAGGTATTTGCAGAAGAGTGTTTAGGTGGAACACTGGCATATTTAATTATTTATTTGTTACATTTGTATCCGTGAGAAGAAATCCGCCGACAGACGGAGAACTCAGAGCGCCCCACGGTAAATACAACAGTACAACAAAAAAAGTGGGAGAGCGACCAAGGATACCAAAGACTGGAAGATGTACGTAGATAAAGGAGTTTATTGAAGCATGGAGACTCGACACAACGTTGTGTTTCGGCCGTTAGGAAGAGAGGTATTCAGACTATTTTGCTACTCTGAAGATTATTCACCATCACGTTTCAGAAGCATTCTGTGGAAGAGACTCCTGATGCAGGCCTAACGGCCGAAACACAACGTTGTGTCGCGTCTCCATGCTTCAATAAACTCCTTTATCTACATACATCTTCCAGTCTTTGGTATCCTTGGTCGCTCTCCCACTTTTTTTGTTGTACTGTTACATTTGTATCCCACATTTTCCCACCTATTTGTAGGCTCAATGTGGCTTACATAGTACCGGAGAGGCCTTTGCAGGCTCCGGTGTGAACAAATACAGGGTGGTGATGTGGTAAGATCAGGTTCTTGTGGCACAGCCACATTAGGCAATCGTAGAACGGAAGAGCTGTGTTATGTCCATTACGTGCTTTAGTTTGGTTGTGTTGCAGAGATTAGGCATTTAAGTTGGATGGGTAGGGTATGTCTTTTTTAAACAGGTTGGTTTTTAGTGATTTATAGACACACATGCTAGTATTCTAAACATTTACATACGTAATGAGTATATGATCTTAATATGTATACAGTTCGGGTTTCAATCATCTGACCTAAATGGGACTGCACCGTTGTCAGATAACTGAAAAGTCGGATAATACGGAAAACACTGCATAAACCCTTCGAGCAATTCATAAACAAAGGTATAGACATCCTGATTTTCAAAAATTGTTCTAAAACAAAGATTTTTAATAGAAATAAATGCAATGGGCATCACCGGGGGTTCTGTTGGATATGCAGGA
Source organism: Microcaecilia unicolor (assembly GCF_901765095.1). Lineage (NCBI taxonomy): Eukaryota > Metazoa > Chordata > Amphibia > Gymnophiona > Siphonopidae > Microcaecilia > Microcaecilia unicolor. The sequence continues at coordinate 6,525,448 of NC_044040.1, read as the reverse complement.
TAGTCGAATTACCGAAGGTCGGATAATCAGGACTCAACTGTACTTGGGAAGAAAGGCGGGACAGGGGGAGATAGAAACATTTAAATACCTATGCGGCATAAATGCACAGGAGGCGAGTCTTTCAGTCGAAAGGAAGCTCTGAAACGGGGGTGCATAGGACAGTGGTGGGGCCATAGGGGCCTGGGCCCCCAACCCCCATGAGCTAAAGTGTTTGTCCCGTGCTGGTCTCACATTGCCTGGCGCCCTGTCCTGTTTTCAGTCGCTGTGCTCGCACATGCTCAGTTTCATTAAAACGAGCGTTCACAGGACAGGGCGCCAGGCAATGTGAGACCAGTGCGGGACAATCTGGCAGGGGATGGGGACCCACGCCAGCCAAGGTACTTTTGCAGTGGTGGGTGGGAGAAGTGGCGGGGGGGGGGGGGGCGGCAGCAGGAGGGCCTTGGCGGGGAGGTGGTAGCGGCTTTGGGGGGGGGCGGAAGTGGTAGTGGGACGCGTCAGCGGGGTTGTGTGCCAAAATGTGCCACCCCCCACCTTGGTTTCTGGCCCCCCCCTCCCGTCGAGGTCTGGCTACGCCCCTTGCATAGGATGAAGGTGAAAGGGGATAGACTCAGAAGTAACCCGAGGAAATACTTCTTCACGGAAAAGGTGGTGAATTTGTGGAATGGCCTCCTGGCGCAAGTGGTAGAGACGAAAACAGTATCTGAATTCAAGAGAGCTTGGGACAAACACATGGGATCTCTAGGGGAGTGATAGGGAGAGTAGATGGCATGGATGGGGTGTAGGCAGACCTGCCATTTTGGGTGGGCCCAGAGTTAACCTGGGTGGGCCCTTCCCACCCCCCTCCCCTCCCCTTCCCCTGTACATACATACAATATAGTTTTGTTTTGTTTTTTTTAAAACATCTGCCTGTTTCTCTGAACCCCCTCCCCCGGTTCTACCTCAGAGCTGTTGCCCGTCGCAATTCCTATAATCAACCTGCGCCAGCCCTGCAGGCTTCGCTCTACCACGTCCCTGCCAAAAAAACAAGAAGTGACATCATTAAGGGCAGGACATGATAGAGAGATGCCTGCAGGGCCAGCACAGGATGCCTATAGGAATAGCCGCCGGCAGTAACTCTGAGGTAGACCAGGAGAGGGGGTTCCAGAGAAAGACGGGCAGATGCCAGGCCACGAGTGGAGGAGAGGGAGAGAGAGTAGTGAGGCGCCACCACTGAAGAGTTTTGGGGGCCACATGGGCTGCTGACTGGGTGGGCCCAAGGCAAGAATGGGTGGGCCTGTGCCCACCCAGGCCCACCCTTGGCTACGCCACTGGATGGGCAGACCGGATAGGCCACGTGGTCTTTATCTGCTTCATTTTTCCCCGTTTCTGTGCCTATTTTATTGAAGAAATAATTTTTGTTACAGTGTTCAGTCGGAAGGACTAAGATCAGAGACGGAGGTAGCAACCATAGGTTTTCTTGCTTGATGTGCAGAATGGATGAGGAGAGGTTGTGTCAGTGGCGTTCCTACGGGGGCTGACACCCGGAGCGGATCGCTGATGCGCCCCGCCCCCCCGGGTGCAGCGCCCCCCCGGAACAGTGCGACGCCCCCCCCGGCGAAGAACCCCCCCCCCTCCCGGGTGCATGCCACTGGGGGGGGGGGGGGGGGTGCCGCGCGCCTGTCGGCTCTTCATTTTCATGCTCCCTCTGTCCCGGAACAGGAAGTAACCTGTTCCGGGGCAGAGGGAGCATGAAAACGAAGAGCCGACAGGCACGCGGCACCCCCCCAGCGGCGTGCACCCGGGGTGGACCCCCCCCCCCTTGGTAGGCCACTGGGTTGTGTCAGTGCTCAGAGCTGCCCTGACTGCTCAGGGGTGGATTAAAGGGTGGGAATGCTACCTCCCCTCCCCTCTCTGCTGCTGGCTTTGGCATATGAGAACTCCTCCTGGAATTGATTAGAAATGATTGCTGAGAAATTCCTGTTCTGCGCTAGGACTCCCCAAGGGGTTGTGGTAAGGAAGCCTGGTGCCATGTCCTTCATTAGAAGGAAGCTGCTGTGAATGTTCAGCTCCCAGACTTTCTCTCAAAACCTGACTGAGAAATATTTCACTGACTTCCTAGGTTTTTATTCTCCTTTCAGTGCTTCCTGTAATCCTGGGTTAGTATTTCGCATGAAGCTGTGGTAGATTTGCCTGCCCGAGGGGCCTAACTAAATGCCACCTGCTCGTTGATTACGAGCCCGCGTGCCTGTTTTCTAATGTTGTCTATATAATTATTAATTACATTATCCCAAGTGCTTTTCAGATGGTTCATAATTTTTAATTTAGGACTCCATGCACAGAATTTGGCCAATGCCAACTGTCGGCCGGAAACATTGGTGGGGATTGGGGATCGCCTCGTGTCGCAGTTGGGAAGCTGCTGTCCGGCTTGATGGAGAGATATTGTTCAATTTTCTTTAGTGTTATAATAATTATGAAACCGTACGGAAGATATAATCTTGAAATAAAGTATAGAAGTAGCATATTGGAGACTTTTATTTTTATTTTCAGGACACTGAAATTTCAAAGGTAAAGTTATCACTGCTCTAAAGTATTGAAAATTCCGGAAGACACTAAGGGCCCTGTTTACCAAGGTGCATTAATGTTTTTAGTATGCACTAAACGCTAGAGACACCTATGAGCTATCGTTAGCGCGTGCTTAAAAATGCTAGCATGCCTATAGACTCAGAAACAGAACGAAGGAAGAGGACCTCGGCTGGTGGGGGTTGGGATCCCCTGCCAGCAAAGGTAGGCGACGGCGACTGCAATGGCGGGGGAGAGTTGGCGGTGGGGGGGGGGGGGGTCAAAGTTGGTGGTGGTGGTGGCTAAAATGTGGCCCCTCACCTCGGGCTCTGGACCCCCCTCCTGCCGAAGTCTGGCTACACCCCTGCATTGAACTACCCAAAGATACACCTGGCTTACCCACTACCCATCCCCCTCCTCCCAGCAACAGTGCACATGTTCCACAGAAAGGCCACCATGCCATCCTCTGTCCCCGTGGCCACCTCAGCTCACACAGCACACCCAACCCCTCATCCTCCTCCCCCCAATCTGACTGTAGCCATCCGTCTCATCTGCCCGCAACCTCGGAGTCATCTTTGACTCCTCTCTCTCCTTCTCTGCGCATATCCAGCAGATAGTCAAGACCTGTCGCTTCTTCCTCTTTAACATCAGCAAAATTCGCCCTTTCCTCTCTGAACACACCACCCGAACTCTCGTCCACGATCTCATTACCTCTCGCCTGGACTACTGCAACTTACTCCTCACCGGCCTCCCACTTAGCCATCTATCCCCCCTTCAATCTGTTCAGAACTCTGCTGCACGTCTTATATTCCGCCTGAACCGATATACTCATATCACCCCTCTCCTCAGGTCACTTCACTGGCTTCCAATCAGATACCATATTCAATTCAAGCTTCTCCTTCTTACCTACAAATGCACTCAGTCTGCCGCCCCTCACTACCTCTCTACCCTCATCTCCCCTTACGTTCCCGCCCGTAACCTCCGTTCACAGGATAAATCCCTCCTCTCAGTACCCTTCTCCACCACCGCCAACTCCAGGCTCCGCTTATTCTGCCTCGCCTCACCCTATGCTTGGAATCAACTTCCTGAGCCCTTACGCCAAGCCCCCTCCCTGCCCGTCTTCAAGTCTTTGCTTAAATCCCACCTCTTCAATGCTGCGTTCAGCACCTAGCCCTTACCGTTCAGTGAATCCAGACTGCCCCAATTTGACTGCCCCTATCGGACCGACCGTTCACTTGTCTATTAGATTGTAAGCTCTTTGAGCAGGGACTGTCTCTCTTTGTTAAATTGTACAGCGCTGCGTAACCCTAGTAGCGCTCTAGAAATGTTAAGTAGTAGTAGTAGTATTACATATAGCAGTGATTTAACCAGAGCTGAGATTGTGATGTCATAATGCCTCATTCCACCAATGCCTGAGCCAACCTCATCAGTGATGTCACAATGGCTTGATTGTCCTATATTTGTCTCACTCTTATCTATTAGATTGTAAGCTCTTTGAGCAGGGACTGTCTCTCTTTGTTAAACTGTACAGCGCTGCGTAACCCTAGTAGCGCTCTAGAAATGTTAAGTAGTAGTAGTAGTATTACATATAGCAGTGATTTAACCAGAGCTGAGATTGTGATGTCATAATGCCTCATTCCACCAATGCCTAAGAGCCAACCTCATCAGTGATGTCACAATGGCTCGACTGTCCTATACTTGGCCCACTTCCCCCCTTAGTGTGAAGAGTTTCAGTCTCTGGTATCCAGAGCTGAGATTGTGATGTCATAATGCCTCATTCCACCAATGCCTAAGAGCCAACCTCATCAATGATGTCACAATGGCTTGACTGTCCTATACTTGGCCCACTTCCCCCCTTAGTGTGAAGAGTCAGTCTCTGGTATCCAGAGCTGAGATTGTGATGTCATAATGCCTCATTCCACCAATGCCTAAGAGCCAACCTCATCAGTGATGTCACAATGGCTTGATTGTCCTATATTTGTTTCACTCTTATCTATTAGATTGTAAGCTCTTTGAGCAGGGACTGTCTCTCTTTGTTAAATTGTACAGCGCTGCGTAACCCTAGTAGCACTCTAGAAATGTTAAGTAGTAGGTATGTGAGGAACATTGCACAACATGTCATTAATGTATGTGACGCCCAGAATGCTCATAACCTGAAGCCTGTCTCCACCAACTTGTGTTTTGTAGACGATTTGGATTACACAGGGACAGTTGCCGTAAGATACGGCAGGAAGATCCAGAGAGAGATGAGAAGGCAATAGATGACACCTATGACTGGGGGGAAGCAGCCTATGGTGTAGAACTGAACCAGATTGTTTTGGAGGGGCCTGAGCAGTAGTGAGGAAGGTTATATACTGTGAAGTGTGAGTGACGAAGGCATAAAGGAGCCGGGCAAGACAGTTGGATATGGTGGGCTGGGTGAGGCCTACACTGACTGTTAGCACTGACTGAAACGTGCCAGTGGCAAGAAAGGCCAGGGAGGCTGTGACCTTAAGATGGACCTGGCACTGGATTATTCTTGCATATCCTGGCCTGGAGAAGGGGTTGTAACTGGGTCACAGAAGCAGCCCTAGTAAGGCATTCCTGGTCAGTGAGGTCTAGGAAGCAGGTCCTGGGCCTAAAAACTCTCCGATAGGGGTATCTCCTCCGGGGCCTTCCCTCCAAACTCACATCCACATCCAGCAAAATGTCAGCCACAATTGCATTCAGCGCATCCGTGATTGACATGCAGGTGTCCCTCCAGCACAGCTGCAACCCACTAACCCCAGTTACACCACTGTGCACAGTTCCACCTACTGCAACGAGTGAGACCCAGCACCAGCACTAGCAAACAGTTCTGAACCAGTGGCGTTCCGACCCTAGCTGACACTCGGGGCGGATCGCCGATGCGCCCCCCCCCCCCCCCCCGGGTGCAGCGTGACCCCCCCCCCCTGGCGAAATGACACCTCTCCCCCCCCCGGCGAAATGACACCCCCCCCCGGGTGCACGCCGCTGGGGGGGGGGGGGTGCTGCGGCACGCGCCTGTTGCCCTGTTTCAGTCCGATTTTGCAATTCGCATGTGTTCACTGCTCCCTCTGAGTCTGCCCTGGAAGAGGTTACTTCCTGTTCCGGGGCAGACTCAGAGGGAGCAGTGAACACATGCGAATTGCGAAATCAGACTGAAACAGGGCAACAGGCGCGCGCCGCGGCACCCCCCCCCCCCCAGCGGCGTGCACCCGGGGCAGACCATCCCCACGCCCCCCCCCCCCCTTGGTACGCCACTGGTTCTGACACACACAGCAGCAGCACAAAGCACTCACTCTCCCAGCAGCAACAAACAATCTACACGCACAGACGGCAGCACACAGCACAATGACAAACAGAGCAGCAATGATAGACAGAAGACAAGCAGGTAGGGGGCAGGGCCACCGAGAGACTCGGCCGGGACCGCGACAAGGCTGCACCGCCTCTGCTCCCCCCCGCCGCTGCAGTCCGCAGTTTCACCTGCCTGCCTCCTCGGCTCCAGGCCCCCTGCATTCGAAGCGACAGTCACAGATCGCCTCCCTTCCGGTCTTCCCTCCCTGTGTCCCGCCCTCGTCTGATGTAACTTTCCGTTTCCACGAGGGCGGGGCACAGGGAGGGAAGGCTTTGAATGCAGGGGGCCCGGAGCCGAGGAGGCAGGCAGGTGAGACCGGGAACTGCAGCGCCGGCGGGGAATTTTGTCCCCCCTGCCCCCCCTCGGTGGCCATGGTAGGGGGTAGAATGGGAGGTGTGGGGGCTTGGGGACAGTGAAGGTTTGATGGGGAAGGGAACAAGGGTGGGTGTGGCTAGGGGGCTAGCAAGTGTGGGCAAGGACCTGAGGAGGTGAGACACAGAGGAATCAAGGCAGGAAATGTGAGGATGAAAAGGATCAGACTGGGGCAAACACAGAAAAGTGACAAAGCAGTCGGCAACTCTCCACTATTTCTCACAAACGACCACCTCCACTCTCCAACGCAGCACATTCACAAATGGGTCTAAAGACAGGCTTGGCTTTGACCTAAATGCTTTTAGAGCAGGTCTAAGTCGCGAAGCAGCTTATGCATCACTCATAGGCTCACATCTGTATGTATCAACACAGCTTCCTATCTCCCCACCCTGACAATGCCGCCATTATTGTGTTACATAAAATGATTGTGTATCGCAATCATCTGTGAATACCAAAGATCGATAAAAATGAATTAAAACCTAGTCTGATTTCCTGTCTTGTTGAGTTGATTGTGCACATTGATGTCCAATCGACACCCGTTTCTCGACAGCTTCTTTCCTCAGAATGGGAGGAGTGTGGTAGCTGTGTTAGTCCACTCTTAAGGTTATCAATAGAAATCAAACAAAATAAAACATGGAAAAGAAAATAAGATGATACCTTTTTTATTGGACATAACTTAATACATTTCTTGATTAGCTTTCGAAGGTTGCCCTTCTTCGTCAGATCGGAAATAAGCAAATGTGCTAGCTGACAGTGTATATAAGTGAAAACATTCAAGCATTACTATGACAGTCTGACAGGGTGGGAGGATGGGGGTGGGTCGGAGGTATGCATGGGGACATCAAAGCATGTCATTGATATTCTAACAGGATGGGTGTGGATAGGTGAGGGGAGGGTGATCAACAGAGACATACAGCTTTATGGTTTATAATGGGCTAGGAACCCCAGATCCTTGTTAAGTCCTTTCTGTTGGGTGTTAAAATATTCAATCATTCTGACTTCAAAGGTCTTACGTTCTTGTATGGTTTTAAAGTTACCTTTCAGGATTCTCACTGTGAAGTCACTGGTACAGTGTCCTGGTCCTGTAAAATGTTGACCAACAGGCGTGGGAACCCTGCTGGCACCAGTATTGTTCATATGATGTCTATGTAAATTGAATCTTGTCTTAAGCATCTGGCCTGTTTCTCCAATATAGCATCCTTCGTTACATTTTTTACACTGAATGATATATACCACATTGGAAGATGAGCAAGTGTGGGAATGGGAGAAAACCCTTAGTAAGTTAGGTCTCACCTCTTGTTTTTAAACATATCTGGGATATTTTCCCCTATTTTTGTATTTCCTTATTACCTCCTGCCCTCTGACTCAGCCTCAGCCACTACATCATCACTCATTGGTCAGGGCCCACTGCTCCTTTTGGTTTGTAGCTAGTGTGGATTTTAAGTCTGGCCACTGGGTGTCACTGCTAGACAAAAGCTGGGACTCCCTCACTCGAGGGGCGGGGCTGTGAATGCTGGCTCAGCTGGCCCCGGGGAACAGAAGCCTATCCTGGGATTTAAACTAGTTTTATCTGCATGGCAGCGCTGCTTCTGAGCCACTCAACTGATCCCCCCGCCCCCCCTACTGGGCTTTAATTCACTAATCTGGTTCATAGGATAAATTTAGACACCACTTCTTTTTATATGTATGTGTTCTGAATTCAAGCAACAGATTACTTGAAGGCTCAAGAGCTTTACTCTTGGTTTTGTGTCAGAGAAACATTCGCTTCTGGCTCCACCGAACAAATGAAGAAAGTGTGGGAAATGGGCTGAAAACTAAACACTGTTTATTTTTTGATTCAATTATCCTAAATCCTCTTTTGTTCCTGGAGCCAGAACAGAAAAAGGAACAGCTCCTGTTATTAGAGGGATGGGTTTCTCAGATGCTTTGCAGATGTCTTGGCCCTGCCTGTGCTCATTGCTGTATTGCTGATGAAGAAGGGCTACCTTCGAAAGCTAATCAAAAAATGTATTAAGTTAGTCCAATAAAAGAGGTATCATCATTTTTTTCTCTGTTTTATTTTATTTTATTTCTATTGATTACCTTTAAAAGTGGACTAACACGGCTACCACATAACGTGAGCAGACACTAAGGCACCTGCTTTCTCAAATTTCTCCTGGAGGCACACCTAGTTCAATATTACCACAAGGAATATGCGTGAAATAGATTTGCATATATTGAAAACCCATGGTATGCAAATCTATCTTATCCACATACATTGAGGAACTCCTGAAACCCAACTGGCTAGAGGTATCTCCAAGGAAGGGTTAAGAAGTACTGTCTTAAAGGAAAAAATTCATCGTTAGGCATCCCAGGCTTTACCCCTCACATCACACAGCTAAGGATTGTCTGTGTTTATCCCAGGATTTACCCCTCACTCCCCCCCCCCATAGCTAAGGATCCTCTGTGCATATCCCAGGATTTACCCCTCACTCCCCCCCCTGCACACACCTAAGGATCCTCTGTGCTTATCCCAGGCTTTACCCCTCACTCCCCCTCCCCCCCCCACACAGCTAAGGATCCTCTGTGCTTATCCCAGGCTTTACCCCTCACTCCCCCCCCCCCTGCACACACCTAAGGATCCTCTGTGCTTATCCCAGGCTTTACCCCTCACTCCCCCCCCCCCCCCCACAGCCAAGGATCCTCTGTGCTTATCCCAGGCTTTACCCCTCACTCCCCCCTCCCCCCCCTCCCCCCCCCCCCCACACAGCTAAGGATCCTCTGTGCTTATCCCAGGCTTCACTCCTCACTCCCCCCCTGCACACACCTAAGGATCCTCTGAGCTTATCCCAGGCTTTACCCCTCACTCCCCCCCACAGCTAAGGATCCTCTGTGCTTATCCCAGGCTTTACCCCTCACTCCCCCCTCCCCCCCCCCCCCCCCCCCACAGCTAAGGATCCTCTGTGCTTATCCCAGGCTTCACTCCTCACTCCCCCCCCCCCAGCACACACCTAAGGATCCTCTGTGCTTATCCCAGGCTTTACCCCTCACTCCCCCCTCCCCCTCCCCACACACAGCTAAGGATCCTCTGTGCTTATCCCAGGCTTCACGCCTCACTCCCCCTCCCCCCGCACACACCTAAGGATCCTCTGTGCTTATCCCAGGCTTTACCCCTCACTCCCCCCCACAGCTAAGGATCCTCTGTGCTTATCCCAGGATTTACCCCTCACCCCCCCCCCCACACACACACAGCTAAGGATCTTATGTGCTTATCCCAGGCTTTACCCCTCACTCCCCCCCCCTGCACACACCTAAGGATCCTCTGTGCTTATCCCAGGCTTTACCCCTCACTCCCGCTCCCCCTCCCGACACACAGCTAAGGATCCTCTGTGCTTATCCCAGGCTTCACGCCTCACTCCCCCTCCCCCCCCCCGCACACACCTAAGGATCCTCTGTGTTTATCCCAGGCTTTACCCCTCACTCCCCCCCACAGCTAAGGATCCTCTGTGCTTATCCCAGGATTTACCCCTCACCCCCCCACACACACACAGCTAAGGATCTTATGTGCTTATCTCAGGATTTACCCCTCACTCCCCCACAGCTAAGGAACTTTTGGGTTTATCCCAAGTTTCTTGGATTCTGCTACTCCCGTTTTACCTCCACTGTCTCCAGTGGGTGGCTGTTGCATGCATCTGCCACTTTTTTTTTTTTTTTAGGAAGAAAAAAATAGATCTGTTTATCAGATTCTTGCTGCCTTGAATAAAGTGTGTGAAGCTTTCTCTCCCCTCTGCCTCTCTTTAGTATGCAGCTGCGAATTATATTCATTACAGATTTGTAATTTACGGTGAGAATACAGCATGAATGAATTTGATAAGACTGGAGAACAGGAGAGTTATGTTTTCCCTGTGAAATATACTGATTGGAAAATGAAAAAGGAGACATTGGAGCTAGACCTGAGGCTTTGTTCTGTGGGTGCATATACATATCGGGGTTCCTGACTCAGCATACATTCTAAAAGGAATAGGTCTCTGGTAATACCAGCCTTAGTGAGTGAAGTGTCAGGAGCAAATCTGTTCCCTCTTATCCTTAGATCCAAGCTTACCACACCCTAAATAATAGCAAGAACGAACTCCACAACCAAGTATTATAAAAATAGAGTGTGCCTTTATTTATAATAGCAGCCAAGATAATGTGCAAAGAAGGCAAGAATAAAGACACAGGAAGTCTTATCATAGAAACAGCTCAGAGTAAATGCACATAAATCCCTAACTAGACTCCTACATAAAAGAGTCACACTGAGCCCACAGCACTTATACAAAAGTACATGGTACACATACAACCTGATGCAGACTTCTAGCCGGTGGCAGCATGTTTCTCAGATGGTCAATCAGCTTGTAAATGCCAGTTATCGGTGCCTTTGACATACGTGGGTGCCACCGTTCTCTCATAGTTATAATAATTATTATTATAAGCATTTTTATAGCGCTACCAGATGCACGCAGCGCTGAACATCTGACACAAAGAGACAGTCCCTGCTCAAAAGAGCTTACAATCTAAATAATACAGACAGACAAGACAGATACGGGGGATGAAAAGTAATGGCTAATGAAGTAATAGGTGATGAAGAGTAATGGGTGAGAAGGAAGGAAGGGACAAAGGGAGGGCAATTGAGTATTGCCTAGGAGCTAAAAGCAGCAGTGAAAAGGTGGGTTTTCAGCATAGATTTGAAAACAGGTAGAGATGGAGCTAAACGTATAGGTTCAGGAAGTCTATTCCAGGCATAAGGTGCCGCGAGAGAAAAGGAACGAAGCCTGGAGTTAGCAGTGGAGGAGAAGGGGGACGATAAGAGAGATTTGTCCAGTGAGCGGAGTTCACGGGGAGGAACGTAGAGAGAGATAGGGAAGGTGCTAAGAAAGAGGCTTCCTCTGACTGGTGCTCTTCATTTATATGTCACCTTCTCTGGGAAAAGGTAACCAGCAGCAAATAAAGAAGTTTTAATAAATTCTGTTAGAGCAGAAGTGGGTAACCTTGGTCCTCAAGGGCTGCAACCCAGTTGGGTATTCTGAGGATTTCCCCAATCAATAGGCATGAGATCTATTGGCATGCGCTGCCTACATTGTATGCAAATAGATCTCTCATGCATATTCATTGGGGAAATCCTGAAAACCCGACTGGGTTGGGGTCATCGAGGCAGTGTTGTAGCTACTGGGGGCCTGGGCCCCCCAATTGGCTCTGGGGCCCCTGATTTGGCTGGAGGGGGTCCCAACCCCTGCCAGCTGAAGCATTTGTCCCCTGCTGGTCTCACCGCGTTGCCCTGCTCTTCTCAGTCACACCGTGTACGCTCATTTTAGTATCTAGGTTTAAAAAAAAAAGGTTTGGTTCGGACAAGTCACTGGAGGAAAAGTCCATAGGCTGCTGTTGAGGCAGACATGGGGAAACCACTGCTTGCTCTCGGATTGATAACATGGAATATTGCTACTATTAGGGTTTCTGCCAGGTTCTTGTGATCTGGCTTGGCCACTGTTGGAAACTGGATACTGGGCTAGATGGACCACTGGTCTGACCCAGTATGGCTACTCTTATCTTCTTATGATCTGGGTTACATACATTATGAACTTAAGAAGGAGGCGCTTTTGGGCACCCTAAGATCTCCTTTCCCCCCCAGCACTTCCTGTAACTTACCGTCCTCCACCCTGAAATCTCCCTATCCCAGCACTGTCACCCCCTTTGACTTACACTCTGTCTCCCACACTGCCGTGCTACCTTCTCTGTGTGTTTTCCCAGTGCGCACGGTGTCCCTCTGGAGCTATAAGTACCAGGTGTGAATATTTTAAGAAGAAAGCCATGTGGTTAAGGTACTATTTCTTGTTCCTTCAATAGACCTATACATAGCAGAGAGGGATTTGCTAAAATAGTTATTTGTTTTCATTAACAGCCTTAATCTGAGTCATTTCATCTAGCTGTTCCTCCCCACGCAGAGTGTGTCTCGTTCTGCCCACCTCAGGCCCTGGGTATTTGCAACCAAAATAAAAACTGAGTCATTCTGTGTAGAAGAGTGAAATAAGGTTTTAGGAAGCTGAAGTACGAAATTTCATTTCAGCATTTGCTCCCATTGACTTATATTGTGCAGGAGCATGTTTTCTTCCTTCCTACAGCTGTACTGCTGAGTCCCTACAGATTTGAAAGGTGAGACTAGGCACTTCGTATTTCTGGGGGGGGGGAGGCAAGGGGCTGATGCTAGGAGAGGAGGACAGATCCCCTGAGGAGGCAAGTAGCAAGGTCATCTACAGGAGGGCAGATCTGAAGGTATAGGGTTGCAGGAGAGCAGGGTCTCAGACTTAAGTGGAGACATTAGGAATGGGTAGGAGACCAAGGGAAGACACTGTGGCTGAGTATTGGAAATGTAAGTGGGGACCTGGGGTCTTGAGAGGGATTCTGAGTGAGGACTAAGAAATTGACCAGGAATTAAAAAAAAACAATGGGGATGGTTTGAGGGGCTGTGGACAGGGGGCTAGTCTTTGAATAATACAAATGGGAGAGGTAAAAAGAGGGCATGGGGGTAAGATGTAAGAAAAGGGACTGGAGGTGGGAAGGGGTTGACTGCTGGGCAGACTTCTACGGTCTGTGCCGTGAGCAAGGCAAGGACAAATCAAACTCGGGTACAAAGTATCACATACCATGTAAAAAGAGTTTATCTTGTTGGGCAGACTGGATGGACCGTACAGGTCTTTATCTGCCATCATTTACTATGTTACTCATTGGGGTTCTACATGGAATGTTGCTACTAATTGGGATTCCGGAATCTTGTAACTCTTTAGGATTCCAGAATCTTCACAATCTTTAGTACAGGAACAGTGCTGGACAGACTTCTACAGTCTGTGCCCTGAGAAAGGCAAGGACAAATCAAACTCAGGTATACATATAAAGTATCACATACCATGTAAAATGAGTTTATCTTGTTGGGCAGACTGGATGGACCGTAAGGTCTTTATCTGCCATCATTTACTATGTTACTATTTCTAAGTGTTAATCTGAGTCTGATCGGCAGAGCAGCCCATTTCATTCAACGCCTGTGATATCACATGCCTTAGTATGTCACAGCCAAGTAAAATGACCTTTTCACCAGCCACTTAGGAAGATGTGGACAAGCTGAATCATTAGGAGTCAAGGAGCTGTCTCATTCGGAGCAAAATGTACAACTGTTTCTCAATTACAGAATGAGGGATTGGGGAAAACTGCGGAGTAGGGATTTGGTGATGGAAGAGAGCTGCACGTTGATAAAATACTGCTCAGCGAAAAGCGATGATCTGTTCCAAATGCTGTGCTAGGGATGTGAATATGTTAAAGATACCATCAATCGTTTTGCAGATTGGTTAAATAAATGTTCTCGGTGAATACAATGGAAAGCGTATGATATTTCTCAAAGGCAGAAATATACACCGTTTCGAACACCGTGCCTCTGTCAGCTTTCTAACAATGAGATGTGAGACGCACTGACTGAAACTAAACCTGCTGATTTGGGTTTTGATAAACTGCCAGACTTCACTTTTGAGTTTGATTGTGGACTGGCATTTGTTTGGACCTGGAGGTATATACTGATAGGAGCCAACTTTTCAAAATTATTGGGGGTGCTAAGCCCAATGGAAATGACCCCTCCCTGGACACATACAAGGAATTTTCTCAATATTTTGGGGGTGCTCAAGTACCCACAGCACCCACAGAGTCGGCTCCAACGCTGAAGGCGTTTTACAGAAGAATCTAGCCAGCTAATGAAGGAGATAGCCATTTAGATGCACAGGGCTGAAAACTGAACCCAGAAGAATGGCAGTTGAAACTCAGCACTGGAGCAGCAAGTAGGTACATAAGTATTGCCATACTGGGAAAGACCAAAGGTCCATCAAGCCCAGCATCCTGTTTCAAACAGTGACCAATCCAGGTCACAAGCACCTGGCAGAAACCCAAATAGTAGCAACAACCCATGTAGAACCCCAAAGAGCAGCAAGATTCTAGAATTCTAAAGAAAAACAAGATTCCATTCAGAATTTCAAAGTGTAGCAGCATTCCATGTAGAACCCCAAAGAGTAGCAAGATTCCATTCAGAATCCCAAGTACATAAGTGTTGCCTCACCGGAACAGACCAAAGGTCCATTAAGCCCAGCATCCTGTTTCCAACAGTGGCCAATCCAGGTCACAAATACCCAGCAAGATCCCAAAAATGTGCAAAACATTTTATACTGCTTATCCCAGAAATAGTGGATTTTCCCTAAGTCCATTCAATAACGGTCTATGGACTTTTCCTTTAGGAAGCCGTCCAAACCTTTTTTAAACTCCGCTAAGCTAACTGCCTTTACCACATTCTCTGGCAACGAATTCCAGAGTTTAAATTTACTACATTGTAGCTTGATCGCATGCCCCCAGCCCTAGGGATGTTCATGTGTTGGAAACTCCAGTAATTTGGAATGTCAGGACGGTGCTGGGCAGATTTTTGCAGTCTGTGTCCCGTCAAATGACAAGATGGATTTGGATAGGCTGGAGTGGGCTTTGTTGGCCACGTCAGTAGCTGGAACCTAAGGCTAGGGCTGGGCGGACTTCTATGGTCTTTGTCCCAGAAATGCCACAAAGAAAGACAATGATCAAGTATTTTATATCACATTCATTGTTGGTTTAATCATGACTGGATAATGAGTATGACTGTTGGGTAGACTGGATGGACCGTTCAGGTCTTTATCTGCCATCATTTACTAAGTGATCTCAGTTCCTGAGCGAGCTGTGGCCTCCAATCAACAAATTGTCGTTGCAATGTTTCAACTAGATAGAAGGGGGAGATAGGTCTAAGAATGAAGGGATGAGGATGACGGATGAATTCTCGGTAATTATTAATGGAAGCTAGTATTAGTGCTGCAGGAACTGATCGATCTGGAAAGAACAGGAAATAACTGCCACCCTCCCCCCCACCACCACCACCAAAAAAATATCCTGCTACATTACTGCCCTGTGGTCTTTTTCTTCATTTTCCAATCTCCAGAGGCTTTTGAGGTTTCCCTTATCATTACGTTCTTTCAGAGGGATTAACTATATTCAATGACAGACCTCATCACTTCATCACTGAGGACGTGATGCTCATTCAAGTTCCAAATCCTTCTTAGAGGCAGGAAGCTTAGCATGGGTTCTGCACACGTTTCTGCTCGTGTTTGGCCATGTCTATAGACCCAAGAACACCTTGCACGGTTATCTATATCCAATGGTAATGAAGGTATTGTCTGTTAAAACTGGGTATGAAGAAGAAAACAGAAGTCTGAAGTCTGAGTGTTTTCCAACCCTTGGGCTTTAGCACAGTCTGAGGAGCAGTATAAAGTTAACTTGTTCTTCTGCACCTAGCGTTAGTGAGGGTTTTATCATATGCCAATTTCTTTTTTTTGAGCCAGCAGGAAGGAACCCGAGATACATGAGGGGAAGGACAGAGGCCGTGCACCGAGAAGGAAACCACTGAGCAGACTAGACTAGACCAGTCTATTGCCCCCTTGTGGGTCATGTTCTTGTGTTCTTGTAACACTTCCAGTTCCTGCTGGTTTCAGAAGCGATAGCGTGGACCAGGAATGAAACCCAAATTTGAACTTGGCAATGCAGAAAACAGGAAGCAGTCGCTTTTTGGATCTGTCCTTAAGATTAGAATATATATTAGGTTTTTATTCTACAGGGTGGTATTCAACTGTGTGCTAACGCTTCTTCTTTCACAGTTCCCTTCCCCCTCTTATACTGTTCTATGAACCTGCTGCAGAAAACACAGTGGTTTTACAACTGGTCTGTGGGGGCTCCAGTTTTAACCCTTGAGTTCCTGAAGCCAAGTTGATGATGATCTTGCCCAGTGCATTAAAGCATCTGGTTCCGAGCATGCTGGGCTCGACTGTCCATCACCCTCCACCCTTCCCAGAATGGCGAGAGAGTGGGCATTTTGCTTCCAGAGTACATCTCATGGCTCATCCAAGCTGCCTTTTAATCTTAGTGAGCCAGAGAGCACACAACTGTTGGCCGATTTTGGGCATCCTCAACTGCTTTCCGACGCGGGGACGACCAAAGTTCCCGGGGTCATGGCGGAAGCATAGCGAAGGCGGGACCGGGGTGTGCTTAAGAGATGGGCATCCTCGGCCGATAATCGAAAAAAGAAGGGCGTCCCTGACGAGCATTTAGCCGATTTTACTTGGTCCATTTTTTCTTGCGACCAAGCCTCAAAAAGATGCCCGAACTGACCAGATGACCACTGGAGGGATGAGCTCCCCTTACTCCGCCAGTGGTCACCAACTCCCTCCCACCCTAAAAAAAAACTTTTAAAACATTTTTGCCAGCCTCAAATGTCATACCCAGCTCCATCACAGCAGTATGCAGGTCCCTGGAGCAGTTTTAGTGGGTACTGCAGTGCACTTCAGCCAGGCGGACCCAGCCCCCCCCCCCCCCCACTACCTGTTACACTTGTGGTGGTGGTAAATGTGAGCCCTTCAAAACCCACCCGAATCCCACTGTACCCACATGTAGGTGCCCCTCTTCACCCCTTAGGGCTATGGTAGTGGTGTACAGTTGTGGGGAATGTTTTTTTTTTGGGGGGGGGGGGGGGCTCAGCACCGAAGGTGAGGGAGCTATGCATCTGAGAGCAATTTCTAAAGTTCACTGCAGTGCCCCCTAGGGTGCCCGGTTGGTGTCCTGGCATGTGAGAGGGACCAGTGCACTATGAATGCTGGCTCCTATCATGACCAAATGACTTGGATTTGGTCGTTTTTGAGATGGATGTCTTTGGTTTCCATTATTGCCGAAAACCGAGGACAACCATCTCAACATTTAGGTCGACCATCTCTAAGGTCGACCTAAATGTTGAGATTTGAGCGTCCCCGACTGTATTATCGAAACAAAAGATGGCCGCCCATCTTGTTTCGATAATACGGGTTTCCCCGCCCCTTCGCGGGGACATCCTATGAGGACGTCCTCAGGAAAACTTGGGCGCCCCATTCGATTATGCCCCTCCACATCCACCCTCCCTTCAGGACGAAGTAAGTGCACTGTGATACCGAGCCCACACTTCTCCCACGTTAGATGACGGGGAAACACAACACATGTAGCTTTTCATTTTGAAAGCTTGGTGCATTGTTTTTGCGAGAACAGCAGGAGCAAATATCTATGGAGACTCTTTCCTTAAGCAGTTTTTCAAAGGGAGAATATCCACAGACCTTCCCTTTGAAAACAGGTGCCAACTCTGTGGATGTTATCATCTGCATAGCTTTGAAAATTCCCCCCTCTATGTGCAGCGGGGATGCATTTCTAGTTCCTCCTAAAACTGTGTAAAGAAATGATTAATATCTCTGTGAAATCTTGGACATAATCACACTGTTCTGGAAAACAAAATGGATAACGAGAACCAACAGACTGATCAGTTGCATGTAAAAAAATGCAAACCCGCTCGTGTTAGTCATCTGTGACTCTTGGTGAACCAGCTGTCCTGTGTACGTCAGTCAGTTCACACATGCTGTCAATGAGCATCTAACCATGAAGGCTTTCTCCTCAGTGCAGGAGCCTGGGAGCCAGGAAACCCTGACCGTGAGCGTTGGACTTCTGCACACACAGTCCGGATGTTGTGGGCACTTTGTTCATCCGCTTACCTCGCAGTGAAAACTAAAGACCTAATCTAGAGGTCTGTGTTTGATACGATTACTATTATGGACAAGATAATTTTATGAAAGGGTTGCATTGGGGAAATTTCCAAGAAAGGAGGTGTCTGTTAAAGACCTCAAATGTGATCCCCTCTCTGCAAATATTCTATATTATATCGGACCAGCAGAAGGTGGGTATAATTTGAGCCAAAAGAGTTTGTCCAAATTATACCCACTTTCCGATGGACCAGTTTAATACAGAATATTTGCAGTGAGAGGATCACATTTGAGACTGATTTTTACTCTCACCGATATATTTCCGTATATTACAGTGGAGGAGTAGCCTAGTGGTTAGTGCAACAGGCTTTGATCCTGGTGAACTGGGTTCAATTCTCACTGCAACTCCTTGTGACTCTGGACAAGTCACAACCCTCTATTGCCCCAGGTACAAAATAAATACCTGTATAAAATATGTAAACCGCTTTGATTGTAACCACAGAAAGCTGGTATATCAAGTCCTATCCCCATAAATTACCACATCTATTTGAGTCAATAATTTATAAGGTAAGCAGACCGGAGGGAAAGAGCAACGCAAACAGAGCAAGCTCAAAGAAACAGGGCTATGGCCACAGAGGACTAAAATCTAGAGTTACCATATGTCCTCTTTTGACAGGACATGACCTCCTTTTGGACTTCCTCTAGGATTATTAGTTTTTAAGAAAACATCCTCTTTCTGAAGTGATACGGTCATTTTCCCCCTGGATTCTATATACTGCGACATGAGTTGTGCAAACAAATCAGGTGGTAATCGAACTTAATTATCTTAAGCCAATCAGCGCTGATAATTGCCGCATAACAATGATTGACACTAATTGGTATTAATTAGAATTTACACACACAGCTATCTAAGGCGCGTAGGAACTTACGTCTGTACAACACACATCAGAATGGAATTACCACCCGGCTACCATGTGTCCAGGGACGTAATTCCATTTTTGATACGGATCCAAAACAGACGGTAGAAATTTTCTATCGCATGGCGCTTACCCGGTGGTAACCGGCAGTGTGCTTTCTGAGCATAAGGAGGTGTGGTAGCCGTGTTAGTCCACGTTTCAAGGTAATCAATAGAAATAAAACAAAATAAAACATGGAAAAGAAAATAAGATGATACCTTTTTTATTGGACATAACTTAATACGTTTCTTGATTAGCTTTCGAAGGTTGCCCTTCTTCGTCAGATCGGAAATAAGCATTTCTCATAGTGCCAATCAGGATGTCACCTCTGTGGGGCAGCACTTTACAAAACCAGAACTGTACCAGTGATTTCATGGTAAGAATCCTGAAAGGGAACTTTAAAACAATACAGGAAAGTAAGACCTTTGAAGTCAGAATGATTAAATATTTTGACACCCACCAGACAGGATTTAACAAAAATCTGGGTTTTTTAGCCCATTGTCACCCTCCTGTCTCCATGCACATCTCACCTATCCACCCCCATCCTGTTAGACTGTCACTGAAATGCTTTGATGTTCCCATGCATATCTCCTGGTCTCTCACCTATCCACCCCCATCCTGACTGTCACTGAAATGCTTTGATGTTTCACTTATATATACTGTCATCTACCAACATTTGCTTATTTCCGATCTGACGCAGAAGGGCAACCTTCGAAAGCTAATCAAGAAATGTATTATGTCCAATAAAAAAGATATCATCTTATTTTCTTTTCCACGTTTTATTTTGTTTTATTTCTATTGAGCGTAAGGAAAGACCAGCGTTAACTTCTCAAGAAACCAGGCAAATCTTGCAGGAGAGACATAATCTGAACTATTCAGCTGGAAGATGCGTGTGAAAGGGTTAGAAAGAAAGTGACAAATGACATTAGGAAATTCTAAGCATAATTAGATGAGACATCTTAGGTTTGATTTGACCTAGATAATAAGCCGTACTTACTAACACAGTGTTAGACTTTGCAGCCTCCTGTTAAAGAAATAGACCTACAGAACGAGAGAAAATGAACCTGACACGTCTGTAACTAATGTTAATTCTTGGTGCAGCCAAGCAACAAGCTACTGATGTGACTTCTTTCCTTACCCAGAACAGAGACTGTGGTTTCACTGTTTACTCTTACGTTCCATTGAAATGACTTGCTTTTCACAGTAAGTGTGCGAGCTCACATTGCCAAGCCATTTGAATTTAATTGCCCTGGCTTGCCTGCAGTAAACACCCATGGAATATTTACTAAACTCAGTTCAACTAACCTTGATTTATTTAATGTTACTTTGTGCAATCACATTTATCATGCAAATAACAGTAGGTAGTTGAATACAGTTACTGCCAGTGGGATCTTCTGCAGAGTCAGGCCAGATCACTGACCCAGAACTTTTTGAATTGCAGCAAATTTTCTCTTGATGGATTTTGTCACAATTCGAGGCTCCAGAGACGGGGCAAGGGAACCGCACACCCTTGATATTTTGTGAACGTGTTATGTTATCTGATTTTATTATTTATTTGTTACATTTGTATCCCACGTTTTCCCACCTCTTTGCAGGCTGAATGTGGCTTACATATTACCGTTAACGGCGTTAACCGATTCCGGTCTGAACAAATACATGGCATGAATGAATGGATACAGTGATATTGTGGTGGAATGAAGTACTACTACTACTACTTAACATTTCTAGATCGCTACTAGGGTTACGCAGCGCTGTACAAAATAAACAAAGAAGGACGGTCCCTGCTCAAATGAGCTTACGATCTAAAGAACGAAATGTCAAGTTGGGCAGTCTAGATTTCCTGGGTAGAGGTGTAGAGGTTAGGTGCCGAAGGCGACATTGAAGAGGTGGGCTTTAAGCAGAGATTTGAAGATGGGGAGGGAGGGGGCCTGACGTATGGGCTCGGGAAGTACATATATGGTAGGTAGAATTGGGGGGATCTTAGAGAGGGAGAGGGAAGGAAGGGTCAGGTAATGTTCATAACGATCTTTGGTTACATTGTGTCGCAAGTGTCCAGGTATATTACGTTGGGTCAGTGGGGTATGCTCTTCTGAACAGGTCTGTCTTTAGTGCTTTCCGGAAGTTTAGATGGTCGAGCGTAGTTTTTACTGCTTTTGGCAGTGCGTTCCATAGTTGTGCGCTTAAGTAGGAGAAGCTGGATGCATAGATGGATTTGTATTTGAGACCTTTATTGTTTGGGTAGTGGAGGTTTAGGTATGATTGTGTAGATTTTGTGGTGTTTCTGGTTGGCAGGTCGATGAGGTCTGTCATGTATCCCGGTGCTTCGCCGTAAATTATTTTATGAACAGTCATGCAGATTTTGAAAGTGAAACGTTCTTTGATTGGTAGCCAATGCGGTTTTTCTCGGAGTGGTTTGGCGCTGTCAAAGCTCGTTTTTCCAAATATCAGCATGGCTGCTGTGTTTTGGACGGTCTGAAGTTTTTTTATGATTTGATTTTTACATCCCGCATAGATTCTGTTACAGTAGTCTGCGTGGCTTAGTACCATTGACTGTATCAGATTGCGGAATATTTCCCTCAGAAAGAGTGGTTTCACGCATTGAGTTTCCACATTGAGAAAAACATTTTCTTTATAGTGGATTTCGCTTGGGTCTCTAGTGATAGGTTACGGTCGATTGTTACTCCGAGAATTTTCAGGCTGTCTCAGATAGGGAGGGTGTGTCCTGGGGTGTTAATGTTTGTGGATTTGTATGTATTGTATTGGGATGAGATGATGAGATAGTGTTTTTTTCTCTGTATTGAGTTTGTTTGCCACAAGAGAGTTCACTTTTATTCTTCCTGAGAGCGGGATTCATCCAGTCTGCTCGTTCATTCCTGTTACAGTGCTACACAACCTTCACTTCTCAGTCTGTGCTTATTCCAGACTTTCTTAAGTACATACATGAGATGTCTCTGTTGTGCAATCGGTTAACGCATTTGGCTATTAACTGAAAGGTTGGTGGTTCAAGCTCACCCAGGGATGGCATTGGGGGGGGGGGGGGGGGTTCGAGTTTCTGCCAGGTACTTGTGACCTGGCTTGGCCACTGTTTGGAAAACAGGATACTGGGCTAGATGGACCATTGGTCTGACCCAGTATGGCTACTCATATGTACATAAGTGTTGCCACACTGGGACAGATCAAAGGTCCATCAAGCCCAGAATCCTGTTTCCAACAGTGGCCAATCCAGGTCACAAATACCTGGCAGAGACCCAAAGAGTAGCAACATTCCATGTAGAACTGCAAAGAATAGCAAGATTCTGGAATCCTAAAGAGTAACAAGATTCCATGTGGAACCCCAAAGAGCAGCAACATTCCATTTAGAATCCTAAGTACATAAGTATTGCCATACTGGGACAGATCGAAGGTCCATCAAGCCCAGAATCCTGTTTCCAACAGTGGCCAATCCAGGTCACAAATACCTGGCAAGGCCCCAAAACAGTACAATACATTTTATGCTGCTTATCCTAGAAATAAGCAGTGGATTTTCCCCAAGTCCATTTTAATAACGGCGTATTATCACCCCTACCACTGCAATTTCCCCACCCCTAGCTGTCTGTTCGTCTGTCCAATTTAGATTGTAAGCTCTGTTGAGCAGGGACTCTCTTTTCATGTTAATTTGTACAGCGCTGCATAAGTCTAGTAGCGCTATAGAAATGTTTAATAGTAGTAGTAGAAGCCATCCAAACCTTTTTTAAAAACCCTGCTAAGCTAACTGCTTTTACTATGTTCTCTGGCATCAAATTCCAGAGTTTAATTACACGCTGAGTGAAGAAATATTTTCTCCAATTTGTTTTAAATTTACTACTTTGTAGCTTCATTGCATGTCCCCTAGTCCTAGTATGTTTGGAAAGAGTAAACAAGTGATTCACGTCTACCCGTTCCACTCCACTTAGTATTTTATATACCTCCATCATATCTCCCCTCTGTTATTGTTATGAGTGTGTGTGGGGTGGGGGAGGTGGGTTCCAGTTGGTTCTGTGACCCAGGTGATACTAAAACCCTTTCAGCTGAAGATGAAATTTTCTATCATGGCTTTTCAGGAGCATAAAAGCCTAGGGCTAGATATTCAGTTGCTGGCAGTGAAGCGTTCTTTTATCTGCCAGCGCCGTTTTTCCCAGATATTCAATGTCATATCTGGGTTTATGCGGCTGGCTATATCAAAACGTATATAAATGAAGGATTTATGTCAATTTTTGCTTTATTGGATGTACTTAATGCATTTGTAGCATCTTGGAGCAGGCAATCCACAGACGTGGATGAACACAAACCCCCCCGAAAGTCAAAACAATCAAATGAAGAGTGGGAAGTGGATCAATGACTTCAGGGAAACAAGGTTACGATAGTAAAGAGAATAACTTTATTCACAGACTCTGTGAATAAAGTTATTCCCATTTGTAGCATCTTGTACATACTTAATATTTCCTGTAGAAAGTTGTATGTTATTCAGTGGCGTAGCTACAGGGGGCCATGGGGGCCTGGCCCCCCCCCCCTCAAATTGACTCCAGGTCCCCCGGTTTGGCTGGCGGGGGTCCCCAACCCCCACCTGCTAAGGCGTTTGTCCCATGCTGGTCATACATTGTCTGGTTCCCTGTCCTGAGTTCAGCGCCATGCATGCTCATTTTAATGAAATTGAGCATGCTCACGCATGGTGAGCTTCATTAAAATGAGCATGCATGGCGCTGAAAACAGGACAGGGCGCCAGGCAATATAAGACCAGCGTGGGACAAACGCCTTAGCTGGTAGAGGTTGAGGACCCCCAACAGTCAAGGTACCTTCCACAGTGGTGGGGAGGGTGGCGGTGGCGGCTGCAGGTGGGGGAGAGCAGCAGCGGCGGCGGGGGGGGGGGGGGGCAGAGGTAGCAGTGGGGAGGCAGGCCAAAATGTGCCCCCCCCACTTTGGGCTCTGATCCCCCCCTCCCATCGAGGTCTGGCTATGCCCCTGATGTTATTATATTTATTATGATGGTTATGGATGATATTGGTGCAGATGGAGGGGGAGGGGGGTGGTAGGTCTGCGCTTTTAAAAAACATAAGCGTTGTGATGATGGTTCTTGACTCAGCCATGTGTGAACTGAGCACCCTTCAAAAAATTTTAACAAAACAATTTTTTAAAACATAATTAGTAATGCATTATGAGAGTTTGTAGGGTGAAATGTTTTCATTATTACTGAATAGGTTTAATGGAATATTTTGTACTTAAATATATTTGTTTAATTTTTAAGGTATTGGGGTAAAAATCATTTTCTCCTAAATTGATGGTAAAGAGAAAGAAATGACAGGTTTTAGCAGTCTGTTGGATATGTGAAGAGAAAGAGAGAGAGGAGTCAAAGATGACCCCAAGGTTATGAGCTGATGAGACAGGGAGGATGAGAGTGTTATCCACAGAGATAGAGAATGGAGGGAGAGGTGGGTTTAGGGGGAAAGATAAGAAGCTCAGTCTTGGCCATGAATCATCCAGGCAGTAATGTCAGATAGGCAGGCTGAGACTTGGGCCTGGATTCCTGCTGAAATTTCTGGTGTGGAGAGGTAGATCTGGGACTCATCAGCATAAAGGTGATCACTGAAAACCATGGGAGGAGATTTGAGCACCAAGGGAAGAAGTACATATGGAGAAAAGAAGAGGTCCCAGGACACATCCCTGAGGTACACCAACTGATAGTGGGATAGAAGCGGAGGAGGAACCACCAGAACATACACTAAAAGAGTGATGGGAGAGATAAGAAGAAAACCAAGAAAGAACAGAGCCTCAAGTGAGGACAGCGTGTCAAGGAGTAGGTGGTGATCAGCAGTGTCAAAAGCAGAAGATAGATTGAGGAGGATGAGGATAGAATAGAGACCAGTGGATCTGGCCAGGAACAGGTCATTGGAGACTTTAGTAAGGGCTGTCTCAGTTGAATGTAGAGGGTGAAAGCCAGATTGAAGTGGGTCAAGAATAGCTTGAGATGAAAGAATGTCAAGTCAAGGGTGGGTGAACAGCGTGTTCAAGTGTCTTGGATAGGAAAGGGAGGATTGAGATGGGGCAATAGTTGGTAGGGTCCAAGGAAGGTTGTTTGAGGGGTGGTGTAATTACAGCATGTTTGAAGGCATCAGGAACAGCTGCAGTGGAAAAGTGAAAGATTGAGGATATTACTCCTCACCGGCCTCCCACTTAGCCATCTATCCCCCCTTCAATCCATTCAGAACGCTGCCGCACGTCTTATATTCCGCCAGAACCGATATACTCATATCACCCCTCTCCTTAAGACACTTCACTGGCTTCCGATCAGATACCGCATACAATTCAAGCTTCTACTCCTTACCTACAAATGCACCCGGTCTGCGGCTCCTCACTATCGCTCTACCCTCATCTCCCCCTATGTTCCCACCCATAACCTCCGCTCACAGGACAAATCCCTCATTTCAGTACCCTTCTCCACCACTGCCAACTCCAGGCTCCGCTCATTCTGCCTTGCCTCACCCTATGCCTGGAACAATCTTCCTCAACCCCTACGCCAAGCCCCCTCCCTACCCATCTTCAAATCTCTGCTTAAAACTCACCTCTTCAATGCTGCCTTCGGCACCTAACCTTTCGAGAAATATAGTATGCCCTATCAGAATGACTCTACACTTGTTATTTAGATTGTACACTTGTCTTTAAATTGTACACCTGTCTTTTAGATTGTAAGCTCCTTGAGCAGGGACCGTCCTTCCATGTTAAATTGTACAGCGCTGCGTAACCCTAGTAGCGCTTTAGAAATGTTAAGTAGTAAGGGATGAAGGTAAGAGAGATAATGCTGCATGGGTGGGAATAGGATCAGAGGTACAGGTAGTCAGTTTGGAGGAGGAAAGAAAATGTGCAGTTTCCTCTTCAGTGATTTCAGAAAAGGACACAGGGGTTGAAAGAGGGTTGACAGAATGGACCGGGGGAAGGAGAGGTGGAGGTGACTTGGTTGAGAATTCAAGGTTAACCTTGTGAACCTTATCATGAAAGTACTCAGCCAGAGCCTGAGGAGAAAGTGAAGGGGAGGGGGGTTAGTGGTGAAGGCGCTTTGAGGAGAGAGTTCAGTGTGGCAAAGAGACGTCGAGGGTTTGAGCCAAGAGAGTTTGTCAAAATGGATGTAGTAGTCCTGTTTGGCAAGTGAAAGAGCAGACTGAAAGGAGGTCAGCAAGAATTTGAAATGTATGAAGTCAGCATGGACACAGGATTTCAGCCAAAGGTGTTCAGCAGATCAGGCACAGGAAGGTAGGTAGCAGATTCTAGAGTTTGGCCAAGGATTGGTAGCATGGAGTGTTGCTACTATTTAGGTTTCTGTCAGGTACTTGTGACCTGGATTTTCCACTGTTGGAAGCAGGATACTAGGCTAGATGGACTATTGATCTGACCCAGTATGGCTGTACCCTTAATATATTCAGTGATTTCATTCTTCAAGAAACATTCGAGCAGTTTTTATTGATGCAGGATTTAGCTTCTCAGATTTAGTATAGCTAAATATCATATGTTTTTCAAGATGTTTCTTTCATATTCCAGTATCTGTTTGGCAAATGAATTTAACATGTCACTTATGTAGGCAAAAACAATCCATCGACTTGCATATTATGTAGATAATTATCATGTTTGCATGACAGCAAATTTTGTGTGTCTGGCTGAGTGTTTGGGGAAACAAACGTTAAAAGGCTTAATCCCCTTTCCCATTCTGTTTATTCTGCTGAAATAGGCCCCTAGTCAGGGCACATACCCAGCAGTCTCACCCGAGACTGCCAGCGTTTTAGCTTTTCCTCTTGAGCCACAACCTCAAGTCCAGATGGAACAAGGACGTCATCGACTTGAAAAGTTGGAGGTCGATATTAAGCTAGTGGTGCTCAGCATTTTTCTGACCACCACCGGTGTTATTCCCAGACACTCGATGCCAGGCAGTCTCCAGGCTTTAGCATTGCATATCTGCTTTTGCGGATCCGGTTAATACATTTAGGGGCCCTTTTACTAAGCTGCATAGGTGTCAATTTGGAGTTACCGCCCGGCTACCTTGTGGCCCTTGCGGTAATTTCATTTTTGACGTGCGTCCGCTATGCGAGCTGGAAAATAACTGTTTTTTTTTTTTGGCATGCAGCAAAAACCGGGTGGTACTCATCATTCTACGCGCGTAGATGATTACTGCATGGTTAACGCGTGAGACCTTACCTCTAAGTCAATGGCTGGCAGTAAGGTGTCAGATCCAAAATGAGCATGTGCCAATTTTGATTTTGCCGCACGTCCATTTTCGGCAAACATTTAAAAAAGGCCTTTTTTTACAGGCGCGCTGAAAAATGGATCTGCGCTCGCCCAAAACACCTTATTAAAAGGACCCCTTATTTAGTTATTTAATGTATTTATTTATTGCATTTGTACCTTGCATTTCCCTTCCTAGTGGCAGGTTCAATGTGGCTTACAGATATTAAAGAGAATAGCAGTTAGTGGGTTCTAAGGCACAGAAGGAAGGGGTGCGGTGTGTTTTCTTTGGGGGGGGGATCAAGTGTTCTCAGTCTGCAGGGGCGTATCTGAACTGCGGCGGTAGGGGGGGCCAGGGCCAGAGTGAGGGGGCACATTATAGCCCCCCCTGCCGCCGCTGCCGCCATTGCCGATCCCCCTCCCCCCAGCCGCTGCCATTGCCGATCCCCCTCCCCCCAGCTGCTGCCATTGCCGATCCCCCCCCCGCCATTGCTGTTGCCTACCTTCGCTGGCGGGGGACCCCAACCCCCACCAGCCGAGGTCCGCGTCCTCCTGCCGCTGCCGGCTGCCTGTAAAAGAATTCCGTCAGCTGGCGGGGGACCCCCAACCCCCGCCAGCCAAGCCGAGGTCCTTTCATTTCTAAAGCTGGCGCCGAAAGTTTCTTCTGAGTCTGACGTCGCTGCACATTGTACGTGCAGGACGTCAGACTGTCTGACGTCCTGCACGTACAACGTGCAGCGACGTCAGACTCAGAAGAAACTTTCGGCGCCAGCTTTAGTGGAAGAAATGAAAGGACCTCGGCTTGGCTGGCGGGGGTTGGGGGTCCCCCGCCAGCGAAGGTAGGCGACAGCAACGGAGGGGGAGGGTTGGCAGCGGTAGGGGGGTCCAGGGCGAAATCTGCGGGGGCCCAGGCCCCTGAGGCCCCACGCAGATACGCCCCTGGTCTTGAGGTGTGATGGTGTCAGGACCAGCTTCACTTCTTCTTTCTTTATTTCCGTTCCTCTTTTTGTTCCAGTTGAGGCTCATGATTGTGGGGGTGTTGTCGGAGTGGTTGTGGGATCTTCAGGAGGGTAGGCTGTTTTGTAGAAGTGGGATTTCATGTGTGTTCTGAATTGTAGGCAGTTCTTGTATTTTAGGTCTCTTGGAAAGGAATTCCAGTTTTTGGTGCATATGTTGGCGAAACTTGACGCATATGAGGTTTTGTATTTTAGGCCTTGGCATTTAGGGAGGTGGAGTGTGAGGTACGATCTTGCGCTTTTAGCCGGTTTAGTCTGATATTCAGTACTTAAGATAGGACTGACTTTTATACGGTCCTATTTATGTAATTAACCTGGCCGGTTAAGTGCCGAATATCGGCTTTGAATCAGCCAAGTACCGATTCCACTGCCAGAAAATCCCTGAAATACAGTTTGCAGTTGCGGTAGCTGCTTATTTTTAGTTAAGTGCTGTTGAAAATGGTGAACAGCTGACTTAACTGTCCAGGAGCCAGTTAAATCATGTTGAATATCGACCCCTTGGTTGCCAGCATTGATATCCCAGAATAAAAATAAAAAGGCATTTCTATATGTTCACATAAAGGGGTCCTTTTACTAAGCTGTGGTAAAAGGGGGCCTGCGCTAGCGTCAGTGCGGTTTTTTTTGATGCGCGCTGACGCCCTCTTTTCCTGCAGCGGGTAAAAGGCTGTCTTTTTTTCATGCGTACCGTGCAGCCATTTCTGGGGTGGGGGGAGCACATACCGCCACCCATTGAGGTGGTGGTAAGGGCTCCCACGCGAACCCAAGTAAGTACCTGCCCAAGAAAAATAGAAAATATTTTGTAGCGTTGGAAATGACACCTGCTGGGGGCTCCTGTGGTAATCCGGCGTGCCAACCCTTTAGTAAAAAGGACCCCAAAGTTAGGTGCCAGTTGTGTGCTCAGATTTATAGAATACTAGTAAAAAAGGCCCGTTTCTAACACAAATGAAACGGGCGCTAGCAAGGTTTTCCTCAGCTCCCCTGCAGCCACCCATGTCCAGCGACCCTCCTCTCCCTCTGCAGCCACCCATATCCAGCGACCCTCCTCTCCCTCTGCAGCCACCCATGTCCAGCGACCCTCCTCTCTCCCCTGCCCCCCCTCCAGCCACCCATGTCCAGCGACCCTCCTCTGGACATGGATCAGCTGTGAGGCATGTTTTTTTCCCCCCGGGTTCTGAAGTTGACATCATAATGGCTACGGTGATGTCAGCCTGATCTACGGAGCCTAGCAGACCAACTCGGAATGAGCCACGGTCCCAGGCAGCAAGTCAGAACGTTGGAGGTGAGAATTATTATATAGGACAAGCACTTCCGTGTGGGATTACAGCCCTTAATTTGCATTTTTATGCATATGTGCTAGGCGCTTTTCTAGAAAACTGTTGCACTCGTTGCATGGTGCAGAGTAGAAATGGGTTGTACCGGAGAGCGGAGGGTGAGCGTGTCATTGGCTTTCTGCCTAGCAACACGTCTTCTTTATAGAGTAACTAGTAAAAAAGCCCCGTTTCTGATGCAAATGAAACGGGGGCTAGCAATGTTTTCTTCTGTGTGCATGTGGGAGTGTGTGTGTCCCTGCCCTCTGGCCTCTCTCCCCTCCCCCCTCTGAGTCCTTCACTGTTACAGAGCCAGCGATTTGATTTCGTGCTCTGCTGTTTTCCTTCACTGACTGTGTTACAGAGAGGGCGGGGCAGACACTCATAGGGAAACCGGATATCTCGCCCCCTTCACACTTCCGGCTGGAGGCTTCATAGAACGTTGGTGTTGCTTTTTATAGAGAGAGACTAGTAAAAAAGCCCCGTTTCTGATGCAAATGAAACGGGGGCTAGCAATGTTTTCTTCTGTGTGCATGTGGGAGTGTGTGTGTCCCTGCCCTCTGGCCTCTCTCCCCTCCCCCCTCTGAGTCCTTCACTGTTACAGAGCCAGCGATTTGATTTCGTGCTCTAAAAAGCCCCGTTTCTGATGCAAATGAAACGGGGGCTAGCAATGTTTTCTTCTGTGTGCATGTGGGAGTGTGTGTGTCCCTGCCCTCTGGCCTCTCTCCCCTCCCCCCTCTGAGTCCTTCACTGTTACAGAGCCAGCGATTTGATTTCGTGCTCTAAAAAGCCCCATTTCTGATGCAAATGAAACGGGGGCTAGCAATGTTTTCTTCTGTGTGCATGTGGGAGTGTGTGTGTCCCTGCCATCTGGCCTCTCTCCCCTCCCCCCTCTGAGTCCTTCACTGTTACAGAGCCAGCGATTTGATTTCGTGCTCTAAAAAGCCCCGTTTCTGATGCAAATGAAACGGGGGCTAGCAATGTTTTCTTCTGTGTGCATGTGGGAGTGTGTGTGTCCCTGCCCTCTGGCCTCTCTCCCCTCCCCCCTCTGAGTCCTTCACTGTTACAGAGCCAGCGATTTGATTTCGTGCTCTGCTGTTTTCCTTCACTGACTGTGTTACAGAGGGCGGGGCAGACACTCATAGGGAAACCGGATATCTCGCCCCCTTCACACTTCCGGCTGGAGGCTTCATAGAACGTTGGTGTTGCCTTTTATGTAGAGAGATATCAGATGTGCACATTGCTATTGATCTGGCGTAAATTGCAAGAGGACCTTACGAGACTGGGCATCCAAATGGCAGATGACATTTAATGGGAGCAAGTGCAAAGTGATGCATGCATAGGAGCCAACTTTCCAAAATTATTGGGGGTGCTAAGCCCAATGGAAATAACCCCTCCCTGGACACATACAAGGAATTTTCTCAATATTGGGGGTGCTCAAGCACCACAGCACCCACAGAGTCAGCTCCAATGGATGAATGTATTGTAACATTTATACCCCGCACTTTCCCGCTTATTAGCAGGCTCAATGCAGCTTACATAATTTATAATAGGTTTAAAAGATAACACAAAAAGGATAAAACAGCTAAATGTAGTATATAAAGAGGTGAACAATAAAAGTGGGTAAGTAAGGTGGTAGAGGAGGAAGTGGGAGGAGTGTGTAAGTTGGAATAGTGTGTTGTAAATTAAAGAATATCAATAGAAATCAAACAAAATAAAACAAGGAAAAGAAAATAAGATGATACCTTTTTGATTGGACATAACTTAATACATTTCTTGATTAGCTTTCGAAGGTTGCCCTTCTTCGTCAGATCGGAAATAAGCAAATGTGTTAGCAGATAGTATATATAAGAGAAACATCAAAGCATTACTTTGACAGTCTGACAGAGTGGGAGGGTGGGGGTATGCATGGGGACATCAAAGCATTTCATTGATATTCTAACAGGATGGGTGTTGGTAGGTGAGAGGAGGGTAATAAACAGAGAAATACAGCTTTATGTTTTATAATGAGTTAGAAAACCCAGATCCTTATTAAGTCCTGTTTGTTGGGTGTCAAAATATTTAATCATTCTTATTTCAAAGGTCTTACGTTCCTGTATTGTTTTAAAATTACCTTTCAGTATTCTTACTGTGAAATCACTGGTGCAGTGTTCTGGTCTTGTGAAGTGTTGGCCCACAGGGGTGGGGGTCTGACTGGCACACCTCTCTAAATTAAAGAAGAATGAATAATGATGGTTAGGATAGGGATGAATTCAAAAGGATAAATGGGGAAGCATATTACAAGTTCTGTCATATAATCATATCCGGGTAACTCAGATGGATTCCTAATTTAAGTTAAGTCATTTGTGTAGGTTCTGAAATGCCTTTCCATGCTTACTGTCTCTTAACATAACTCTTAATGTATTGTATTGTTATTTTAATTATTCCTATATAAGCCACATTTTGCCTGCATGTGTGGGAAAATGTGGGGTAGAAATGTACTATAAATAAGTAGGCTTGCTTGAAAAGGTGAGTTTTTAGCATCTTCCGGAAGGGTAAATGGTTATTGACTATTCAAATCGATCTTGGTAAGGCGTTCCAGAGCTTGCTGCCCAATGCGGAGAAATTGGATGCATAATATGTTTTGTACTTGATTCCTTTACAGTTGGGAAGATGTAAGTTTAGATAAGTTCGAGAAGATCTAGAGCGATTCCTGGTTGGAAGGTCAATCAGGTTGTAAAAAGATGTGGGAAAGAGGAACCCAAACTATACAGTGGGGGAAATAAGTATTTGATCCCTTGCTGATTTTGTAAGTTTGCCCACTGACAAAGACATGAGCAGCCCATAATTGAAGGGTAGGTTATTGGTAACAGTGAGAGATAGCACATCACAAATTAAATCCGGAAAATCACATTGTGGAAAGTATATGAATTTATTTGCATTCTGCAGAGGGAAATAAGTATTTGATCCCTCTGGCAAACAAGACCTAATACTTGGTGGCAAAACCCTTGTTGGCAAGCACAGCGGTCATATGTCTTCTGTAGTTGATGATGAGGTTTGCACACATGTCAGGAGGAATTTTGGTCCACTCCTCTTTGCAGATCATCTCTAAATCATTAAGAGTTCTGGGCTGTCGCTTGGCAACTCGCAGCTTCAGCT
This sequence comes from Microcaecilia unicolor, assembly GCF_901765095.1. NCBI lineage: Eukaryota > Metazoa > Chordata > Amphibia > Gymnophiona > Siphonopidae > Microcaecilia > Microcaecilia unicolor. Next base: position 6,492,931 of record NC_044040.1, on the reverse strand, counting down.
CCCTCCATAAGTTTTCAATGGGATTAAGGTCTGGTGACTGGCTAGGCCACTCCATGACCCTAATGTGCTTCTTCCTGAGCCACTCCTTTGTTGCCTTGGCTGTATGTTTTGGGTCATTGTCGTGCTGGAAGACCCAGCCACAACCCATTTTTAAGGCCCTGGCGGAGGGAAGGAGGTTGTCACTCAGAATTGTACGGTACATGGCCCCATCCATTCTCCCATTGATGCGGTGAAGTAGTCCTGTGCCCTTAGCAGAGAAACACCCCCAAAACATAACATTTCCGCCTCCATGCTTGACAGTGGGGACGGTGTTCTTTGGGTCATAGGCAGCATTTCTCTTCCTCCAAACACGGCGAGTTGAGTTCATGCCAAAGAGCTCAATTTTTGTCTCATCTGACCACAGCACCTTCTCCCAATCACTCTCGGCATCATCCAGGTGTTCACTGGCAAACTTCAGATGGGCCGTCACATGTGCCTTCCGGAGCAGGGGGACCTTGCGGGCACTGCAGGATTGCAATCCGTTATGTCGTAATGTGTTACCAATGGTTTTCGTGGTGACAGTGGTCCCAGCTGCCTTGAGATCATTGACAAGTTCCCCCCTTGTAGTTGTAGGCTGATTTCTAACCTTCCTCATGATCAAGGATACCCCACGAGGTGAGATTTTGCGTGGAGCCCCAGATCTTTGTTGATTGACAGTCATTTTGTACTTCTTCCATTTTCTTACTATGGCACCAACAGTTGTCTCCTTCTTGCCCAGCGTCTTACTGATGGTTTTGTAGCCCATTCCAGCCTTGTGCAGGTGTATGATCTTGTCCCTGACATCCTTAGACAGCTCCTTGCTCTTGGCCATTTTGTAGAGGTTAGAGTCTGACTGATTCACTGAGTCTGTGGACAGGTGTCTTTCATACAGGTGACCATTGCCGACAGCTGTCTGTCATGCAGGTAACGAGTTGATTTGGAGCATCTACCTGGTCTGTAGGGGCCAGATCTCTTACTGGTTGGTGGGGGATCAAATACTTATTTCCCTCTGCAGAATGCAAATAAATTCATATACTTTCCACAATGTGATTTTCCGGATTTAATTTGTGATGTGCTATCTCTCACTGTTACCAATAACCTACCCTTCAATTATGGGCTGCTCATGTCTTTGTCAGTGGGCAAACTTACAAAATCAGCAAGGGATCAAATACTTATTTCCCCCACTGTAGCTGCGTGATGCAAGGTTAAACATTAGGAGTCACCAACCAGGAAAGGGATCTAGGCGTCATTGTTGATGATACGTTGAAACCCCTCTGCTCAGTGTGCAGCGGCAGCTAAGAAAGCAAATAGAATGTCAGGAATTATTAGGAAACGAATGGAAAACAACAATGATCGCTCCATGGTGCGACCGCACCTCGAATACTGTGTGAATTCTGGTCACCGCATCTCAAAATAGATATAGCAGAATTAGAAAAGGTACAGAGAAGGGCGTCGAAAATGATAAAGGGGATGGGACGACTTTCCTATGAGGAAAGGCTAAAGGGGCTAGGGCTCTTCAGCTTGGAGAAGAGATGGCTGAGGAGAGATATGATAGAGGTTTATGAAATACTGATTGGAGTTGAATGGGTAGACGCGAATCGCTTGTTTACCCTTTCCAAAAATACTAAGACTAGGGGGCAAGCAATGAAGCTGCTAAGTAGTAAATTTTAAAACAAAACAGAGAAACTATTTCTTCACTCAATGTGTAATTAAACTCTGGAATTCATTGCCAGAGCATGTGGTGAAAGCAGTTAGCTTAGAAGGGTTTAAAAAAGTTTGGATATCTTCCTGAAAGAAAAGTCTATAAGCCATTATTAAGATGGACTGGGGGAAATCCACTGTTTATTTCTAGGATAAGCAGCATATAATCTGTTTTATCCTTTTGGGATCTTGCCAGGTACTTGTAACCTGGATTGATTGGCCACTGTTGGAAACCGGATACTGGGCTTGACGGACCTTCGGTCTCACCCAATAGGGCAATGCTTGTGTTCTTAAATTTTGGTGCACCAAAGCGGCTTCGCATTACTAGTCTATAACTAGTTAGGTACTGTTAAAGAATTGACACTCAGCAGCGCGCCTCTATCTCGTGCGTACATTTAGGTGCATGATATCTCTGTACAATTGACCTCATAGGCTTCCCCCCTCCCCCCAACACACACAAGACCGACCTCCAAATTTCCTCCTTTAAACCCTGCAGCTCCTGACTCGGATTAAGACGAACCCTTTTGGTTTCTTGCAAATTCACTGTTTGCTGCTCTCAACATTTAGCATTGCTCAAGCCGTAATCACAAAGAAAGCATTTATTATGAGCAGTTAATGAGCTTGTGTAATGAGATGCATCTCTTCCTGAAAATTAACACTTCGACTAATTCAGTGCCTCGGCCACCAATAGCTATGGAAACCGTCTCTGTTGTAATCTAATTACCAAATAGAGAGAATGCAAATATTCAAATTAATGAAAAAACTAATAGAGAGTTGGGATGCTTGGACACTTCCTCAGAATTAAGGTTTCTGGAGTGTTTTGATGTTTGCAGCAGATGTGGCAAAGTATCCTATTTAGCATTTCATTGACTCCTTAATTTAAAAAAAAAAAACTCTGTCAAATCACAGCTTTGTGGAACGAACTCCTTCCTTATTTAAATTAGCCCAGAAGGTCTTCAGCCCTCTAGAGTGGTTTTTCCAAAGCTTTTAGAAATAAGTTGCATATTTTTTAAACTAGTTCCTGGGGGAAAGCTGACAGTTACTCAGGGGCAGGGCCGCCGAGAGACACAGCCAGGCCCCCGCTCCCGCCCCCTTACCTTCCTGTGTCTGCTCCTCCCTCGGTCTGTCATCTTCTGCTCCTGTGTGCCGGGACCCGGGTTATCACATAGTAACATAGTAGATGACAGCAGAAAAAGACCTGCACGGTCCATCCAGTCTGCCCAACAAGATAACTCATATTTCCTACTTTTTGTGTATACCCTACTTTGATTTGTACCTGTCCTCTTCAGGGCACAGACCGCATAAGTCTGCCCAGCACTATCCCCGCCTCCCAACCACCAGCCTCGCTTCCCAACCACCAGCTCTGGCACAGACCATACAAGTCTGCCCAGCACTATCCCCGCCTCCCAACCACCAGTCCAATCACGTTAAAGTATTCATCCGGGGTCCTGGCACACAGGAGCAGGAGAGAGATTGACCTGGAAGCTTCTGCTCCCTCGAAACCTTTCCGGTGCTGGGGACCCCCTTGGAGAGGCTGGGCCCAGCAAATCTTGCACCCCCCCCCTCTTGGCGGTCCTGCTCAGGAGTTCAAGGTTTGGACTGAAGTACCCTCAATGAGTATTTGCAAAATGGAGCAATCAGAATATCCCTCTAGAAAGGTTATCGTACAACTGAAATAAAATGATTCCAGTTCATGCCTGTCAATTGCTAGTTGGGTTATAAGTGGTGGGTTTCAAGGGATGTTACTTTCCTCCTCTCATCTGACAATCTATTTCTTTTATTGCCTCCCCTCCCCCAACTCATTGACCTCAAACATTTCTCCTCTGATTGAAGTATTAGGTTGCAGTTCCGTAACTGGGTGCCTGGAGGTAGGCAGGCCGATGATGATCTGTGTGTCATGATACCCTTATATTTGCCCTTTTTAATAAAGATTTTTTTTTTTGTATGCTACCTTTGGTCCCTCATTCTATGGAAACCCATTGGTCCATCCCTACTTCGCAGTATGCTAGTTGCTTGGTGATGTAGGGTTTTGATCTCCTGTTCTATATTTGTGGACCCTTAAAAGTCAGCATTGATGTGTCTAAATGTAGGAGCAAACAGTTACACCAGGTCAATGTTGAGCGTTAAGGATCACGACTAAGTATTCCATGATCTGTGCATAATTTATACTATTCTCTAACTTACACAGGTCATTTGCAGAGATGCTTGTTATATACTCGCCTACATTTAGGTGCCTAGCACTGCTGCGTGCCTAACTTATTTGCCCTACCTTAAGCGCATCCCTTACGCACTTTTAGAATCCTGTATTTGTACCTGACCTTAAGCGCATCTCTTACGCACTTTTAGAATCCTGTATATGTACATTACATTAGACACTTATATCCCGCACAAGCCTCATGAGTTCGGTGTGATTAAGAAACCATGAGACTGGGTGTTCCCAGGATCCTAACAAAAATTCACTCACTGTATTAAATTAGCTGTTAACAAACTGTTGAACCAAGAACGACTTTGGCATTTTTACAGAATTGTTTGTAATTGTTTAATTGTAAAGCGCTGCGTACGACTGGTAGCGCTATAGAAGTGATTTATAGTAGTAGGAGTCGGCTTTAGTGCCCCCTTGCACAGGTCATTCTGTGCCCGAAGGCCATTTCCTCCCCCAGCTGGAAAATGATTGATTTCTAATTTCTGGCAGTAATGGCCATGCATTAATGTCATTAGCGCGTCAGCCTTCGCTGTGCCGCCTATTTTGTACTGATAAGGGTTCATGCACTAATCGTGCGCTAATCAGCTATGCCAGTGCCACTCCCCACCCCCCCAGACACGCTTCCCCTCCATGAAAATAAAGATTTTGTTTTTGGCACATGGTGTACACGCACAGAGTGCAAAATTACTGCAAGACACCTCAGCCACGGGAATCATGCGCTAACGTTTACTGCAGCTTGGTAAAAGGACCCCTTAGGGACATACAGTAGTTTGCTACGTTAATAAAATCTTATATCCTGTTAAATCCTTCATTTCTAAGGTTAAAAACGGGCTTACATAACATACATTACATAATAACTAAACAAATTTACTCCCTCATCTAAAATAATACTTTCTACAATTCAAAAACATTTCAAACAGCCACATAGGTAGAGAATTCCATCATCTCACGTGGACACTTCTAGGCTTCTGCTAACTTGGCACCTAAATTTAGATGCTCAGTGAAGGGGAGGGGGTGGGTTGTCTTTTAGGCAAGTCTAAGCATGGTTGCCCAACCCCTTAAGTAAGGAGCCTGGACCTTCAGAAGATTGTAGCTTCTTGTCTCACAGCACATACAAGGTGTTTATGTATAAATATATTTTTGGAATTCACAGTCTGCCATGGGCTGTTCCCTGTTTATACAGGTAAAGTTAAGTAGGAAATTGTATCAAAACCAACTTGGCACATGATCGCTGGAATCTTTTTGCCTACAGAGAAAGGACAAACCTTTCCTGCACTTGGACAGGGCTGCCGATAGAGGGGAGGTCGGTGGGGGGCCCGGGCCTGGCGCCAGCAAGCTCTTCCTGCCTGCCTTCTTTCGGGTCTGTCCTCTCCTGCTCTTGTGTGCCGCCCAGGACCCGGATGATTGCATTAGCGCAATATCGATATCAAGACAATCATCCAAGTCCCCCGCCACCGCCGTCAGGTACCTGTGCTGGTGGGGGTCCTCCTCAGCTGGTCTCCGGGCCAGCGCGTTGCTGCAGCTGACGTGGAAGCCTAGGATTCTGTTTCTTCTGTGTGAGTCATCCTGACATCCTGCAATGGACAGGAGCGAACAGGCATCGCTCCTGTCCTTTCCCCCACTGGCCAAGTAATGCCAGTAATTGATTGTTAACACCCAATTATCAGCGCTAATTGGGTTTTTTAGCCAGTTTAGTTGTGCATGCATCTCAGATTAGCGTGGAATCTTGCATGTGTAAATTTGCGTGCCATTTATAGACTCTGGGGGACCAATGTCTGGTCTATAAGGCTATGCTTAGACCTGAAAACTCTCCCCTTGAAGCTAGAGTCAGAGGAGGCCGGAGAGATCTCGGGAAAGTCAAAGGCAGGGTTTCATAAGTGAGTCAGGGTTTCAGCATTCCCTTTTACAACCTGTCCCCAGTGCCCCCCAATCACATTATTTCCAGCACCCTCTCCCCCCCCCCCACCCACCATGAGTTTGGCATCTCTCCCCCACCTCTCACCCCCTAGTCCAGTTTCTCTTTCCCCTTCTATCCCCCCCCCCTTGTGCTTCCTCACCTCTCACTCCCTGTGGTCCTGTAAAGTTTACACCGGTCACCTGCGGCAGCAGCATGACAGGCTGCCTTCAGCCAGCCCCTTGGTCTTCCCACAGGAAATTGCATCAGAGGAGGCAGGATGCAGCAGATGGAAGACCCAGGGGCTGGCCAAAAGCAGCCTATCATGCTGCTTCCGCCAGCGACAAATGTAAAGCTTACGACTGAAAGGTGAGGGAGCAGTGCCAGACCTGTAGGGAGAGAGAAGGGAAGAGACAGGACTGGGGAGAGGGGGAAGAAAAGACTTAACCTGTAGACTGGGTGAGGTCAGAGCCTGGGTATCTGGGTGCCCTTAATTGCCGGCATCCTGGACAAGAGCCTCACCTGGTCCAGTGGTTAAGCCGGCCCTCCCAGTCCCTCCCTCTGATTATACTATTCCACCTCTAGCTTCTCCCTCTTTGTAGAAGATGCCAGAATGTCCAAATGGTCAGATACTGCTGTGCCTGCCTACTACTGAGGTCAGACCAGGGGTAAAAATCCCATTGGTTAAGGTAGTGGCACTAACAATCCATCAGACACCCATACTGATAGACTCTCAACTGTTCTACATCATTATCATAACAATAGTAATCAAACAATTCTTTGTTGATAAGATTTTACATTTTAGTTTTGAGTAGTCGTCAAAGAGGAAGATTTAAATCTCTTTGTAACAATAATAATCAAAACAGTTCTTTAACTAATATTCTTGAAAGGAAATATAGAAAAATATAGGCAGATAAAGACCATATGGCCTATCCAGTCTGCCCATCCATGCCATCTACTCTCCCTTTCACTCCCTTAGAGATCCTATGGACTTGTCCCAAGCTCTCTTGAATTCAGATATTGTTTTCGTCTCCACCACTTCCACCGTGAGGCCGTTCCACGAATTCACCACCCTTTCCATGAAGAAGTATTTCTTCAGGCTACTTCTGAGTCCTCTTTCACCTTCATCTTATGATCCCTCCTTCCAGAGCTTCCTTTCAATGGAAAGGGACTCACTTCCTGTTCATTTATGCCGCGTGGGCATTTAAACGTCTCTATTATATCTCCCGCCTTTCTTCTTTCTTTAAGTCTGTCCCCATACACTTTATGACGAAGACTACTGACCATTTTAGTAGCCGCCTTCTGGACCGACTCCATCCTGTTTCTGTCTTTTTGAAGGTTCGGTCTCCGGAATTGTACACAATATTCTAAATGAGGTCTCACAAGAGTCTTATACAGGGGCATCATCACCTCCTTTTTCCTACTGACCATTCCTTTTCCTATGCACCCAAACACCCTTCTAGCTTTCACCGTTGCCTTTTCTACCTGTTTGGCCACCTTAAGATCATCGCATATGATTACACCCAAGTCCCACTCCTCTTTTGTGCACAAACGTTCTTCACCCCCTAAACCGTTTCCATGGGTTTTTGCAGTCCAAATGCATGACCCTACATTTTTTTAGCATTAAATCTTAGCTGCCAAATTCCAGACCATTCCTCCAACTTCACTAAGTCCTTCCTGATGTAAAACCTTTCTTCCCTAGAACCATCTTTCGGAACCTGGTACAGGCAATGGTATTAAGTCACCTGGACTACTGCAATGCACTTTACGCTGGCTGAAGAACTTCAAACAGCCCAGAATACCGCAGCCAGACTCATATTTGGAAAGGCAAAATATGAAAGTGCAAAACCCCTAAGAGAGAAATTACACTGGCTCCCACTTAAAGAGCGTATCGCGTTCAAGACCTGCTAGACCTAGTGGACCTACCACCCAGAAATGCTAAAAGATCTGCCCGCACTTTTCTTAATCTACACTTCCCTAGCTGTAAAGGATTAAAATACAGACTAACATATGTGTCCAGCTTTTCCTTCATGGGCACGCAGCTGTGGAATGCACTACCAACTCACCTGAAAACAATTAATGAAATAACCAACTTTCGCAAATCTCTGAAAACCTTCCTCTTCAACAAGGCCTACCTCGAGAATCCATAACTAACTATAACACACCACCATTTCACCCTTATTCTGAATATCTTCCTTTCATAACTGCCTGATTAAATCTTCTTGTCATCCTTGATATCTTTGTAACACCAACTGTATCTTTCTACCCTGGAATGGCGATGCCATAGCAGGTCTTTGTAAGCCACATTGAGCCTACAAATAGGTGGGAAAATGTGGGATACAAGTGCAATAAATAAATAAATTCTTAAGTATGGTTACTGTTGATTAGTTATATAATTTTGTTTCTCACTATGACCTGTATAAGATTAATATTCTTTTATTTAGTTTTTCCATGTCGAGTAGCTCACTGGTTTCTCCATAAAGTGGACTGGTATGCTATTGTTGTTTTCTATTTACCTATTTTAATGTCTGTCTGGTGCATATTTCTATTTAGGTTTGATGAATGTAAATGAAAAAGTTTCAGTAAAAAAAAAAAAAAGCCATAACAGTAGCCCATGTTGATAACTTCCCTCCTTAGGGGTATGTTTACTAAGGTGTGTTAGTGTTTTTAACGCGCCTGTAAATTTAAGGCGCGTTAAACGCTAATGCGCTTATACATTTCTATGGATGCTTTAGCGTTTAACGCATGTACACTATTTATGTGCGTTAAAGCTAACGCGCGCCCATAGCGCCACTTAGTAAACAGTCCTTAATGCCTTATATTATGAAAATTATATTAAGTTCCTGTGAATTTATAAAAATATATGAAGGCATGCACACTGGAAGAAAGTGCTAAAATAAAATCCACTGTACCAATCAATACACGACTGACCAGATTTCTTGGAACTGGGCTTAGGTGACACGAACTGGGCCCAATATTCAGAAAATGCTGACCTACTAAATTAGTGCCCTATTTTCAGCTGAAAATTCATCTTCATTTAGGAGCTTAAAAATTGTGCTCATAAATTTAAACCTGCTGTTCATTTGTCTGGTGCTGAAAATCAGTACTAAATTCATAACTTCTTTTCCCTGCCCTAAGCCTGCCCCTGTTGCCACCCACTTTTTACCCCCCCTAAATGTAAGAATTTAGTGAAATTTTCAGCCCTGAGGCCAATTTATGAGCATAACTCTCAACGTTAGGAACACAAATCCTTGAATATCGGTCCCGTTGTAGTTTTCTGCTAGCTCAAGGTGATTTAACCATTAAACCAACTTAAACTTTTTTTTATTCCTTGTTTTGTATTTGTCTATTTTTAGAATCAAGCACGAAAACATTGTTGCACTGGAAGATATCTACGAAAGCCCAAATCACTTGTACCTTGTTATGCAACTGTGAGTAATTAATGTTGTTCGCTCTCGGATGTGATGCCTGTATTAAACATTGACTTGTCACAAGAAAGGGATTCAGCCAAATGCCAGATTTTTATTCTGGGCTTCCTGTGGAGATGATGTGAAATAGTGTAGACGAAATATCTTTGGCTTGGTTGAGCATATAATATTAAAGTTATAACGTAGAGTGATTTAACTAGATTGGTACTTCATGGTCATTTCACAATTGTTACCTGGCAACTGTGCATATCAGGGGTGTAGCCAGAAGTCCATTCCTGGGGAGGGGGTCCCAAAGGTGGACCGAGGGGGCCAGGTATTCTCTCCTCCTTCCCCCCCCCCCCCCCCCCCCACTGCTGCAGTCTCCACATTAAAATTTACCTTTGCTAGCGGGAATGCCAAGTCCTACCAGCCGAAGACGTTTCCAGCAGCAACTGGTTCCAGGAGTAGGCTGGTGGTCAGTGCAGAGAAAGGGACCCAGGTCCATATCCCACTGTATCTAGTATTCTTGTGGTGGAAATTGTGAGCCCTCCAAAAACCACAGGCTACCCATTGCAGACCTGATGGCTTCCATAGCGGTGTACAGTTAGGTACAGTAGATTTTTAGGTGCTCTTGGAGGGCTCACAATACAAAGTAGGGGTTTTGGGATTTGTAGCTGTCCCTTTAGGTGAAGTCCATGTACTGACCACTAGGCTGCGTCTCTGCTCTGCTGAGATGTCTGTGTGGCCAGTATGCTAGAAGTGGTGCCACACAGCCATCCCTATGGCTCGTTTGTGTGCGTTTTTCTCTAGGACTTTTTTGTTTTATCGCACCTAAAGAAATACATACTGAGCGCTAAAACGTCTGGAAAACAGCGATTTTCAAAACAAAAAATAAGACGTTTTTCCAGTTTGAAAATTGCTGTGTTCAGGATGAGAATTTCAGGAGTTTTCATGTCCCTCCGCGTTTCCAGTGGCACAAACATTAGATACTGTCAGAGAAGCTGGGCAGGAATATCAAAGACATCATTTCACATAACTCTCAGCTCCATGAATTACAGTACACAAATGATCGATTTCATGACAGAATGACTACAGATGCTTGGGGGTTTGTTATTTAGCATTGCAGTAATGAGCTTAATTTATAGCATAACTTTTGAAGGCACATTTTTCAAGCTTTCTAAAGCACTGAAGTGTGCAGTGATTGTGTTTAATTACTCCCTGTTTGCTAGATTAAATATTGAGAATTAAATGCAGGCTTCAAGTACAGGCAAACTGAAAGCATGACTGCAGCCTAAAGTCAAGAGGGAGCCCGCAGACCCTGCCAAGCATCCTGACACACTGGGGGGGGGGGTGCCCTTTTACTAAGCCACGCTAGGCTCTGTGCGCAATGCAGCGCACACCCAAATGAGACCTACCGCCAGGCCAGCGTGCCTTCCTGGTGGTAATTTCAGATTTGGTGCATGCCCCATAACGCATGGTCGAATTATTTATTTATTTCCTCCTACACGCGCTGGTTCTAGCGGTAATCGGCACTTGGCACGTGCTGACCAGTCACCGCGCATGAGCCTTTACCGCTAGATCAATAGGTGGCGTTCAGGGCTCAGGCCAGTTTTGGCCGTGCGTTGGTTTCATTTTTACCACAGGCCCTTTTCCTGTCCCATTAAAATAAAAATATTTTTGTAGACGCGGTAAAAACTGGTCCAGCATGCGCCCAATACACGCGCCTACACTACCGCAAGTCACGTTTTACTGTGGCTTAGTAAAAGGGTCCCTGGGAGACCTGGGCCAGAACAGAGTTTATTTCTTTATTTATTTGTTACATTTGTATCCCACATTTTCCCACCTATTTGTAGGCTCAATGTGGCTTACATAGTACTGGAGAGGCCTTTGCAGGCTCCGGTGTGAACAAATACAGGGTGATGTTGTGGTAAGATCAAGTTCATGTGGCACAGCCACATTAGGGAATCGTAGAATGGAAGAGTTGTGTTATGTCCATTATGTGCTTTGGTTTGGTTGTGTTGCAGAGATTAGGCATTTAAGTTGGATCGGGAGGGTATGACTTTTTAAACAGGTTGGTTTTTAGTGATTTCCGGAAGTTTAGGTGGTCTTTGTTGGCAAGGTTTTTAGGCTGGAGGGCTCTCCGTGCACATGTAATGGGTCAGAGACAGAGAGGCAGAACCAAAGACAAGGACTTGAATTCTGCACAGCGTTTTATACTCCTGAGCTGTTGCCTCCAAAACTAATCTCCTCCCCTGATTTGAATACCAAACACAGAGGACACTCCTACCTTCTAGAAATTGTGCAGAGCTGAAAAGGTCGAAAGAGTAATGCTCTTCCCTTGCAACTAGTGACGTCATTGCAAAGTCCATATTACTCTGCTATTGGTAGGGCCTTGTGGAATTTTCGGCAGGCACCTCAACGCAAAATTCCTAAGGTCTCTACATATATATCATCTTTTGGCCTGCCCTAAGCTCGCCCAAGCCACGCCCATATGAAATCTGTGTCCCGGCGATCTACGTATGTAAACAGCTTTCTGAAATGACTACTTACATGTTTAAGTACCGTTTTTTTACACGAGTCGATGCTTTGATAATGACCTGTTTTAAAACCGTACGTACACACAAGTTGTTCCTAAACAACACATATAAATAAAGCAAAATCTACTTTTTCTTTATGCGATGATTTCTTTGGTGTTTCTGGGACATAGATCGGTTCTGTCCTTATGTTCCAACTACCGGAGTTGCCGGCCAAGCCCATTCCATCCTATCCGAATCTGTAATATCTTTTTGCGGGACACAGACCGTAAAAGTCTGCCTGGCGCTGTTCTCACATTCCAAATTACTGGAGTCTTCGTCAAAGCCCTCTCCAGCCCATCCTAAACCGGATTGCTACATGTGGGACTCAGACGGTTCAAGCCAGCTCAGCACCGGTCTTAGTCGATACAGCCAGAGTTGCTATCTAAGCACCACTTGACACGCAAACACGTATGCAACCCTTTAAGTTTTGTTTTTATACCATTCATTTTCTAATTAGAGATCATCTGTGTTATTATTATTATTATTAATTACATTTGTACCCCGCGCTTTCCCACACAATGCAGGCTCAATGCAGCTTACATAGTAATTTGAAATACCAGGTTAAGAATAGAATTTTCAATAAAACAGTAAAAACAACGTAAAATCAACGTGTTCAACGCTTTTTTGAATTCCGCCACAGTTCTCTTCTCCACCTCCCTCGGGAGGGCATTCCAGGCATCCACCACCCTCTCCGTGAAAAAGAATTTTCTGACGTTACTCCTAAGTCTACCACCCCCCCCCCCCCCCCCCCCCCCCGCAACCTCAATTCATGTCCTCTGGTTCTACAGTTTTCCCTTCTGTGGAAAATATTTGTTTCTATATTAATACCTTTCAAGTATTTAAATGTCTGTAATCATATCTCCCCTGCCCCTCAGGTCTTCACAGGAGATGTGTCTTTCCAGGGTTTTCATTTGTTGTTCAGGAAATCCCTGTCACAGGAGCAAAATGAGAGAAGCCCCTTTCTAAAAGAGAGACCCTGGAACTACTGCTCCAGTGTGGAGAAAAGAAAACCCTTCCTTAAATCAGAATCCATTTTTAACCCAGTCTTCCGGTACCTCAAAACATGATCCGGTTAGGAAACTTCTGGCAGCGTATAAGAGAAATATACTGTAGGGCAATTTAGGATTGATTTTCCTCTCGTTATTATAATTTTGTGCTTTGTGCAGAGCCTTGTGGAATACAAATGATCTGCTTTTAAACTAAGAAACCCACTGTTACATTTCTAATGTTGGTGTTATCACATTATAACGTGAAGCTCTCGGTAACTGGCTGCCTGCTGAGTGGGAAGAGAAATGGGAATGTAATTTGTTTGGGGCTTTTTTTTTTTTCCCATTAAAACCTGAAAAAGTGGTTAAGGACACGTGGGAGGGCTTATACTTTGTAGCTCCCAAAGATTCAGCAGAGAGCTTCTTCCAGGGCTTCGGTGGTGCAAGGTCACTCTAGAGTTGGGGGTCGTTTCCGGTCAGATAGCCCAGGCCTCAGATGCTGGTAGGCCCTTAAAGCAGGGATCCTTTTGAGACCCCAAAAGAGCGCAGTATGCACAGGTCCCTTTGGGGGTTCCAGTAAGGGGCAGATTATCCGTCTTTTGCCATGAGTGATGGACCTGTAAAACATCGGACCAGTGGTTCCTGGAGGTTACTAGAACTGGCCTGCCCCATCCCGGACGCCTTCATACCCCTTGTGGCTCTGACGTAAAGCAGCAGGCTTTCGTGGTTACTCTGTCATGTTTTGGAGCTGGGGGTGTTGGAGCCAGTCCAACCAACAGAGCAGGGTTCAGGCTATTACTCCATTTATTTCATGGTCCACAAGAAAGGAGGGTCCGTCTGGCCCATTATGGATCTAAAAGGAGTGGAGGAGTGGCCTAGTGGTTAGAGTGGTGGACTTTGGTCTTGGGGAACTGGGTTCAATTCCCACTGCAGCACAGGCAGCTCCTTGTGACTCTGGGCAAGTCGCTTAACCCTCCATTGCCCCAGGTACAAATAAGTACCTGTATATAATATGTAAGCCGCATTGAGCCTGCCATGAGTGGGAAAGCACAGGGTACAAATGTAATAAAAAAAAATTAAGCATGACTATGTTCAAACAGGACATCACGCAATCTTCATCCAGTCCGACCCTCCACTTATACCTCATACGATCACTATACAACTTTGTATTTGTTATCAACCGACTGGACAAACGCCTTTGATGGTACTATGTAAGCCACATTGAGCCTGAAAATAGGTGGGAAAATGTGGGGTACAAATGCAACAAATAAATAAATAAATTTACATTTTTTTTTCCAGCGATGGTAATGTTAAATTGGAGTGAACTTTCGTACCTGGAAAAATAGCTTTGAATGGCAATTCTTTAACTGGATACCCTCATTTCCAGGCCTCTTGATACTATCACTGAGGGACATTAATCCCCAGATTCCATATCTGATGCCCGAAATTGTGCATGCAAATTTAGGTTCACGCCCAATTTGCACACACAAATTAATTGAGTAATGAGCCAGTAACTAGCAATAATTGGGTACCAACAACCAATTATTGCAGTTAATTGGCTCCAATTAGGATTTGTGTGTGCATCTTGCTAAGCCATTCTATAAAGTTGTGTGCATAAATCTTTTAGCATGCAACTAAAAAGGGGGTGGGGGCATGGTCAGGTCAGGGGTGTTCACTAAAAATGCATGCGTTATTTAGAGAATTCAGGGGATCTGTGCCTAATGTACACGTGAGGATTTACCAGGTTTCAGTTGATGTAAGTTGAGCACAAGTCCAGGCGCCATGTGCTATTATATAAACTGTGTCCATCTCGGATGTCGTTTATAGAATAGCAGCTCTCAGCACGCATTTTTTTTTTTGGCATCCAAATTTGTGCATGAAAGTCCTAAGTGTGCACTTGTTCTCAAAAGTGACAGCAGGGCGACTTCGGTGCTATTCTGTAATGGACCGTATGCATGGGCGGGGCATGGGAAGGACATGGGCGGGGCTTGCATGTACATGACTGCAGTTATGCCAGCTCTATTGCTGGTGTTACTTGAGTGTGTAAATGTACCTGAATATGCTGACCACTGTTACCACATCCTCCGGCAGCGAGTTCCAGAGCTTAACTATTCTGTGAGTCAGGCCCGCCCAGTTTTGTCTCGGGCCCATCCAGAACAGTCCCACCACCACCTCCGTCACCGTGTCTCCTCACCCTCTCCCACCCCCGCCGTAGCGCTTCCATTTAATACTATCGGCGCTGCCTCCTCTCCTGCACTTCATAGTCTCCGTCTCCCACCCCCGCGGCAGCGCATGCAATTTGCTATTGGCGCTGCCTGACAGCTGACAGATGCGGCACGATGTCCTGCTCTGGGGCCTTCCCTCTGCCGCGCTGATTCAACTTCCTGTTTACGCAGGGCAGAACACACACGGCAGAGGGAAGGTCCCGGAGCAGGACGTTGCACCGCGTCTGTCAGCTGTCAGGCAGCACCGATAGCAAATTTCAAGCGCTGCCACAGGGGTGGGAAACAGAGACTGTGAGGTGCTGGAGGAGGCCGCCCCAATAGCGGTAAATGCAAGCGCTGCCACAGGGGTGGGAGAGGGTGAGGAAGACAGTGGGGTGCTGGCCCTGCAAGGGGAGGGTCTGAAGGGAGGAGGTTCTGGATGCGGGGGGGTGGGGTGAGGAAGACAATGGGGTGCTGGCCCTGGAAGGGGAGTGGGCTGAAGGAAAGGGAGAGGTGCTGGACTTTTTTTTTTTGGGGGGGGGTATGGAAGATGCGGAGGTGCTGGCCCTTGGAGGGGAGGGGCCTGAAGGGGAGGGAAAGGTGCTAGACTTGTGAGGGGCAGGAGGTTGAATGGAAGGGAGAGAGGTACTGGACTTTCAGGAGGGAGGTTGGAGGGAAGGGGAGAGGTTCTGGATTTGCAGGGGGGATTGGAGGGAAGGGGAGAGGAGCTGGATATGTGGGGGCGGGCGGGGGTTGGAGGGAAAGGGAAGATGTGCTGGTAATGCAGAGGGTTGAAGTGAAGGGGAGAGGTGCTGGACATGTAGTGGGGGCTGGATGAAAGGGAGAGAGGTGCTGGATATGTAGGGGGGCTACAAGAGAGGTGCTAGATATGCAGGGGATGGATGCAGGGAAAGGAGAAAGATGTGGACCTGCAAGGAGGGCTGGAGCAAAGAGAGAAATGTGCTGGACCTATGGGGGGGTTAGAGGGAAGGGAGAGAGATGCTGGACAAGGGGATAAAGGAAGAGGGGGTCAAATGCTGAACCCACAGTGGGAGAAATAGCCAGATGCATAAGAGGAAGGAAAGAGAGAGGAAGAGAAGCTGGTTGGGGTGCGATCAGAGAGAAGGGGGACACATTGGTGTGGAGGAGGGGAGAAAGCGGACAAAGGGAGGTGTACAGATACAGAAGGGAGATGATGGGCATTAAGTGGGAGCATGGGGACAGGGACACAAATGTGAGATGCTGTATATGGATGGCATATGGGCACAGAGGGGCAATGCCTGACAAGGTGGGGGAAGGGGGATATGGAATAGAGATACAATGCTGGACACTGGAGAAGGGGGTAAATGGACACAGAGAGGGGGGAGAGATACCAGACAAGGGGGAGAATAGGAACACAGAAGGGATATGCTGAGCATGGGGTGCATAGGTGCACAGAGGAATGATGATGGATGAGGGGATATGAACACAGGGGAGATGCTGGACAAGGAAATATAGGAAAACAGAGATGGGAGATGGATGATGGACATGAAGAAAGAAGAATTGTGAAATAGACAGGAGACCCTGGCAAGTGAGTTAAGAGAAGACAGAGGGAAGCAGAAACCAGAGACTGGGACCAATATGATCTGAAAAATAAAATGACCAGACAACAAAAAGGTACAAAAAATTATTTTATTTTTAATGTTGTGAATATGATATTTTGGATTTGGAATGTACATTTTGCCAGAGTTGATTTTAAACATGGCCGGGGTCCAGGACAGAAATCTAGGAAAGGACCCCAAAGTCCATTACCAGGCTGCGCCTTCAGCTTCCTGCAGACGGGCTTTCTCTGGCCAGGGAACCAGGCACAATTGCCCTAGTTGCAACCCCTGACATCATCCCTGGCATGTGCTGTCTTTATATTTTGCACAGGAGCAAATGCCTTTCTTTCTTGTTTCTCTGGTGTTGTGCTACACGCAAGGTCTGGTTTCTTGGGGTTTCTGTTCATATTTCTAGAGTTTGTGGTCACTTATTCTGTATTTGACATTTGTGTTCTACTGAGGTATTCTGTTAGCATGAGGTTTCGATGTAGCATTCTGTAGTAATTTGGCTTGTTTAGCTTTCCTGATAAATGTATTTGTAACATCAACATGACTTGCATCCTCAAAAATACATAACATCTATCCTAGGACACGCCATTTCGTCACAGTACTTATATATTCCGATACATTTTCCATCTTCACTCTTGCCAATAAAAATTATTAACAAAAAAAATGTATTTGTATTTTAGGGCCCTACTATAATATTTAAGGCACTTCCTTTTCATAGGTAGGATCCTTGTTTTTGGAAGTTGGTGTTGGCATGGTAGATTTGCTGTAGGCTCTGAGTGACTTTTGTTTTATAGATTTAAAAAAATGTAATGTATAATATGTCTGTTATTGAGATTACACTAGAAACCAAAATGTCTTTGTATGATGAGTTTTATGGGGAAATGTCCTTGCTTTGCTCTATATCCATTGTTGGTGGAGGGCCAGGAGGTTCTCTGGATGCAGAATGTGTTTGGCTTCAATACCATATGTGTGTTGGAGGACCCTGGCTCAATGGGGCTGACGTGCAGTCTATTGTACTTCCCTTAGCTCTCAACTGGGCAACCACTGAAGCCTGCACTGCAACCCTCATTGAAGTTATGGGGAGTGAGGTAGAGGTCCAGCATGGAGTGGGGTAGGGACAGAGCATGGGTGCATCAGGTTGCTGTTTTTTTCTTTTTCAAAAAAAGTTGTAGTGCCCACCTATCCAACCTGTTGGCCCACCCAAAAACTGCCTTCTGGCTACGCCACTGCTGTGAGTGAAAAAAATATTTCATCCTATTTCTTTTGAGTGTTCTCTGGTCTTTGTACTTTTTGAAAGAGTGAAAAATCGATCCACTCTTACCTATTCTACACCACTCAGGATTTTATAGACCTCAATCCTATCCCCCCTCAGCCACTTCTTTTCCAAGCTGAAGAGCCCTAACCTCTTTAGCCTTTCCTCATATGAGAGGACTTCCATCCCCTTTTTTCATTTTGCCACATTTAATCAACAGCTGACGCGCATTGAATTCTTACCACCCGGTTAGCATGTGAGACCTTACTGTTAAGTCAAAGGGTGTCGGTAAGGTCTCAGACCGAAAATGGACGCACGCTGATTTTAATTTTGCCACACGCCCATTTTAGGCTTATGAGGAAAGAGGCGGTGAAAACATCTGACCAATACTGGAGCATGCACATGAGTAGCGTCCTCCCAGGAATTTTCCGCTGGTCTATACCCTTTCCAGGAAATGAGATACCGAAGGGGGAAAAGGTAGAAGCCAGTTAGCCCAAAACTCCTCTGTAGGTCATAGCATGGTTGCAGGTGCTTTTCATGCACATTTTTCAGGTGGGCTTTTTTTGTTTCAGTCTGATGAAATTAATTCAAGTTGTAATTCAGCCAATGCAGTGCTGACTTGTACTCTGCATGTTTAATTACATTAGCAAAGGGCCATGTGTAACACTTAATGAGAAAAAGTAAACAATTAGGCAAAATGCCAAGGAAATAAAATCCAACAAAGCAAAGGCAACTGTCGACCAAGCAGCAGTATGTACATATATACGTGGGCAAATCAGAAACGGATGGAATGTAAATGCTGTGTTTCGATAAGTTCTGGTTCATTAAGCCCAGAGACTTTCCTAAGATTTGATACATTTTTGAGAGGCAAATTGTTCAAGATCTCTGAGAACAAATTCTCGAGAGAAGATTTGGCAAACCCAATTTGAAGCCGTAGCTATCGAAATAACGGAACACCACCTACAGAATAATTTATATCGACCTGCATGCTTTTAAAACCAAACCTTATTGTATCATCTCCTAAAGAGTCCTATGCATGTAGACACGTCCCGGATTAAAAGCATTATTTAACGTAATGAAAGTCCGTTTGAAGACCGGTACAAGCCTGTCAGTGCTTTTGCCAGGCATCACTTTAAGATTCTGTCAGGCTCAGTTTGGAGTGAGGAGCTGGAGAAAGCCGACCATATGCGCAGTGTCAGATCCAGAAAGTCAGAAGTGACAACCGCTGATTTAGGTGCCAGTCGCTCAGCAATTGTAGAAAAAACATCCCACTTTTTTTTTTCTTTAACCTTTTAAGCAGTCTGTCACAGTCAAACCAGGGGAGTTTTGCTATTTTGTAAGGCAATAGAGGCACACCAGGACCCTTTTTATTAATTTTTTTATTTTTTGTTACATTTGTACCCTGCGCTTTCCCACTCATGGCAGGCTCAATGCGTCTTACATGGGGCAGTGGAGGGTTAAGTGACTTGCCCAGAGTCACAAGGAGCTGCCTGTGCCTGAAGTGGGAATCGAACTCAGTTCCTCAGTTCCCCAGGACCAAAGTCCTCCACCCTAACCACTAGGCCACTCCTCCACTGTTGCTACTATTTGAGATTCTACATGGAATGTTGCTATTCCACTAGCAACATTCCATGTAGAAGTCAGCCCTTGCAGATCACCAATGTGGCCGCGCAGGCTTCTGCTTCTGTGAGTCTGACGTCAGACTCACAGAAACAGAAGCCTGCGCAGCCTTCTACATGGAATGTTGCTAGTGGAATAGCAACATTCCATGTAGAATCTCCACTAGTAGCAACATTCCATGTAGAATCTCCAATAGTATCCATTTTATTTTTGTTACATTTGTACCCTGCGCTTTCCCACTCATGGCAGGCTCAATGCGGCTTACATGGGGCAATGGAGGGTTAAGTGACTTGCCCAGAGTTACAAGGAGCTGCCTGTGCCTGAAGTGGGAATCGAACTCAGTTCCTCAGTTCCCCAGGACCAAAGTCCACCACTAGGCCACTCCTCCTGGAGCGCTGCCCTGCATTCATCCTTCGTGTTCCCGATCTCGGCGCCGATTCAAAATGGCCGCCGAGAGTTGAAGTGACCTCGCGAGACTTCAACTCTCGGCGGCCATTTTGAATCGGTGCCGAGATCAGCAACCGGAAGGATACATGCAGGGCAGCGCTCCGGGCAGGAAAGAGGGGGCTCTTTCCTGCCCCGAAGAGGTCACTAAACCACCAGGGCAGTAGTAAGGTAAGGGGAGGGGGGGGTGACGGGGTGTGTGACAGGGGAGAGGGGAAAATGTGACAGGGGGCGGAGCAAGGGCGTGAAAGGAGGCGGGGTGTGAAAGGGGGGCAGGGTATGTGTCCTCCTTTTTGGGGGACAAAATATGGTAACCCTAATGTAAGCCACATTGAGCCTGCAAATAGGTGGGAAAATGTGGGATACAAATGTAAGAAATAATATAATAAATGGCCGGGCAGTGCGCTGGGGGTGGGAGGTGCTGCCGTAGGTTAGCGAGCGGTAAGCCTGTGTTGGGTTTACTGCCGCTTAGTGAAAGGGGCCCTAAGTGACTTGCCCAGGATCACAAGGAGCAGCAGTGGGATTTGAACTGGGCACTTCTGGATGCCAAGACCAGTGTTCTAACCACTAGGCCGCTCCTCTGCTTATGTTCGTATGACACATTGAGCTGTAAATTTTAAATAATAATAGTAATAATAACGATAATGTGTTCTGCTGGTGCTTGAAATGCAAAGTGATGACTAAGATTGGTTCACCAGGTTGGCAAATTTTGTTTTTGGTCCTGAAAACAAAAGGGGTGTTTTGCTTTGCAAGGGAACTGTGAATCATGTGAGGACAATGTTGACACAAAATACTTTTGGAAAGGTTTATTTGTGTTCTATTTAACCTGTGTATTAATGACTCAGCTGTTTTTCTTTGGTGAATAACACTCCAGCCGGGCCAAGTTGTTGGTAATTACCCTAGAAAGAGTTCTGGCTGAAAGGTGTCATAAGAGTACCCCAAGGCCTGTGTATTCAGTAGTTTAATTTGGAGCCACAATTGCTATTCAGTGGAAATAATTTCAGATGCTTAGGCTGTGTTAATTGTTTTGCGTTAGGAGCTGATGTCCACTGCATTTCATATTTTTTTTTTTTTAATGGATCTGCTGTATTCTAGCAACTATATTTGCAAGGCGAGGTCTCGTTTACTACAGGCAGGGTGGAATCGGAGGACGTTCCCTATGGAGATAGGACTGTGGGTGGAAACACCTGGGCTACTGTCTGTTTTGCTTGGCAGAGTTTTGAAAGGTAGGTTACCTGCAGGGTCTGTAGCGAGCAAAACCTCTGCCAGTTATGAGGTAACGTAAAATGCTGCAGGGCCTTGGCACACCTCTGTTTAGAACATTCTCAGAATGAGGTGTGGTCCGCTGGTGTGTGTGTGTGTTGCAGAGCTTTTGTGTATTTTTAAATCATTTTAAAAAATAAAAATATGCAATTGATAGAACCTTATTTTTTTTACAACACTGATGTTTTTACAAACTTTTGAAAACACACAAGACCGTAAAAGCTGTGGAAATGAATGCAATTTTTTGACACTTAACAGATGGATGTGGGGAATCATTTGTTCCGCTTGGTAATACTTCCCGAGCACCTGGGCTGAAATGAAAAGGCAGGGGGATGCTGAGTGAGTGGTGGATAGGTAATAGCTAGGGTTACCATATGGCTCCAGAAAAGGAGTGTATACACTGGGTATTCTTAAAGTCAGTTTCTTGTATATGAATATAAGTGAAAATCAGAAACTCCAATTTTAACTTCAGAATTTAAATATACAAACAATTAGTAGATTAAAACATTTTTATATAATATGTGCTCAGTTTTTAGGTGTATACACTTAAACTCAGGAACTGAGATGTTATAGCACCTTTCCATACATCATAGCACACCCTGCCTCCTCCTGATAAGTTATAACTCAATCAAATCTTCAAAGTAAATTTTTTTGTTAATGCAAATTATATAGCAACTATTACTTAGCTTAATCAGTGGGTTTAATGCAGTCAATGGTGTGTACAAGTCGCTTCATACAGATTCCTGGTTAGTGTATAACTTTTTTTTTTATATATAGTGCAAAACCTCTTAATTCAAAACTTCCCAAGTTCCCTACATGGGCCATGTTTCGCCAATCAAATGGCGTCTTCAGGGGAACTCAACTGTGAAAAAAACAAAAATGTTTCAAAATTCTAAAAACTACAACATAAAACTTTGTACAAACTTATTCAGTCTCCATAAAATTTCAATCTTATCTCAAAAATTCTTTACTCACAATACAGCAACTTCAGAAGGAAAACTTCTCCAAATTGGTCTTAGCCTGTGAAAAAAACGCCCACACGTGCGCAGTTTATGAAAGGAAGTAATAAAGATCAGCTGATAGCCTAGCGCGGGGAAACCTGCAGATAAGCAGGACACATTGATCCAGTCCGGGTTTTGCTTCAATCTGTCCTCCTTTTTCTGGAGCCATGTGGTAACCCTAGTAATAGCACTTCTCACCTGAATGAAGCAGTGTGATCACTGCGTTAGACCAACTGGATACGTCCATAACTGCCAAGATAGCCAGTTTCAGGTGGGATATTTTAGTCTATTCCTGGATTTCTGACAAACCTATTCTGGTGCATCATGGATATATGATTGATTTAATAGATCTTCCAGCCAGAAACAGAATCAGTTCGTCACGTACTTATCTGAACCTTCACTATCCAAGCTGCATTGGACTCAGATACAAATCAACCTATGCATCCAATTTTTCTTACTTAAGTATGCAAATGTGGAATGCATTACCAACGAGTGTGAAAACGATGCACGACCATCAAAACTTCAGGCGATCTTTAAAGACCTATCTGTTCTGCAAGGCCTACCCTACGGATTCTACTTAAATGCCTCAACTCTACAGTGCATCTCTACATACATTGCAATGGACATTTTTATTTCTTATTTCCTTGTCCCTTATTGTACCCATTTACCCCTACCTTACCTGACCCTTTTTACTAATTGTATTTGTTTAATACCTACCGTACTTGGCGTTCACCATTACGGTATTTTATAAGCCACATTGAGCCTGCTAATATGTGGGAAAATGTGGGATACAGATATTACAAATAAATAAATGGGACCTGCAGCACTGATTTCAGTGAGACTACAAATCCCACGCTGCTTTAGGAAGTAAGTTCAAGACCAGGCCTGGCCTAAAAGCAGTGGTGTGCTGGAGCAGGCTCTCACAGGCTCTTGAGAGCCGTTTGTTAAGTTTTTAAGAATTTTGGGAGCCGGTTCTCCATGGCTACTTTAACAAATGGATCCCAAAATGTGGGCTTGGGCCCCTCCTGAATTCTCTCTTACTTTGCTGGTGAGAGAGAGCCCCCTGTTAACAATTTACCAGCACACCCCTGCCTAAAAGTCTCCCTCCTGGAACTGGGTAATTTGGAAGCTCTGTATGTTGAGAGAGAGTCAGGAAATAAGCTGCAGGTGAGAACTTGTCATTGGTCTAATTCTTTCTCTCTTTTTTTTCTTTCTCCTGACATGCAAAACTTCAGGAGAAATCTGAAATATGAAGCAGAATGCCAGTGAGCTCCTCATGCCTTTCTGCTGAGAGGTGAAAGATGAGACCTCTTTTGATCATTTGAGTCCTCTGGTGGTAAACTGTGCACTGTCTGCCAGTCAGCCTGTAGGTTATCCCAGCTACATCCACTGCAGACTGGTGCAAAGGCGCCCCCTATTGGGATTAAACAGAAATACAACTATTCCACATTTGAAAATGAATCAGTAAAAGTAGCAACAGAGAAAATGAAGACAGATAAAGCCTATATGGCCCATCCATGCATCTACGCTCCCTATCGCTCCTTTAGAGATCCTATGGACTTGTCCCAAATTCTCTTA
This sequence comes from Microcaecilia unicolor, assembly GCF_901765095.1. Classification (NCBI taxonomy): domain Eukaryota; kingdom Metazoa; phylum Chordata; class Amphibia; order Gymnophiona; family Siphonopidae; genus Microcaecilia; species Microcaecilia unicolor. The sequence goes on along the minus strand of NC_044040.1, from coordinate 6,469,195 downwards.
AACTCAGATACTGTTTTCGTCAACACCACTTCTACCGAGAGGCTGGTCCACAAATTCACCACCCTTTCCATGAAGAAGTATTTTCTCAGGTTACCTCTGAGTCGATCCCCTTTCACCTTCATCCTACCCCCCCTCGTTCCAGAGCTTCCTTTCAATTGAAAGAGACGTGTCTCCTATGCATTTATGCCACATAGGTATTTAAATGTCTCTATCATATCTCCCCTCTCCCACCTTTGTTCCAAAGTACTACTACTACTACTATTTAGCATTTCTATAGCGCTACAAGGCGTACGCAGTGCTGCACAAACATAGAAGAAAGACAGTCCCTGCTCAAAGAGCTATGTAATAAAAGTGAGCCAAGTATAGGACAATCAAGCCATTGTGACATCACTGATGAGGTTGGCTCTTATTGGTGGCCTGAGGCATTATGACATCACAATATTAGCTCTGGTTACAAGAGACTACTGCTACTACTATTTAGCATTTCTATAGCGCTACAAGGCGTACGCAGCGCTGCACAAACATAGAAGAAAGACAGTCCCTGCTCAAAGAGCTTACAATCTAATAGACAAAAAATAAAGTAAGCAAATCAATTAATGTGTACAGGAAGGAGGAGAGGAGGGTAGGTGGAGGCGAGTGGTTACAAGTGGTTATGAGTCAATAAATTATTAATAATTAATACATTATTAATCATTAATAAATTAATAAAACCTAAACTGCCCAGGGGCTATTCTCAATCAACCTCAAGCTCCCCACAAAAGGCCTCAACCACTGTTTTCCGACTCCAGCAAAAAGAAACAGCAGGAAACAACTCCAAAAAATGTGAAGAAAAAATTGCCGTTCCAAAAAACCCGGACGGTATCAATCACAAACCCACAAAGAAAGTAGACATATTGAGATCTTTAAGTCTGTCCCCATCTGCATTATGACGAAGACCGCTGACCATTTTAGTAGCCGCCCTCTGGACAGATTCCATCCTGTTTCTATCTTTTTGAAGGTGCAGTCTCTTGTGTGGAGAAGTAGGCTAGTGGTTAGAGCACCAGTCTGGATGTCCAGAGGTGGCCGGTACAAATCCCACTGCCTGCTCCTTATGATCTTGCACAAGTCACTTAACCCTCCATTGCCTCGGGTACCAACCTAGATTGTGAGCCCTCCAGGGACAGGGAAATACCCAGTATACCTGACTGTAACTCACCTTGAGCTACGACTGAAAAAGGTACATAAGTATTGCCATACTGGGAAAAGACCAAAGGTCCATCGAGCCCAGCATCCTGTTTCCAACAGTGGCCAATCCAGGTCACAAATACCCGGCAAGATCCCAAAAATGTACAAAAACATTTTATACTGCTTATCCCAGAAATAGTGGATTTTCCCCAAGTCCATTTAATAACGGTCTATGGACTTTTCCTTTAGGAAGCCGTCCAAACCTTTTTTTAAACTCCGCTAAGCTAACTGCCTTTACCACATTCTAAATAAATAGAACAATACATAGTATGAGGCCTCATAAGAGTCTTATACAGAGGCACCATCGCCTCCTTTTTCCTGCTAGCCATTCTTCTCCCTATGTACTCAAGCGTCCCCCCGTCTTCCGCCATCACCTTTTCTACCTGTTTGTCCACCTTAAGATCATCACATATGATCACACCTAAATCCCACTCCTCTTTCATGTTCTTTTACTGGCCTAGTGGTGCCAGGTATGTCCAGACTGTAGGAACAGGCACAGCCAACCCTGGTTTCACCCACGGAAACCTTAGCTCAGTTTCTCTCACAACAGCAGGACTGTAGGTCCACGGAGAGAATAGGCCAAACCCAGTACTGGCTTTGCCTAGAGCCATCTGGTAATCATTCTTGCAGGGCAGTAGTTCCAAAATATCTTCTGGGGAAGTACTAGCCAGTTATGCATTGCCCACAGACCTGAGAACAATCGATGAAACAACTATCTTTCGCAAATCTCTGAAGACATATCTCTTCAACAAGGCCTACAACGAGAACCGATAGCCACAGTAATCCACCTCACCAACCCAATCAGTTAAGAAAACCCACCTTCTATAATTACCCTAATCACTTCCTTCCTGCTTTTTTCTTCTCTTACTTAATCTCTGCACAAAACTAAATCTATCTGTTATCCTGTAATGACAATGTTAACAAAATTATGTAAGCCAAATTGAGCCTGCAAATAGGTGGGAAAATGTGGGATGCAAATGCAATAACTAATACCCACAATAAATATGCATGAGAGAGATTTGCATATACTGCCTTGAGCACATGCAAAGGCTTTCTGCTTTGAGTCAGGTTAGAGACGTAAATCAATCTTGTTTTTGTGCCGTCATCTCCACTGGGTGGCTGTTTCCTGTGTCCGCCCTGCTTAAACATTTTCTTCTCCCGAGTCTGCAACTCTTGAGTTATTCTAGAAATTCCTTTCTGATGAAAAACATTGTTTTCTGGACAATTTATATTTTTGGGTTATTTGCAATTAGGTTATGATTTAGCTTAATCCCTTTGAACATTCAATTCAAGTTAGGTCTTATATACCGCTAATATCCCTTTATTAGGATTCAGTGCCGTTTACAAAAATTTGAATAGCTTAAAAGGATGGGCGCACGACCAAGATGGTTGGGATGAAGCGTGGTGAAGGGGATCATAGAGCTGTATTTGGGGGGAAATAGGGTTTTTAACTTTTTCTGGAGCTGATACAATGTGTCTTCATGGTGATAGGTAGGGAGTTCCATAAGGAAGTACCAGCCACAGAGGGGAGATATGATAGAGGTCTATAAAATACTGAGTGGAGTGGAACGGGTAGACGTGAATCGCTTGTTTACTGTTTCCAAAAATGCTAGGACTAGGGGGCACACAATGAAGCTACAAAGTAGTAAATTTAATATGAATCGGAGAAAATGTTTCTTCACTCAACGTGTAATTAAACTCTGGAATTTGTTGCCAGAGAATGTGATAAAGGCGGTTAGCTTAGAGGGGTTTAAAAAAGGTTTGGACAGCTTCCTCAAGGAAAAGTCTATAGACCATTATTAAAATGGACTTGGGGAAAATCCACTGCTTATTTCTGGGATAAGCAGCATAAAATGTTTTGTACTTTTTTGGGATCTTGCCAGGTATTTGTGAGCTGGATTAACCACTGTTGGAAACAGGATGCTGGGCTTGGTGGACCTTTGGTCTTTCCCAGTATGGCAATACTTATATACTTATAAGAGTGAGTTGAAGGTCTTCTGAGATCTGGTCCCCTTGTAAGGTCTAGAGGACAGGAACAGTTGGTCTTTCAATCTCATTGATTGGACTAAGTGTAGTGTAAGTAGTAGTAGTAGTAGTGACGATATATTGGTCAGTAGGGAGGATGTAAGGCCCTGTAAAATTGGGTCCTTAGAGTCTAAATGGGTTTTATAATCCAGAAGCAAAGACCCAGGTACTTCTGAGGTGCCTGATCTGGACAGTGCCAGGAACCTCCAAAGGACAGAGAAGACGCTAGGTTCCAGCAACGTGGCATTAAAAAGAAGAGAGATTGTGTCTTTTTTTTTTTTCTCTCCAGAATTCTGCAGTTCTTAAAATTACAGTTTCTCATTAGATGTTTCCTTGGTAATTTCAGTGCACGCTCCCGCTTTACTGGGAGATTATTAAAATGACACCAGGCAGTGTGATAAATTTGCTATCGTTAGCTTTGAAAGAAAATGAAAGGGGGGGAAAGAAAATATTATTACAGCTGTCGAAAAAAAGGAAGTCGTCCATGCTGCAGTCGAACCAAAACGGAGGGAGGGCAGAACTGGGAGCATTTGGCTTTTCGGAGGTTTCTTTTATATAAAATGTGTGCGGTAGGGAGATGCACTTTCTCTTTCGAAGACTTTTTGCATATAGCTTCCAGGAGAAAGTCTCCGCAGGGCGTTATGTCCAATAGTGACCGGCATGGCCTAAGAAAAGACTTTCTAAGGAAAATAAATACTTATTGACTCTGAAATCAGCAGGAAAATTGTTGCCAAAATAATATTTGCCAATCAGTCAAAGGCCACCTGTAGCATTTCTAGAAGATGGCACTTACAATTAAACTCCTACCAGGTGCCCTCTGGGTGCTTATTCTATGAAGAATATAGGTGCTTGCTTTCCTTTATAGAATAACCAGATATATATGCTTTGAAAACATGTAATTAAACTCTGAAATTTGTTGCCAGAGAATGTAGTAAAAGCAGTTAGCTTAGCGGGGTTTAAAAAAGGTTTCGATGGCTTCCTAAAGGAAAAGTCCATAGACCATTATTAAAATGGACTTGAGGAAAATCCACTCCTTATTTCTAGAATAAGCAGCATAAAATGTATTGTACTGTTTTGGGATCTTGCCAGGTATTTGTGACCTGGATTGACCCCTCTTGGAAACAGGATGCTAGGCTTGATGGACCTTCGGTCTGTCCCAGTATGGCAACACTTATGTAATTATGTAAAAGTTTAGGTACGTGTGGGACCCGATATTCAGACCGCGGGAGGCGGTCGGGGCTGAACCCAAATATTCAATGCCCGACCACTTCTAGTGACCGGCATTGAATATCTGGGTGTATATTGGTCGGTTTAATTTTATATTCAGTGCTGGCCGTTTAAGTTTATTCAGTTTCTCACCGTGTTTTGGCAAAGTGCCTGCATCAGGTGTCTGTGTGTTGTGTTAACTGGAGGGAAGATAGTGAAAAGAAAAGATGAACCAATATACAATCGTAGGTAGCATCAGCAAAAATGCAGAAACTCTGGGAGAGCAAAGCCGTGTGAAAGACGCTGAGTGAATGTGCCCAGAATGGCCACTAGCATAGTAACATAGTAGATGACGGCAGAAAAAGACCTGCTCGGTCCATCTAGTCTGCCCACGATAAACTCATATGTGTATACCTTACCTTGATTTGTACCTGCCTTTTTCAGGGCACAGACCGTACAAGTCTGCCCAGCAGTATTTCCCGCCTCCCAACCACCAGTCCCGCCTCCCATCACCGGCTCTGGTACAGACCGTATAAGTCTGCCCTCCCCTATCCTCGCCTCCCAACCACCACCCCCTCTTCCCCCCACCTGCTCCGCCACCCAATTTCAGCTATGCTTCTGAGGATCCATTCCTTCTGCACAGGATTCCTCTATGCATATCCCACGCATGTTGGAACTCCGTTACCGTTTTCATCTTCACCACCTCCTGCGGGAGGGCATTCCAAGCGTCCACCACCCTCTCTGTGAAAAAATACTTCCTGACATCTTTCCTGAGTCTGCCCCCCTTCAATCTCATTTCATGTCCTCTCGTTCTACCGCCTTCCCATCTCCGGAAAAGATTCGTTTGCGGATTAATACCTTTCAAATATTTGAACGTCTGTATCATATCACCCCTGTTCCTCCTTTCCTCCAGGGTGTACATGTTCAGGTCAGCAAGCCTCTCTTCATACGTCTTGGAACGTAAATCCCATACCATCCTCGTAGCTTTTCTTTGCACCGCTTCCATTTTTTTAACATCCTTCGCAAGATACAGCCTCCAAAACTGAACACAATACTCCAGGTGGGGCCTCACCAACGTCTTATACAGGGGCATTAAAACCTCCTCCTCTCTCTACATTCGGCACTTTGGCGAAACACGGTGCCATGTCGAGTCTCATTTTAGAAACTGAATAAAGACCTCTTTTCCTCATTACGTCTCCTCGGATTATTGAAATAGAACGTCTAGTTGAGTTGTTGTGTTGCTGGAAGCAGCTTCTTCAGTTTCTCTCTTATGACGTCTAACCGCAAGAGTTAGCCTGGATTTGAGAAAGTAACTCTTGCGGTTAGACGTAGTAATACGAGAGAAACTCAAGAAGCTGCTTCCAGCGACGCAACAACATAACTAGACGTTCTATTTCAGAAAAACGTAGTTAAATTTATCCAATTACACGGTGAAAGATCCAAAAAGTGGCCCTTTTGGATGTCAAAAAGGCTCCTGATGCAGGCCAGATAGGCCGAAACACAGCTGTGTCGAGTCTTGTTCACCGACCATTTTATTGTTCAATAAATTGTTTCATTGATTTTTTTTTTCACTGAAGCGTCGTCATTTCTTGGTCATCTTCGCTGTTTTTGCTCTTTTTTCTGGAGCCATATGGTAACCCTAACTACTACTACAAATCATTTCTATAGTGCTACCAGTCGTACGCAGCGCTTCACAACTGTAACTAAGCTGTGCACACTGTCACTTTGGGGCCTGTTAGCAACAGACCTGTATAAAACTTGCACCTGAAACTGGGGTTACCATATGTCCGGATTTACCCGGACATGTCCTCTTTTTGTCTGGGCGTCCGGGCGGGTTTTGCCAGTCCGCCCGTTTGTCCGGATTTCTGGACAAACGGCGGGCGGGCGGCAGACCTATCCTAGCCTCCCCTTACTTACTATCTATTGCCCTGGTGGTCTAGTGACCTCTTCGGGGCAGGAAAGAGCCCCCTCTTTCCTGCCCGGAGCGATGCCCTTGCCCTGCATCCTGTTGCTGTGTGACGGTCTCGGGATTCAAAATGGCCGCCGAGAGTTGAAGCGGTCTCGCTTCGTGTATCTGTGAAGGAAGCTTAACAGAGAAGAAACACACTTGACAGCCAAACAACAAAACCAAATTCACAATGAAAGCGGCAGAAAATTGCCAAAGTGTCTCTGAGATGAACAAAAATGTTTCAATGCTTCATAAACGTGCTCCTGCCAAAACTATCAATTTTTGCAGTTCTCCTATCTGGTCTTAGCATGGTTCACGCAACATCAGATACTGCGTATTTAACCCTGTCACTGAAACATGGCTATATTTTCTGTCGCCTCCACTGTGTTTATGGTTTTATATCTGTGAAGGCCCGTGCTCAACCCTCGTTCATGCTATCACAACCCCAAAAAAGAGAAAAATAATTACTTGCAATCAAGAATTTCAGAAGCCCTTCTGCTAGGGATGGGCAGGGGTGACTGGAATCCGAACTTCAGCTGCTGGTTCCCCCAAAAAACTAGAGCTACTCAGTTATCCACTTAAGGTGCAGTCATTGACAAAAAAACCTTCCCAGGGCTTATGACCCTCCAAGATTTTCAGTAATGGATGGGCCTTTTCAACTGTGACAGAGCTTTTGGGGTCCTGGGGAATGCTGAACTGGCCCAGGAGGAAGGGCTTTAGCAAGATGGTGGAGCAACACCCCTGTAGGCAGAGGGGGTCTGGTAACAGAGGCAGGGAGCAGCAATCCCTCCAGGTGAGAGAGAGTTCCACCCCCTTGCAATGCTGAGTGCTGACGGTCCTGGTGCCGATTCAAAATGGCCACCGAGACTTGCAAGGCCGCTTCAACTCTCGGCAGCCATTTTGAATCAGCACCGGGACCATCAGCACTCAGCATTGCAAGGGGAACAGAATGCAGGGCAGCGCTCTGGGCAGGAAAGAAGAGGGGGCTCTTTCCTGCCCCAAAGAGGTCACTAGACCACCAGGGCAGTAAAGTAAGGGGAGGAGAGGCTAGGATAGGACACCATGAGGCCTGCACGCCAGCCTGCCCATTTGTCTGAAATCCGGACAAACGGGCAGGCTGGCAAAACCCGCCCGGTTGCCCGGCCATGTCCTCAAAAAGAGGACATGTCCGGGTAAAACCGGACATATGGTAACCCTACACTAGGGAAGCATTGGTTTGGTAACAAAATGAAGGCAGTTCGACAGTTATCTTTAGGGGTAGGAGGGATGGGGGTGACATCTGGGAAAGGGGGGGTTAGGGGAAGGATCGGGCGGGAAAGGGGGGTTTATAGGGTAGGTTTAGTCGGGGGGGGAGGAAGTTTGAGGACTAAAAGTTTATTATATGTAGTGTGTTTAAGATGAAAATACAAGTTTTGAATGCATATTGATGATTATCCTGTGAATATATTATGTATTTACTGACCAGCAAGCATAATAGTAATAAAAACCATTTAAACATAAAGGTTTTCTTATCAAATCTACCTACGCATCCAGCTTCTCCTACATAGGCACACAGCTATGGAATGCACTACCCAAAATCTTAAGATCAATTGAGAACCATCTAAATTTCAGGAAATTACTGAAGACCACCTTGTTCAAGAAGGCTGACCTTCCAGACTCAACCTAACTTACTTACTTCTTTGTTACAGCAAAATTCATGGTCTCTATTATCTTTTATTATCTCTGTTGTTTTATACGTTGCATTTACGATTACTATCTTATTATTACATTGTTTAATTGTATTTTACTGAACTGTAGCCTGCACTACGGTATTGTGTAAGCCACATTGAGCCTACAACTAGTGGGAAAATGTGGGGTATAAACGTGTTAAATAAATGAATAACTAGAAATGTTGTGTTGGAATTAACACCTCGGATTATCTAAATGGTTAGGTGATGCTTGTGTAAGAGATTCTTTCTATTCTTTGAATGATTTTGCCTCAAGGAGTTTAATACCTCAGCTGATTAAATGCAAAGGTGTTACTTGCTGTGACTGTATAAGTTAATAAAATTTGTAAAACGTGCCAGACTGTCTTGTTCACGGTCACATTTATGGGATTTTTTTTTCCTGAGGGGAAGGGAGGGCAAACCACCAGCGAATAACCCCTTCTTTCTAAAGTGGAGGCACCAGGTACCAAGCGTTCAGAGTTTTCCTGAGGGGCCCTTCTGCTGATTGGCCGTGGACTAGGGGATCGTGGACTGGGGGACACCCTTCAGGGGTGCAACAGCTATTTTTACGTAATCTGTGCATAGGTGTTCTCAGCAGCGTAGATTGGGTAGAGCGGAGGTCAAGTTGCAAATTATGCGCATATTTTATCAAATACAGGGATACACAAACTTAGAAGCAGGTGTAAATGCATATACACTGCCTCGGGTGAATTTCTTCATAAAGGCGGTTAATAAATCCTAATTAAAAAATATATATACATATTTATTGACTGCCTTTATGACGAGATTCACCCAAGACAATGTGTGTGTATGTATATATATATATTTTTTTATTATTAATATTTATTTAGATTTTGCTCACACCTTCTTCAGTAGTAGCTCAAGGTGAGTTACATTCAGGTACTCTGGATATTTCTCTGTCCCAGGAGGGCTCACAATCTAAGTTTGTACCTGAGGCAGTGGAGGGTTAAGTGACTTCACAAGAGCACAAGGAGCAGCAGTGGGATTTGAACCGGCCACCTCTGGATTGCAAGACTGGTGCTCTAACCACTAGGCCACTCCTCCACTACTGTCACTCTTTGAGGTTCTACATGGAATGTTGCTACTGTTTGAGATTCTGCGTGGAATCTTGTCACTCTTTAGAATTCCAGAATCTTGATCTTCTTTGGGGTTCTACATGGAATGTTGCTACTCTTTGAGGTTCTGAATGGAATCTTTATTTATTTAGATTTTGCTCACACCTTTCAGTAGTAGCTCAAGGTGAGTTACATTCAGGTACTCTGGATATTTTTCTGTCCCAGGAGGGCTCACAATCTAAGTTTGTACCTGAGGCAGTGGAGGGTTAAGTGACTTGCCCAAGATCACAAGGAGCAGCAGTGGGATATGAACTGGCCACCTCTGGATTGCGAGACTGGTGCTCTAACCACTAGGCCACTCCTCCACCCCAAAGAATCTTGTTACTCTTTGGGGTTCTACATGGAATGTTGCTACATGGAATCTTGTTATTCTTTAGAATTCTAGAATCTTTATTTATTTAGATTTTGCTCACACCTTTTTCAGTAGTAGCTCAAGGTGAGTTACATTCAGGTACTCTGGATATTTCTCTGTCCCAGGAGGGCTCACAATCTAAGTTTGTACCTGAGGCAATGGAGGGTTAAGTGACTTGCTCAAGATCACAAGGAACAGCAGTGGGATTTGAACCGGCCACCTCTGGATTGCAAGACCGGTGCTGTAGCCACTAGGCCACTCCTCCAACATTTGTGTGCAATTGGTTCTGGTTCCAGGAACCCATTTCATAAAGACACATGGAGGGGCATAATCGAACGAAAACGCCTATCTCCATGGGCGTTTATCTCCAAGAACGGGTCCGTGAAGGGGCGGACCGAACCGTATTTTGGGAAAAAATAGACGCCCATGTTTTATTCAACAATGTGTGAGCTGGGCGTTTTTGTTTTTCAGCGATAATGGAAAATGAAAGCGCCCAGCTCAAAAACGAATAAATCCAAGGCATTTGTTCGTGGGAGGGGCCAGGATTCGTAGTGCACTGGTCCCCCTCACATGCCAGGACATCAACCGGGCACCCTAGGGGGCACTTTTACAAAACCAAACAAAAAGGTAAAAGAGCTCCCAGGTGCATAGCACCCTTCCCTTGTGTGTTGAGCCCACCAAATCCCCCTCAAAACCCACTGCCCACAAGTCTACACCATTACTATAGCCCTAAGGGGTGAAAGGGGGCACCTACATGTGGGTACAGTGGGTTTGGGGGGGTTGGACGACTAATAAGCATTAAGCAGCACAATTGTAACAGGTAGGGGGGATGGGCCTGGGTCCACCTGCCTGAAGTCCACTGCACCCCCTAACAACTGCTCCAGTGACCTGCATACTGCTGTCAGGGAGCTGGGTATGACATTTGAGGGTGAAAATAAAAAGTTGAGAAACTTCATTTTTTGTGGTGGGAGGGGGTTAGTGACCACTGGGGGAGTCAGGGGAGGTCATCCCTGATTCCCTCCAGTGGTCATCTGGTCATTTAGGGCACTTTTTGGGGCCTTATTCGTGAAAAAACAGGGTCCAGGAAAAGTGTCCTAAATTCTAGCTAAAAACGCATACTTTTTTCCCATTATCGGTGAAATGCGCCCATCTCTGTTCGGCAGATAACCACGCCCCAGTTCCGCCTTCGCCACACCTCTGACACGCCCCCATCAACTTTGTCCGCATCCACGACGGATTGCAGTTGAAAACGTCCAAAAATCGGCTTTCGATTATACCGCTTTATTCGTTTTTGTGAGATAAACGTCCATCTCCCGATTTAGGTCGGAACTTGGGCGTTTTTCTCATTCAATTATAAGCAGGATAGGAGCTCATTTTCAAAGCACACAGACTAGCATAGTAGATGACGGCAGAGAAAGACCTGTACGGTCCATCCAGTCTGCCCAACAAAGTTACATGGAGACATATTTTCAAAGCACTGACATACAAAGTTCCGTAGTAACCTATGTAGCTTTGTAAGTCCATGTGCTCTGATAATGAGCCTCATAGGCACCTTTTATTGCCTTTACAAAGTAGGCTTAAAATGGCTGCCTCTTTAGATTTCTCACATAGATGAGAAAAGCAAGACCGAGATGTCCAAAATTATCCATTCATCCTACAGGAATTGATTTAATTTTTTTAAAAAGCACTTTTGAGGCCAGCATCAACACCAGCCATGTAACTGGTGTCATCGTTGATGATATGTTGGAACCCTCTGCTCAGTGTGTGGCGGCGATTAAGAAAGCAAATAGAACGTTAGGAATTATTAGGAAAGGAATGGAAAAACTAAGAATGTTATAATGCCTTCGTATCGCTCCACGGTGCGACCGCAGCTTGAATACTGTGTGCAATTCTGGTCAACGCTTCTCAAAAAAATATAGTAGAATTAGAAAAGGTACAGATAAGGGCGACGAATTTGATAAAGGGGATGGAACAACTTCCCTATGAGGAAAGGTTAAACCAGCTGGGGCTTTTCGGCTTGGAGAAGAGATGGCTGAGGGGAGCTGTCATGGCCCTGGCTGTGCCTTGAGACCTGGGCAGTGCACTAACCTCAAGGGACCACAAGGAAAGGGTCCGCAGTGTTCCTTGCTGATCCCCGCTCAAAGGCAGGCTGCTTTCAGCAGCGCTCTGGGGCATCTCGCAGGTGACGCAGGCTGTGTGGGTTCGGTCCTGCCAGGGGTCGGGGCCTCCTAGGTGCATGCATATGTCAGGAATGCGCCTTTATGGACTTACAGGAGGAGGGGCTTCGGGACACTCTGAGTTGATATCAATTTGAGGGTTCTATTATAGGAAGCAGCACTCTCCTTCCGCTGCCTTCACAACGAGGTTTCTTGCCTTCCCTTACCTGCTGAGTCTCGTCTTGTCTAGGATCCAGCCTGCTTTGCTTGGTCTTCTTCCTGCCTGCCTTGTCTTCAGTCCAGTCCAGCCCGCTATGCCTAGTCTTATCTATCCTGTGACTAGACCAGGTGACTTGCTTGTCGCCAGTTGAGGTCTGGCTGCAGCCCAAGGACTCACCTTTCCTTGAACTGCGACAGGAGATATGATAGAGATCTATAAAATACTGAGTAGAGTAGAACGGGTAGAGGTAACGTTTGTTTACTCGTTCCAAAAATGCTAGGAGTAGGGGGCACACAATGAAGCTACTAAGCAGTAAATTTAAACTGGAGAAAATATTTCTTTACTTAACGTATAATTAAACTCTGGAATTCATTGCCAGCGAATGTGATAAAAGCAGTTAGCTTAGCAGGGTTTAATAAAAAAAAAAAAGGTTTGGATAATTTCCTAAATGAAAAGTCGATAAGCCATTATTAAGATGGGGAAAATCCACTGCTTATTTCTAGGAGACGCAGCATAAAATTGTTTTACTGTTCTAGGATCTTGCCAGGTACTTGTGACCTGGATTGGCCACTGTTGGAAACAGGATACTGAATGATGGATCTTCAGTCAGTCAGTATGGCACAAAAAAAATATATATTCCTGCAGGTACAGCCTTTTGAATGGATGTGCCACCCAGTTGCTTGTAATGATCACCCAACCAGTTTAGAAAATGTTGTGATACTGTGCAGTACTCTCCTGCCCTGTCCAGGCTAGCAAAACCTTCTTGGGGAAACTGCTTTATCCTGAGACCATAATCAGTGCAAAACTATTGGTGTAATGTTGCTTTGATCGGTCGGTCGTGTAAACCCCACAGGAAATTGTGTGTCAACTTGGGCAAATTTATTACTGTCCCCAAAATACTTTTCAAGGAATGCAGCACAGACCTGCCCGGAGCGCTTTCTGTCTCTTTGTGAATTTCTCTTTTTTCCATTCTGCTTTCTTCATCCTTGATCTGTACAATCCCAAGTGACACAGCAAAGCACACGCAGAAGGATCCAGGCACCCTGGAGATGGACCTTAATTACAAGGCAATCAAGCCACCAGATGGCTCTCTGATCTTTCAGAAAACCTCCTGTTGTGTGAACTGAACTGATTTGCAGGGGCGTAGCCAGACACCCAATTTTGGGTGGGCCTGGGCCCAAGATGGGTGGGCAGAAGAACTCTGCCTTGTCCCACAAGTAACTTGGCCTCTCCCCCTCTCGCTTGCATGCCATATGCTCTCTCAAACATCCCCCCCCCCCCCATACCTTTTAAATAGATTTTCATTGGCAGTGAGCAGCAACTAATACACACTGCTCATGTTGGCCCTAAAGCATGTATCAGTGGCTACTTGCTGCAGGTGAAGATCTATTTACAAGGTAGGCAGGAGGGACAGTTGTTGGGAGTTTTCGGCTGGTGGGGCTTGGGAAGAATGCCTGCCAGCCACATCATAGGTGTGCTGCTACTGGATGGGCCTAAGTAGAGTTACCATATATCCGGATTTACCCGGACATGTCCTCTTTTTGAGCACATGTCTGGACGGGTTCTGCCAGTCTGCCCGTTTGTCTGGATTTCTGGACAAACGGGCGGGCGGGCCTATCCTAGCCTCCCCTTCCCTTACTTACTATCTACTGCCCTGGTGGTCTAGTGACCTCTTCGGGGCAGGAAAGAGCCCCCTCTTTCCTGCCCGGAGCGCTGCCCTTGCCCTGCATCCTCCTGTTGCTGTGACGGTCTCGGGATTCAAAATGGCCGCCGAGAGTTGAAGCAGCCTCGTGAGACTTTAACTCTCGGCGGCCATTTTGAATCCCGAGACCGTCACACAGCAACAGGATGCAGGGCAAGGGCAGCGCTCCGGGCAGGAAAGAGGGGGCTCTTTCCTGCCCCGAAGAGGTCACTAGACCACCAGGGCAGTAGATAGTAAGTGAGGGGAGGGGAGGTGACGGGGGGCATGGGAGGGGAATATGTGACAGGGGCGGAGTGAGGATGCAAAAGGTGTGGGGCCGGGGCGAAGCAGGGGGCGGGTCATGTGTCCTCTTTTTGAGAGGACAAAATATGGTAACCCTAGGCCTGAGCCCAAAGCGGGTGGGCCTGGGCCCACCTGGGCCCACCCTTGGCTACGCCACTGATTGATGGTCTTTGAAAATACTACCAGAGTTTGTTCCCTATAGCTGAGCCTCTTCTGCAAAGAAAATGTTTTATTGTGTCTCTCCTGAACAGGAACTAATTTAGGAAAATACATAAAGTGGGACACAGAATCTTGCACACTGTTTAGTCACTTGGGTGGTTCTGTTTTCAGTTTGGGGTGCCACTTTCCAAAAAGGCATGCAACCACTGATCTGCTCCGCAATAGCAAGGCAGCTTGCCAGTTAGGGCTACCCTACTACTACTACTACTTATCATTTCTATAGCGCTACTAGAGGTACGCAGCGCTGTACACTTGAACATGAAAAGACAGTCCCTGCTCGACAGAGCTTACAATCTAATTAGGACAGACAAACAGGACAAATAAGGGATAAGGACAAAGGGTAGCAAGATTCCGGAATCCCAAAGAGTAGCAGCATTCCATGTAGAATCCCAAAGAGTAGCAAGATTCCGTGCGGAATCCCAAAGAGTAGCAAGATTCCGTGCAGAATCTCAAACAGTAGCAAAGATTCCAGAATTCTACAGACTACTACTACTACTTATCATTTCTATAGCGCTACTAGACGTATGCAGCGCTGTACACATGAACATGAAGAGACAGTCCCTGCTCGACAGAGCTTACAATCTAATTAGGACAGACAAACAGGACAAATAAGTCAGATGGAGCCACAGAGGGAATTGAGTCTGGTTCTCAGGCCACTTCCCAGGTAAAAGGGTTTGTGGGGTACCATCAATGTAATGTACATGGCTTTGCTGCGTAGAGTAGGTATTGTCAAGGTGTGTTTAAGTCAAGGGAGGGAAAGATAATGCACTTATACAATATACATTAGATTTTTTAACCTACGTGCATTATTATATATGGAAAAAAAAGCAGGTACAAATCTCTGCAGATGCCTTTTCCCAGGACAGTAATCAAAAGGAAAGTATATTTGTACTTTGCCTTTAAAAATCGGTGCCAAAAACCTTGGGTAAAAAGCTGTCATCCTCACGAACTTTGCATCTACGTAGTTCTGAAGTGGGTCTCGTAATCTACAACCGAGTGCAAATTATAAAGCATTGGGACGATCTGAGCCATGGGCTATCCTACCAATTTTCAGAGCCGAAGTATACACATGCCCTCCACGAAGTATACACATGCCTGCAGTCACTTGCTGTTGCTTTTTCAGTGCATAACTTTATTCATTTATTTATTTGTTGCATTTGTACCCCACATTTTCCCACCTCTTTGCAGGCTCAATGTGGCTTCAGTGGCGTTCCTAGAGGGGCTGACACCCGGGGCAGATCGCCAATGCGCCCCCCCCCCCCCCGGTGCAGCGCGATCCCCCCAGAGAAAGGACACACCCCCCACTCCAGCGAAAGAACCCCCCCGGGTGCACGCCGCTGGGGGGGGGGGGTGCCGTGCGCCGGTCAGCGTCGTTCGTTTCCATGCTCCCTCTGCCCCGGAACAGGTTCCTGTTCTGGGGCAGAGGGAGCATGGAAACGAACGACGCTGACCGGCGCGCGGCACTCCCCCAGCGGCGTGCACCCAGGGTGGACTGCTCCCCCCGCCCCCCCCCCCCCTTGGTATGCCACTGTGTGGCTTACAACACATCATGAATAGTGGAAATACATGAGAAAGTATACATTTAGTAATAACAGAAGGATTTTGGGTAACATGATAATGATAAGACATAATAGTATTTTAACGAGCAAACATAGAAATATTTAAGAAATGTATAAGAATTAAATAAGAAAATATACATTTTGTAATAGCAAAAGGATCTTAGGTAACATGATAGTGAAAAACATGATAATAGTTTGGCAAGTAGATATAGTGGAGGCAGTTCTGGATATGTGTACAGGAGTTCATATTTGTTGATCATTGTTGTATGCTTTGTTAAAGAGATGAGTCTTCAGTAGAATTCGGAAGTTAGCTAGTTCATACATCGTTTTTAAGTTGCGCAGCAGCGCATTCCAGAATTGTGTGCTCAGGTAGGAAAAGGTTAACGCATGCGTTAGTTTGTATTTAAGACCTTTACAGTTTGGGAAGTGTAAAGATTTGAAAACCCAACTCTATGCATGTTCTCTCCCTGCCCCGGGAATATAGACTTTCAGCAACATTAAGGGACCTAGGTAAAATGTTTCCTACCTGTGGAAATCACTTTGAAGGTCGTCCTCCCAAGAGCTAAGCCTACACTACTGTCTGCAGAGAGCCGCATGGAGGTGACGTCTTGAGAGATTGTTCTAGATTTAGGTCCAGGATGCGTGATTGGCTTTCGTGTCATAGGAGCCATTGAATTCCATATGATGAAGCAGATTCCTGGGACATGTTCCATGAGCTGCAAGCGTCCGTCATTCTTCTGAACGAAATGGCCAGAAGCTCTTTGTTCTGTGGCAGATGTGGTGGCTTCACACTTGTATCCATTTCCACGCTTTATTAGCAGGGTCGGCAGATGTAACGGGGGGGGGGGGGGGGGGGGGGGGGGAGGGCTGAAATAACGGAGATGTGGGATCTCATGAAAGGATCACAAAGCATCTGCTCCACCGCTGTGTGTAATATTAAACTGGGACGAACAAATGGTAGTCTCGGGGGAGGGGGGAGTGTTCCTGACCACTTGCAAAACTTTATATCAATTTTTTTTCTACAGTTCACTGTGTCCCGTGATGTTGCAGTACATTTTCATTCAAAAGTAAAGTCCTTACGCAGTCAGCATTGGGGGCTTCCATGCGAGTGTTTTATTTGTGAAAACTGGGACCCAGTAACGTCCTGCCAGTATCATCTCAGAGAAGGGGCTGGGGCGTTCTGGGTGAGGGATCGAAATGTATCCTGATAGCGGTAGCGTTCAAGAGTATTTGAGAAATACGTCCATTTAGGAGAGGCACAGAAATAGCAGCCTTAACCTACATGCATAAGTTATCTAAGTTTAGAAATTTTGGCTCAATATTGAGCTGGCAGAGGTCATCGTTTTTATAAACGCTGACGACTGCTGCCGGTTAATTTAGATCTGGATATTCACTACTGGGGCCATATCCGGACTCCTCTGAGCAGTGGTACCCAGAAGGTGTGTGGGTATCCTGCATACAGCAGCGTAGCCAGACCTACTATTTTGGGTGGACCCGCAGTTAAATTGGGTGGGCCCTTCCCAACCCCCCCTTTTTCCTCTGTCCTCCCCTGCCCCCAAAGACCAGCATCTGTCCCCTCCTTGGGATCCCCACCGGCTACCGCTAAACGTGTGCTACTGTTGGGTGGGCCTGAGCCCTAATTGGGTGGGCCCTGGCCCACCTGTGGCTACACCACTGCCGTGGACTGAAAAGATAGCTGATCAAGTATGCTCATGGAAGATTTCCTGGAAAGATGGGACAATCAAAAGTGGCTCATTCGTCGATTGGAATGATGGTGTAGGGACATAAGGAGTTAGGAGGCGAGAAAGATATTGAGGTTCACCAGAAACGTTAATTTTTTGAATCGGAAGCATTGTTTTCTAAGTAATTCTATGCGGTATTGGAAGACAATGTGCTTCCCTAAGGAGAGGAGATACACGATCAAATTTTTTTGAACCAGTAATTATTTTTATGACAGTATTCTGCATGAGTTGTAGACATCTGATATCTTTGCAGTTAATACCATTGTATAAAACATTAGAATAATCGAGCTTGGGATATAACAAAGGAGTGAATCAAGATGTTTAATACGTGAGGATAAACCAGAGATTTAATTGATCTAATCTGCGAGTGGAAAGAGAGCACCTCATCCAGTGTTACTAGTCCCATCACCTTTAGGGTAGAGTGTTGAGGAATGGAAAGCGCAATGAGGCTGCAAGTTCAAAGGTCACGATATCTAGCTGGGGACTGGGGGGCTAGGAGTTGCCTGGCATGTCTGGAGATTAGAGTATTTCATGTGCTGGTTTCACTGGGGGAAATCGTACAATTTGGGGTTTCTTTGCTGTCCTGAGCCTGTTAAAATAAGAAATTGTGCATCACGTACTCACAGCAGACCTGTATCTGCACCTCCTGTTCCCTCTTCCGATTTGTTAACTCACAGCAGAGAAGCTAAGCATTTAATTTGCTTAATTATAGTGCTGTCTTTATATTCTCAAGAAGTGGCACCTAAACAGAATATGTTACCAAGGAATGCCAAAGACACTGTGAGCTGCATATTTGTGCATCAGATGTGCTGTACAATGGCAGTTCGATTTCACTTTTGCAGATTCCCACCTCATCGTGACACCTTTCCCCCTGTTAAACCCAGTGCATGTGTGTGTGTGTGTGTGTGTGTGTGTGTGTGTGTTTTCACTGCTGTACTACTGCCCCTTCCAGAGCCGGATTGTATGGGAGGCTGAGGGCAGACTTGATAAACATTTTGGTTACCTTCCTTTGAATTGCTTCAAGTCTTTTTAAGTACTTAAGTATTTCCACACTGGGACAGACCAAAGATCCATCAAACCCAGCATCCTGTTTCCAACAGTGGCCAATCCAGGTCACAAATACCTGGCAAGATCCCCAGAAAGTTCAATACATTTTATGCTGCTTATCCCAGAAATAAGCAGTGGATTTTCCCCAAGTCAATTTAATAATGGTCTATGCTTTTTTAAACCCTGCTAAGCTAACCGCCTTCACCACATTCTCTGGCAATGAATTCCAGAGTTTAATTACACATTGCGTGAAGAAACATTTTCTCTGATTTGTATTAAATTTACTACTTAGCAAGATACAACCTCCAAAACTGAACACAATACTCCAAGCGGGGCCTCACCAATGACTTGTAGAGGGGCATCAACACCTCCTCTCTTCTGCTGGTTATACCCCTCTCTATGCAACCTAGCATCCTTCTGGCTACAGCCACTGCCTTGTCACATTATTTCACCCTATTATCTCAAGATCCTCCCAATCCATGCATATTTATTTATTTATTGCATTTGTATCCCACATTTTCCCACCTCTTTGCAGGCTCAATGTGGCTTACAATACATCATGATTAGTGGAAGTGTATAAGAAGATAGACATTTAGTATTACAAAAAGGTCTTGGGTAACATGATAATAATAAAGCATGATAGTAATATAACAAGCAAAAATCATAAGGCAGATCTGGATATATGTGTAGGAGTTCACATTTGTTGATCTTTGTGGTATGCTTTGTCAAAGAGATGGGTCTTCAGTAGTTTGTGGAAGTTTGTTAGTTCATAGATCGTTTTTAAGTTACACGGCAGCGCGTTCCAGAATTGTGTGCTCAAGTAGGATAAGGTCGATGCATACGTTAGTTTGTATTTTAGACCTTTGCAGTTGGGGAAGTGAAGATTAAGGAATGTGCGGGATGTTTTTTTAGCGTTCCTGGGTGGTAGGTCTATCAGGTCTGACATGTAGGCTGGGGCATCTCCATGAATGATTTTGTGAACTAGGGTACATACTTTGAACGCAATGCGTTCTTCGAGTGGGAGCCAGTGTAGTTTTTCTCGTAGGGGTTTGGCACTTTCATATTTTGTTTTACCGAATATGAGTCTAGCTGCAGTGTTCTGGGCTGTCTGAATATCAGCCCCTCGCCCCCTACTGTATACATCTCCTTTGGATTTCTACGCCTCGGGTGCATCACTCTGCTCTTCTTTGCATTCAATTCTAGGAGCTGACCATTCTTTCAAGTTTTGCTGTGTCCAAAGCACGAACAGCACCTCTTAATCCAGAGCAATTATGGACGTATGAAACATGACGCTCTGAAGCGTTTTCCCCCATATGACAGCTTACAGCTTTCTCACCGTGTTTCCTTCTGCATTGCTAATGTCTGACCTGTCTAGCACATGCCTACTAGTTCACAGTGTTATGCTACTGGATATTATTCTGGTTCATTTCTCTTCTTCATCTCTACAAAGTTACTTGATGTCTCTGGTTTCTATTTTTTTTTTTTTACTAACAGCTGGATACAGACTCCCACAGCAGCTTACCTTAGCCCTTCCCAGAAATTCACACACCGTCTGGCTCCTCCAGATAGAAATAGCTCTCAATTAACATCTGCTGTTGAGATGAGCAGCTACGATTCTGTTTTTTTATTTTTTTTTTTTAATCTAAAAGTGAAAAGCTGAAGAATTGTACTTGGCTGGGGACATGTGTCTTGTACATTTCACTTTGCAGAATAGCAATGTAAAAGCGTCTATTGGGCTGATACTGAGCAGAGCCACCGCCCCCGCCACGTAAAGATAAGTGCTTATCTTTATGTGGATTTTCAGCCGTAGTATTGGCGATGGCCACTAGGGGTCATAGTGGCCATTGGGCATCCTGGCACAGTCCTGGGCAGGAGCAGAGGAATACCACTCCTGCCTGGGCTCACTGATTTAAGCAGGTCCTTGGATGGTGGGGAGGTGTGTAGACACTGAGTAAGAATACAGCTGAGGCCGTAGCTACATGGGGCCATGGGGGCCTGGGGCCTCCCAAATTTCCTCTCAGCCCTTAGTTTTGCTGGTGGGGGTCCCCAACCGCCACCAGCTGAAGCCTTGTCTAGTGCCAGTCTCCGGCGCCACCGCATTGCCTGCCCTGCTCTGTCTTCCCCTCATATCCGGCACACTCCTTTTAGTGAAATAAGGAGCGTGACAGATGTGAGGGGAAGACGGAGCAGGGCAGGCAACGCGGCGGCGCCGGACACCGACGCTGGACAAGAGTTCAGCTGGCAGGGGTTGGGGACCACCGCTAGCCATGGTATTTGGTGTGGCAGTGGGTGGGGAGTGGCAGGACGACAAGGCAGCAGGGGGGGACAGACCAAAATGTGCCCCCCCACCTTGGTCTCTGGCCCCCTCCCACCGCGAGGTCTGACTACACCATCGGTGATCTGGAGAGGTATGTCGGGAGGGGAAATCGGAGAGCAGGGGTGTGTCAGAAGGAGGGATGGGTGATCAGGGGTGTAGGGGATCAGATTTTGGGGGGGGGGGATGCACCCTCCACTAACAGCAGCCACCAACACATCTTCTTGAGGTGGTTGGCAGTCGTGACAGATAGCATGTGACCTGCCCGTGTGCTATCATTGCCGGCCACTTCTCCAACCTGCCCATGTCACACCAAGCTCCTGTCTCTGCCCAAGTTAAGCAGCTAATTTGAGTTTTGTTGCCGTGTTGCTAGTTTTATCACACACACGGTACATGTTAGCATAAGTCTACTACGCAATAAAACCAGTGATAAAAAAAGACCCCCTTTATATGTATAATTATGCAGAGAAAGCCTTTACTGTCAGAACATGACTTTGCTTAGGTTGTCTAGATAGGGAAAAAGACATTTCAGTCCATGCATTTAAAACCACACATGTATTGTATGAAAGGCTCAGACACTGCAGAGTCTTTTATAAACATAGATTAACACCATCAAAGAAGCATGTTGAAAAAAAGAGGATTGATTTGATTTGGTTTATTGACTTAATATACTGCTTAATAGGAGAAGATTTTAAAGTGGTTTACAATAATAAATAAAATACAATGTACAGTATTAATAATGAAAATACTATAATACAAGTAAAACATAGTAACATAGAAGATGACGGCAGAAAAAGACCTGCACGGGCCATCCAGTCTGCCTAACAAGATAAACTCACATGTGCCATTTTTTGTGTATACCTTACCTGGATTTGTACCTGTCTTTTTCAGGGCACAGACCGTATAAGTCTGGCCAGCACTATCCCCGCCTCCCAACCACCAGCCCCTCCTCCCACCACCGGCTCTGGCACAGACCGTATAAGTCTGCCCAGCACTATCTCCGCCTCCCAACCACCAGCCCCGCCTCCCACCACCAGCTCTGGCACAGACCGTATAAGTCTGCCCAGCACCATCCCGCCTCCCACCACCGGCTCTGGCACAGACCATATAAGTCTGCCCAGCACTATCCCCGCCTCCCACCACAGGCTCGGGCACAGACCATATAAGTCTGCCCAGCACCATCCCCGCCTCCCAACCACCAGCCCCGCCTCCCACCACCAGCTAAGCTTCTGGGGATCCCTTCCTTCTGAGCAGGATTCCTTTATGTTTATCCCACGCATAAAACATTATAACAAAATTAAAATGCCCTAGAACAATATGCTAAAATTTCAATAACAACATTTCCATCAAAAAAATCTCAGTAACAAAGCATCCCCTCTACAAAGGAGAAAACAAGAAAAAAAAACCCTGCCCCCTCTGGCTCTTGAAAGCTCCTGTATCAGTGGGTGCCACCTGCCTCTGTGGTTTCTGTAAATCCCTTAATGAGCGCACTAGGAGGAATCCCTTTTATTCACTCTTCCACTGTCCTCAGTGCCTGGAAAAAGTCCAACAGCTGGGATTTCTTTCTTCTCTCAGAAGTTCAGGGCTACACCAGGAGTTTGATGCTCACTCTCCAGCCATGCCAGCTGCAGACTTTCTGTCTGCAAGCTCCCTTGCTGCAGCTGTGTGTGTGTGTGTGTGTGTGTGTGTGTGTGTGTGGATGGGGACAGAGCCCGTGAGGATGGGGACAAACTTTGTCCCTGTGTCACTTTCTACTGTGAAGCCTGTTAATGAACTGGACTGTTATTTATGTTTCAATATTTTTCTTTTTTGGAGAAACAAGCAAACATGCTGGCCACAGCTAGCAAAATTTGCATGGGGGGGATCCTGTACATCCTGCTACCATCACATCTTCTAAGAAGACATCTTCTATTGCAGGAAGGGACTGTGGAAGACGGGAGAGCTAGACAGTGCTTCATAGGGCATATTTCTCCCCTCTAGGGCAGACAGAACGGGTTGTATTTTGTACCCCTGGACATTTTAACAGGGTGGATTCGGATTCCTTGGGGTAGTAGAAGTCAGCTATTATTGGGGTTGGAAGGGTGGAGGATGGTGGGAGGGTTATTATAGCTCCTCAATATTATTGTTTTCTATTTGTAATTTATACATAACAGTTGCACAGCATATTGTTCCTTTTTTATACTTTAATAAAAAGATCAAACATATAAATGGCAAGTGACCGACTCACCTGCAAATGCGCAGTAGAGACTTCCCTCTCTGCCCCGCCCTCGCATCAAGATGTGATGACGTCAGAGGGCGGAACAGAGAGGGAAACGGAGTCAGACTGACGGACGCTTGGAGCCTGGAAATGAACATCACGCACACCAACCTCCACCTTCCCCCCCCCCCATCCCCGCCACCGCTCCTGCCCCCCTCCATATCGGGCCCCCTGCACTGACCTGACAGCGCCTCTCACCTCCGTGTGGAAGCTCTGCAGGCAGCAGCACAGCGATCTGCTGCTGCCTGCAGCGCTTTCACATGGAGGTGAGAGGCGCTGTCAGGTCAGTGCATGGGGCCCGGCACGGAGGAGGAGGGAGCGGTGGTGAGGAGGGTAGCTGGAAATCTCGCCCGTTTTAACAGGCTTAACGGCTAGTTTAAATATGAAATCATAAGTGTTCAAGGCTTCTGCAGATGAGAGCAGAGCCCTTGGGGACGGAGACAGGGCCTGCGGGGACGAGATGGGGACAGAGACAGAACCCACGGGGACAAATTTGTCCCCGTGTCATTCTCTAGTATGTGTACATGCACTCCCTTGCTGCTGTGTGTGTGTGCGTACATGTACCCAACCCACACACTCTGGACTATACCATGTGGTGCTGGTGCTATATCTGCATATTTAGGAGTTTGGGTCCTATAAGGCTTTTGGTATGTTGCCCTCAACATTATGGTGGACTTTCTCTGTATTACCTCCAGCCTGGCTATATCCTTCCAGAACTATTCACAGTATTGGAGGTGAGGGTCTCACCTGTGACCGCTATAGAGTCATTAGCATCAGTGTTGTATAGGAACTAAGGACTTCCGTTAAAAGCTGCACTAGCGATTCCCGCGCGTCGAATGAGAGGAAGCCCATAGGAACTGAATGGGCTTCCTCTCATTTGCCGCACCGAGAATCGGCAGCGCAGCTTTGTAACAGAGGCCCTGAGAAAATGTAACTAGTTACTGTACTTAGTTTTGTTACTTTTACTTGTAAAGAAGTCCAGGGTGACATTTGTTACTTTTACTGAAGTAAACATTTTGCCAATTTGTACTACTTTTACTCAGTAAAAAGTAAAAGCAGAAGCAAGATGTAAATGACGATTCCTCAGTAATCCAAATGAAACAGCAAAACTGGGAACAGGATTTTGCTATTGCAAACCTCGTCATGCAAAGAGTGGATCATCTCATCTTAAATTTTACTGTTCAGTGAGTATCACCCATAGGAACAGTGGAGTTGAACTGGTTAGTAGTCTCCAGCCACACAGAACAGTGATGGGTCACTTTGACGCGGGAAGCTGGTTGCAATTCTTGGTGAACAGATATATCTCTCTTATCACAAGAGACTGCTCGTTATCCCATGGAAAATTTTACACTGGGGTAACTGTCCATTGGATTGGTAGAGTCTTTAAGGAGGAAATCTGCTTGTCTGGCCTCAAGACTGAAGGGTTCCTACACATTTGACTTTCTAGCATCATTTCTCAAAACGTTTGAAACAGAGTTTGCCATTAGATGAAAAATTATTAGAACAACAACAGACAATGATTTCAACTTTGTGAAAGCCGCCTTTGTAATTGGACGATGATGATAAAGGTGAAGATGTGCTTATCCCAGGAATAAGCTGTGGATTTGCCCCAAGTCCACCTTAATAATGGCTTATGAAATTTTCTTCCAGGAACTTGCCCAAACCTTTTTTAAACCCTGCTAAGCTAACGGCTTTTCAGGGTTAACAAGCTATTGCAGTGAAAACTCCAGACCTAGCTGTGGCATTCATGAGAACTTTGCTAAAAGATCTGTTCAGGCAGGCCTTCGATATATATTCAGAGGGGGGAGGGAAAGGTTAGCTAACATAGTTATCTCATTTTGAACTGATTGGTCAGGGTGTTTGTAGCATCATCGACAGATATGTTAGATATGGGGGGGGGGGGGCGGGTTTTATGTATGGTTTTCTTTGTGTGTTTGTTTTAGGTCTTTCCTTTTTCTTTACACTTTTATATACTTTTATGATTGTGAACCACTTTGTTCTGGTTAAACTAACATAACAAGTGCGAGTCTGCACAGCATCTATCTGACCTGTAGGCCAGTGTTTCCCAAGTCCAGTCCTGGAGTACCCTCATGCCAGTCAGGTTTTCAGGGGGGAGGGCAAAATTCCCCAGGCCTGGCCTCCAAGGGGGGCCCGGCACAGGCAAGCTTTTTCTTGCTGCCTGCTTCCGGGTCTCTTCTCTGCTGTCCTGACTCCTGGCAGACAGAAGCAGGAGAAGACAGACCGTGGGAGCAGGCATGTAGGAAGCGTCTTGCCGTGCCTGGGCCTTCCCCCCCCCCCCCCACCCCGGAGGCAAAGACAGAAGGGTAAGGGGGTGGGTGGGAGCAGTGGTGCGAGTGGGGGTGGTGGTGGCTTGTGGTGGTCCGGTTCTGCCCCAGGCCCGGCAGTATCTCTCAGTGGCCCTGATTCATGATATCCACAATGAGATTGATTTGTATGCACTGCCTCCATTATATGCAGATCTGTTTCATGCATATTCATGGCGGATATCCTGAAAACCTGACTGGCAAGGGGGTACTCCAGGACTGGACTTGGGAAAACACTGCTCTAGGCTAAGCATTACACCTCAACCTACTTTACCACTTCTAATGCAATGCTCAATTCTCTGATCTCTTTCAGAGTTTCAGGAGGAGAACTGTTCGACCGGATAGTCGAGAAGGGATTTTACACCGAGAAGGATGCCAGCACGCTGATCCGGCAGGTCTTGGATGCCGTGTATTATTTGCATAGGATGGGTATCGTGCACAGGGATTTAAAGGTAAGCGTGCAGCAGCCTATCTGCAATTATCTAGATACTCGTATCTCAGAAATCTTACCCAGGGTGTTAAAACTTTCACTAAAAGCACAATGTCATTATTCTCTTCTCTTACTGATTTCTCTGTTATAATAACTATTCGGAGTACCAATATTGGTGAGAGCAGTTATAATGATTCCCCACTGAAATACTGTTTTAATATGTTCCCGGCAAATTAAAGCATAATATGAACTGTTTGACTTTATTGCTGTCCCTGTGGAACTTGGTAATTTATTCACTTCGACTGGTTTATGCTGGTTGCACAGAGCCTCATGCGCTACTGTTGAAGAAATAGAATTCTTTAGAGATGCAAAAAAAAAGGTTTGAAACTTGTAAGCAGAAGCGCCGATCGTCAAGGCCTCAAACCTGGCCATTAAAGCAAAAATGAGGGAAGTGGGCAAATATGAGATCCAGACCTACCGGGGAGCCTTCAAATTGACCAACCGACAATATGCTTATCTGTGGGCCTCTTGCTTAAACATAATTGGCTAAGGTCTTCCCGGATGGGGGAGGGGGGTAAGGGTAGAAGGGTGTAAGGAGTATGAATGATGTGACGGAATGTACATGAGTGAAGAGCTGATAGAGTGTGAAAGGGACGCGGGGGGGGGGGGGGGGGGGGGGGGTAAAAGGAAAACTTAATATGGAATGCATTGCACCTATAAGACTGTCTTCAATTGCTCTGCTGAACTGTGTAGGAACACTGATTTGATGAGTGTGATATGGTATTTTTCTCTTTTTTTTGTGAATGTATTGAGGAAATTAAAAAAAAAAAAAAACCTGGCCACTGTCACAGAAACCTAGAAAAATGTAGGCAGGTAGACAATATGGCCTAGCCAGTCTGCCCATCCATGTCAACTACTCTCCCTATCACTCCCTTAGAGATCCTACATTCTTACTACTGCTACTCAGGGGGGCAGGGGGGGACAAAATTCCCCGGGCCTCCAAGGGGGGCCCAGTGCTGCAGTCCCCGGTCTCACCCGCCCGCCCTTGGCTCTGTCGACAGCCCCCCCCCCCTCCGACCGCCACCGGGCCCCCTGCATTCAAATCACAGCGCCTCACCTCCGTGTGAAAGCGCAGCGGCAGATCGCCTCCCTTCGGGCCTTCCCTCCCTGTGTCCCGCCCTCGCGGAAACAGGAAGTTACATCAGACAAGGGCAATCTGCGCATATTCGGAATAGTCTTCCATTAGAAATTAAGGGGGTCTTTTACTGAGGTGCAGTAGCGCTTTTAGCGCATGCTAAACGCTAGAGCCGCCCATAGGAATGTATTGGCATTTCTCTAGCGTTTTGCTAGCACGCCCTAGTAAAAGGCCTCCTAAGAATTTCTACTACTCTGTTCACAAGAAATTGAAACCTTTTCTTTCTAATAAATTTTTAACAATGTAAGACTTTTATATATATTTTTTTATTATGATATTGTTATTCCCAAAGCTGTTTTGGCTTCTTTAATGTATATCGTTTAGGACCTTTGTTGGAATAGACAGTTAATAAAAGCTAGGATTAGATTAGATCAGATGCATTGCTGGAAGTTAACAGGGGTGATGCTAATTAGGTTGTACTGTCAGTGCACTCACTACGGAGTACTGTCTCTTACTCATGGGACAGGTATTATCTTGTGAAATAAAAAGATTTTATTAAAAGTACCCAACACGGCCCTGATTTGCCCACAGGCTGCGACGGATTTAAAGCATCACCAAATCAAGGTAATATGAGCAATAGAGAAGCAAATTAAACCAGGATTAGTCACTTTACCACTGCCGTGAGTTAAATTGCTCATTTGAAACCTGTCACTTCTACACGGTAGTGATTTAACTCGCAGCGATAAAATCTTTGTGTTTGACAAGTACTGAGGTAACACCTGTGTTTTTGGTTTGTGATATACTGGTACCCTTTTACTCGCGTATCAATTTTTCAGAAGTTATTTCCTGATATCTATTAGTAGGGGGGTTCGTGACTATGAAAACAACTGGAGCCCTGGGAAATATGAAAATGTTCCCGAACTGCCTAGTATCACTGGTAAACAATCAAATTGTGCCAGATTACCGCACGTGCCCATCTCTGGATTTTCTTGCAAAACTCAACCTGTGATTTATGCTTCCAGCAGTTTCTTGGGGAAGTTTGTTCAACTTTAACACTTAAGAATCTGGTGTGTTTCGGTCTTAATCAATCTTGTGAGATATGACCTTCGCCGGCTTTTTCTTCACAGCCTGAGAACCTTTTGTACTACAGTCAAGAGGAAGAATCCAAAATAATGATCAGCGATTTTGGGTTATCGAAAATGGAAGGGAAAGGCGATGTGATGTCTACGGCGTGTGGAACCCCAGGATACGTTGGTGAGTGAGTAGTTGGACATTAACTGAAAAAAAGTTAGCAAAGAGCCATCGAGAATGTGCTGGAGAATTTTCAGCTCCCAGTGAAGGTCACTGCTGAGTTGTTATGAAGTTTCTTTTCTGTTCTATGCCTTTCTTTTAACGTGTAGCAGTTTTCACAGACTCCAACATTTCACCATTCAACGGGGCTCCCAAAATGAGAAAGACTTAACAAACTAGTAAATTTGGGGGTGGGACAGTTGATGTTGCACGATGACAGTCATAGAGGCAAGGTTGAGGTGATAACTGTAGATCCAGCATAGCTTTCTATGTATTAGGAATTTGGAGCGTAGACAAGATACGTGTAGCTCTGCATGTGTCGAACATATTAGGAATAAACGAGAGAAGAGAAGTAGAAATGGTATTGTCATGTGTAATATGCATCCTTGACTTTTTGACTATAATTAATAAAACAAATTTTGAAAATAAAACACAAACTAGTAGGTTTGATAGTGATCTGACCAGCTTTAAGAGAGTTGGTGGCAATGCCAGACCTGCCAGATTTCTTTTTTTTTTATTTTAATTTATTCATTCTTTTATCCCACAATTATCCAAAAACAAGTTTAGGTTCAATGCGACGTACAATTAAAAGTTAGGAAAATTTACAGTTGTGTTGTTCAGTTACATAACAGTAATGAACATCAGTTACAGATTCATTAACCATAAAATTTCTTGGAAAGGTAGATTCTGAATTCTTTTCTAAAATGAAGGTAATTTGTAATAGTTCTTCTGCCCTTAGGAATTGAATTCCACCATTTAGAACCCAAATAACTGAATCCAGCAGTATAAATAGACTTGTAAATTATGTTTCTGCGGTTGGGTAAATGACTTGCGATGCGGAGGACCATCTCCTGCCCCAAATCAGGAAAGTTCTGAGGAGCACAGGAGAGGTGGGAGCCAACCAGTCAATATTTTCTTTACCTTCATGTGACCACGAACAGCGTCAAATCTCAATGCTGACACTCATCCTGTCTTGAAGCTGTTCAAGGACGTGATTCTGGTGAAAAAGTGTTTTTTTTTTAAATTTTTTATTTATAACCATTTAAATTTTTACAAGCGATAAAACAACTTGCTGGAAATACAGAGAAAGTAATGTGTAGGAATTATTTCAGTCAGGTAATTCTATTCTCTTCCTTAGACCACTAAACAGGGAGAGTGAAACAAGACAAGGAGATCAATTTAACAGTAAACAGAAAAAAAAGCGTAGTATTAACCTGATTATCCCCAGCTATTACTCGTCTAACTCATTATTCCACATTGATCATCTGGTGGGCTTCTTCAAGGCTAATACGGTGTAAACTCAAATCATTTCATTGAAAACATATTTATTGTCCAATATTAGTTAGAAATAATAGATCTGATTACATTCATTCTCTTTTAAAAACCAGAAGTTATTTAACAATACATATACTTAAGTCTCTAATTCAGATCCCACTGATTAAAGTAATCCCAGTTTTCACAGGCTTCACTCCTTTTAAAGTAATAATTTGAGGAAATATTTGGCGAAAAAGTGTTTAAGTGGAGATGGAGTGGGGGGGAGGAGGGGATGGAGTTGGGGTGGGACATGGGCAGAATGGAGCAGGAAAAGAGTTGCCAAGAATAATGCACAAGAATTACTAGGAAACATATTTTATAAATAAAAATTTGTTAACAGCTTTCTAAATTTGCCATAGTTAGCCTGACCCCTAATATTACAGTGAGTAGCAGCCTGATATGTGAAAATACTGACATAACTCTTATATTTAATTTTGGGGGGGCTTAAGGAAATGAAGTAATAAAAAATCCCAAGAGTCAAGACTGGAATGCCTACCAGACAGATGAATAAGAGAGGCCATTTAATGGGGGGCAAACCCATGTAAAGTTTTTAAAAAACGG
The DNA here is from genome assembly GCF_901765095.1 of Microcaecilia unicolor. NCBI lineage: Eukaryota > Metazoa > Chordata > Amphibia > Gymnophiona > Siphonopidae > Microcaecilia > Microcaecilia unicolor. Next base: position 6,439,046 of record NC_044040.1, on the reverse strand, counting down.
GGAACTCGGTTTAAATACTGCACGTGCCTGCATAGGCAGCCAGTGTAACTGAACCAACAAAGGAGCGACCCTCTCAAACTTTGGTACCTTACAGCTCAAGCGAGCTGTTGTGTTCAACAGAGTTTGAATTCGCCTGATTATCTTATCTCTACAGCCCAAGCAGACTATCGGGCTTATTTTCGAAAGTGATCGCCGGCCATCTTCCGACATAAATTGGGAGATGGCCGGCGATCTCTGAAAAGCGGTGAAATCGGTATAATCGAAAGCTGCTTTTTTGACACCGTCGCTGCTTTCCCGTCGCTGAGCCGGCGAAAGTTCAAGGGGGCGGGTCGGCGGCGTAGCGAAGGCGGGACATGGGCGGGCATAGGCGTGGCTACCAGATGGCCGGCTTTCGCGGATAATGGAAAAAAAAGCGGCGTTAATCAGTATTTCGCCGGGTTTACTTGGTCCTTTTATTTTCACGACCAAGCCTTGAAAAGGTGCCCCAACTCACCAGATGACCACTGGAGGGAATGCGGGATGACCTCCCCGTACTCCCCTAGTGGTCATCAAACCCCTCCCTCACTAAAAAAATAAAAATAAAAACCTTTTTTGCCAGCCTGTATGCCAGCCTCAAATGTCATACTCAGCTCCCTGACAGCAGTATGCAGGTCCCTGGAACAGTTTTTGTTGGTTCAGGCAGGTGGACCCAGGCCCATCCCCCCCTACCTTGTGGTGGTAAGTGTTGAGCCCTCCAAACCTCCCCAAAACCCACTGTACCCACATGTAGGTGCCCCCTTCACCCATAAGGACTATGGTAGTTGTGTAGAGTTGTGGGGAGTGGGTTTTGGGGGGATTTGGGGGCTCAGCACCCAAGGTAAGGGAGCTATGGACCTGGGAGCTATTTGTATATATTTTTTTAATTTTTAGAAGTGCCCCCTAAGGTGCCCGGTTAGTGTCCTGGCATGTCAGGGGGACCAGTGCACTACAAATGCTGGCTCCTCCCACGAGCAAATGCCTTGGATTTAGCCGGGGTCGAGATGGCCACTTTTAGTTTCCATTATCGCTGAAAAACAAAACCGGCCATCTCAAACCCGGCGAACTCTGGCATTTGGCCGGGCCAAACCGTATTTTCGAAAAAAAAAGATGGCCGGCCATCTTTTTTGATAATATGGTTCGGCCAGCTGTTTGCGGCGCCTCCAAAATAGATCGCCGGCGCAGTTCGATTATGCCCCTCTATATTAAAATAGAGTCTGAGCAATCAATTTAAACATCTCCAGAGAAAAATGAGACCTTATTTGCCTCAACTTCCAAAGTACCTTAAAGACTTTCCCGCTATCTCCTGAGCCTGATATTCAAATGTAAGGTATTTATCAAAATCACACCTAATATCCTACATTTAGGGGTCCTTTTACAAAGCTGCGTAAGGGTCTACATGCTTCCAGCACGTGCCAAATCGGCATTACCACCTGGCTACCGCATGCCCCGGGCAATAATTCTGAATTTTCCGCATGCCAAAAACACGCGGAAGAAAATAATTTTCTACCGCAGGGATGTTCCTGGCGGTAATCGTCAGTTGTCACGGTCTGGACCTGCTGAGTCAATGGATGATGTTAAAGGCTCAGGCCATAAATAGACACGCGCTGGTTTTCATTTTGCCGCACATCCATTTCCCGGCCCAACCCCCCCCCCCCCTCCTTTTTTTTCGAGAAGCGGTGGAGATTCTATTGCTACTATTTGACGTCAGACTCAAAGAAACAGAAGCCTGCGCGGCCGTATTGCTGATCTGCAAGGGCAGGCTTTTACATGGAATGTTGCTAGTGGAGGAGTAGCCTAGTGGTTAGTGCAGCGGACTCTGATTCTGGGGAACTGGGTTCAATTCCCACTGCAGCTCCTTGTGACTCTGGGCAAGTCACTTAACCCTCCATTGCCCCTGGTACAAAATAAGTACCTGAATATATGTAAACCGCTTTGAATGTAGTTGCAAAAACCTCAGAAAGGCAATATATCAAGTCCCATTTCCCTTTCCCCCTTTCCCTTATGACATCACAATATCAGAAGTGAGCCAAGTATCGGGCAATCAAGCCATTGTGACATCACTGATGAGGTTGACTCTTATTGGTGGAATGAGTGGAGGAGTAGCCTAGTGGTTAGTGCAGCAGATTTGGATCCTGGGGAACTGGGTTCAATTCCCACTGCAGCTTCTTGCAACTCTGGACAAGTCACTTAGTGGTTAGTGCAGCGGACTCTGATTCTGGGGAACTGGGTTCGATTCCCACTGCCGCTCCTTGTGACTCTGGGCAAGTCACTTAACCCTCCATTGCCCCTGGTACAAAATAAGTACCTGAATACATGTAAACCAGTTTGAATGTAGTTGCAAAAACCTCAGAAAGGCAGTAGATCAAGTCCCATTAACAAGATTCCATGCACAATCTCCAAGAGTAGCAACATTCCATTTAGAAACCTAATGAATAGCAAGATTCCGGAATCCCAAGGAGTGGAGGAGTGGCCTAATAGTTAGTGCAGAGGACTTTGATCCTGGGGAACTGGATTTGATTCCCACTGCAGCTCCTTGTGTCTCTGGGCAAGTCACTTTACCCTCCATTGCCCCTGGTACAAAATAAGTACCTGAATATACTATGTAAACCACTTTCAATGTAGTTGCAAAAAACTCAGAAAGGCGGTATATTAAGTCCCATTTCCCTTTCCCTATTACCATACCATACAGTATTGCTTTGCTGCATCCCCTCATACAGCCAGTGGCCTAATGAATGTTGCTGCTGGACTGTTACAGTGCCATACTTCAAGCAAATGGTTGAGCGGGAGGCGTGCTCAGGCCTCGTAATGTGTCCATCCATACTCCCCTGTCATGGAAGGCGCTTTATTGAAGCTGGCAATTGCACTTAATGTGGCGAATTGATGAAGTAGTGTGAAAAAGCTCAGCATTGCTGCAGTGAATAAATGTGCTTCATCTGTGAAAGTACAGCGGGGAATGTTGACTGCTTTTTAATTTCACCAGCACGCAGGTATTTGCCGCTCCTGTGAGAAACCTTGGAGAGTTCAATATGGAGTGGATTTTTTTTTTGTCAAAATGCATTGCCCTGGGTCACAAGCACATCTGAATAAATAGTTTGCTTTAAAATTCATATCCAGAAAGAAGGCTTCATCTAAATATCTTATCATGAAAGCAAAATGTTATTTCTTTTCCCTTGAGAAATGCAAAATCTAATTTCAGAATGGCTGGGAGGATGGCTCTAACCTCGTATGCTGAATTACTCTACAGTTCTAACAGGAAACAGTACGGAAGAGCAGACCCTGCTAACTGCTAAGAGTAGCCTTTAAATTTCCAAACCTTTCATCTGTTCGTAATTTCTAATTGAACAATGCCCTGCTTTCTGAAGAGCAGGAACCAAACAAAAAAGAAAAGCCCTAGGAATGTTGGTGAATAATGAATCCATCGTGTTATGCTTCCTCCCCAGGGCCAGTCTTAGGCAGTGGTGACAGGGGTGGTCGCACAGGGCTTCGCACTCCTAGGGGTCCCGCATGTCTGGCACGTCTGTCCTCCTGTCTTGGAACACCTCCCTGCTCCGTACCTTAATGTGCATCTATATTTCAGTAGAGAGCACCAGGCAGCGATTTTCATATCCTGTCAGCTGCCGAGCCCAGAACCTCCTCGCTGCTGCATCCTGCCCCATTTTGATGTACAATTTAAACATAGAAGGAGAGTCCCTGCTCAAAGAGCTTACAATCTAAAAGACAAGAGAACAAACTAAGGACAAGTGAACAATCTAGAGGACGAGTGAACAGTTAATCTGATAGGGTGGTTAGATTGGGGTATTTTATATTAAAAAGGAGATAGAGCAACTTTTAACTAAAAGGTGGGGTGGGGGGGGGGGAGCCAACACTCGCCCAGAAGCACATGGTTTGATGTGGATATCATTGAAGGATGTCACTGAAACAGGACATTTATGGAATCCCAATAGTTTCTCTGGACAAAAAACAGAAGTAGGGTTAATTGGCCATATTTCTCAATGGGGGTGAATAGTAGAGTGCTACAGGGATCTATACTGGGACCGGTGCTATTTAACATATTTATAAATGATCTGGACATGGGAATGACAAGTGAGGTGATTAAATTTGCAGATGATACAAAGCTATTCAAAGTTGTTAATGCGCATGTGGAGAATAAAAAACTGCAAGAAGACCGTAGCAAATTGGAAGACTGGACATCCAAATGGCAGAGGAGATTTAATGTGGACAAATACAAAGTGATGCACATTGGAAAGAATAATCCAAATCATCATTGGGAGTCAGCACCCAAGAAAAAGTTCTAGGTGTCATCGTGGACAATACATTGAAATCTTCTGCCCAGTGAGCGGCAGCAGAAAAACAAAGCAAACAGAATGCTAGGAATTATTAGGAAGGGATAGAAAATAAGACAAAGAATATGATAATGCCTCTGTATCGCTCCGTGGTGTGACCACGCCTTGAGTACTGTGTTCAATTCTGGTCACCGTATCTTAAAAAAAGAAAAGGTTCAAAGAAGGGTGAACGAAATGATTAAGGGGATAGAAGTCCTCTCATATGAGGAAAGGCTAAAGGGGTTAGGGCTCTTCAGCTTGGAAAAGAGAGGGTTGAGGGTAGATATGATTGAAGTCTAAAATTCCTGTGTGGTGTAGAACGGGTAAACGTGAATTGATTGTTTATTCTTTTAAAAAGTACAAAGACCAGGGGACACTCAATGAAGTTACATGGAAATATTTTAAAACAAATAGGGGGGCTTTTTTTTCACTTAACAAAGAGTCATTTTATTTATTTACTAGCTGTTAAGCCCGTTAAAACGGGCGAGATTTCCAGCTACCCTCCTCGCCGCCGCTCCCTCCCCCCTCCGTGCCGGGCCCCCTGCACTGACCTGACAGCGCCTCTCACCTCCTGGGCAGAGGCTTCTGGAGACACATCCTCTGTGCAAGAGTATATTGCATCCCCTTGCTACAGGATTGCTTCCTACTTCACCGGGGTGACGCTGTCCTTTTAGGAGACCTCCCTCCTCCAAGGCAGCTGCCAGACTGGATGTGGGACTTCTCTACTATGCCCCCTATTGGTCTCCTCTGTGTATGTCTCCCTCAGTTCCTCCAAGTTTGCTACTCTAGACTCAATAGAACGGACTTGATGCAAAGAGACTGGAGTTCTTTGCATCGAGCACAAACATATAACCTCTTGCCAACTAGGAGATAATCAAACATGTAACACTTAATGCAAAAGACTGGATAGCACCCCTCTCACTGCTGAACTGCTGTCTGCATCTTAGTGTTATTGAGTTGTTTAATTAAAACTTGTTAATGTACTACTAGTAAAAGAGCCCCGTTTCTGATGCAAATGAAACGGGGGCTAGCAAGGTTTTCTTCTGTGTGCATGTGGGAGTGTGCTGTCTGTCCCCTCTGCTCTCTGTCCCCTCCCCCCTCGGAGTCGAGTCCTTCAGTGTTGTTTCCTGCTGTGCTGTGTTTGTGTTACAGAGATAGTGAGGGCTTCTGCCCTCTCTCCCCTCCCCCCTCTGAGTCCTTCACTGTTACAGAGAGAGCGATTTGATTTCGTGCTTTGCTGTGTTTTCCTTCACTGTTTGTGTTACAGAGAGAGCAAGGGCGGGGCAGACACTCATGGGGAAACCGGATATCTCTCCCCCGGCTGGAGGCTTCATTTAGAACGTTGGTGGTGCCTTTTATATATAGAGATGTATATTAGACTAATATAAAGAGCCTTAAGATTATATGGTATGTTGGTTTGATTTATTTAGTGTTTGCTTCTCAGAAAGTAATGGAAATTAATTAAAATTCTGCAATGAAAACTTCCCTCTTGTTATCGTAATTAGAATAATTAGGATAATTGACTATAAATTAAGACTTTAAATGAAGAGATGTGCTAGAGGTGGGCAGGAATAATGACTGAACTAGGCCCTGCTGTGCCTTCTAGAGGCTGTAGGCTGTGACATTTAAGTTTCTATCTCTGACAGAAAGTTCAAGTTTAAAACTATGGATAAAAGGGTTCTACACTATGGAAACTAGGTAATAAAGTTTGTTTTTTAAATTTAAACTGTCTTTATCAATAAACCTACAATTCCCCTTTTATCCCCAATCTTTAAATCACCAAAGGACAGAACAAAATAATGTTCACTTACCTAGACAAATTTCTCTCAGAGCTTCTCAGAAAGAAGAACATGGGGGAAGCCACTACTTATCCCAGGGATTGGTAGCATGGAATCTTGTTACTCTTAGGGATTCTATAGTGACTCTTACTGCTCTTTGGGATTCCGGAATCTTGCTACTCTTTGGGGTTCTGCATGGAATCTTGTTACTCTTAGAGATTCTATAGTGACTCTTACTACTCTTTGGGATTCCGGAATCTTGCTGCTCTTTGGGGTTCTGCCAGGTACTTGTGACCTGGATTAGCCACTGCTAGAAGCAGGATACTGGGTTAGATGGACCATCAATCTGACCCAGTATGGCTATTCTTATGTTCTTATGACGTTGTGGGAGAATATTAGGCAGGCGCAATGCTGACATCTTCTATGTTACACAAATATTTAGACAAAATAACTTTATTGGCTACTGACATATTTTTAGCAGGATAGGGCAGAGGAGATCTGCGGAGGCCTCTTCCTATCCTGTGTAAACTTCCAGGATTAAGAGACATAGGCCAGAGTCCAGGTTAATGATCTCTGCACAGATTATACCACTGATCCAGCAACCCAGATGAGCAGTAGGTGGTCAGTTTCTTGCATGCTTCCTTTCAATTTCTTCTCTTCAAGGGGCCCCTTTTACTAAGCTGCGTAAGCATCTACGAGCGCCCAACGTGCTCCAAAATGGACTTACCGCCCGGCTACCGCATGGCTCTTGTAGTAGTTTCATTTTTGGCACGCGTCTGATACGCGCAGCCGAAAAATAATTTTTCTTTTTGAATGCATGTATCGGACGCGCGCCAAGTGGCATTTGACATGCGTAGGTCATTACTGCCCGGTTACGGCGTGAGACTTTACTGCTAGGTCAATGGCTGGAGGTAAGGTCGCAGACCCAAAATGGACTCGCGGCAAAATTTTCATTTTGCCGCACTTCCATTTTTGGCAAAAATTTTAAAAAGGCCTTTTTTACAGCCGCACTGAAAAATGGATCAGAGCACACCCAAAACCCGCACCTACACTACCGCAAGCCATTTTTCAGTGCACCTTAGTAAAAGGACCCCCAAATCCCTTTGGATTGTATTTTATGTGTAAAACACGTCAGAGGAAAAATAACAGAGGCACTTCTTGTGTAATAGGTTCATAATTTTGAATTCTTCTATGCATTAATGCATTCCTTGACCATAAGTCTAGTCTCCTAACCCACCTCATGGCAGAAATGTAAAGCCAGAGAGACACTGCAGAGAGCAGAGCCTACAAACAAGGTCATTATCATTTCTGCAGTCTACAGAGGCAAAGAAAAGAACTTTACAACTATGGTTAGAATTTCTTTGTTTTTCCAGATGTGACTGCTAATCTGATTATTTGAACATACAAGGTTAGAGTCTGTGGAAATTTCAGCTGCTTCTCTTTCAGGCTCATTTTCGAAAGAGAAGGACACCCATCTTTCAACACAAATCGGAAGATGGGCATCCTTCTCACAGGGTCGCCCAAATCAGTATAATCGAAAGCCAATTTTGGGCGTCCCCAACTGCTTTCCGTCGCGGGGATGACCAAAGTTCACGGGGGGGGGGGGTGTCGGAGGCGTAGCGAAGGTGGGACTTGGGCATGCCTACCACATGGACGTCCTCAACCCATAATGGAAAAAAAAGGGCGTCCCTGACTAGCACTTGGACAACTTTACCTGGTCCTGTTTTTTTTTTACGACCAAGGCACAAAAAGGTGCCCGAACTAACCAGATGACCACTGGAGAGAATCGAGGATGACCTCCCCTTACTCCCCCAGTGGTCACTAACCCCCTCCCACCCTAAAAAACATATTTAAAAATATTTTTTTCCAGCCTCTATGCCAGCCTCAAATGTCATACTCAGGTCCATCACAGCAGTATGCAGGTCCCTGGAGCAATTTTAGTGAGTGCAGTGCACTTCAGGCAAGCGGACCCAGGCCCATCCCCCCCTGCCTGTTACACTTGTGGTGGTAAATGTGAGCCCTCCAAAACCCACCAGAAACCCACTGTACCCACATCTAGGTGCCCCCCTTCACCCGTAAGGGCTACGGTAGTGGTGTACAGTTGTGGGTAGTGGGTTTGGGGGGAGATTTGGGGGGCTCAGCACACAAGTTAAGGGAGCTATGTACCTAGGAGCAATTTATGAAGTCCACTGCAGTGCCGCCTAGGGTGCCTGGTAGGTGTCCTGGCATGTCAGGGGGACCAGTGCACTATAAATGCTGGCTCCTCCCATGACCAATTTGGTCATTTCTGAGATGGGCGTCCTTGGTTTCCATTACTGCCGAAAATCAGAAACGACCAAGTCTAGGGAAGACCATCTCTAAGGACAACCTAAATTTCAGGATTTGAGCATTCCCGACCGTATTATCGAAACGAAAGATGGATGTCCATCTTGTTTCGATAATATGGGTTTCCCCGCCCCACCACCGGGACGTTTTGCGAGGATGTCCTCAGCAAAACTTGGGCGTTCCTTTCGATTATGCCCCTTCATGTGTTCTCCAAGAGCTTTCATGGCACAAACATTAGCGTATAAATCTGTGTTGTAGGAAGGAGATGGTGGTAGTAATTTAATTGAAAGACTTACCAGACCTGCTGCATAGGATACTGCACATAGTTTGTCTCCTATAGATTTCCATTCAGAAGGTTCCAGCTGCCACATTGGCTTTTACACTGTTGCATCTATGATGTGTCCACACAGTCATGAGTTCCATTTCAAGTGCACCAAATGTTCCTCGTATACGAACCTGAGGGTGGCCTGGTTTGATAGATTTGGCTCTGTTTTCTTGTTATGGACTTCACAGCATGCAAAACTTAGTCCTCTGTCGTACTGAGTCCCACTATCTGGATCACAAGCATTTGCAAAAATAGTTTCGGTACAAAACGTCCGAACAGACATCTATGCATCACTCTTCCAATTTTCTGCATGTTGTTCAGTTCAAGATACTTTCACGAGGGTGTGTTGGCGGCTTCTCTTACTGAGCTGGTGGAAGGGCTTTATGTCACTCTCTAATCCATTGTGTTTACAGCTCCTGAAGTTCTGGCTCAGAAGCCCTACAGCAAAGCAGTGGACTGCTGGTCCATAGGTGTCATCGCATACATTTTGTAAGTATGTTTTCGTAACGATAGACTTTATTTCAAAACGACAGCCATGTCGTAAGGTGCAGGCAAGTCACACTTAATATGACTGAATGCCTTCATATACTATTACTTATCCACTGAGTAAGTGATACTTTCCATGCATTATGAATGTCATTTCATTGGTGTATAATACCCTTAAAATGGCGGGATTAATATAAAATTTTTATTCGGTTATGAGTTCACACAGTTTAGATAAGCTGTTTACTTAGCTCTCTTTTCCACGGCCGTGGAAAAGAGATTTGATGATATGAAGATTCGGTTCATCTTTAAAAGCTAAGGTGTCCTTTTACTAAGTGGCCTGCGCTGGTGTAGACACATGTATTGGATGCGCGCATTTTTCAGCACACCTGCAAAAAAGACCTTTTTTTTTTTTTTTGGCCGAAAATGGACATGCGGCAAAATGAAAATTGGCACGCATCCATTTTGGACCTGAGACCTGACCACTTGACTTAGCGGTAAGGTCTCGCGCATTAACTGGGCGGTAATCATCAGCGCACGTACAGTGTTGATTATCACCCGGTTAGCGCCACACGCCGGAAATGTTTCCGGCACGCCTACTGGGCGAATGTACGAAATGAAATTACTGCCCGGACCACACGGTAGCCGGGCGGGAGTTCTAAATTGGCGCATTGGCGCCTACACGGCTTAGTAAAAGAGCCTCTTAGTAAAAAGCTTATCTAAACTGTGCATACACATATATGAATAAAAATTTTTTTTTTTTTTTGGGGGGGGGGGGGGTTTAGCCAATGATGACTGCATGAACTGTATGGCTCCATAGCCAATAAGAAGTCAGTTGAGGCTTTTCCTCCCATTTTTTAAAAGAAATTGAGGAAATGGAGAAAAATTGATAACATTATTTAAATTTAATTTAAACTAATTAAGATGGTGACGTACACATATTTGGAGAGGATTATCATAACTTGTATACGATTGATTGATTTTATGTGTTGGGATTTATTTACTGCCTTTTTGAAGGAATTCACTCAAGGCAGTTAAGTTATCCTTGGTAGTTCCAATCTATATATAATTAGTAAACTATGCCAAACTTTGTAATGTTATTTGAATATTTTTACAGCTGTAATTGTCTATTGCTACTATAACTACTATAAATCACTTCTATAGCGCTACCAGTCGTACGCAGCGCTTTACAATTGAACATGAAGAAGACAGTCCCTGCTCAAAAGAGCTTACAATCTAAATCAGGACAAACAGACAGGGACCAAAAAGGATAAGGGAAGGACAGACAGAAGGACACATAAGGATAAGATAAAAGTTACAAGTCAGGAGTCAAAAGCAGCATCAAACAAGTAGGCCTTTAGCCCGGATTTGAAGGCAGCCAGGGATGGAGCTAGACGTAATGGCTCAGGAAGCCTATTCCAGGCATAAGGTGCGGCGAGATAGAAGGAGCGGAGTCTGGAGTTAGCGATGGAGGAGAAGGGTGCAATTAGGAGAGATTTGCCTAGTGAACGGAGTTCTAGGGAAGGAGTGTAGGGAGAGATGAGGGTGGAGAGGTAGTGAGGGGCTGCAGAGTGAATGCACTTACAGGTCAACAAGAGGAGCTTGAATTGTATACGGAAATGGATAGGGAGCCTGATTTCATGTTTGATTTATTCTTCCTGTACAGCACCTTCAGTGAATTCCTTCAAAAAGGGGGTAAATAAATCTTAATCAATAAATTTGGAAGATCCTGGTCGCCCACCTGGAATCACACAAGAAGCCAAATTTCTCTCTCACTCCCAGGCTCTAAGAGTGGGACATGAGTTTCCCAGTTACTACTGTCCCAAAAACAGAGCCGAGCTTAAGTGGCTCCTTATAGACTGTCTTGATTAGGGTAATCCGGTATCTCTATCTCTAGAGCACCGCCTTGAGTGAATTCCTTCAAAAAGGCGGTAAATAAATCCTAATCAATAAATAAATAATTTGTGACTAGGCTTTGCTTTGGAATGTGTGGATAATTGCTGCTCATGATTGATTGTGACTTTATTATTATAATTATAGAGATTTTTTTTTCCTTTTCCTTGGAAATTTAGATTATGAACTGCCTTGACCCTGCTTTAGAAAAAAGACAGAGAAAATCTGGAATAAACGATAAATGATTAAATGATAAGATAGTCTAATCTTGGGACCCGTTCCCTTCATGCTTTTATATCCTGGCAATTTTAGGCAAAAAAAAAAAATTAACAAGTGCTGTTTGGATCAGGTTACTGCACTTTCTATCCAAGAACGGAGAAAGGAAGTGATCCAATCTGAATGTCTGGCACAGAGCAGGAAACAGTTGCTCTCCTTCCGCTAATCAAAAGATGGAAAGCAGCAAAAAAAAAATAGACTTTCTCCATGAAGATGTGACAGAAAATATTGTATATGTCTCGGTGCCAACAGTCTGCCTCCAGGTCATACACGTCCAGAAATTTTCATTAAAGACTCATAAAATTACATTTTAGCTGCTTGAGAGGATCTGTTGCACTAGTTATGATATTACTATGGTGGATTCATCCCCCTCTGTCTCTCTCCACCCTTCCATGTCTCTCTCACTCCCTCCTTTGCTGTCTTTTTCCCTCTCTTTCCTTTTCCCCTGCCTCTTTTTCTCCGATATATGGTCTGTACATGTCCAATTATGGTATAAAGAAAAGGTTTCTACCGGATTTCCATTGTTTGAGGCCCCACATGAATAAGTTCATGAGTTCCAGGTGGCTAAAATTCCGATGCCTTAGTTTTCTATATAAGGAGAACATTACCTCAGCGGAATACAATTATGTTTTCAATTTGGACGAGGGCCCCAGATCACAGCGTGTTGTTCTACTGTAACAAATGGCCTGAGTGCTGTAATTTGGAACTTTCTGTACTGGAGATTTGCAACACATTGCCCAAAAAAAATGTGTTTTCTGGTGCATGGTTTACAACAGCCTTTGTCCTGACTGTGTCCACTAATGGAAAACGTAAGAGAAAGGTACTAATGTGAAACGTATGTAGTTTTGGAGAGCGTACTTTCAAAAGGACATAAACTGGATGGAGTCAGTCCAAAGGTCGGCTACTAAACTGGTCAACGGTCTTCATTCTGAAGCAATGCTGGATTAGACGTAAAGATCTAAACATGAATATCCTGGAGGAAATGGCTTCACAGTAAATGTATCTCTGTTTTCATTTGTGAACCGCTTTGGACTCAGGAAACTGGAATGAGGGGTAGAACGGGGGGGGGTACACTCAAGAGTAATCTAAGAAACATTTCTTTACAGAAAGGGTGGTGGTTACATGGAGCAGACTTGCAGTGGAAATGATGGAGATGACGGATTTGGGAAAGTTATCACTTATCACTTAAAATTATGATGGATAACGTTGGCGAAGGAGGATCCAGGAACAGAAAACAGGCAAGGTCCACCACAGCCACAGATGGGCTGTGTACTGGGCATAGCACCCTCAGGTCTGGGGGAAGATCGGGCTTGGTCTTCCAACTGTACTGACCACCTTCTCTTTGGATTGAGCCCTTCGGTACTGGCAGCCACCAGGGCTTAGCTGCCTGAAACCCAGAGCCAGGGGTAAAGTACTGGATATCAGGAAATCCGGAACAAATACTGGAAGCAACAGCACAAGAGCAAGGCCAGATCCCAGCAGGGGCTCATACTGCATCAAAGACGATTCTATAGAGTAGAATCAAGATTGGGAACGCAGGAAGACTGTAACAGGGAATCCAAAACACAAGGTAACACTGTTGAGGTGAAGACCAAGCTCTGGCAAAGAGGCCAAAGACTGAGTTTAAATAGGAATCCATAAAATGTCCCCCCGAGAAGAAGAAAAAATAGAGAGGATGACAGTGACCAGCTCATCCAGTGGGACATACTGATGGTCACTGGTAGGAGATCAAAGATTTATCCTGGCAAGTTTCCTTAGGAACTGAGCCACCCACAGTCTAGCCGTGGAATCCCACATTAACCTCACCCCTTCTTAGGGGCTATCTCTGGATGTTCCACTGCTTGTTTGGCCAAAACTTTCTTTAGGAAGGTAGACACGCAAAGGTCAAATGAATTGGTCCAAGGCCTCTCCTCCAGACTGTAGCCCTTCGAGTGCACTAGATATTGTGTCTTCCTGCAGAACAGAATATTTCCAAAATCTCCTCCACAAAAATGGGGTTCTGCCAAAATGATCAGGAACAATGGATTTCAAAAGGTATGCATGAAAGATGGAAAGTAGCTTAAGGGAGTCTGAAAGCTGTAGATGCTCTCTCATTGAGTTCATCAATTCTATGATGGCATAGCTCCCGATGAACCTAGGACCCAGTTTTGTACACCATAGAGATGCAGATCAAGCTCTGGCAAAGAAGCCAAACAAAAACTGAATTTCCAAAGAAACCCACAAGAAGGGGGACCCCCCAGGATAACTAGAAACCTTAGAATGGATGACAGCGACCAGCAGCAAAATCTCCCAGAAATGAATTATAAGAAATTCATCTACTTTTTAGGATCCAGTAATTTTTTTTGACTGGCAATCTGAAAAGGTGCTGGGCTTGATGGACTTTGGTCTGACTCAACATGGCTTATCTTATGTTTTAATGAAAATATTGGCAAGTAAGAGGGCCATTTGGTCCAGCCAGATATGACCTGTGTTTTCTGTGAGTATGATGAAGCCAAACAACACTAATATAGTAAATGATAGCAGAAAAAACCCTAAACTGCCCTATCCAGTCTGCCTAGGTGTGAGACTTCCATTTTGTACAGATAAAGCATATAAATTCTCACTTCCAGCACCATTTCTCTCCCCCACCCCCCCTTCCCATATGTTTTAGCTGAACTTTAAACCCTTTTCCTGCCAGTCCCAACTTGCCCAGAACCTGTTAAAGTACTGATCATCACCACCTCATCTAGGTGTTGTCATTTTATGTGTAATTAGCAGTTTGGGAGTTGGTTGGAGGATTCATTGTTATGCTTAAGATTAATTACGCTGGTTCTATCTCTTGGTTTTTTCTTGCTTAATTATACTGTGAATGTCTATTATCTACTCTAATGGTTAAGTAATTTAGATTTACTATAATTTGATATGAATTACTTACTTTTGCATTTGCTATTAAACCCCCTGATAAGTGTGATTGGATATGCTCTTTGGAGCCCATGTTTGATTTATAGTATATTTGATTATCACTATATTAATATATCCATATTTCTTCTTTTGTTACAAAAAAAAACACTTTAACTTGACTGAAATTAGGAACTTATGCATTTAACCCTTTTAATAAGCAGATTTTATGACTCTATGCAATGCATTTCCAACCATTTAGCCTTATATTTGAAGGAATGTTCCAGAAGCATTATTGGTTACTGAGGATGGGCGGACTGGATGGGCCATTTGGCCCTTATCTACCATCATGCTCTCGGTTTCTATTATTAGACTGTTGAAGAGGCAGACTCGGGTAATTGTGTCTGAGTATTTTTCCTTCTGCAAGGTTCCGCGTTAGGAGTCACAGACCTAGAAAGGGATCTGGGAGTCATCGTTGATAAGACATTAAAAACTTCTGCTCAGTGTGCTGCGGTGGTTAGGAAAGTGCACAGAATGTTGAGTATTATTAGGAAAGGGATGAAAAACAAACACGAGGATGTTATAATGCCGTTGTATCGCTCCATGGTTTGACCGCACCTCGAGTATTTTGTCCAATTCTGGTCACCACATCTCAAAAAAGATATAAAGGAATAAGAGAAGGTGCAGAGAAGGGTGACGAAAATGATAAAGGGAATGGAACGACTTCCCTATGAGGAAAGGCTGAGAAGGTTAGGGCTCTTCAGCTTGGAGAAAAGGCGGCTGAGGGGTGATATGATAGAAGTCTACAAGACAATGAGCGGAGTAGAGCGGACAGATGTGAAGCGTTTGTTTACACTTTCAAACAACAACAAAACCAGGGGATACAAGATGAAGCTAGAATATGGTAGATTTAAAACAAATAGGAGAAAGATTTTCTTTACTCAGCGTGTAGTTAGACTCTGGAACTCGTTGCCGGAAAATGTAGTGACAGCAGCTGGCCTTACGGAATTTAAAAGGGGATTGGACAGATTCCAGAGGGAAAAGTCCATTAAACATTATTAAGAATTAAGTGGGTTTTTTTGGTGGGGGGGGGGGGGGGGTTGCCAGGTTCTTGAAGCCTGGATTGGCCACTGTCGGAGACAGGATGCTGGGCTTGATGGACCCTTGGTATTTTCCCGGTATGGCGGTGCTTATGTACTTCTGAGACAGCTTGAGTGCTATTCTTGCATTGAGGTGGATGCTGCTGAGGGAATCGTGTTGATGTTGTCCTGCAGACCCTTTCTTGAGATGGGAAGCGAGAGTCACTTTTGCTTTCTCGGAGATATGGTCTTAGCTAATTAGCAACTAAGAACAGGGTGTCTAGAGAAAGCTTGTGTGATTGTTATTACTAAAAAGGTTAGATGGCTTCCTGGAGGAAAAGGACATAAAATGTTATTGAATGGACATAGGAATAATCCACTGTTTCTGGGATGGGCGGAACGAAATGCTTGTTCTTTTGGCTGCTGTTGGAGACAGGGTGCTGGACTTGATGGACCCTTGGTCTGTCCCAGCATGGTGATGCTTATGTCTATAGCGCTACTGCACATATGCAGCACTGTACACATTATATGCAGGGATTTTTGCCGTCCCTAGAGGGCTCACAATCTAAGATTTTGTACCTGGGGCAATGGAGGATTAAGTGATTTGCCCAAGTTCACAAGGAGCTGCAATGGGAATTGAACCCACGTCTCCAAGATCAAAGCCTGCTGCACTAACCATTAGGCTACTCCTCCACTCTGATTTGCCCATCTACTGATGACCCTGGCTGCAATAGTAACTACTCTTCTCTTCATCTTCATTTGAATTCATGTATATTCTTTTCCAATTCTACAGCATAACTCTATGTTGTATGAAGAAAGTACATCCTCTCCTTCAGGGGCGTAGCCAGACTTCGGCGGGAGGGGGGTCCAGAGCCCGAGGTGAGGGGGCACATTTTAGCCCCCTCCCCAGCGCCGCCGACCCCGCCGCTGCCACCACCATCACCACCAACTTTGACGACCCCCTCCCGCCGCCGCCGACCCTCTCAACCCCCCTCCCGCCACCAATCCTCCCTTGCCGCCACCGTCGTCACCTACCTTTGCTGGTGGGGGACCCCAATCCCCGCCAGCTGAGACCCTCTTCTTCCCGCGCAAGGCTTTGTTCTGTTTCTGTGAGTCTGACGTCCTGCACGTAGAACGTCAAAAACAGAACGAAGCCTTTGCAGGAAGAAGAAGACCTCGGCTGGTGGGGATTGGGGTCCCCCGCCAGCAAAGGTAGCCCACAGCGACAGTGGGGGAGGATTGGCAGCGGGAGGGGGGGTAGAGAGGGTCGTCAGCAGGGGGGTCCAGGGCCAAATCTATAGGGGCCCAGGCCCCCCCCCCCGGCCTCACGTAGCTACGCCACTGCTCTCCTTAATCGTTAAATCTGTTGCATGCTAGTTTCATTGAGTGTCCCTTCACTGAACAAGGTGCATCCACTTGAATACTTTCTTTGGACTTTGAGTGGCAGTTATAAGTATTTATGTACTTCTTAGAGCTAAGCGGTTTACAGTTTCATTTTACAGGTACTGGGTCTGTCCCTAGTGGGCTCACAGACTAAGTAATACATTGTACTAGTGTTGTACCTGGGGCAGTAGAGAATTAAGTGACTTGCCCAGGATCATATTGAGCTGCAGAGGGAATTGAGCCTGGCTCCCCATGATCTCAGCCCACTGCCGACCATCAGGCAGCAGTGGGAATTGAACCCAGTTTCCCAGGTCCGCAGCCCACAACACTAACCATTACTTTATTCAGATTTACTAACCCGCAGCCGGCAGTACCATCTAGACTGCTCACTATGCATAAAACATAAGTAGAAGAGAAAGAAACAATCCTATATAATAATTCTCACCTCCAACGTTCTGACTTGCCTGGGACCATGGCTCATTCCGAGTTGGTCTGCTAGGCTCCGTAGATCAAGCTGACATCACCGTAGCCATTATGATGTCAAATTCAGAACCGGGGGTGGGGGGGGGGAATCATGCCTCACAGCTGATCCATGTCCAGAGGAGGGTCGCTGGACATGGGTGGCTGGAGGGGGGCAGGGGAGAGAGGAGGGTCGCTGGACATGGGTGGCTGGAGGGGGGCAGGGGAGAGAGGAGGGTCACTGGACATGGGTGGCAGAAGGGGGGGCAGGGGAGAGAGGAGGTTCACTGGACATGGGTGGCTGCAGTGGGCGCAGGGGGTCGCTGGACATGGGTGGCTGCAGGGGGAGAGGAAGGTCTCTGGACATGGGTGGCTGCAGGGGAGAGGAGGGTCACTGGACATGGGTGGCTGCAGTGGGTGCAGGGGGAGAGGAGGGTCGTTGGACATGGGTGGCTGCAGGGGAGAGGAGGGTCGTTGGACATGGGTGGCTGCAGGGGGTCGCTGGACATGGGTGGCTGAAGGGGGGGCAGGGGGAGAGGAAGGTCTCTGGACATGGGTGGCTGCAGGGGAGAGGAGGGTCGTTGGACATGGGTGGCTGCAGGGGGTCGCTGGACATGGGTGGCTGAAGGGGGGGCAGGGGGAGAGGAAGGTCGCTGGACATGGGTGGCTGCAGGGGAGAGGAGGGTCGTTGGACATGGGTGGCTGCAGGGGGTCGCTGGACATGGGTGGCTGAAGGGGGGGCAGGGGGAGAGGAAGGTCGCTGGACATGGGTGGCTGCAGGGGAGAGGAGGGTCGCTGGACATGGGTGGCTGCAGGTGGTCGCTGGACATGGGTGACTGGAGGGGGGCAGGGGAGAGAGGAGGGTCACTGGACATGGGTGGCTGGAGGGGGGCAGGGGAGAGAGGAGGGTTGCTGGACATGGGTGGCTGAAGGGGGGGCAGGGGAGAGAGGAGGTTCACTGGACATGGGTGGCTGCAGGGGGAGAGGAGGGTCGCTGGACATGGGTGGCTGCAGGGGGAGAGGAGGGTCACTGGACATGGGTGGCTGCAGTGGGCGCAGGGGGAGAGGAGGGTCGCTGGACATGGGTGGCTGAAGGGGGGGCAGGGGGAGAGGAAGGTCGCTGGACATGGGTGGCTGCAGGGGAGAGGAGGGTCGCTGGACATGGGTGGCTGCAGGTGGTCGCTGGACATGGGTGACTGGAGGGGGGCAGGGGAGGGTCGCTGGACATGGGTGGCTGGAGGGGGGCATGGGAGAGAGGAGGGTCGCTGGACATGGGTGGCTGGAGGGGGGGCAGGGGAGAGAGGAGGGTCGCTGGACATGGGTGGCAGAAGGGGGGGCAGGGGAGAGAGGAGGTTCACTGGACATGGGTGGCTGCAGGGGGAGAGGAGGGTCGCTGGACATGGGTGGCTGCAGGGGGAGAGGAGGGTCACTGGACATGGGTGGCTGCAGTGGGCGCAGGGGGAGAGGAGGGTCGCTGGACGTGGGTGGCTGAAGGGGGGGCAGGGGGAGAGGAAGGTCGCTGGACATGGGTGGCTGCAGGGGAGCTGAGGAAAACCTTGCTAGCGAAAGTTTCATTTGTGTCAGAAACGGGTCTTTTTTACTAGTAGAATATATTAACTGAGCTTATGTAAATGTGCAGAAAAACATGAAAACGTGGAAGACAAAAAACACAGAAAAATCACTACGTTTAAAATGAAGACTAAGCAAATATTTTTTTTACTTCTAACTTCCTTTCACACACTGCTGCTTTCATGAATTCCATTAACCCCTTCGTTTCCTTGAGTGCAACGTAGTCGGACTCACAGCTGTCCTTTTCTTTATTTTTTTGCAGACTCTGTGGGTATCCTCCCTTTTATGATGAAAACGACTCCAAACTCTTTGAGCAGATTCTTAAAGCGGAATACGAATTTGATTCTCCGTACTGGGACGATATATCTGACTCAGGTATGCCTTGGGTTGTGGGTTTGGTGATATGCTCTGCGTTGTGAATATTATTATTAAAAACTTACTACACCGCCCAAGGGGGCCTTTTTACTAAGGCGCACCCCAAAGTGGCCTGTGCTGGTGTAGGCGCGTGTTTTGGACAATCGCTGGTCCATTTCATGAGCGCGCCTGGAAAAAAAAGGGATTTTTTTTTTATGTGCTGGAAAATGGACGTGTGGCAAAATGAAAACCAGTGCGTGTCCGTTTTCGGCCTGAGACCTTAATGCCACCCACTGACTTAGTGGTAAGGTCTCGCACGCTAACTGGGCGGTAAGCGTCCAGCGCGTGCCAGCTGCCCCGCGGTATAAAATTAGAAAATATTTTCTACCATGTGTTTTGGGCAGACACCAAAAATGGAATTACCAGCCAGGGCCCGTGGTACTGCCCGTTTGACGCGCGTTGGATATGCGTAGGTGCCTACGAGCCTTTGTAAAAGGGCCGCAAACTGACTTGCAGATTGGGTCGATTTACAGTCTGAAATCTAAAGTAACAATAAAATAAGAAAATTGAAAAGAACCTTCAATAGGACAAGTTCTAGCATTGAATCCTAGGACAACAACCCAGTAAAAACAAAGGGTAAAGGGACACTCCAAGAGGATAGAGAAAGGGTTTTTAAAAGGTTTGGATAATGTCCTAAAAGAAAAGTTCATAAGCCATTATTAAGATGGACGTAGGAAAATCCACTGCTTATTTCTAGGATAAGCAGCATTGAAAGCGAATAGAATGTTGGGTATTATTAGGAAAGGTATGGAAAACAGGTGTGAGGATGTTATAATGCTGTTGTATCGCTCCATGGTGCGACCGCACCTTGAGTATTGTGTTTAATTCTGGTCGCCGCATCTCAAGAAAGATATAGTAGAATTGGAAAAGGTGCAGCGAAGGGCGACTAAAATGATAGCGGGGATGGGACGACTTCCCTATGAAGAAAGACTAGGCTAGGCTAGGGCTATTCAGCTTGGAGAAGAGACGGCTGAGGGGAGACATGATAGAGGTATATAAAATAATGAGTGGAGTGGAACAGGTGGATGTGAAGCGTCTGTTCACGCTTTCCAAAAACACTAGGACTAAGGGGCATGCGATGAAACTACAGTGTAGTAAATTTAAAACAAATCGGAGAAAAGTTTTCTTCACCCAATGCATAACTAAACTCTGGAATTCGTTGCCGGAGAACGTGGTGAAGGCGGTTAGCTTAGCAGAGTTTAAAAAGGGGTTGGACGGTTTCCTAAAGGACAAGTCCATAAACCGCTACTAAATGGACTTGGGAAAAATCCACAATTCCAGGAATAACTTGTATAGAATGTTTGTACGTTAGGGAAGCTTGCCAGGTGCCCTTGGCCTGGATTGGCCTCTGTCATGGACAGGATGCTGGGCTCGATGGACCCTTGGTCTTTTCCCAGTGTGGCATTACTTATGTACTTATGTCCTCTACTTGTCTCACTTTTATTACATAGAGCAGTGATTTAACCTATTGTGATGTCATAGTGGCTCATTCCACCAATAAGAGCCAACCTCATTAGTGATGTCACAATGGCTTGATTGAATAGAATGTTTGTACGTTTGGGAAGCTCGCCAGGTGCCCTTGGCCTGGATTGGCCGCTGTCGTGGACAGGATGCTGGGCTCGATGGACTCTTGGTCTTTTCCCAGTGTGGCATTACTTATGTATTTATGAACACTAGGACAACAACCCAGTAAAAGCAAAGGGTAAAGGGACACTCCAGGAGGACAGGGAAAGGTGGGAATTTTGGGAAACAAATAGCGGAGATGATATAAGACATAAGAACGTAAGTGTCGCCATACGGGGACAGACCAAAGGGTTTTAAAAAGGTTTAGATAATGTCCTAAAAGAAAAGTCCATAAGCCATTATTAAGATGGACGTAGGAAAATCCATTGCTTATTTCTGGGATTAGCAGCATAGAATGTTTTTGGGGATCTTGCCAGATACTTGTAACCTGGATTGGCCACAGTTGGAAACAGGATACTGGGCTTGACGGACCTTCGGTCTCTCCCAGTGTGGGAACAATTATGTTCTTATGGCCGGTTAACTCGCTTTGAATATCCACCCCTTAGAGTGTGGGCCTTCCAGGGACAGAAATATACCTACTGTACTTCAATGCACCATCATTTTGATAACTTTTGGACTTGCAGGCAGTATATAAGAAATTAAAATAAAATAAATAAAAAAAGTTTTATGAGCAGCTTAAGCGTGAAGCACAGTATTTAACATGCTTAAGTAGGTGTTTACAATACATGTGGGGGTGTTCCTGGGGTGGGGGGGAGAATGAGCAGGGCAGGGTGGGGGTGACAGCACACAGACACAGAACAACTGACTCACGCAGAACTACAGGATTTAAAGGTACTGGGGGAGGGTCGGGGGAGCGGAGTTAAGTGTCGCCCCCCCAATCTCTTAGAAGGAGAGATTCTGGGTGTCTTCAGCTGCCGAATGGGCCCGAGTCCAAAGTGAGTGACCCTGTGCCCACCCAGGCCCACCTGTGGCTATACTACGGTAATGAAGATTCAATGGCGAAGGTTTTTGAGAACATTTTTTTCTACTCGTTCAGTCTTCTTGTTTTGGCCTCATAGGGATAAATCAAGATTTCAGGTCCAAAATTGGAATCTTTGTTTGAAGACCTTCTCCCATTTGATGGGAAAATTCAGAAGTGTGCTAACCAGTGATGTACGTATTAGCAGCTGAGGTGTTTGGGTAACCCTTATGAATGGACTTGAAGTACCATTTTTTCTCTGTTATGTCTTCTATTAAGCTAATTGTATAATGTAATTTTATCATGTTTACAGTACTTATTTTTTTGCATTGACTTTGTTACTTGCTTTTGTATATTGCTTGTTTTATTTTGATTTATTTTATAAAGTAAACCACTCAGACCTCTTGACTTGGTGAGTGGTATAACAAATGAACCGTCTAATTGATACTGGGTACTAATGAAACATTTTAAACATATGTTCTTTTTTTATAACAGCTAAAGATTTTATTCAGCATTTGATGGAAAAGGACCCAAATAAAAGATACACGTGTGAACAAGCTTCACGGCACCCCTGGTAAGCAAAAGTTGCACTGAGATGGGAAGGTTTGGGAAACATGAAGCCTTTGGCTTTTTGCTCTATATGGTTTATAGGTCTCTCTCTCTCTGTTCCTGTTTTAAATATTCTGAGTGCTGTCCCTGGCACTGCTCAAGTGATGTGTGAGGTGAGCGCTGTCTGCTGTTTATTAACCATGGATCCAAAGAACAATGTGAGCCAGAGGCTGGCATGCCACATGCTGATAGAAAGTGTTTGGAAATGCAGTAGAAACCTGCTTTTGTTGTTTTAATTGTGCAAGAGTTTGAAATACAGTATGTTTTTCCCTTGACATCCTCTCATTATGGGATGGTGGGTCTAAGAGACAAAAAGTCAACTCAGTTTCCTGGATATTGTGGCAGCTTTACTTCTGTGAATGTTGTATTTTCTTCCTGACTGGCATGCGGGCAAATGTCACGGAACAAAAAGCCAAAAATGTGATGGTTGTATAGAAGATTGTTTTGCAGGGTGTTTTGACATTTTAAAATATATGTAGAGGAGTGTGGTAGCCGTGTTAGTCCACTCTTAAGGTTATCAATAGAAATCAAACAAAATAAAACATGGAAAAGAAAATAAGATGATACCTTTTTTATTGGACAT
Organism: Microcaecilia unicolor; assembly: GCF_901765095.1. NCBI lineage: Eukaryota > Metazoa > Chordata > Amphibia > Gymnophiona > Siphonopidae > Microcaecilia > Microcaecilia unicolor. Next base: position 6,416,171 of record NC_044040.1, on the reverse strand, counting down.
AACTTAATACATTTCTTCATTAGCTTCCGAAGGTTGCCCTTCTTCGTCAGATCGGAAATAAGCAAATGTGCTAGCTGACAGTGTATATAAGTGAAAACATTCAAGCATTACTATGACAGTCTGACAGGGTGGGAGGATGGGGGTGGGTAGGAGGTATGCATGGGGACATCAAAGCATATCATTGATATTCTAACAGGATGGGTGTGGATAGGTGAGGGATGGGGTGATCAACAGAGACATACAGGAGAAACAGGCCAGATGCTTAAGACAAGATTCAATTTACATAGACATCACATGAACAATACTGGTGCCAGTAGGGCTCCCACCCCTGTTGGTCAGCATTTTACAGGACCAGGACACTGTACCAGTGACTTCACAGTGAGAATCCTGAAAGGTAACTTTAAAACCATACAAGAACGTAAAACCTTTGAAGTCAGAATGATTGAATATTTTAACACCCAACAGAAAGGACTTAACAAGGATCTGGGGTTCCTAGCCCATTATAAACCATAAAGCTGTATGTCTCTGTTGATCACCCCACCCCTCACCTATCCACACCCATCCTGTTAGAATATCAATGATATGCTTTGATGTCCCCATGCATACCTCCGACCCACCCCCATCCTCCCACCCTGTCAGACTGTCATAGTAATGCTTGAATGTTTTCACTTATATACACTGTCAGCTAGCACATTTGCTTATTTCCGATCTGACGAAGAAGGGCAACCTTCGAAAGCTAATCAAGAAATGTATTAAGTTATGTCCCATAAAAAAGGTATCATCTTATTTTCTTTTCCATGTTTTATTTTGTTTGATTTCTATAGATTCTACATGGAATGTTGCTATTCCACTAGCAACATTCCATGTAGAAGTCGGCCCTTGCAGATCACCAATGTGGCCACGCAGGCTTCTGCTTCTGTGAGTCTGACGTCCTGCACGTACGTGCAGGACGTCAGACTCACAGAAACAGAAGCCTGCGCAGCCTTCTACATGGAATGTTGCTAGTGGAATAGCAACATTCCATGTAGAATCTCCAATAGTAGCAACATTCCATGTAGAATCTCCAATAGTAGCAACATTCCATGTAGAATCTCCAATGGTATCTATTTTACTGTCATAGTAATGCTTGAATGTTTTCACTTATATACACTGTCAGCTAGCACATTTGCTTATTTCCCATCTGAGGAAGAAGGGCAACCTTCGAAAGCTAATCAAGAAATGTATTAAGTTATGTCCATTAAAAAAGGTATCATCTGATTTTCTTTTCCATGGTTTATTTTGTTTGATTTATATTGATAAAATATATGTAAAAGTGTTGTGGTTGCTTTCTACAATGATTTGAGGTAAATCTTGTAAATATGTGTAATCCAGTGATTCCCCATATTTTTGTGATGTGACCCCCATGATTATGGACAAATCAAATTGTGTGCCCCCACCCCCCCCCCCAGTTTGAGAATCGTTGGTGTAATCTGTAAGGTAATTCTGTAGATTGGCACCTAGACGTTTGCATCACTTACGCACGTCATCAGCATCAATAATTGCTAGTTATACGCAGGGCCGCCGAGAAGGGGGGCCCCGCGCCGCAGTCCCCTCCACCCACCCTCCTCCGTCCACCACCGGGCCAGGCCCCCCTGAATTCAAATCATAGTGCCTCACCTCGACCTCGCTCCGTGTAAAAGAAGCGCAGCAGGGGCAATCTGCAGATAGCCTCCCTTTGTGCCTTCTCTCCCTGTGTCCCGCCCTTATCTGACGTAACTTGCGCGCGGGCGGGGCTCTGTACTGTTAAAATACTATGCTCACTAAAGAATGAGGCATTGAATATATCAATAATGTTGTCATAGTCCAAGTGATCACACAGTTCTCTCTCAAATGATAAAAGTGATAGATGGAGGTGGCTGGTGACCAAGCTCATTGACGTTGATGCATAAGATCATCTCTCCTGCTGCTGAGTGCAGCTTATCTTTTTACTACTACTACTATTTAGCATTTCTATAGCGCTACAAGGCGTACGCAGCTCTGCACAAACATAGAAGAAAGACAGTCCCTGCTCAAAAAGCTTACAATCTAATAGACAAAAAATAAAGTAAGCAAATCAATTAATGTGTACAGGAAGGAGGAGAGGAGGGTAGGTGGAGGCGAGTGGTTACAAGTGGTTACGAGTCAAAAGCAATGTTAAAGAGATGGGCTTTCAGTTTAGATTTAAAGGTGGCCAAGGAAGGGGCAAGACGAAAGACAGTCCCTGCTCAAAGAGCTTACAATCTAATAGACAAAAAATAAAGTAAGCAAATCAAATCAATTAATGTGTACAGGAAGGAGGAGAGGAGGGTAGGTGGAGGCGAGTGGTTATGAGTCAAAAGCGATGTTAAAGAGGTGGGCTTTCAGTCTGGAGTTGGCAGTAGTGGAGAAGGGAACAGATAAGAAGGATTTATCCATGGAGCGAAGTGCACGGGAAGGGGTGTAGGGAAGGACGAGTGTGGAGAGATACTGGGGAGCAGCAGATTGTGGGTCTGTACGTGAGCATGAAAGGCCACTGAATCCGTCTGCTCTGGATCCACCGAGGCCCCTTTCTCCTCCCTCAAGAACTATTTCAAAACACAGCCTTATATGTATTATAATAAAAGACTGCTTGATTGATGTATCCAGGCAAAGAAATTTGCTTTTTGAGTTGGCCAATAACCTTATTGTATGGGAGGCCTAATTGCAAAGTACAAATTACCCCTTCTTCAAGTCGCTCAACCTTGGTCAATTTTTAAGGGTTTTGATTTAGCTGGCTAAAATGATTTTGAAGCTGATCTAAGTGTGCCCTACTTTTATATACTCCTCTTGATGAAGCTCGCTTGGAGCTCTCCTGTCTACGCACTAGGGGACGAGTCAAAGACCAAAGATACTCGTTCTGTTTCTTGACTGGTGCGTCCCATCGGTACTTGGCAAATCTTCATTGAATGCCAGAGCACAGTCCAAGAGGTCAAATATCATTGACACCATCAACAAAGTCGTATGTTGGTCTCCAGGATCCGTCTAGCCCTAGCTATGTCTTTACCCTTGACTGTCAGGTTAGACAAGAAATACCACTTGCTGCCATCAACCACATTCCCAATGTCAGGGGCCAAAGAAATAACTCACCTTTGAAATGATATTCTGGTGACTGAATATTCTTTCCCGAAACTTTACACGTTTCTGTCATTTTATTCTTTCTATTTACTTCAACAGAGGGATAATTAATAATAGCAGAGCACTAACCTACCGCAATCTGCTAACAAATGCACTCCACTGATTCTTTATAAAACATATCATTTTTCAATTTAATCTTTTAAAACATCATCAAACCGTGTACTTAAACTCGCTATTGGTTTAGTGGATGTCACTTCCCCCGTGTAACCCTACTTGGAACAAATTAGTTTTCACATATAGTTCACCAGGTTATTGTCATTAAATCATCGCCTTGACCAGTTTATTTCCAAGGCAAATTGTTCGGTGTTAAACTGCTTTATACAAAGATAAAGCCACCTTGATAATCGCTGGGATATGAAAAGTAATGTCAATATTCGAATGGTTCAAATCTCAAAAGTCTCTTGCCATATCGACTGTAGTCAATCCAATATGATATCACACTGGATCCCTTGAATGACTGAGACTTCTTACGGGAGTAGGGTGTCCACCAAAACCTCCAGACTCCAGACTCAACACTTCAGTTGAACAAATACCGCTTCTTTCTGCCAGAACGTGTTACCAAACAACTTTCAGTGTAGCCTGAATCCATTAAAAAAAAAGAAAAGATAAACAACAAAATGGTTTCCAGATGACTCGTATGATGAGAGCACTGGTCTGTAATGGGATTTCTAGCAATCTACTCCTCTCAGATTTTCTTCTACCCCACCTCTCCCCCTTTCCCGGTTTTGGTCTCCGTTGGAATGGAGTCATGGTAATGCAGGTGTCACTTTTGAATTGACACTGTGGAACTAAATTTTAGAAATTTACAAATGCGATATCCTGAGCGGACACGTCTTCTTTTCTTGACGTGAAAAGTTTATTTCTAGAGCTATGACAGCTGCTTTATTTAAGACAGATTTCAAGATCTCGATTGCTGAAGCTAACAAAAAGGAATATGCAGTCTATGAGCAAACTTGGCCATCCCTATGAGAACTGACTAAATCCAGAGTAAAACAAGCAGTGTACATATAAACAGGAAATATTCCTCTACATCAGCAGTTCTTAACCAGTGTGTCACGACATACTCCTGGCGCAGAGGAGAGAGAGGTAGCAGGAAACCAAGCCTGGCTGCAGAAGACATGCCATACTCTTTCCCTGTGTTGCCTACAGCAAACCATTCGACACTTTCCCTGTGTTGCCTGCAGCAAACCATGCGACTCTTTCCCCGTGTTGCCTGCAGCAAACCATGCGACTCTTTCCCCGTGTTGCCTGCAGCAAACCATGCGACTCTTTCCCCATGATGCCTGCAGCAAACCATGCTTACCAGGTTTTCACTTCTGGTGTGCAGAACCACCAGAACTGAAAGGTTACTAAACATGATTTGCAGCCGACACAACAAGGCAAGGAGTGTGGCATTGGGGTTAATGTAGCCATGTCTCCTGTGACTGGACTTGGGACTTGCTGCCATTCTCCTCTCTGTGCTGCTGCCCTGCTGAACATTGAAAGTGCACATTGATGGAGGGGGGGGGGGGGGTAGAAAGCTGGACTATAAAGGTGGAGGGAGAGGGGACATAGAGTTGCTGCACCATGGCGGGGAGGGGGGAGCGAACAGGAAATGCTGGAACATTGGAGTCAAGGGGAAGGGAGAGGATAGAAAGAAATACTGGGAGATGCTGGGCTATAAGGCTGTAGGGAGGAAGAGGGCGGGGAGATGCTGGGTATGGTGAAAATCCATATAGGAGAGGCCATGGAAGATGAGTTAGAGGAAGATGGTGAGGACAGAGGGCAGATGTGTAGTAACAAGGAGTGGGTAAAAGCGAAAGGATGTCACAACCCAGGGTGAGCCCTTGGGCCACAGCCGAGTTGACTGGCTGGCTAGGCCCTGACCTGGCGGTGGAGAGACACCTGGACAGGGCTGGACTGAAGACAAGGTAGGAGCTTGGAGTCAGGGCTGGAGCAAGGCAGGAACAAGGAGCAGGGCTAGAACAAGACACAGGCAGGAAAAGGGGACAAACTGGTAAAAGGCTGCAACACACACTAGAGAACTCTAGGAGACCTCTATTGCAAAGGCACTGGCTGGGAGACAGGAACTTCCTTAACTACTACCAAACAGGAAGTAATGACATCAGCTAGCGCCTTCTTGCAGAGCTATAAAGGAAGTACCGGGTTTCCAGGAAGAACAGATCCTTCTTGGCTTGGAGACCACAGAGAACAGGTGAGGGGCGTGATAGTAACCCCCTTCCCAGACTCATGGGTTCATTTTTGAGGGAGTAAAGATGTTAGTGCCTAAAACTATGAGCATCCATTTAAACTGAGATATCAACTAAGCGTATTCTAAAATTGGGGCCTAAATCTAGGTGCCGATTATAGAATACGCTTAGTCAGCACTAATTTCATCACCTACGCGCGTACGTCAAATTAGAACTACTGCCCAGCTACCGTGTGCCCTGGGTGGTAATTCTAATTTTTACGCATGACCGAAACCTGCGGCAGAAAATAATTTCTATTTCCTACTGTGTGGCGCTAACCGGGCGGTAATTGGCAGGTGCACTCGCACTGCCGATTACTGCCCGGTTAACACGTGAGACCTTACCGCTAAGTCAACGGGTGACGGTAAGGTCTCCAGCCCAAAATGGACGCGCGCTGATTTTTATTTTGCCGCACGTCCGTCTTCAGCCAAGAAAAAGGCCTTTTCTGCAGGCACGCTGAAAAATGGACCTGGGTGCGTCCAATACACGCGCCTACACCAGCGCAGGCCATTTTTTTCGACACACCTTAGTAAAAGAGGCTCATTTTCAAAGCGCTGTGTAACTTTGTAAGTCTCGGTGCTTTGAAAATACGCCTCCACGTCTCCAGGGGGTGTTTTTCATACACCCCCCTCTCCTCTCTCTGTTAGCTTTACAGCATGTCTACAGGTTGCCTTAGCTTGTCGTGACTTGGAAGGGATACGGTTTTAGAATATACTCTTTTTCTTCCTCAGGGAATGCTGTGTAACAAGAACACTGATCACATTTCAAACGGCGAAGCCTTTAGTGGTGTAAATGATTGATGAGTGACATTTTTTTTTTTTGAGTCCTTTGGTGTTTTGTTGGAACTACATGTGCTGTGCTGTACAGAAATTCTTGGATTAGCTCAGCTCTTTTCTCAATCTCATTTCCTGACTGCGAGCTTTGTACTAGTCTTCTAAGACGACATACATTTTAATAATTGAGCGGGAGAGAGGAGTGCCACTGCAAAGATTTTCATTTCTCTGGGAGGTTTTTAAAGAGGTCCTAAGGCTACCCTTGGAAAACGAGAGCCCCTTTTACTAAGCCGCGTAGGCGCCTACCCTTGCCCAGCGCACGCCAAAACGGACTTACCGCCCAACTACCGTGTGTGTGGCTCTTGCGGTAATCTCATTTTTGGTGCGCGTTCGCTACGCACATCTGAAAAATAATTTTTATCTGCGTACGCGCACCAAGTGGCATCTCATGTGTGTAGGTCCTTACCGCCCAAATTCTTTACCGCTAGGTCTATGGCTGGCGGTAAGGTCAGAGACCCTAAATGGACGTGTGGCAATTTTGATGTCACCGCACATCCATTTCCGGGGAAAAGAAAAGAAAGAGCTTTTCTACAGGCGAGCTGAAAAATGATTCTGCGCGCGCCCAAATCCCATACCTACACTACTGCAGGCCACTTTTCAGCGCGCCTTTGCGAAAGGGCCCCTGAAAGCTGTAAATTAAGAATTGCCCAAGAGGAAACAAGATGGCCTTATAAATGCTTTTCCTTTTGTTTTCTTTTTTGTAACCCATTTTCTTCCCTTTCCTTACGGTCTGCGGCTCAATCAGAACTAGATAGTGATAGATAGATAGTGAAACAAATCATTCCTTAAACTACCCACCAAAATACACCTCTTACACGACCTTACCTAACACCTTCCATCTAAATCTTCTTTCACCTCTGCTTGTGATCGACTGTTTTTTAAATCATGTAACGGCGTTATCATATCTATACTCTGTAAGCCACATTGAGCCTGCAAAAAGGTGGGAAAATGTGGGGTACAAATACAATAAATAAAATAAAATATAACAGTATTTGTCATGAATGCTAATCCTAAATACTCTCTCCCTTCTTCTTTCTTCCCTTCCTAATCGTTACGCATTACTAACTGTGTCTGATATCCTGCAATGAACAATGTTTCCAAATCTATGTAAGCCATATTGAGCCTGCAAATAGATGGGGGAATGTGGGATACAAATGCAATAAATAAATAGATACATGGAATGCCCTCCCGCGGGAGGTGGTGGAGATGAAAATGATAATGGAATTCAAACATGCGTGGGATAAACACAAAGGAATCCTGTTTAGAAGGAATGGATCCACGGAATCTTAGCGGAGATTGGGTGGTGACGCCGGTAATTGGGAAATAAAATGGGAGCTGGGCAGACTTCTACGGTCTACGCCCTGATCGTGACTCAATAGATATGGATGGGCTTGAGTGTAAATTTTAAAAGGCTTCGACGTTAGCTTCAGAACTTTTAGTACAAGAACAGTGCTGGGCAGACTTCTATGGTCTGTGCCCTGAGAATGACAAGGACAAATCAAACTCTGGTATAAAGTATCACATACCATGTAAAATGAGTTTATCTTGTTGGGCAGACTGGATGGACTGTTCAGGTCTTTATCTGCCATCATTTACTATGTTACTATGTTACTTTTTGGGGTTCTACATGGAACGTTGCTACTAATTGGGATTCCAGAATCCTATAACTCTTTAGGATTCCAGAATCTTCAGAACTTATAGTACAGGAACAATGCTGGGCAGACTTCTACGGTCTGTGCCCTGAGAATGGCAAGGACAAATCAAACTCGGGTATAAAGCATCACATACCATGTAAAATGAGTTTATCTTGTTGGGCAGACTGGATGGACCATAAGGTCTTTATCTGCCGTCATTTACTATGTTACTATATGTAACTAAAGCTGGGATAAGATAACATGAGCCTTAATTTTCTTTGTCTGTTCTCTCCCAACTAAGTCCATTCATTATAGAAATAGACCCTGACCAGAACAAATTCCAGAACCCTGGCCATAAATCTGTCTAGTCATTTTTACAATTACCTTAGCAGCTGACCTAAGGAGCAGATGACCCAACCCAGAAATCAAGCCCAGGTCCTTCTTCATCAAGGCACCAGGCTAGCCCAGTAAATCCTGTCTTGAAGAGAGAGGGATTTTAACAAGAAAGAAACACGTCTATTTCCCATCAGTTATCCTAGAAAGATAATAGCATACAGAGTGATATCTACTCTGTTGGCAGATAAAAACCATTCAGGTCATCCATTTCACCTGGTAACCTCTGCTTATGCAGCTGTAATTAAGAATATTTATTTCCCTGTTCTCACTCATGGAGGTCTGGGTCCGTCTGGCCATTTGCAAGTGATCATTCTGTTCAATATCTTCATGAGTGACATTGCCAAAGGGTTGGAAGGGTAAGTTTGCCTTTTTGTGGATGACATGAAGGTCTGTAACAGACTGGACACCATGGAAGGAGTAAATAACATGAGAAATAATCGACAAAAAGTAGAAAGACAAGTCGAACGCTTGCAAGTTAAGTTTTAATGCAAAGACTTGTAGGAGCTAAGAGACCTGGAGGTTGAGGAGAAGAGGAGCCAAGGATGAAAGGCAGAGGAAGGCAGAAGGATGAGAACTGGAGATGGGGTGATTACAAAGGTTGAAATGAAGGATTAGAGAATGATCAAGGAGGAATAGGAGACTGGAAAAGAAATAAGAGGGGGGAATGTGAGGTGACAGTGGGAGATGGAAAGCTGGTAGCTGGGTGGGGGAGGGGGACTGAAAAAAGGCGATGGAAGTCTTAAGGGTGAGAGAAGGGGGAAGGCACAGAAAAGATAAATGGAGGAAAAAAGATGAAAGGGAAAAATCTTTGGCAGAGACAGATATAGAGCTGGAAGGGAAGAAAATAAGGTGAAAGACGAAACAGAAAATGGAAAAGGACTTAGGAACAGACTGTTGAATGAAAGCAACAACGAACCAAAATTGTCTTTGTTTTATTGTGGGACATAAGAATGAATAACTAAATAAATTACTTGGACAAAAAGAGACCAAGAACAACATAGAAAACGGAAATGATTGGCTGCAGCAAAAGTACTTTAAAACATTTCTTATTTTGAGTTTTGTTGTAATATGCCAGCTTTGCTAATGTGTATTTCTTGTAGTTTAGTATTTTGCTCAGTACAGGAGGAAATAAATTTTCTTCATCGTTGCACTGCTCACAGTCTGGTTTCTTGGGGTTTGTTCCGCATAATTCTGTTAGAAATACTAGCCTGACCCTTAATGGACTATGAATTAACATTAGTAAGTAGTTTTGATCTTTTAGCTGTCCGGTTTGTTCTGTTTTCACAGAAGGTGGTGTATTGTGATTCTAGGGTGTGGTGTAATATTTGCAGTGCTGCCTTTTCATAGGTAAGGTTTCTGTGGTCTGACCCCTGGAAGTTATAATAGTTTGGTAAACTTCTACAAGCCCAGAACCTGTAGACCATCTGCCCCCCCCCCCCCCATTTAAGAACTATATGCAAGAGAAAAAGGCAGGACCTCCCTAAATAAAAGTTCAGTAGCTGGAGAGAGAGCTTGAGTCTTTCTGCCATATCATTCCTAGTGGTTAGGGTGGTGGACTTTGGTCCTGAGGAACTGAGTTCGATTCCCGGCACAGGCAGCTCTTTGTGACTCTGGGCAAGTCACTTAACCTTCCATTGCCTGCCGCATTGAGCCTACCATGAGTGGGAAAGCGCGGGGTACAAATGTAACAAAAATAAAATAGATACTATTGGAGATTCTACATGGAATGTTGCTACTATTGAGATTCTGTTGCTACTATTGGAGATTCTACACGGAATGTTGCTATTCCACTAGCAACATTCCATGTAGAAGCCTGCGCGGCCACATTGGTGATCTGCAAGGGCCGACTTCTAGTGGAATAGCAACATTCCATGTAGAATCTCAAATAGTAGCAACAGTGGAGGAGTGGCCTAGTGGTTAGGGTGGTGGACTTTGGTCCTGAGGAACTGAGTTAGATTCCCGGCACAGGCAGCTCCTTGTGACTCTGGGCAAGTCACTTAACCCTCCATTGCCTGCCGCATTGAGCCCTGCCATGAGTGGGAAAGTGCAGGGTACAAATGTAACAAAAATAAAAAAAAATTCCCCCATCATTTTTCTACTGTTAATTACAATAAGTTGTTAGCCACATCGAACCTGATCTATTGGGATAATATGGGATATAAATGACATAAATAAATGTGTTAAAACCTGCTGAAAACCTAGCCATGCTAAGACTGAGCTTCTTATCTTTCCCCCTAAACCAACCTCTCCTCCTCCCCCATTCTCTATTTCTGTGGATAACACTCTCATCCTTCCTGTCTCATCAGCTCGTAACCTTGGGGTCATCTTCGACTCTCCTTCTCTGCACATATTCAGCAGACTGCTAAAACCTGGCTTTGATGGGCCATTGATCTGAACGAGCTTGGTGCATCTTATGTAGAAATGGTTATTGTTGGTTTTTTTTGTAATTATTATGATCTGTGCCTTGAGGGTTGTTTTACAACATGGTCGACTGGATCTGATATTTGTTCTTTGTTTTCTACATAATACTCTCGTGTATTTTATAAACTGCAATAAATATAACATGAAAGGAAGCAGTCAGAGGGGCCGTTTGACTGAAGTACAGGATGTTTAGGTGCAAAATCTGGGTGCAGGGAACATGCCCGGCATCTGCTCTGCTTTTACTGCGCAGGTCAGCCGCTTACCCCAGAGTCTATATATGGCACTGAATTATCCGCACGGATCCATGATGCACGCACAACAAAATTAACTAACGAGTTATCGAGTATGAATTGATACTATAATTTGAGTGACGTCCAGTGAACTGTATCAGATAAGTGTTTGACAGATGTGTCAATGTGATTAGTTGGTACTTAAACGAATATATTTATTATGTCTGTTTTGATAGTTTTTACTTTTTATGACACTTCTTATTATGTATGTAAATTTTGTTATCTGCTTAAAATTTATGAGATAATGTGGGCTATCAAAATGTTAACAATTTACAGTCATTTACAACACATTTACTGCTTTCTATTGTCTGGCTATGGTAAGCTTATGTCTCTCTTTCCTTCTCAGGAAAATGACAAGGTGTATAGCAGAATTCACAGATTCCTCTGACAGGAACCATCATGTGAAAGCTTTTACCAGTGGCGTAGCCAAGGGTGGGCCCAGACCTATGATGTGGCTGGCAGGGATTCCCAAGTCCCACCAGTTGAAAACTCCCAACAACTGCCCCTCCTGCATACCTTGTAAATAGCAGATCTTCGCCTGCAGCGAGCAGCAGCTGATACGTACTACTCACACCAGCCCCACAGCCTTCCCTCTGACGTATTCCCGCCTATGCGGAAACAGGAAGTTGTGTCAGTGGAAGTGTATTAGTTGCTGCTCACTGCCGGTGAAAATCTGCTATTTAAAAGATATGCGGGAGAGGGGGGATGTTTTGAGAGACCATATAGCATGCAGGTGAGAGAAGGAGAGGCCAAATCACCTGTGGGATGGGGCGGGATTCTTCTGCCCACCCATCTTGGGCCCAGGCCCACCCAAAATTGGGTGTCTGGCTACGCCCTGGGCTTTTACTACAGTCCTGTCTCCATAGGCCAGCTGAGCTGGGTTTTGAGCTGGTGGCTTAGAGGTGTGAAGGCTTCTGTGACCAGTCCTTTCAGCCTTCAGCCCCAACCACTGTCTTCTAATGTTGAACACTGTATTTTGTAGTGACTAAATGCTTCTACAATAAGTTTTAAATAAAGTGGTGTTTTCTAAAAACAGACAGGCATGGAATAGATTCTTCAAAGAAAAACCATGGCTGACAAATTCAAAGAGACAAAATTAATGCTTGATAAAAAATCTCTCGCTGCTCTGCCAAATCAACAATCCACAACATGCAAAATTAACAAAACTAGAATGCACTTGAAAATGGCCTGAAATGTCTTTTTTCCCCCCCGTTTCAGGATTGCTGGTGATACAGCACTATGCAAAAATATTCATGAGTCAGTCAGCGCTCAGATCCGGAAGAACTTTGCAAAAAGCAAGTGGAGGGTAAGCAGCATTTCTTCTGTATATTATAACGTGAATTATGCATTCCGTTGTTTGATTTCACTTGTACTTTGATCTCCTGAGAGATTCATGCTGCGCTTTTTGCCAGAATAATCTCACAGGGGCACGACCTGAAATATCTGACACAATCGTTTGAAAACGTGAAACTGACAGTGGAATGCAATTTATTATTGATTATTAGGATTTATTTACCGCCTTTTTGAAGGAATTCACTCAAGGCGGTGTACAGTAAGAACAGATCAAACATGAGCAATAGGCAATTAGAGCAGTAAAAATATTCAAATGTATGGCATAGTAGACTACTTACAATGTCAACACAATACATAATAGAACATTTTAGTAGACAGTGTAGGGTATAAGCAAAGATGGAACATATAGATAGGTAAGAGAGTAAGAGGAGTTAGAAAGTAAGGCGACTAATTTAAAGAAAGTTGCACATGAGGTCAGGGAGGTGATTAAATATTATCTCAGTTAGGGTAGGAGTGGATAAACATTAATATTTTTTTTTCAATTTATGAAGTTTATTAAAACATACAAAAAGTGAATCCGTGTCAACGTCAACAGAGGAGCCCAACACTCTCTGATCATAACCTCTGAGAATTTTACATTCAATCATGAATTTGTACCACAACCTTCCCCACCCCTATTTTCTCCCCTTATTTATCCCCTACCCCAATCCTTCCCTCCCTAACACCTCCCCCCCCGTACCCCGCTCCTCCTTCCATCTAAACATTAGTATTTATTTATTTATTTATTTGTTACATTTGTATCCCACATTTTCCCACCTATTTGCAGGCTCGGTGTGGCTTACATAGTACCGTAAAGGCGTTCGCCAATTCCCGTATGAACAAATACAGTAATGTGGTAGAATAAGGTTTGTTTGTACAAGCACATTAGGGAATCGTAGAGAGGAAGAGTTATTATATGTCCATTACGAGCTTTGGTTTCGTTGTGTTGCAGGGTTCAGGCATTTAAGTTGGGTCGGTAGGGTAAGCCTTTTTGAACAGGTTAGTTTTTAATGATTTCCGGAAGTTTAGGTGATCATAAGTTGTTTTCACGGCTTTTGGTAATGCATTCCATAGTCGTATGCTTATGTAGGAAAAGCTGGATGCATAGATTGATTTTTATTTGAGTCCTTTGCAGCTTGGGTAGTGGAGATTTAGGTATGTTCGTGTTGATCCTGTTGTGTTTCTGGTTGGTAGGTCTATGAGGTCTGTTGTGTATCCCAGGGCTTCGCCGTAGATAATTTTATGAACCAGGGTGCAGATTTTGAAAGCAATACATTCTTTGATTGGGAGCCAGTGCAGTTTTTCTCAGAGGGGTTTGGCGCTTTCGAATCTCGTTTTTCCAAATATAAGCCTGGCTGCCGTGTTTTGAGCGGTCTGAAGTTTCTTTATAATTTGTTCTTTGCATCCCGCATAAATTCCATTGCAGTAGTCTACATGGCTTAGTACCATTGATTGTATCAAGTTGCGAAATGTTTCCCTCGGGAAGAATGGTTTCACGCGTTTGAGTTTCCACATTGAGTGGAACATTTTCTTTGTTGTAGATTTCACTTGGTTCTCTAGTGTGAGGTTATGGTCGATTGTAACGCCGAGAATTTTCAGGCTGTCTGAGGTAGGGAGGGTATAATCTGGGGTGTTTATGGATTTGTTCATATAGTATGTTTACTTAAGCACTTACAAGTATAATCACATTTAGTCTAGTAAGATATTCCTAGAATTTCTGCCCTATACACCTTAAAACAAACAGACCTTTTGAAGTACTTTATTATTGAAGGGCTAAGGATGTGATCATGTTTCTCTTCACAAATATGCCTTAACAAAATGTCAGTGCAAAGCTCCTGGGACAGTTGTCTTCTCGCTCTGCTCCTCTGAGCTTTTTCTGCAGTTTGTCAGTTGTCTTGTGCTCGGCATATTCTAGCCTGTCATATAATCAGGAAGAAAACGTTGAATTAAAGTTATATGAAGTTCAGTATGTTATTTGCCAGCTGTAATACCTTGTATTAGACTAGTGCATGGATTATCCAAAATGGCAGTTTACAGGAGCTTTTGAGACCACGGAAGACCCAATAAAGTTTAAGATTTGGTCTGAAAAGCTGCTCTGCAACCCTGTCTTTGGATAATCCATTCGGCCAAATATGGTGACTAAAACTCTTTACTACTACAGGAAGTCTAGTGGAGATGAAAACGGTAACGGAATTCAAACATGCGTGGGATGTGCATAAAGGAATCCTGTGCAGTAGGAATGGATCCTCAGAAGCTTAGCCGAAATTGGGTGGCGGAGCAGGTGGGGGAAGAGAGGTTGGTAGTTGGGAGGCGAGGATGGTGGAGGGCAGACTTATACGGTCTGTGCCAGAGCCGGAGGCGGGACTGGTGGTTGGGAGGCGGGAAATACTGCTGGGCAGACTTGTATGGTCTGTGCCCTGAAAAAGGCAGGTACAAATCAAGGTAAGGTATACACATATGAGTTTATCTTGTTGGGCAGACTGGATGGACCATGCAGGTCTTTTTCTGCTGTCATCTACTATGTTACTATGTTAAAAGCAGTTGGTCTTATCATATTTACACTAGAATTTTTAAAGAGGTGAACTTGTTATTGAATTAAGAAAAATAAGATCAGACCTTTCTCCTCTTCAGGAAAGGATCAATATGTAAAGCGATCAGTTGTGGAACAGTCTATTCTATGACAGTTTGGAACGATTAACCTTAGGTAAATAATGTGGAATTTATTTTTTCACAGCAAGCATTTAACGCCACTGCGGTTGTCAGGCATATGAGAAAATTGCATCTCGGCAGCAGTCAGGATAGCAGCAGTGTATCTGGCAGCCTAAGTCCCAGCAGCCCACTTCCAGATGGAACAACTCGAAAAGATTGTGAGTACAGGATGAGAAAATGCCGATGTTAACAACGGTTTTATCATTTGCCCTGATAGACCTGTGACTGTGGCACACATCTCGGCATACTTTATGGACCTCACAGAAGGAAGTGCCAGATCTACTAGAAATATATGGTAGAAATTTAACCCGTAAATAATTTGGACTTCCAGAACTTTAAATATCAGTATTCCACCTTTAAACGTAGGCTGGGATTCTACAGGCAACCTGTGGAGTTGACGGAGCACCAACTGAGCATGATCAAACCAGTCAAGGCCAAGTAGAGTCCTGTTATTGTTACCTACATGTTGCTTTGTTAACCCCATAAAAAGTGAATTACAGTAAGCAAACACCCCATAACCAGGGCATGGATGACTGTAGCAAGATTAGTAGTGGCCAAATACAAAAATTAGAAATAATTCTAAGCTAAACAAATGAAGATCTTGCTACATTTATAATATGGGGCACCATCTCTGCGATCCATTGAAGGATAACCCAAAAGTCCCATCCCCCCCCCCCCCCCCCCCCCATTTCCTAAACTCCAACTATACCAGCGAAGAAGATGGGCCTACCCATTCTCAACCAGTAGAACTATACTCTGTGTGTCTGTGTTGGGATATTGTCCTAAATCAAAGTTTCTTCCACATGAGGGCTTGGTGTGAAGGGTCAAGAGAAATGGCAGAGTCAAGTTTTGTCTGCACTCTGTTGGGTATTTTTTGTTTCTTTCTTTTTTAAAGAATGCACTATCCTCTGAGCCTCTAAGGCTGGCTAAACTTTCAGCCCAAAATAGAGGCAACCAAATATGGTTGAACATTCACCAAACTTTATTCACCTAAAACTGAGGCTGCTGATTAGCCATTGACTTTCTTTGAATATCAGTCCCTTTGTAATCAGATTTGATGTGAAAGAATTAACGTGACAATGCACTGTTCTGCCTCTCTATGTTCTGTACATTGTATTTGAAATTTAAATGATATTTTTATTAGGGCTGCAAGTTAAGCGCAGTTAACGCTGATATTAATGCATTATTAATCGTGGTTTTAAAAATTAATCACGTTGCGAGTCTCCTCCAAATCTCTCTTCTCCTCTCTTCCATTCCCAACCCACGTCCTTGGTATGATCCAGCATTCGCCCACCCAACCCCCACCCACACATACACTGATCTTCCTTAAAGGTGGTCTTCTCTTTGTCTCCAGCAGTGGCCTGGTCTGGCTTTCCCTCTGACCTGTCCTGCCCATGCATAAAGAGGAAGTGATGTCAAAGGTGGTGGGTTGGGCCAAAGGAAAAACTTTGGAGCAGGCAGCATATATGCAACACAGCCACTGCAGGAGACCAACAGAAGACCACCTTCAAGGAAGACCAAGCGAGGGGATTGAGAAGGGGGTAGATGCTGAACCCCGAGTGAGGTGAGAGGAGTCAGCTGCAGACTCACGAGCAGAACTGGAGGGGCCACCGGTGGAAGCTATGGCCAAGGTAGTGAGCTCTAGCAGACCATGAGAAGAGCTTGGTTTATGTCACTGCTCATGGGGATGGAGAGGATAGAGGAGGAGATGCTGGACAATGAGGGAGAGAGATGGAGGGATAATGGATCTGGGAAAAGAAGAGAGGGAAGAAAAGAAGAGAAAGGGAGAGATGTTGTTGGATTTAGGAGTAGAAGGGAGGGGGATTATTAGTCCTTGAAGGTAAGAGGGATGGGACTTGATATACCGCCTTTCTGTGGTTACAATCAAAGTGGTTTACATATCATATGCAAGTACTTATTTTGTATCTGAGGCAATGAAGGGTTAAGTGACTTGCCTAGAATCACAAGGAGATAAAATAAAATACCTTTAATTGTGCGATTAATCACAATTAAAACATTTTGAATCGTGCAATTAATTGCGATTAAAAATTGTAATAAAAATGCAGCCCTAATTTTGGTTTTGTGTGAATTTTTGTAAGGAGGGATCTTCTTGCTGATCCCACCCCCTCTTCTATAGCCTCTATGAATTTTATTTTGCTGATTCACTGTCTGCCAGGGAAGGTTTCATTCACTTTTTTGGTCCTGCTGAAGATAGGTATCCTGTGGTTATATTGCACTGAGTAACTTTTACTTCTATTGTGCTTTTTCCCTAGGTTTGTCCCCGTCCACTCCCTGTAGTTTTCTGTCTGCCGTTTCTTCCTCTTCCTCAGGCATCTCTTCAGTGGGAACAGAACAGAGACCGAGGCCAGCCACAGTGGCCACGGTACAGACGGGGGGCAAGTGACCAGGCAAGGAGGTGGCATATGGCGTTTCACCTGAGTCGTGCACCCAAGGACCGACGCGAAGAGAAAAGATTTTTTTATGGCCATATTTTATACCGCAGTTGAGGGGGAAAAAAACCCGTTTCATTTATGGTAACTGCAAAGACTTCAGTGTCACCGAGTAAACGGATTTAACAGTATCTGGTGCTGTGTGTAAGAGTCTAACGATCTTTAACTGTGGGACAGTCATTTCACTTGTTTTCTTCTAAATGAGTTATTCTGTTTTCAGCATGGGTACGGTACGTACGGTATATTTTTAGTAATTAAGGTCTAAACTGGATTATTTAAATATTAATGTTTTTTTCTCTCTGGGAGATCTCTCCTTTTTCTTTTCTCAAAAGGTTAAGTTTGTCATTAGCTATTTTTATTAAGAAAACATTTAAGCAAATGTTTCGCAGTCTTAGGGTTTGTTTGTTTTTTTTTAAATACATAAGATCACAAAGATGTGCAGAGTCAGCAGTGCCCCTCCCCCACCCCCTCTACGCTCCACTTTTCTTTCTGCAGGTTAGAGCAGATTAATTAAACCAAAGGAGTTAACTTGGTTGTGTGCATTAAAGAGGGTCAATAAGCTTTGGATCTGAAACCCCATAAAGAGCCATGATACAAGTGCACCTAACGTCCCATAATGCAGGGCATGCCTAGTGCCCCAGGAGCTGGCTGAACCCAGCACACAGGCCCTCTGTCCTAGTAACTGTTAATGACATTACTCGAGGTGTCTTGCATTGGTATTTACTCATGCAGTGAATGGCAGGATGCAGTTACCTGTAACTAGCTTCTGGTTCCTTCCTTTTTGTAAGATCCACATCAGAGCAGTCATTGATGTCTTCATGTCCCCTGTGCACTAGAGTGGCATGGGACATGCTGGCATCAGTGATACACCCCAGGATGGAAGGGAGGCCTTTGCAATGTACATAAGTAATGCCATACTGGGAAAAGACCAAGGGTCCATCGAGCCCAGTATCCTGTCCACGACAGCGGCCAATCCAGGCCAAGGGCACCTGGCAAGCTTCCCAGGATTGTCCAGATTTTCCATGTTACTGGATAATAAGCCGGATTGGGTTTCAAGGATTCAGAAGTCCAGCAGCAGGATTCCAGGTCACAACGTCTCAGAAGATTCTCTCTGGCGAGATTGTTCAGCAAGAGAGTTTGACAGCAGTCACAAACTTTTCTTGGTCAGGGCTAAGCAAGGATCTTCAGTGGCCCTTTACGGGACAGTGCCACTGGATATCCCCGCTAACTGGCCATCCCCTAACCGGCGAGATTAGAGGCGGGATGGGGGTCTGTGTGGAGCCGGTTAGCAGCAATATTCAGCTAGGTAACCGTGTAAAGTTAGGACAGAAATCAGGTGGCGAAGTTAACCGGACACTGGTGTGAACCGGCAGCCCCCTTCTGATCCCTCACTTCAGAATCCCCCTCCCCTTAATATACCCCCTTCTACCCACCCTTGAAGAAAATCTAAGCATGCTTCTGGTGGTCTAGGGGGAAACAGGCAGGAGCAATGCCCATTTGCTTATGCCCAGCATAGCCTGCTCTTCAAAATGGCTGCCATGACCTCTAGCAGCAGCCTTGTGATAGATCAAGTACCAGGGTCCCTGGAGTACTCGTGATACTTGAAGTACCGCAAGGCTGCTGCTAGACATCATGGCAGCCATTTTGAAGAACAGGCCATACTGGGAAGGAGGAAGAGGGCATCACTTCTGCCCGTTTCCCCCCTCGAGCACTAGGGATCCACAAAAGAAGTAGGCCCAGGAGGGATGGGGTGGCTCGGGCTGGCTTAAATTTTCTTTGGGGGTGAGTGGGAGGGGGGGGGGATCTTGAGAGAAGAGGTATTCTGAAATTCTGGAGGAGGATGGGGGGGGGATCAAAAGGGGATTGGTATACAGGTCCCAGCCATTATTCAGCCTGGAACCACATAAGTGTGTTATGTGGAACTCAGCAAAATAAGACCCAGCAGCTCACGCTTAAAGAATTACCTCTGGATATTCAATGCCAGTGTCTGGACATGACTTGGCATTAGATATCTTGGGCTAATTCTGCCCACGGCAGTCAGTGTTTACAACAACGCTGCCCACTGCGAGCTGATTATCAACTGGTCAATTTTTATCAGACTACACTCAGTGGCTGTTCTGCTGTCTGGTTCACTCAGATTTCTGCTCCACAGACCAGCCAGGGATAGGGGATAATGCAGTGGAGCTCCTTTGGGGGGGTGGGGGGTGGGGATTGGATGGACCAGGGATCCTCAGCCATTGCTCAACGCTGACACCTACTGGCAGAAAACAGGTGCATGCTTGCCACGGTTCTGAATACTAGCTGAAGAACTCCAACATAAGGGGGAAAATCCTGGCTAGTTATTAAGGAAGGCTCCTGGCACTGTAGCCCAATTAATGCCAGTTCCAAATGGGCTGGAAGCCCAAAGGAGTAGGAGAATACTGTTGAGTCAAACATAAATGTTTATTATTAGAATACATACCAAAATCCATCTGTTCCAACTACAGTAGTGGTAGATACAAGCCAAGAATCGTTTGAATTAAGTTGCTAAACAGAAGCCTTATTTTTATATTGTATTATAAATCTTTTTTTAAAACAAAAATCCTTCTGTGCATCGATCGTGCATAAAATCAGAAAATACGTTTTCATACTGAACGTCACGTCTTTCCTCTTATGGATATTGTAGAGCGGTATTGCCAGATGTTATCACTGTACCATAACGTGAGAATATATCATGGAAAATGCACACACACACACACGCTCATGATAGCATAAATTTGCATTTCCAGTTTTATGAAACCCAAAGTAACCCCATTGCTGTTCTTGCAAAAATCTTTCATTGTTCACTTTGTCTCAGTTAATTAACTTAATGACAGAGAAGCAGTGGGAGGTTCACTCTTTTCCTGCTATGTTAGAAACCTACTTTCACTTCTCAAAATCTAAAATGAGAATGCAGTCGCAAACAGGAGAGTTGCACCAGATTTTATATGGTCAGGTTGGTCCCTGACCTGTCTTCAGATTCTACGATGTCTCGGCGCTTGGCTTTCCTCTTTGCAGTCCTCAGCAGCACATGCCAGCCGTTCTTGGCATGGCATTTGCTTTTCCTGTAGCTGGCACCGGCTTCTGGGTGGTTTTTCAGGATTTCC
Source organism: Microcaecilia unicolor (assembly GCF_901765095.1). Taxonomy (NCBI): domain Eukaryota; kingdom Metazoa; phylum Chordata; class Amphibia; order Gymnophiona; family Siphonopidae; genus Microcaecilia; species Microcaecilia unicolor. The sequence goes on along the minus strand of NC_044040.1, from coordinate 6,395,582 downwards.
CTAGAGTTTGGCTTCGTGCCTCTTGGTAGGATTTTATCAAAAGGAAATGACAATGGTTTACAATAGCTGCTGTTTACTAGGAAAGTATTCAAACAGATGCGGTTGAAAAAATGCAAGGCAAAACCTTCCAGTTCAGGCGATTTGGTCTTGATGTAATAACAAAGAGAGGCTTAAGGGATGTCCCTAAACATTTTACCTAATTCGTAAGTCTTCTTACATAAAACAATGCCAAATATAGTTCTCCCAATTTTCTGGTTTTCTTCAATCCATAAACACCTGGTTTAGTTTGAACTAAGGAGACAGGAGAAAAATGTCACCAGAGCAGGGTTACTGTTCTTAAGGCTGACCATAGCGGAGCGCAGGGGCTCAGGACAAATCAGCCATGGTGGGGCCCCAGAACAATGATGTGCATGGCTTTGCCCTCATGGTGATCATAACTGATAGCACTAGGCATGCGGCTACATCATGGTATAGACCCCCCTCCCCCCCCCCCCCCCCCCCCCCAGTACTGGGGGTGGGCTGTCCTAATTCTTACTCCTCAAAAAGGCCTGGCTGCTACTGAATGTTGATTGCCAAACCTAAGAGTCTGGATTTGCCTGTTCTATGATGGCCCCAGATTACGGTGTTTGATTAAACATTTTGAGGGTCATTAATGAGTGGTAAAGTGCTTGCCCACATCTACATCCTAGTAGCTGTGGAAACATGTACAAACGCCATGACACGATGGTGCGTACTCTGCCAGCGGGCATGCATCGATTATCAAATATAACTTATGCTCCTACCTAGCAGTATTGGTGTGGACATTTATATCTGTGAATGCCTGTGTCTGCCACTTACACCAGTATTTTCCAGTGGCGTAGCTAGGTGGGGCCCTAGGTTTTGCTGGCGGGGGTCCCCAACCCCCACCAGAAATTTTCGCCTTCTTCAGCGCCGGTCTCCGGCTCGCCGCATTCCCTGCCCTGTGCTCTTTCTTCCTTCTGACGTCCTGCACATTCCTTTAAGTGAAACTGAGCATGCACGGGACGTCAGCAAAAAGAAAGAGCAGGGCAACGAACACGGCTGCGCCAGAGACCGGCGCTGAAGGCTTCAGCTGCCGGGGGTTAGGGACCCCGCCAGCAAAGGTATTTGCTTTTTCGGGGGAGCAGCGGGGCGGCAGACTAAAATGTGCCCCCCACCTTGGGCTCTGGCCCCCTCCCACCGCGAGGTCTGGCTACGCCCCTGGTATTTTCTCCTGAAAAGTAGGTGCCCTCTTAGCCTCGACGCCCTGTTTATGCTTTCGATTGGATTTCTTACAGCGTGGATGAGTTCTTTTAGGGCTAACGTACGTATGGCATTTTGTATCATCTGCGTATATTTCCTGGGCCTCGGACCACTCACTTTACAAACGTGAAAACCCGTATACAGGGCAAACAGTAGAAGAAAACACATACTTTCTACTAAAGCATTGTGTAATAATGACTTCTACTCCATTAAGCACACATGTGGGGTCAGAAGGAGCCTGGCTGCTTCCGTGTTTTCTCTTCAATGCGTGCAATAGGCGATAGAGGTGTGCTTTCATTTTAATGTGTGGACTGGGGTCCCTCAGTCAGAGTACGAAGTTGGTGCCTTTGGGTTTTTCCTTTCTTTCAGAAATATACAAGTGACCTTTCTATTAAAATACTTCTGTTCCCCCCCACCCCCTTTTCTCCAGGTTTTCTCTCCCAGTTTGTAAACTCATCAGATGCTCCTCGGTATTCCTTTGCCCCAGTCTGACCCCCTGCAATAAGCCATTGTACCAAGGTTGCCTCTGCCAAATGCCAAACTGAGGAAGGTGGGAAGGGAAGAAGTGGCCGTCCAGGCTTAGATTGCATGTGGGCGTTAACCTCTCCTTTCAGCTCCTTCCACCCTCTGAACACATTTATCAATCATTGTTGCTCATTTGCAGTTTTAAATGACCCAACAACTTAAGATGTTGCTTTCAAGCTCACTCAGGCCCCATCTTCAGTAGTGCAAAGCATTCCCTTACAGTTTGTAGCTATGCTGAAGTGATATCTGGATATATATATCAACCCCATCTGAGCTTCTGTTCATGAAAGAGCTCCACCAGACACAGAATGCAACATGTCGCATTTCCCCATGCCAAATGAGCTATTCTAGCATGCATTAAAGGTAGAGTTACCATATTTTGTCCCCCAAAAAGGAGGACACAAGCCCTGCCCCACCACACACCCCGTCCCCTTTCACGCCCGCCCCGCCCCTGTCAGGGGGCTCTTTCCTGGTCTGAAAAGGTCACTAGACCACCAGGGCAGTAGTAGCTAAGGGGAGGGGAGGTTAGCAATCTGCCCGTTTGTCCAAATTTCTGGACAAACGGGCAGATTGGCAAAACCCGCCTAGTTGCCCGGACATGTCCTCAAAAAGAGGACATGTCCGGGTAAATCCGGACATATGGTAACCCTAATTAAAGGCACCTCCAAACCCTCCCTGTAAGTCACACCACATGCCTGGTGAAAGACCATATGAAAACTGCGGCATCGTTGGATAAATCCTGAAAAAGTGTTGAAAGTGAAAGCAGGATGAGCCCCAGTGTCCCCCCCCTCCCCCGGCCACTTACTGCAGAAGGTCTGCGTGAACACTTCAGCAGCTGGTAAATAGAAGATTGCAGTGTTGTAGGGTGGCCTTGGGTACATCCCTAGTACTGTAATAACCTGCAAACATCAACCTTGATGCTGTGAAAACGCTCGGGAGAAAAATGTGAAAACTTCCCATTCCAACATAGAATCGGACAGCACATAAAATTCGCAGATCCCTCCAAATCTGTCCCTTTCCGATCCCGCCTAATGTCCTGCGTTACCTTCACTTCCGCACGGCGTCATCTCCTTTCCTGAATTCCAGTAGCGGTTGGAGCCCTGCCCTTTACGCTGGAGGGGCTGTTGCAGTCAAGCTGCTTTTACAAGGGCCTGTGATAGGTGTTTTACCAGGCTGACCTTTCCCGGTAAACCAAAGTGCTGCCCAGAACAGTGGCCTAGCCACAGGTGGGCCTGGGTGGGCAACGGCCCACCCACTTAGAGCTCAGGCCCACCCAACAGTGGCACATGTTTAGTGGTAGATCCCAAGGTCCACCAGCTGAACACTTCCCCCTGATGGTAACGAAAACACTACTCTCCATGATACTGGCACCTGCGCATTCTCAGTTTTCAGCGCATGCCTGCTGCAAACTGTCAAGGTGGAAAGAAGCGTGCTGAGACATTTTTTTGGTGGTGGTGGTGGAGGGGAGAAGAACACTTGGTGCCCACCCACTTCTTGCCTAAGACCACCCAAAATCTGTTGTCTGGCTATGCCCCTGGCCCAGAAGTACCATAAACAGGCATAGTGACAGAATCTGGCTATTTTCAATCCTCGGTCCCACAGTGCTACACAGTCCCCCCCCCCCCCCCCCCCCCAAAAAAAAAAAGCAACACATGATTGTGAGCAGCCATTCTAAATCCCAAATCATGGCACAGAAGCAGCTGGTATGCCAAAGGAGTAGAGCATGACAAAGTGACTTCCAAGCCGGGAGTAATTAGTAAGGAATTCTCTATTGAAGCACCAGGAAAATGACCCGACACGAGGCAGTGTTTCAGTGGTCACAGCCACCTGCTTCAGGGGTCACAGGTAAACACTCTAAAGAGCACAACACGATGTGGAGACTGAAGCAACAGCCAGATGCTCCTCACTTGATGTAAAGTGAACCAGAGTACTGCTATCGGAGCGAAGCGCCGAGGAAACAGATGAACATCCAAAACGCCACCGGTATCGGCTCCAGTAGAGAAGCAACTGGCACGTGGTTGCTGCATTAGAACCATGGACCACGGTTTCTGCCTTCACGTTCCAGGCAACCCCTGAAACCCAGACTCGCCTTTGCTTAGCCCTATAATTAGAACTTAGCAGTTGCATCTGTAGGGTTTATGTTTTGCATGAAATGGAATGTGATTAAAGATGTATCATATTGAAAAATTTCTTATCGTGTACTAACTAGAGATTCCATAGGCTTGCACTGACAGGGTGCTGCTTGCACTAACCTGTCAGATCTCGAAATACGCACCGAATTTCCCAAGTTTGCCTTTTTTACTTTGAACACATTCCAGACCAAATATACTGTTGGGTTGGTTTTTTTTTCTTTGTTTGTTTGTTTGTTTTATGAGTGTTTAGAGTTGCAGTTATTGCTACGTGTAGGACCATCCCTGCGCTGACAGTTGGTGAACAGAAATGCAGTTTCTATATACGAGACACTAAATGCAGCTTTCGTGGCAAATCAGCGGCTGAAAGAAGCTCTAACCTATGCAGCTGCTTCCCGGCATTAGAGCAGGGTAAAGCCCGGCTCTGCTCACCGGTGTCCGTGGCATCTTCATTCTGCTCTTTGATCACAAAGCTCTTGGGGACACGTATTTTTCTTCTGATTTCTGCCCCGTGTCCCTTCTGTGATTCCTGTATGAACTTTCAGTTGTTCCTGTGGTTGGAAATATACTTTTAAACCCACATCAGTAACAAAAAAGAAATGTTCTGTGTCTTTGTAAAAGCAAAACTTAAACACCTGCAAGTCAAGGTGTGATGAGTGGGCTGTTTAAACTGACAAAAGCTTAATTCATGTAATTCACAATTATAAATAAACCTTTCTGTTGTGTATCGGCACCTTTTGTGCCACAGAAGAAGGTTTAACCTGGTTTTTTTTTTTTTTTTTTTGTAAATGGCAGTCAGTGGCAGATTTAACCCTCTGGCTGCTCCTGTGCATTGGAAGAGTTGACTGTTCCCTCCAAAATCACAGGGCACAGTGAGTCTGGGTAATCCCCGAATGAATTTGCATGGGTAAAGTTGGGACTGCAGTGCTTATGGTGCTGGAGTGGGCTTTCAGTGGCAGGGTAATGATCCCCACAGTTGGTAACCCTTCCACTGATGGCTGTGGGTTACTGGCAGTGGAGTGGGTTGAGAATTGGGGGAACCGAGTTTGATTTCCACCGCAGTTCCTTGTGACCTTTGCAAGTCCACCTAGCCCTCCACTGCCTCAGGTACAAAACTTCAAGATTGTGAGCCCACTAGGGACAGAGAAAGTACCTGTATATAATATTGTGGTCACGTGACTCCACGGACAGGCCTGGGCCCTCAGCAAACACAGCCACACAGAGGTGAAAGGAAAATATTTATTTACATGAAGAGAATTTTTGTGGTCTGTTCTCTCTACAGGTTGAAGATAAATAAACATATAAAGTCTCTTCTTATTGGCACAAGCTCTCTCGCTCCTATAGGTCACCCGTCCACCAGGCAACCCATGGAATTCCCACCATTCCAGTTTGAATGTCCACACTGGGCACCACTTGGCCCTGACTTCCTACCGGGTTGTAAGACAAACTTGTCCTACTTCTAATCCACTTCTGCTCCATCACTTACTGGGTAGCACTCCTTGCTAAGGCCACTCTTCTACTCCAGGCTTTTCCCAGGTATTGCAGGCCTGCTTGCCACACCCTTCAAATCCTCAGGGCCTCTGCAGGTTAATGCCACCTGCTGCATGGTGGCTAAACTACACCATCCGTGAAGGAGCACTCTTCACTATACCATCCAAGCTCAACCCTCATAGGTTGAACGCCTGTCACAAGCAGGGGCACTCTCCCCCCCCTCCCCCAAAGGACTGTGGTTATCCATTCCATAGTGCACAGAGGACCCCCCACAACCACTAGGAATCACCGTGACCGCCACTGGGCTGTAACCAGCCTACCATCCTGGACACACCCTGCTTCTAGGATCCCCATTTGAACAGGGCAAGGTAAACACAGCAGGCATTGGGCCCCAACACACCAACGGCCACAGAGCATCGAAGTCCTCATCTCCAGAACATCCATAGGATGCACCATAACCATTCTCTCCAATGCTTGCCACGTCCCATCACCTCTAGAACACACCATCTTCCAGTATACCGGCCTCTTCATTCTCCATGGCCTCCTTGAACACCCTTCTTTCCTTTCTCAAAGCTACTCTGTACGATGGACCTTCCTAATTGAATTCATCCAGTTCCACAGCTGAAGGTCAACGTCTGTCAACCAATTCTGCATTTCCAAGTCATCATTCCTGTGACTCATTTGTAGGATCAACGTACTGGCAACCTCTTCCTGCTCCTTAGGGAATTACTTTCGCTCCACAAGTCTTAACTGTCGCCCTCATCTCTGGGGTGTCGGATTAACCATCCTTCTCAGTATCAGTCAGGTTGCGCTCTGCCTGACCTGATACTTCCAGTCTCAGCATCATCATCTGCTCTCAGGGTTCCAACTCAGAGTGCTCTTGAGACAGCGCAAACTCTGGTCTAGCAATCTGTACTTCTTGCAATTGTCTTTCCTTCCTCTTTTTACTTGTCCCTCTCAGCCACTCCTCATGCTTGCTTATACTCCAGCAGCTGAGCCTTTGCTCGAAACCCCCTTTTGAACTGAACCATCAAACCTTGCATCTCTTTTAAAGGTTCTGGGTGAAACTCCAACACAAAACTCATGGGTTTTCCATTCTCTGAGAACATCACTGTATTGTCCTTTAGCTGCTTCCTGGTGGCTTCTTCATAGGCCTGCAGCAACTCAATATACCCATATTCTTGGTGACTGTTCTCTAGCACGCAGGGACACTGGACTGGCCCTTCATTTTGGTACCGGTCAGGCCATTCACTATCCATTGTAGCCCTTCTAATATTGGTTGCCCACTTGACACACACCTGGCTTGCCACTGAACCACTTGTGTACCAGCTCAGACTAGCACCCCCTGGTGCCTATTCTCTGCCTCAAGTACATTTTGCGCTAAACCTTCTCAAATCCTCAGCTGGCCATCTATAAGGCCTCCGTCATGCCCTTCATGATTTGTGATTCTTCCTCCAGTTGTATCCTTAAGTTTTCCATTTGGAGAGACATCTCCCTGATGTAAGTCAGGACATGAGCCCTTTGTATCCACTGCTTTTCTTTTGCTCTCCTCCTGAGCTTTTTCAGTTGGTTATCCAACTAAACCTTTGTCGGAGCAACTTTCTTAAGCTGAGTAGCCATATTCTCCAACTCCCTGTGTTTGCATTCTACTCTCCATCATTGCCATCTTTTCTTGGTGTTCCCACACACTGACATACTCTATGTACATGTTCTCTTGCGTTTCTATCAGCTGCCAGGTCAACAACCCTTAATTCTGGCAGCCTGGTACACTCTAGCTGGGCTGCTCTCGCTCGCAGGCCCCCTCCTCCTGGAGGCTCAACTCTTGCAGTTCACTCTGGAGCCTAGCTTTCAGGTTCTCCAATGCCTGTGTCCTTGCTTTCAGCCCCTTCACATCTTTGCAAGACTTCAGTTAGTGACCCCTGCAGCTCAGTATAATGTCACCATGGCACTGTTGCTGAAGCTGCTCTGCTTCAGTTTCTGCATTCTTTGCTTTGGCCTGATAGTCCTCAGTCTGGACTGTCAACAGGCTAACTTGGTCCTTCAACTCCTGGACCATTTGTTGCTGCTTTGTCTGCTCTCCATCCTTGGCTTCCAGTTCCTTAACTTTCTTGTCTACCTCCTCGGTCAGCCCTTTTGTATTTCTTTGAATTGGTCAGCTGGAACACTCTTCTCCAACTATCCTTGCAGTTTCTGCAACCTGCAGGTTATGTGTTCCTTTGCTGTTGCACAACTGGCTTTTTCCTCCACCACCGTATGGTACTCTCCTTTAAGCTGAGCTTCCTTGCAGCGCAGCTTTTCTGCCTGAAGTTCCAGCTGCCCGCACCGCTCGTGACTGGTTGACTTCAACCAAGGCATTCTCCCGTTGCTCTTCTGCAACCCGGGTGAACTCCTTTGCCTTCTCCAGCAAGCAGCGCCTTTGCCTGCTTCTGTGGTGTCTTTCTGCTTCAGACAGCTCCTCAACTCTGTGACCTCCTGCCTCAGTACTAGCTTGAAACATCTACTGTACTCCAGGATTTCTAACTGCTCCAGTTGCAGCTTTCTCCAGCACCAGCTTTCTCTAGCACCAGCAGCAATCTTACTTTCACTTTTAAAGGGAAGCTTTCTCTGTTTCAGACCAGTTGCTGCTGATTACTCTCAGGTGCAGACTGCAGCTCAATCAAACTTCCAGCTTGTCGGAACTCTGCCATTATAGCGCACTCTGAAGCCACAACATACTCTTCCACTGCCCTTCAAGTAAGGAACAGCTTTCAGGGTTACTTGCTTTCACCCTTAACTTTTTTTTCTTTTTTTCTACCTTGCCAACTCTCCTGGCTAGGTGTAGCTTGTACAATAGCCCCAAATACACTCTGCTGCACTTCTCTGGTCCCTCCTGGACAGTCTTCTTACTCCAAACCAGAGTTTACTTCTTGTACCACAGCACTGCAACACCCACAGGAAAAAAAAAATCCTGCACGTCCAGCGCTTACTAATCTTTTTATTTACTTACGCTCTCTAAGGCAGAGCTAATCTCTTTAGCCTTTACAAAATATTTTCCCCATAGCTGTACAGAGGCCCCAATCCCTCTAGGTAAGTAAAGTCAACTTTTTTAAAACAGAATCTCAGATCCTACCGCTGTTACAATATGTGGTAACATGACTCTGTAAGCAGGCCTGGGTCCTCAGTAAACACACAGCCACACAGCAGTGGCGTACCAAGGTGGGGGCGGTCCGCCCTGGGTGCACGCCGCTGGGGGGGGTGCCACGCGCCTGTCGGCTCTTCGTTTTCATGCTCCCTTTGCCCCGGAACAGGTTACTTCCTGTTCCGGGGCAGAGGGAGCATGAAAACAAAGAGCCGGCAGGCGCGCGGCCCCCCCCCCCCCCAGCGGCATGCACCCGGGGGGGGGTTCTTTCACCGGGGGATCGGGAGTTCTTTCGCCGGGGGAGGGTGTCGCGCTGTTCCGGGGGGCGGGGCACATCGGCGATCCGCCCCGGGTGTCAGCCCCCCTAGGAATGCCACTGCCACACTGGATTAAAGGTGAAAAGAAAATATTTATTTACATGTAGAGAATCATGTAACCTGTTCTCTCCACCGGTCAGAGATAAACATACAAAGCCACTTCTCATAGTCACAAGCTCTCTTTCCTGTGGCCTGCTCCTGTAGGCCCATGGCACACACTTGGTCACCCTTCCACCAAGCAACCCAACCACCTTGTATCTTCCTGGAATTCCCACCATTCCAGTTTCAGTGTCTACGCTGGGCACCGCTTGGCCCTAACTTCCCAAGTCTCAATGTCGACCATGTTATGTCAAACTTGTCCTATCTCATATCCGCTTCTGCTCTGTCACTTACTGGGTAGCACTTCTTATTAAGGCCACTCTTCTTCCCCAAGCTCTTCCCAGGTACTGCAGCCTTGCTTGCCACACCCTTTGACTCTTCTGCAGGAGGCCTCTTGCCTCATGGCCTCTGCAGACTAGCACCACCTGCTGTAAGGAGGCTGAACTGCACTGTCAGTGGAGGAGTGCTATTCACTATACCATCCACTCCCGCACAAATATGTAAACCACTTTTGTTGTACCTCAGAAAAGCAGTATATCAAATCCATGACATTTTTGTCTTTTCTGGAGAGAGGTGTGGTAGCCGTGTTAGTCCACTCTTAAAGGTTATCAATAGAAATCAAACAAAATAAAACATGGAAGCTTATTTCCGATCTGAGGAAGAAGGGCAACCTTCGAAAGCTAATCAAGAAATGTATTAAGTTATGTCCAATAAAAAAGGTATCATCTTATTTTCTTTTCCATGTTTTATTTTGTTTGATTTCTATTGATTGTCTTTTCTGGAAACTGGCATGCTCAAGGTTGGAAATGGGGCCACAGAACAAGGCTGCCCATGCCTAGATTTAGGATTACTGAATATCGCGTGGGGAATGGAGGAGGAAGCCTGTCTTTTATCCAGGCTTGTCCAAGTTCAGTCCAGGTTTGCATGTGAAAAATTTCAAGCCCATCCCTTGTTGTATGCCACTCCCTCTCATGCATATTTATTAGGGATATCCTGAAAAACCTGGTCTGCTTGCAGCCCTCGAGGCCTGAATTTGGACAAGTCTGTCCTAAACGGAATATAGAGGGAAGTGTGGCAGTTAAACCTCTTCTCTGTGCTTTCTGACACTTTGAAAACTGGTCCCCAGATGGTTGCTGTGAACTCAACTGCAGTGCCCCCTCCCCTACAGGTACTGTGAGTTCCAGTTAATGCAGCAACCCACCTGAATCTGCTTCTGTATATCCATTCTTTGTGAACCAGCATTTAAGCAATCATGTTTATAAAATCCAAAAAAGGAGACTTAATTTTGGCAAACCAGGTAATCCGGGCAGGGGAAGCGTGTGCCCTGACTCTCATTGTCAGCTGTAAAAGGCATGCTCAGCTGTCAGTGAAGCATGCTTGCAAACCCTTATAGCAGAATGTAAACATACCCAAAAGTTGCAGGTCTTCAACAAATCGCAGTGTCCATGAATGCTTTTTGTACAAGAGAAGGGAAATTATGTATTTACTCCATGCATGTAACCAACATTGCAGCCATTCTGAACTGCCTATGCGATTCAGCAAATTTTTCCAATGGGGCTATGTATCAAATTATTCTCTGCCTTGACAATCATGTACACATATCAATATTTCTATCATAATGATAAATTAATGATATGAGTGATTGTATTGCACCAATAAATCAAATAGAAGTGCATTATGGAGTGTTTTTTTTACTGGATCTGGTTATTCAATTTGAGGCTCTTTCTGTATGGAACGTGAGTCACAAGCCATATGTCTATAGCACCTGGTACATCGAGCTTATCATTAAATTCCACTTGAGGTCCATGAAAAAACATGCTGCCCCTCATTTATTATGCCGACAACCTGTGTATTGCTGCTTGAATTTGTCTCGGCAGCAATTCAGGGTTTGCAAACTCTTGGACCTCTTTAGTATTACTGACGTGGTGTAGTATTTTTGGATTCTCTGTGGGCCGTGGTACATTTCATTGGGCCAACATAAGAATCATCCAGCGCTGATGTTGTAAGGTTGGATGAACGCTGCAGGGTATGTCTGGCATCTCAAGACGTGCACACACCTCACCTTAGGATAAAAACCATCACGCCCTGCAAAACCTCAGTCCTGCAATGGCTACTGGACCAAGGCATGTTTAGAGAAAAATCCAGAATAGTCCATAGTGTTGCAAGATACATGTGCATTTTAGAACACTCATGCCGAATAGCTAATTAACCCACTGCTTGTTTGTGGACATTTGAAAGTGATTTAATCACATCCCTAAACCCCCCAAGTAGGAGCTCTGTGAAAGAAAGCCCACATACATTTCCAGCTGCTGCGTGGGAGTTTTCTATCAGGCAATCTGAGCAGAGAAACCATTGGGCAAATCACTCTGGAAACGGAGAAAGGCTTGCAGGTACACACTAAGGGGCTCAAATCGTCATTACCGCCCGGCTAACGTGTGCACCTGGCAATAATTCCGAGATTGGTACACGCTGAAAACCCGTCATAGGAAATAATTTTCTATTTTCTACCGCAGGGGTGTTCCTGGTGGTAATTGGTAGTTGGAAAATCAACAGAACAGATCGTTATGAGAAAAAATATATAATTTATTAATGAAATACTACAAATGTATATACAAATCAGCCTGACACAGGCCATGTTTCGCCCAGCAGGGCTGCTTCAGGGGCTACACAATGATCCTTACTTATTTGTGAAGATAGCTGCTTCATAGCATTTCATCAGAATTGATAAAGGTTTTTGTGAACCAAATAAAAATTGAAGTTAGCACTGAGATTGGTAATATATTTAAAAATGTTTTACAAAAAAGAAGCTTTACATCCCCAGAAGCTTAGCCGGTGGTGGGAGGCAGGGCTGGTGGTTGGGAGGTGGGGATAGTGCTGGGCAGACTTATACGGTCTGTGCCAGAGCCGGTGGTGGGAGGCGGGGCTGGTGGTTGGGAGGCGGGGATAGTGCTGGGCAGACTTATACGGTCTGTGCCAGAACCGGTGGTGGGAGGCGGGGCAGGGATAGTGCTGGGCAGACTTATACGGCCTGTGCCCTGAAAAAAACAGGTACAAATCAAGGTAAGGTATACACAAAAAGTAGCACATATGAGTTTATCTTGTTGGACAGACTGGATGGACCGTGCAGGTCTTTTTCTGCCGTGATCTACTATGTTACTATGTTACCACGCCTCGAGTTAAAGCCGCTGAAAATTGAAAGTAAGTGGTCGGGCATTTTGAGGTCTTTTCCTTGCCTTTTAGAAATATTTTGTAAAAATTAAACATTATATTTCCATATAAGTTTTACTGGATTCCTCTTCATCTGTTTGGTGACCTTATGCTTTGGAGTCCTTTATGGTGATCCTCCTACCATTGTCTAGATTAAGGGGGGGGGGGGGGAACACAGTGCAGCTCAGTAGCCATTCTGCAAAGAATTCTTCCCAGCCCCTAAAGAGAGTAATCGGCTTAAACACCTAGGGGCCCCTTTTACAGAGCCCAATGCGAGCTTACTGCTCGCTATTCCGGGACTACTGCTGGCCCAACGCGGCCACCAGCGGTAGTTACGGGTTGAGTGCATGCCATTTCTGGAGGAGGAAACCCCAGAAATGGTTAGCGTGGTGGTATCCTGGTGGTAATTACCGCCGGGTTACTGCAGGAGCTCTTACCGCCACCTCAATGGGTGGCCGTAAGGGCTCCCTGCCACATGGCCATGCGGTAAGAGTTTTCTTACCGCATGGCCATTTTGGTTTGGGGGCTTATTACCTACTGCGGTAAAAAGGGCACTTAGTGCATGGGAAAATCTGTCCCCATCACTACCGCAAGCCTAGATTGGTGGTTTTCCAAAGTATAACAATATCATTGATCTATTGTCCTCCACAAAGGGTCCAGATTCCTTTGAAAGCTCGCTATTTATTTATTTATTTATGTTTGTTTGTTTGTCTTACTGGTTGCATTTGTATCCCACATTTTCCCACCTATTTGCAGGCTCAATGTGGCTTACATTGATCCATCATGGCGATCGCCATTCCAGAGTGAAAGATACTAGTGGTATTACTTAAAGAACTTAAGTGATATAGTAGAATTAAGCAGGTATAAAGACATCAAATTTGGAATAATAGATAAAGTGGTAATGTTCATAAATACGTTAAAGTTAAAAAAATGGGTTGATGCGGTTTGCCTTGTTGAAAAGGTAAGTCTTCAGTAATTTCCGAAAGTTGGTTGTCACCCATTTTTTTCATGTCAAGTGGTAATGCATTCCATAGCTGCGTACTTATGTAGGAAAAGCTAGATGTTTTTAATCATGACCTTTGGAAAACGTTCAACACTATACCATGCCTCTGTACTAAAAACATCTAAGTCAGAGAATTTGCCGAAGGTGATGTGATTGGCTTCTTGGTAGATCCACTCTGTACCTGGCAACATCAATTCCAGTATTCTGGAGCCACATTACATATTAGCAAGAACATGAGAGGAGTAATGGGAATGGAAATATGACAGGAAGGAAGGATAAATGATGCCTTCTCATCCATCTGTGCAGAATCCAGAGTGGGTCTGTTGACTTCTTTGACTCAATATGGACAAGGTTTAGAGAGATTTCACATGGTTCTGCCAGAGCAGAATTAACCCTTTTGTAGCTTTGTGACAAAGAACCATATTGCCCCTCCCCCATCCTAATGGGTCTTGGCACGATTCTGATCTCAGGGCAAAAGTGGCAGAGAAGGACGCAGCAGGCAATTGCCAGCTGCAGTAGCCTCTGCGGTCTTCACTGGACACAATCCATAACCGGATTCTGTATTAGGAACCAAAAGGTCATACTTAGCTTCTGCCAGGCTGCAGAAAATGCTCCCTGTATATTCAATGCCTAAATAGTTCAACAAAATAATAGGGGTTCTTGCTAAGATGTAGTAAGTTAGCACACTTGTGAATGTTGTATTGTAGTTTTGTTCTCCTCTGTGAGACGTCCCATTTTCACAACAACAAGACATTCCAGAATTTTGTAAACCACAGATTAGCTAAGAAAACTTTGTCCGTCTTCCAATAAGAATGGCCTGAATAAAAGGAAGCGAGAGGCTTCTGATTAAGAAACATTTTTTTCACTATTGCAAGCAAGGTCAAAAGAAGGAGCTTCCAAATTCAACACTCATTAGCAGGCCAAAGGAGAATCAATAAAAATGAAACGTTCCTAACGAGTGGTTACAAGTAAATCTGTGCCTGCATTACTGGTGAGATTTACTACCTCAAAAATAGATGGTCTCTAGCCACATATTATTTTCAGGAAAACAAAGGAGAGTGTGCACAGATTCCTGCAAAAACGAGGAAATGCATTTCAATCGATTGGGCAACTTACATTTCCAACTTGTGTTCTGACAGCTCAGCTGATGAGGAACTTCATAACCTTTGGAATTTCTGGGAGTTATATCATGTGAAATAAAATAAATCTTTATACCACTATTATGGGGAATCCAGCACAATGGTTTATAATATTTCAACACAGGATAAAATATATATAATATACGTTATAATGTAAAGCTTGGAAACCACCCACATTTTTAAGCATTAAGGGGCATAGTAATCTACTTGAACTACTGCTAAGACATGTTATTTTACCACTAACTCATTCTATTTTAGCACAGGTTCCATTTTATGTAATGAGACCTAATTACTAATGTGAAGAGTTTCAGTCTCTGGTAACCAGAGCTGAATTTGTGATGTCATAATGCCTCATTCCAGCAATGCCCAGGAGCTGACCTCATCAATGATGTCAGAATGGCTTGATTATTCTTTACTTGGCTCACTTCTGATATTGTGATGTCATAATGCCTCATTCCACCAATACCCAAGAGCCAACCTCTTAAATGATGTCACAATGGCTTAATCGTCCTATACTTAACTCACCTTTTTTTTTTTTTTGGCTGTGCCTTGACAATTTTAGCACCATGCAAGTGTGCCGTGAGATGAAAAAGGTTGATCATCTCTGACTTAAGGAGTACTTTACATTGGTGCAGAAGATACAGGGAGGAGGAACATGACCCTTACTATTAGGCTACCAAGGATTTGAACAACCAGGCAGGGCTTCACTCCCATCCCTGGTTTTAATTATCTCCCCAAAAGCATCAGTTTGCACAATAGTGAGCTGATACTTCCAGGCAAAAGTTAACTACCCACTATGGACATGTGTTTAACTTTACAAGTGAAGCTGCGTTAACCCCTTTACATAATAATGAGCTGATCTGAATGTATTTGCATGCATCAGTGCCCATTATTTGAAACTGATTTATTCACAGAAAAGCCAAAAACAACCACATAAAGCGGGGTATTCTGTACGTGGCACTAAGGACATCCATGCTAAATTAGTAATCTGCATAGGGCACTCGGCGTGGAACGACCTTCACAGAATAGCAGCTTAGCGTGGATCTCATGCCCAACTGTAGACACAGCACTTACGTCTGCTGAAACCTGGTGCTGGCGCGCAACTAATGGCAGTTGGGTTCATAAATGACTCTATTCCATAATATCACGCCTAATTTCTGGGTGTACCCCATACTCGTCCAAGCCCCTCCCATGGCCACACCCCCTTTTGACTTGTGAGCTGGAAAATTAGGTGCACATGTTACAAAATAGGGAGCAGGGCAGATCCGCAAGTAAGCCCAAATGAGTGCTAATTAACATCAGTTACTGATTGTTAATGGCTCATTAAGTAATTAGTTTGTGCACAGATCTGCGACCCAAATAAAATCCGGAGCATTAACTAGCCAGTAAAGTGTGTTAACGTGGCTTAGTCGACAGGCACCTAATCGCTTTTTCTGGAGGAGTAGCCTAGTGGTTAGTGCAGTGGACTTTGATCCTGGGGAACTGGGTTGGATTCCCACTGCAGCTCCTTGAGGCTCTGGGCAAATTACTTAACCCTCCATTGCCCCAGGTACAAATAAGCGCCTGAATATATGCAGTGGCGTTCCTAGGTTGGCTGACACCCAGGGCGGATCGCCGATGCGCCCCCCCCGGCGAAATTACACCCCCACCCCAGGTGCAGCACGACCCCCGAGGTGCATTTTTACCTGCTGGGGGAGGGGGTGCCGCGCGCCTGTCAGCTCCGAGTCCGCTCGTTCCCTGCTGCTCCCTCTGCCCCGGAACAGGAAGTAACCTGTTCCGCACAGAGGGAGCAGCAGGGAGGGAACGAGCAGACTCAGCCAACAGGCGCGCGGCGTGCACCCAGGGCAGACCACCCCCACCCCCCTTGGTACGCCACTGAATATATGTAAACCACTTTGAATGTAGTTGCAGAAAAACCTCAGAAAGGCAGCATATCAAGTCCCATTTCCCTTTCCTTCCACAGATATTGAATGGGGGGAAGGACTTGTTAAAGGGCCCTTGGAAAATCTCATTAAAGCTAAGACAGACCTATGTGGATTCAGGATTCGGTGAAACAGCAGTGACATGTATTATATACTATCTGTTAGTAACAGCTCTCAGACTGGGAAGTCACAGTTATGAGGTGCTATGGAGCCGTCACGCTGTCAGTTCCTTGCTGGAACAGACGTCCCACATCAGAAAAGAACTTTAAAAAGAATGAGCAAAGCATTTCATTTAGTGGTAAATTACTGCAGAGCCAGATCTGGGAACAAGTCCAGCCCACACTCCTGTCTGAACTGAACTCTCCTGCAGTGGGTGACGTCCTTATCTCAGATGAAAAACACAGTTCATAATAAGAAATAAAGGTCAACACTTGGAAGGACCCTTTTTGGCACAAGCTCTCTGATCCGAAGTGTGATAAATAGTGTTCATTTAGCTTCATAAGCTGGAGATTCTATGAAGGGCTGCTTTCTGTCACCTCACAAATTCTCATGTACTAAAATGCCAGTAGGTTGACGTCAAACATTAAGAGGTAGATGCACTAAACGTTTTTCATCGTTAAATGAGCCCTCAGGGAAGAATTTCCTATCCTTTCCATGCACTTAAGCCTATTTTCCGACGACAGTAGCAGCTAACGAAAACGGAATGGAGATGAGCAATTAGTGTGAAAACCCCATTGAAACGACATGCACTAACCTTTTCCGATTGCCTTTACGCAGGAAAAAGGCAGGAAAACTAACGAGAGGTCTGGACCACTCGTTAGGACAGCTCTGTGCCAGGAAAAATCATGATGAGCGCCCTTGCCCCCTCCCGACCCTTTTTTTTTATTTTTGTTTTGATTTGGGAGCCATGTGCTTGTGATTTGACTGTGTTTTGACTGTTTGTGGCATGCGCAGAGCAGCTAACATAACGCTTGGCTGCTCTGCGCATGATTTGGGGGCCGATTAACGATGTGTATTGTGATTCTTTGATACATTGTACGTTTCAATACCGATCTCAGCATGTGTGACTTTTTTTTTTGGTGCATTTTTCGTTATTTTAAAATCGTTAGGGACTTTAACGATTTAGATTGAAGGCCAATGAGTGAGGTTTCTCCCAGTCATGTCTTCAACTAGTTCTGGCTGATGCACATTCCGAAAACTGACATATTCCAATCAATAAAAATAAAATTCTTTTTTCTACCTTTGTTATTTGGTCATTTTATTTTTCTTATTGCATTGGTCCTAGTCTCTGGTTTCCTCTTTCTCCTCTTAACTGTCTTGCCAGAGTCTCCGTGTCCATTCTTTTCTCTCCATGTCCACCATCCATCTTCTCTCTGCATCCCTATTTATCTGACCCAGCATCACCCTTGTCTTCCCGCCATGTTGAGCATCTCCCAACTCTGTGTAACTATTCTTGCCCTGTCCAACATAACTGTTCTCTGTCCCTATCCACCCCCCCCCCCCCTCACCACCACCACCAATGTAACAGCATATCTCTCTCTCTCTCTCCTCTCGAGCATCCTTCTGGCTTTGCCTGTCGCCTTTTCTACCTGTTTGGCCACCTTGAGATCATCAGACACAAACACCCCCAAGTCCCACTCTTCTTTCTTACACAGAAGTATTTCACCCCCCTATACCGTTCCCTTGTATTTTTGTAACCTAAGTGCGTGACCCTGCATTTTTTAGAATTAAATCTTAGTTGCCAGTTATTGGACCATTCTTCAAGCTTTGCTGGCCTCTTATTCAGCCATGTCAACCGATACATGCTGTTTCAGATCTATCACCCTGTCCTTATATATCACATGACATAAGCCCTGTCTGCACTCTTATCTCACAGCCTGGTTCTTCTTCAGCTAAGTTGTTTTTCAAGATTCCGGAATCCTCAAGAGTAACATTCCATACTACCAATCCTGAGGCAAGCAGTGGCTTCCCCATGTCCATCTCAATAACAGACTATGCACTTTTCCTCCAGGAACTTGTCCAAATCTTTTTAAACCCAGTTATGCTAACCACTGCTAATACATCCTCGGGTATGGGGGGGGGGGGAAGACTCCGACTTATGCATACTGTAAGCTACTCACACCCTTGCCACATTTCTGCAATCACAGTCACATAGGTCAATGGCTGGTGGCAATAGCATAGCCAGCAACGTTTTAACAGGGGGTGCGTCCCTCCTGCCCCTCTGTGCCGCCCTCCATACCTTAAAATCCTCTCAGCTTTAGTCTTCACCCATGCAGCGGCAGTGGCACTCATAGGCTGCCTATGGCCTGCTCTGGGGCTTCCTCCCTTAACCGTCCCCACCCCTTCTGATGCAACTTCCTGTTTTGTGAAGGGCGAGACGGTGCAGGGAGGAAGTCCAGGAGCAGGCCATAGACAGCCTATGAGTGCCACTGCCGCTGCATGGGTGAAGACTAAAGCTGAGAGGATTTTAAAGTGTGGGTGGCCAGTTCGGACAGGGGGTGCATATGACACTGACACATCTAGTTTAAATACAACATTGGCTAGTGTAACTGCAGTCATATAAATGTTAGCTGAGGCTGGTTTACGCTAGTATTTCTATATAGAATCTGGGTGCCCAATGCCAATACGGAATAGGATCTCACCACACCACATCAGGGCACCAGGGAAAAAATGGGCAATGACTAGATCTAACCCTTCTCTACCAATCTAGTCTAGATTTCTGTCTTTATACCTCAGAATCCAATGGTGGCATTCTGGTCGCCGCATCTCAAAAAAAGATATAGTGGAATTAGAAAAGGTACAGAGAAGGGTGACAAAAATGATAAAGGGGATGGGACAACTTCCCTATGAGGAAAGGCTAAAGCTGCTAGGGCTCTTCAGCTTGGAGAAAAGGCAGCTGAGGGGAGATATGATAGTGGTCTATAAAATAATGAGTGGAGTTGAACGGGTAGATGTGAAGCATCTTGTTCACGCTTTCCAAAAATACTAGGACTAGGGGGCATGCGATGAAGCTACAATGTAGTAAATTTAAAACAAATCAGAGAACATTTTTCTTCACTCAACATGTAATTAAACTCTGGAATTCGTTGACAGAGAATGTGGTAAAGGCGGTTAGCTTAGCGGAGTTTAAAAAAAGGTTTGGGCGGCTTCCTAAAGGAAAAGTCCATAGACCATTATTAAATGGACTTGGGGAAAATCCACTATTTCTGGGATAAGCAGTATAAAATGTTTTGTACATTTTTGGGATCTTGCCAGGTATTTGTGACCTGGATTGGCCGCTGTTGGAAACAGTATGCTGGGCTCGATGGACCTTTGGTCTTTCCCAGTATGGTAATACTTATGTACTTATGCAAGTATTTCTGGCTCCAGACTGTATCTCTTAAAGCTGGTCTAAGATATCTGATTTGCTAATGTCGCTGGCAATAGTATCTGTATTGTCTGGATAGAAAGATAATACGGCTTTGTCTATAATTGCGTAGTGGAACGTGGTTATGTCTTACAAGGAAATGGGAAGAAGTTGCTGTGATTAAGAGACGGAGCATTCTAGCTTTAAAGAAAGTTGGGGCGCCTTTGGATCGTTTTTGTAAATGACAAAATGTTTACGTCTTATCCCCTGGACTCTATATACCGCGCCTATAGATCTGCGCTGAAATCCAAGCATATTCTATAACACGCATAATGTAATTGGCTTAACAATGCTAATCAACATTGATAACAGCTCTTAACAAGCAATAATGAGCACTAATTGGCAATAATTAGAATTTACGTGCACCAGTGGCGTAGCAAGGGCAGGGCGGTGGGGGCGGTCCGCCCCAGGTGCACGCCACTGGGGGGGTGTCGGCTCCGCTGGTTCCGTGCTCCCTCTGCCCCGGAACAGGTTACTTCCTGTTCCGGGGCAGAGGGAGCAGGGAACCAGCGGAACCGACACCCCCCCCCCAGCGGCGTGCACACGGCAGGCAGGAATGCACTGAGGGGGGGCTTGAGTGATGCGCCGGGGGGGGTTGATGCGCTGAGGGGGGGTGTCATGCTGCACCCAGGGGGGTGCGCAGTGGTGAACCGCCCCGGGTGGCAGCCACCCTCGCTACGCCACTGACATGCACAACTCACTAACCGCATTCTGTAATGCAATGCGCCTAACTTCTAACCTGCACAAGCAATAAAGGGCATGGTTATGGGCAGGGAAATGGGTGTCTCGTGGTCATTCTGAAATCTATGTGCGTAGTTATAGAATATGGCCCAGTGCACCTAAATCTGCATGCTTTTGTTGGTGTAAATGGAGCTGCTGAGATATCAGCTAAGCGTATTCTATAAACCAAGCCTAAATCTAGGCGCCATGTATCGAATACACTTAGTTGGGACCAGGGGCGTAGCCAGACTTCGGCGGGAGGGGGTCCAGGGCCCGACGTGAGGGAGCACATTTTAACCCCCCCCCCCTCCCTGCCATTGCTGACCCTCCTGCTGCCGCCACCAACTTTGACCCCCCCTGCTGATGACCCTCTCGACCCCCCCTCCTGCCGCCAACCCGCCGCCTACCTTTGCTGGTGGGGGACCCCAACCCACGCCAGCCGAGGTCCTCTTCTTCCCGCGCAAGGCTTCATTCAGTTTCTGAGTCTGACGTCCTGCAGCTGGCGGAGGTTGGGGTCCCCTGCCAGCAAAGGACAGCGACGATGGGTTAATGGCGGGTTGGTGGCAGGAGGGGGGGTGTCGAGAGGGTAATTAGCAGGGGGGGTTCAGGGCCAAATCTACGGGGGCCCAAGCCCCCATGGCCCCACGTAGCTACGCCCCTGGTTGGCACTGATTTCCACACTGATTTTTTAAGCACTATATATAGAATCTCCCCCTATGTGTTTAAATTGAGGAGGGGGAGCATTTTCTGTTTAATTGGATTTATGACCCGGAATGTTTGGGGGATTTCTCTTGTTTGTAATTAGAATAAAAGGTTTGAAGTATAAAAAAAAAAGCTAGTCTGAATTCATCAAGGGATTATTAGAAGCTCAGCATCTCCCGCCTCTTGATTTATTACCAGCAGTAATTAAACACAGTTTCTCTTCTCCTGTGGCCGTGATTTGCGGGGCCCTGGTGTTAATCCAGTGCCACTTGGTAGCATTCGTGAGTGTTAGGAAGGATGATTCGAGCTTTGGGAATGATAAAACATTACGAGTACTTAAGGTATGCAATCTGGGGTTCAGATTTATGACTATGCAGTGGCCTGTGTTTAAAATGTAAATCGTTCTGGCTATAAATATGGGATTCAGCACTGAAATGAACCACAACAGAGAGCTGAAGAGGTACATCAGTCATGTGATGCATCGTGTGCCAGCTTTGTGAGCACTAGTGAGGTGGAGGGGGGGGGGGGAAGCAAAGATGCTCTGTTTATGTCCTTCTGCCTGTGACATATTATAAGCAGATGAAAGGAAGATTGTCGAGGGACATATTAGCAGATCTGTCAATGTTGGTGGAGCGGCAGAGAAAACTCGTGAGCACCACATGGAGGTATAGAGTAGTTAAGTAGAGTTACTTTTCATCCCTCAGCTGCAGATTCTGGCTCCGGTGTGACCTACTTAAGATGTTTATTGGGCTGATCACTACAAAATTTATTTGTACCATAAAATGCTGGGGGAGGGGGGGGGGGACATTCTTTCTTTTTTCCAGAACAATTTTGTGTGATAGTACAAATGATTATTCTCTCTCAGAGTGACAATTGCAGTGCTTTGAACGCTGGTATACATCAAAAGTTGCTGAGCCCGACTACAGTTGTTGCAAAACACTGCAGCAAGATTGATATTTGGACGTAAGAAATATGTTCAGGTGTCACCTATTTTGAGAGAACTTCGTTGGTTGCCATTGAGGGCTCGAGTAGACTTTAAAGTGACTTGTTTAGTCTACAAGATTTTTTTCAGGTAGTTGGCCCATTTCTCACAGTCAGTTATTAACTTGTCCTTTGGGTAGGACGATGGTTCATTCTACCTCTTTTTTAAGACTTGGTTTTTCCTCTATCAATAATGTGAGATCTAAATGAATCCATGAGAGTTTGTTTATATATCAATCTTGCAAGATTTGGAATATTATTCCTGTTTCCGTTCGTATAATTCCTACCTATTTAATGTTTAGAAAGGCTTTGAAATCTTATTTTTGTTTGACAAATACTAGGTATCTGTTTCATAGGTTTTATGTAACCCCCTTTGATTCCTTGGTTGATTTAAGTGAGATCTAAGCAATGGAATGGAATGGAATTGGTTAATTAAGCAAGCAATAGCAATTTAGGATTGTGCGATTTTTAGATAAGCACAGAGGAAGGCAGATGATACTGTGTGGCTTCTACACCAGTTAGGAGAGTATGTCTGTTAGTAAGAGAGGGGACTTTAAGTGTGTTTATCGGGAGGAATTTTATGGGGCTGGGTTGGGTATTGTACACCTTTTTGGGGGGTTAAGGGAAGAAATCCATAAATTTGATAGATAAATAGTGTACACAAGCAATTGGTGAGTTTGAAATTACTGTAAACTGGTCACCTATGGGAATGTTTTGCATCATGGGAAATGTAGTTCTGAAGGCCATTTACATCACAGGAAATGCAGAGGAGAGTCAGAGTGTACGTACACTAATCCACCAAATTCATGCAACCTTCAGGAGGGGTCTCTATCATCAATGACAACTAAGCTGTCTCTCTCCATACATCAAGAAGGCAAGTCTTGTCACAGTGGTACACGACACAACAACATTAAGACTGGATTACTGTAATGTACTCTATACTAGTATGACTAGACAAGGTTTACACCAGTTCCAATTGATAGAAGATTATAAGCAATATGACCACATCACCCCGTTTCAGTAAAAACTTCACTGGCTACCAGTACAATACAGGGTGAAATTTAGAACTCTATGTCTGACCTTCAAGACCTTTCAAGGAAATGGGACATATCTCCTTCAATGCACTTCCAAGGTCACTGAGGTCCGCCCAAAGGAAATCATGTGATACGATATCCACCATTGAGTCTTCTCTGCAGTAGCCCCCACACTCTACATTCCCTGAAAGGCTTCACTCAACATAAGACTACCTCTCCTTCAGGAAACAGGTGAAAGCCTGGCTCATCTTCCAAGATTTTAATGGAAGAAGCAACTAACTAGCTAGTCACATACACACAAGGAGTGACGTGGGTTGTACATACTGTAGCAGGATTTGTTTACTACACAAACTCTAGCTGAGATCATTCTCGTGCACCTTTGTGTCTCCACATGCAAGTTCTTCCTTATTCTCTGTTTAAGTCCTGTTCCTCTATCCTAACTGTCGATCCGCTTCTGCTTATATTCTATGTGGCCTATTAAGATAGAAAACAGAGAAAAACGTAGGCAGATAAAGACCATATGTGTTGACATTGTTGGTAGCAGACTAGAGAAAACAAATAATTGGAATAATTCTTTAAAACGATGTATTAACCCCAGAACCAATGCTATTGACAAATAACAAAAATCCGATCCGGGTAAACAATATAATAGCTCAAAATAAATCAAATGAAAAAATGTTTTTATTGTAATATTCTTTGCTCAGAAAAGCCTTATATGAATTGTACAAGGAACATACCTCCCAATCATTGTACACCTCAAAAAACTCAAAAGTACATTTTTCAGATTAACACTTTATCATGTATTGAGTGCCACAAGCCAAATTATCCCACCAAGAGAACCACTTATTGCTCTAATTCGTACAATCACTTCACCTCATGACGTTCCACCGTCCTCATAATATTCGCCTTCCATCCGTTGTATAGCTCGTGTGCTGAGACAGAAGCCACAAAACCCAGGCACTGAATTTTACTACAGATTTAAGGTGAACGTCATCATTTTGGGTGCCACAGGCTGTATTAAAAAGCATTTACAAGCACTGGATAGGTTGCTTATACATCTACGTCGTAGGAACTCCAGAAGGAAGCTCTTTTCGGCACGACGCAAGGAATTGAAGAATTGAATACTGTTTACAGTATTATTCTTAATATATTTTTTTGTTATTTTATATAGAACTTATAGCCCGGAAATACCAATGCAGTTCAATGCAGGTTACGTAAAAAGTGAACACAATGTTCAGATAAAACAGTACAACGCAAGATCAAAATCTTTACATATACAAATAAAAGTTTACGGACAACTTATTTAGCAGAACCTATCACATATTTCTTAAGTAATCAATGAAAAACAACCTTTTCCAGAGATGGGAAGGCGGTAGAACGAGAGGGCATGAAATGAGATTGAAGGGGGGCAGACTCAAGAAGAATGTCAGGAAGTATTTTTTCATGGAGAGGGTGGTGGATGCTTGGAATGCCCTCCCACGGGAGGTGGTGGAGATGAAAACGGTAACAGAATTTAAACATGCGTGGAATAAACATAAAGGAATCCTGTGCAGAAGGAAGGGATCCTCAGGAGCTTAGCCTAGAATGGTGGCAGAGCTGGTGGTTGGGAGGCGGGGCTAGTGCTGGGCAGACTTATACGGTCTGTGCCGGGGCTGGTGGTTGGGAGGTGGGACTAGTGCTGGGCAGACTTATACAGTCTGTGCCGGGGCTGGTGGTTGGGTGGCAGGGATAGTGCTGGGCAGACTTATACGGTCTGTGCCAGAGCTGGTGGTGGGAGGTGAGACTGGTAGTTGGGAGGCGGGATAGTGCTGGGCAGACTTATAGGGTCTGTGCCCTGAAGAGGACAGTACAAATAAAAAAGTAGCACATATGAATTTATCTTCTTGGGCAGACTGGATGGACCGTGCAGGTCTTTTTCTGCCGTCATCTACTATGTTACTATGTTACTATAACAATCACTACCTATCCTAAGTTCCAGCGGTAAAATAACTCCAAAACGCAGGAGCCTAAGAAAGAGAGGATGACAAAATTCTAATATATCGAACCTTCCTCATTGAAGGAAAAGACAAAAGCTGGCCACACAACCGATTTGATTTGCCAATAAAAAATACATTAATTGCAGCTGCCAAATAAGGTGGAGCCTCACCCCACAACATCCTAAAAACTGTAATCCCCAACTTAAAATAAATCTGAGCCTCGACCGGAAGCCAATGTAGAACAAAAAATTAAGGAGATTCAAATTTATTAAAGAGGGAAGATTAATCGAATGGCTGTGTGGTGCAACCCACATACATTAGGTTGCAATATTTTCAAAGCACTTAGCCTTCCAAAGTTCCATAGGTTTCTATGGAACTTTGGAAGGCTAAGTGCTTTGAAAATTAAGTCTGAACAATAAGCCTTAAAACAAAGGTATCAAAATACTTTAACTCAATGAAGCTTTTTAAGTTGATAAAAAGAGTTCTTAACAACAGCATTAATATGCGGCTTCAAAATTGAAAGAATGAAAGAAATGAAAAAAAATTTATAAAAACTCTGGATGAGTCTTTGAACCAAAGAAGTGGCCCAGAAAGCATTTCAAGTCATCTGAGGATCCATATAAACTCATTTATAGTTGTTTATGAATATTCCGAGATGGTATTCTCATTTGTGGAGAATAAAAACATAAATCTTAAAACTGTTAATAAAATACATAAAAGCATTTACATGTTTGATAATACAGCCATACTAATAACATATCATACATCTGGCACTTTTTTAATATTAATGTTTCATCCATAACACAAATTAATTTATATCACTGAGGAAACCTGTTCCTGTACCTTATTACCATATCTACTGTATCATTTACCAATTTGTGTTGCAATCAAAAGCCTCCAGAAACAAATGACTCTTTAAAAGTCTCTCATTTGCTTTGTAGCTGTAATTGTTCACGTGTTCAATGAACGCCATACCAAGATTCATCCGAACAACAAATGAACATCTATGCTTCCGAAAGCTGCTGAAAACATACCTCTTCAAACAAGCCTTTCCCAATGACCCAACTTAATTTACGATCAAAATCCACATCACTAACATTAAACGTGCCTCAACCCTCCCCCCACCCAGTGGCGTAGCCAAGGGTGGGCTTGGGTGGGCCCAGGCCCACCCACTTTGGGTTCAGGCCCACCCAGTAGCAGCATACCTATGATGCCCCACCAGCCGAAAACTCCCAACAAGTGTCCCTCCTGCATACCTTGTAAGTAGCAGATCTTCGCCGCACCGGCCCCACAGCCTTCCCTCTGATGTATTTATGCCTAGGTGGAAACAGGAAGTTGCATCAGAGGGAAGGGTGTGGGGCCAACAGGAGCAGTGTGTATTAGTTGCTGCTCGCTGCTGGTGAAAATCTGCTATTTAAAAGGTATGCGGGAGAGGGGGGATGTTTGAGAGACCATATGGCATGCAGGCGAGAGAAGGAGAGACCAAATCACCTGTGGGATGGGGCGAGGTTCTTCTGCCCACCCATCTTGGGCCCAGGCCCACCCAAAATTGGGTGTCTGGCTATGCCCCTGCCCCTGCCCCCACCTCTCATCATCTTGTCCTTCTCTATACAATTGTATTATCTCTGTGATACTTTGTATCCATACATTGTAAGTCGCACTGAACCTGCTATCGAGTGGGAAAGAGCGGGGTATAAATGCTATAAATAAATAAATGTTTCACAGTACTGGACCAGCGATTAAGAAGGAGAATCAACGAGTTTATTTGTAATGTACTTTCCTATCGGACTGACTGTACTTTTGTCCTTTAGATTGTAAGCTCCTTTGAGCAGGGACTGTCCTTCTATGTTAAACTGTACAGCACTGCGTAACCCTAGTAGCGCTTTAGAAATGTTAAGTAGTAATGTGTAAATGAGCTGCTGTTTTGGATCTTAATGTGTGATTTGGGACATCGATCTTTAATATAGATGACAAATAGTATGCAGATTCCTTGTTAATTGCCTTATGTGTTATGTTTGATGTTGAGATCACAGGATATTGGGGGTAGAGCTAGACAGTAGTTTAAAGTTTTTTTTATATATTGAATGCATAAAATGTCACTTTACCTTCAGTGAACTTGTCTTGGATCTGCTGTATATCATGTACTAGCGGCCGCCCCTCCCGACATGAATTCATGTTTCACAAACTTTCCTCAGGATAGAGGCACTTACAAAACTGATGAAAAAACCATGAGGAAGCCATCTCACATAGTAATTCTTATCAACTCTTAAAACATTTATATAAAGTTGTGAAAAACTACAAGAGGACCTTACGAGACTGGGAGACTGGGCATCTAAATGGCAGATGACGTTTAATGTGAACAAGTGCAAGGTGATGCATGTGGGAAAGAGGAACCCAAACTATAACTACGTCATGCAAGGTTCAGCGTTGGGAGTCACGGACGAGAAAGGGATCTAGGTGTCATCGTTGATGATACGTTGAAAACTTCTGTTCAATGTGCTGCTGTGGCTAGGAAAGCAAATAGAATGTTGGGTATCATTAGGAAAGGGATGGAAAACAAAAATGAGGATATTATTCTGCCATTGTATCGCTGCATGGTGCGACCGCACCTCGAGTATTGTGTTCAATTCTGGTCGGCGAACCTCAAAAAAGACATAGTGGAATTAGGAAAGCCGTCTCATGTCCCCTGTATCATCTTTGTCGCCCTTCTCTGCACCTTTTCCATCAGGATAGGCTGAAGAGGCTGGGGCTCCTCAGCTTGGAGAAAAGGCAGCTGAGGGGAGATATGCTAGAGGTCTATAAGATAATGAGTGGAATGGAACGGGTCGATGTGGAGCGTCTGTTTACGCTTTCTAAAAAAGGGGGCATGCGATGAAGCTGCAGCGTGGTAAATTTAAAATGAATCGGAGGAAATTTTTCTTCACTCAACGCGTAGTTAAACTCTGGAATTCGCTGCCCGAAAAGGTGGTTAAGGCGGTTAACTTAGCGGACTTCAAAAAAAGGGTTGGACGGCTTCCTGGAGGAAAAAGCCATAGAATGTTATTGAATGGATGAGGGAATAATACAGTATTTCTAGGATGGGCGGGACAAATTGCTTGTTCTTTTAGCCGCTGTCGGTGACAGGGTGCTGGGCTCGATGGACCCTTGGTCTGTCCCAGCATGGCGATGCTTATGTACTTATGTATATATATATTGTCGCAAGCACAGAGAAATACCTTAAGCACAGCCAATACATCTCGTGGCCAGAATTCCATAACCAGACAATGGCAGTGGCATTTATCTGCGCATTAAATAGTATCTTACGCTGGCGGAATGACGTCACCTCACTTACACAGCTCACTCTAAAATAAAAAGCCCCACTCCAATTGTTCGTTAAGAAGCCATTTATAAATAAGCAGGTTATAAATGAACAAATCTAAAATCTAATATTAGTACGGCAAGCATTAGCAGTACATTTGAGAGACTGATACCATAGTTGCAAGCGACGTGACCACATCACACCATTTTTGCAAAAACTTCATTGGCTACTAGTACAATACAGGGCTAAATTTAAAACTCCGTGTCTGATCTTCAAGGCCCTTAACGGAAATGGCCCAGAGTACCTGAAGAATAGGATGATCTGCCAAGAACACTAAGGTCCTCACAAGGACTATCATTAACCACACCCTCTCCAAAAGACATTACACAATGTGATACCCGCAAGCGAACCTTCTCCGGAGTAGCCCCCACACTCTTGAATGCACTGCCTGAAAGGCTCCGCTTAACACAAGACTATCTCTACTTCAGGAAGTAGGTGGAAGCTTGGATCTTCAACCAGGCCTTTAATGGAAGAAGTAACTAATTTGCAGGGCCGTGCCGACACGGTAAGCGAGGTAAGCATGGCAGGAGGGTGCCATCCTCTGGGGGGTGCCCCGCCGCACCATGCTTACCTCGCCCTCTTCTCCCCAGATCCTTGTCCTTTTTTTTTTTTGTTTAAATTTACCTCTCCGGCGCGTGGCAGCGTAGCGTTAGTGAGGAGGCGGCGCTCCCCCGCCCCGACGTGTCAGTCTCTTCCCTTCGCTCGGTTCCACCTTCTTCTGATGTCAGAAATGACGTCAGAAGAAGGCGGGACACTGAGTGAAGGGAAGAAGACACGTCGGGCGGGGGAGCGCTGCCTCCTTCTCACTAACGCTACGCTGCTGCACGCCGGAGAGGTACATTTAAACAAAAAGGATCTGGGGAGAAGAGGGCAGGTAGTGTAGCGATCGTTTTCGGGGGGGGGGGCGCCGGCAGGGCCAACTGCAGGGGGGCGCCGGAGACCCTAGGCACGGCCCTGCTAATTTGTTAGTCTCTCTCACACATACAAGGAGTGACATAAGCTGCACATACTGCAGCAGGACAAGTTTATCCAACCTCCTACCCTAGCTGAGATAATATTTAACCATCTCTCTGACCTCACGTGCAACTTTCATTAAATTAGTCACCTTACTTTCTAACTCCTCTTGGGTACCTATCTATATGTTCCATCTTTGCTTATACCCTACACTGTCAATTAAAATGTTCTATTATGTATTGTGTTGACATTGTAAGCAGTTTTTTTAATTTTTGAAAGTAGTATACTATGCCATACTTTGTATTGTTATTTGAATATTTTTACTGCTGTAATTGCCTATTGCTCATGCTTGATCTATTCTTACTGTACAGCACCTTGAGTGAATTCCTTTAAAAAGGCGGTAAATAAATCCTAATAAATAAATAGTCCACATTCCTTGGTTTAGGTACAAGATTTATTCTTGTCATGGTATGAGCAAAACTAGCCTATTTGCAGGTATTGGTCCCAAAACAAACCAAGGAGACACTTCTGTGGAAGAGCACTTTTTAAGACCTTAAGCACAGAATATTAAATCTAAAAACAATACAGGAATGTTAGACAAATCAATCTCATGCATATTCATTGTGGATATGCTGAAAACTTTGATGGCTGGGGTTCCCCCAGGATAGTATTGGAAACCTTTGCCACAGAGGAAGGTCTTGTGCGTCTGAATACAATTGCCACACCTTCTAAAGGCAAGTCACGTGTGCTGTAAAATTTCTGGCTTCAGATTATATTTGCTGCCTGGATTTATTAAACTCTTAGCAATCTGCTGGCCCTCAGTTTATAAACTTGCAGGTCAAAAGCAGTTTACAAGTTGGAAAGGAACTCCACAACATTAGAAAGGACAGAAGCAATGAAAAAGATAGATTTATTTATTTGTTGCATTTGTACCCCACATTTTCTCACCTATTTGCAGGCTCAATGTGGCTTACATAGTACCGTCAAAGGCGTTTGCCCAGTCGGCAGATAACAAATACAAAGTTGTATAGTGATCGTATGAGGTATAAGTGGAGGGTCGTAATGGATGAACATTGCGTGTTGTCCTGTTCGATCATAGTCATGCTGTGTTGGTAGGCGAAGAGGGTTATGTGGGGTCGTTGGGGTAAGCCTTTTTGAAGAGGTTGGTTTTTAGTGATTTCCTGAAGTTCAAGTGGTCGTGGATTGTTTTCACAGCTTTTGGGAGCCCATTCCATAGTTGTGCGCTTATGTAGGAGAAGCCGGCTGCGTAAGTTGTTTTGTATTTCAGTCCTTTGCAATTTGGGTGATGTAGGTTTAGGTAGGACCTTGACGATCTGACTTTGTTTCTTATTGGTAAGTCTATGAGGTCTGTCATGTATTCTGGGACTACGCCGTATATGATTTTGTGGACTAAGGTGCATATTTTGAAGATGATCCGTTCTTTGATTGGGAGCCAATGCAACTTTTCTCAGAGGGGTTTAGCACTTCAAAGCGTGTTTTGCTGAATATCAGCCTGGCTGCTGTATTTTGGGCGGTCTGGGGTTTTTTTTACGAGTTGTTCTTTGCAGCCCGCATAGATTCCGTTGCAATAATCTGCATGGCTTAGAGATTCACACAAAAATTGAAAAGTTAAAACATAAAAATCAGTAACAGGTAACCCCTTCAGACCCAAGACCTGGGGAAACTAGATCGCCAAAAGCCAAATGAATAAAAGTGAGATTTCAAAGCACCTTTAAGCAAAGCTTCCATAGAGAAAAAGGCAGGCAAAGAGTTCCAAAAAGACAACAACAACAAAAAAAGCTGAATTTCTGGTAGATTCCAGATGAGCTCAAACTGGTGAAGGAAAGGCCAGATGCTGGTCACATAAAGATCTAACAGCTCTAATTGTTGAAATCCCTCCCTGTACAGGAGACAATAACGGGTTTAATTCAGGGTATAAATCAAAGCAATGTACCATCTCCTGCAGGCAACAAACTCTGATCTATCAAGCTGGTTTCATTCCTCTAGCAAGAGTCACAGTGGATTGATGCTCCACAGAGTCTCATCTAAGACTGCAGCATTCATTCCAGGGACTATAATTCTAAGCAGCAAAAGGTTTGCATCCTGCAGGCCCATAACACAGCCTGACTGAACAGTGCTATTCAGGAAGCAGGAGGAATGCCTGGACCTGCAGCATGCTCATGGCACTGATGCTCGGATTTCAGTCTTGTTCTCACGCTGGGGTTTCTTTCCGCTGCTGTAAATTCATTTTTCTTGCTTTGTGCCAGATTAGTTGAATTTCTACTTCTGGGCAAAAGTTGAGCGGTTACAGACTCGCATAGTTAACCTAACAGTTAGAGCATGCTTAAATATGCTTTACCTTAAAAAAAATAGGCCCTTTTGCTACATTTTGACAAACAGAACAATTATTTCAGATTAAATGTAAAGAAATTAATGTTTCGTTAGAATATTCATATAACAAATTGGGTAACACATTTGGTCTGCTGACTTCATAGCCATCATATGTGTTATAAGAATTTGTTCTCTGCTGACGTTTGTCATATTTCTATATGGTTGCTCTGCTGCGCTGTTTTAATGTGTATATTTCTGATGCTATATCATGTGAGCCCTATTACTTACTAGACTTCAATTTGCCATCTCCAAGTTTATTTATTTCATTGATTGTATTTATGTGATGCCCGCTTGCTCCCGTCTGTCCTGGGTCCAGCCATCCAGCCTCATAATTGCTGCTGTGACCCCTAGTGGCAGTCTCGTGATACTCCACTCAATTCATTATCGACCCCTCAGCTTTTAGCCCAGAAATAGAATGGAAGAAATCTTTAGAAATTTAATTAGCTTTCCAAGCCTCCAAGTACATGAGCAATTATGCAACAGAATACTTAAAAGCAGATGTAGGTTTATCGTGAGGCCACCTTTAGTGCACATCTCACATTCTTCATAAGTTCTGTGTATGTAAATAAATGTAAACTTCCCACTGAAGGAGATGGACTAAGCACTATATCTGCTCAAAAAGTGTCTCAGCAAAAGACCACAAGCACTTTGTCAAAGTGATGTACTGTTAGACCCCCTACCCTTCCCTCCCCAACCTCCCTCACTTAAACATCTCATAGAGCTCATTTCCAGCTCCAGGGATTTCCCCCCCTCCCCCCCCCCCCCCCCCCCCCCGGTAACTCTGCGTGACCATATAAGGATCTTCCTCAATCGTGCTGTCATGTCCTATAATTCAGTGATTCCCAAACCTGGTCATGGAGGCACCCCAGCCGGTCAGGTTTTCAGGATATCCACAATGAATATTCATGAGAGAGATTTGCATGCACGGCCTTCACTGTATGCAAATCTCTCTCATGAATATTCATTGCAGATATCCTGAAAACCTGACTGGCTAGGGTGCCTCCAGGACCAGTGTGTTTTTTGTTGTATTCACTAGAAGCTTCCTGGCACTTTTTTTCACATCAGTTAGTATTGTCTCAGAGATCGGACACTTTCTCCTGTCCTCCTCAGGGCTGGTGCTCTGCCAGTGCTTCCCAGCAGCAAATACACCCTCTGTTTCCACAGAGTCCTGCAGTCATTAGCTGAGGGTACATCAGAGGACACTGCAATAATTCAGCACAGCTGATGAGAAGTGATTTTCCAGTTCCTTGAAGTGTGAAGAACTGTTTGCAGATCTAGGATATGTCCTACTCGCAACAAGCCCAAATGCAAAACTAGTTGGTTCAAAGCCTTTCTCCTGTCTCGTATACTTGGGTAGGTTAAACATTTTGCAGAAATACTCCTTCTGCTTCCTTTTGCATCTCAGAAGCACAGCTAAATGTTTGGCATCTTTAAAATCAAATCTAATTAAGAAATGTCTTGTTTTAGTTTTCTGCGGGGATCCAGCTCTCACTGCTTCAGTGAAGTAGTTAATGCGATGAAACATTTTATTGCAGCAATGACAATGAGAACAGCATTTGCAAATCAAAATATGAAAGCAATGTTTTTATTTCATCCAGGAGGAGGGGCTGGAAAGTCAGGGTTCAAATCCCATTCCTCCCATTACTATGTCTTGTGACCTTGGCTAACTCACTCATCTCCTGCTAGTTTTGGTACCCACTTACCCCCCCCCCCCCCAAGTTCTATAAAGGGCACTAAATGTTGGCTGTGCAATTGGGCATGCAGGAGTCATTTAGGTGTTAACTAAATTAGCTAATTGGTGCTGAATTGGCATTAACAAGAACTAATCGGCACTAATTTATAGTTACATATGTAGAAGGGAAATGGGATTTGATATACTGCCTTTCTGAGGTTTCAAAGCGGTTTACATATATTCAGGGGCAATGGAGGGTTAAGTGACTTGCCCAGAGTCACAAGGAGCTGCAGTGGGAATCAAACTCAGTTCCCCAGGATCAAAGTCCTCTGCACTAACTATTAGGCCACTCCTTGGGATTCCGGAATCTTGCAATTCATTGAGGTTCTAAATGGAATGTTGCTACTCTTTGAGATTGTGCATGGAATCTTGTTAATGGGACTTGATATACCGCCTTTCTGAGGTTTTTGCAACTACATTCAAAACGGTTTACATATATTCAGGTACTTATTTTGTACCAGGGGCAATGGAGGGTTAAGTGACTTGCCCAGAGTCTCAAGAAGCTGCAGTGGGAATCAAACTCAGTTCCCCAGGATCAAATGACTTCAGTGTCTATTTTATTTATTTATTTGTTACATTTATATCCCACATTTTCCCATCTATTTGCAGGCTCAATGTGGCTTACATAGTACCGTAAAAGCGTTCGCCAAGTCCGGTAGAGGAACAAATACAGGGTGATGCTGTGGTCGAATAGGTAGGTATGTTTCAGGCACATTAGGGTCGAGGATAGGGAAGGTTATATAGTGTCTAATGCGATCTTTGGTTTTGCTGTGTTGCAAAGTTCAGGTCTTTATGTTGGTTCGGTAAGGTACACCTTTTTGAACAGGTTGGTTTTTAGTGATTTCCTGAAGTTTAGATGGTCGGAGATTGTTTTCACAGCTTTTGGCAGTGCGTTCCATACGTGTGTGCTTATATAGGAAAAGCTGGATGCATAGGTTCCTTTGTATTTGAGTCCTTTGCAGTTTGGATAGTGGAGGTTAGGTAGGTTCATGATGATCCGGTTCGGTTTCTGGTTGGTAGATCTATGAGGTCTGAAATGTATCCTGGGACTTCCCCGTAGACAATCCTGTGGACCAGGCTGCAGATTTTGAAGGCGATACGTTCTTTGATTGGTAGCTACTGCAGTTTCTCTCATAGGGGTTTGGCACTTTCGAATCATGATTTACCGAATATCAGCCTGGCTGCTGTGTTTTGGGCGGTCTGGAGTTTCTTTGTGAGTTGTTCTTTACATCCCGCATAGAATCCATTGCATGGGAGGGGCATTTACAGGTCATGGACGGGTCATGGGTGGACATAGGAGGGGCATGGGTGCCAAGCAAGTAGATACTACTTTATAGAATACGGTCCGTTACACATGTAACATGTTAGAGAAAACTAACAACTTATAGCAGCAGCTTCAGAGAGCATTTTCCATCTCACAGATAGGCTGCAGAGAATACCTTCTCCTGCTTTAGACTTAGCTTGGCCTCAGAATGACATCCTATAGTATATCTCCTATCAAACTGAGCTCTCTTTTTCATCAAGCACTGCCATTTCCTCCCCTCACCCTCCCCACTGACAGTTTGAACTTCGTGGGTGTGGCTTGGATCTCTTTCAGGGAGAGAAAACTAAAAACTTATAACAGCAGCTTCAGAGAGCATTTTCCATCTCACAGATAGGCTGCAAAGAATACCTTCTCCTGCTTTAGACTTAATCCCGCCCACCCTACCCCTCTACCCACCCACCCCTAGAGTGACATGTCTTATATAACCTCCCTATCAACCCACTCATTACTTTACCTCACCCATTTCTATTCTTCTATCACCTTCTCCCACTACTCCAACCAGAGTTACACCTAATCACACTGACCACCCTTCAACATCTTCAGTCCTTCTGTGACTGTTCTTTTGTGCTTGACTGCTTAAATATTTTAAATTTAAATGCTTTACTTTTTGTCTATTAGATTGTAAGCTCTTTGAGCAGGGACTGTCTTTCTTCTGTGTTTGTACAGCGCTGCGTACACTTTGTAGCGCTCTAGAAATGTTAAATAGTAGTAGTAGTAGTAGTAGTAGTATTTCGGCACACAAATATTTACACCAGCCACTGACACGGCCTAAGCATTCACGCCTAGAATTAGGTGCCAAAATGCAGATTTACGCTAGTAATTCTATACCACCACCTACGCACGATATTTTGGTTATTGAAATGGCACTTAAGAGGTTTTGGTGCCTGTTTTTTTACAGCTTTTATTGAACTGAGCTCTTGGGGAGGAATTTATTGTACTCGAATTGTAATATACTTGAACTTACTTTGGAAAGTTTTCAAGGTTTATTTAAAACTTGCTATCCCACACATCAATACTAAATACTAAAATACATAGGCAAGAACGAAACTGGAGATTAAGAATGAAAAGGAACAGGTCAGGGAGGGGTAGATATAGTCAAGGAAGTAAAGATGAGTTCAAAGAGGGGGGGGGGCAATTCTAGCTTGACCTATCAGATTCAACTGCAGGGCAGCACCTAGAGTAGTATGAAAACATCCTTGAACAGTGCAGTCTATGTCAAGGACCTCCTCAAGTCTTCAGATATCCTACAGAAAGCAGTGGAAGAGGAAGCTACAAGTGTTACAGCGAGGTGCTCGATCCGTAGGACCAGACCTGAAACTAGTGCTGGGCAACAAAGCCTCTCCTATCTCACATTGAAGTAGCGGAGGGTCTTAATTGTATTCCTTCATTCTCAGAACATCTTCAAAGATACCGGAAATGCGCAGGAGTGTTGCAAAGGAATGGTTCTAGAGCTGTCACGCCCTTCACCTCCATAGCGGGTCCAATATTCTCTTCGGCGGTGCTGTGTTCGCACCAATGTTGCTGGTGTTGCCCGCCGTTCCCGTCAGTGCCGTGCGCTCACCACTGACCTTCCGGCGCTCTGTCTTACAGGCTGCTCTGGGCCGTGGCCCCACCTCCTTGTTCCGCGGGGATTGGTCTCCTCCACAGGCGGGCTCCTGCTCTCCTTTCCCTCACTACCAGTGGCCCAATGACCACTCTCCTCCCCAGCTGGTTCCTGCTGACGTCAGCTACCGGAATTATTTCTGGGAGGCTCTTCCTCTGCTTCATTGCTTCGGCTTCTATTTGGTAAACATTCTTGTATTGGATGGTTTCCCGGATTGCCTGCCTGTTGAACACTGCTTGTACCTGGATTACTCTTTGCCTGTTGCCTGCCTGTGGGACATTGCTTGTACCAGGGCCATTCCCTTCCGCTCCCCTCCGGCTGGTTCCTCAGTGCCCCTCTTCTCAGTTTCCCGCACAAGTCCTGCCGGCCGCCCGCACCTGGGGGCTCAACCTCAGGGGAATGGCGGTCACCGCAGGTGAACCTTGGGGTTGCTCGGCCACCAGAGTACGGGACTAGCCACTGCCAAGAACAGGAGGCAGAGCTTGACGAATCTTTAGTCTAACCCAGCAAGCACATGCTTGTCATGGGTACAGCCTCCAGCGATGAGCACCGTACAGATTGGGAGACCATGCTAGTGACTTTACACTCGTCTCCTGCTGACTGTAATGGAAGAGAAAGGGGATGGGATTTGATATACCACCTTTCTCTGGTTACAATCAAAGCAATTTACATATTATATGCAGGCATTAATTTTGCACCTGGCGCGAGAGGTTTGAGTGATTTACCCAAAGTCACAAGGAGCTGCAGTGGGAATTGAACCCAGTTCCTCTGGTTCTCAGGCCATGCCACTAACCATTCAGTCACTCCATGAACTCTCCTCTCCCCCCCCCCCCCCCCCCCCCCCCCCCCCCCCGAGCCTCTTCCAAATATCGACCTGCTCCTCAACTAAAATGTTATGTGGGGTAGAAATGTACTATAAATAAATAAACACATTTAGGAAACTGTCACATTTCTGGTGTCAGACATTTTTAATAGCAAGTTCAGTTTTCTTATCTATAAAATGTCAGTGCCATTTACAAATGTTTACAGTATGTACACACACACACACACATACATTTTGAAACTGTGGATCAAACAAAACCCCTGGTTTATATTTGCTCTTGCAAAACAGTTTGATAACGAGAGTTGTCCAATACGACATGGAATCTCTAAACAGGAGAATTTTCTAACTCCATAGTTCTCAACCCAATCCTTTAAGTGCTATGGTTCATTGTCCTATGGTTTATTTTCTATCCCTTTACTGTTGGAAGACGGTAGACTGAAGATCTGAGTGCAAGTTGTTACACAGCATACATAAGTTATGTCTAAACCCAAGAACACAGAAGACCATAACAGAAAGAATTTGCAATTGCAGAGGCTGCGTCCCACAGATCTCCAACAAAGGCAGAAAGAGAAATTAATGAATCACAGACCTGAACTCCAAAGATTCTGATAATGATCAGTTGTAAGAACTGCTACAGTGATAGTGGTCAATATCCAGCTCACGGTGCTGAGCAGCTCCTAGCCGTGGGCTCAGTTAAGCCCAGGTATTCAATGCCGGGACTCATCCAGCCTCTAATGTTGAATAGCTGGATCAGTGTGGCAACCTACCAGCTAATATTCAGACTGATGCACGCTTAGCTTAGTGGATAAAGTTGGGCAGCCTTTTAGCTGATCACTGAACCAATAGTGGACTCAGTATCGCTGCTAATTGGTTAAATGCTAGCTCCTCCCATAGATCGCCCCAGCCTGGCCAGTTAGTGCTTTGGCAGTCAGAAGGGATATTCATTGGCATTATCTGCACTGAATCTCCGGGAATGACTGGCTTCATATGGTTTAACCGGGCAGGGGCCTCTCCTGCCCCGTTATTTATTTGATTATTTTATATACCGCCTTTCTGTGATTCAATCACAACAGTTTACACATTGCATTCAGGCCCTTTCTCTGTCTCTAGTGGGCTCTGTTCTGCCCCACATTTGCACGGACACACGGAATTGGGTCATGCCCTTGAACTACAAATCCCTATAATCTTGTCGTTCCCTGTATCAGGCTCTTTCAGAGCACATGTCCAGCTCCCTGTGTCTTACGAGACTCTTTCTATTGGTTTGCCTTGTTCTTTGTGCATGCTTGGCTAGTTGCCCCCCACCGGATCCGTAAGAGTTAGTCTGCAGCATGTATTATGTCAGTCCACAAACTCCACTGTTGGAAATGCCTCCACTGAATGCAGATAAAGGTATGCATCGCGTAGAACTAGGGTGAGCAAGTTTCAAAGACCCAACTTAAAAGGCCCTGTCAGTACACCCAGAACCAGTTGTGATTTGTACCCAGACTTACCCTGCTGCATTGCAGAACGTGTATTCTCTTTCACCATAGGAAATGCAGTTGGTTCTGGCGATACTGGCAGACCCATCTATTTGTCTCTGAACTGATAAGATGCAGCCAACATAAAATAAATTCCTGTCTAGGGAACAAAACAAAGGTCAAGAACTATTTTGGCTGAGACGATTGACTGTTCTAGAAACCTTACAAGGATTATACGATAAGGCTGTAATAATCCACCTGGCCTTGATCTACAGAGCAAGGTCTGGTCTACTTTAGGAGGAGCAGCAGTCGAGTGATTAGAGCAGCAGGGCAGGGCTGGTGTTAGGGGGTGGCAAACAGGGCAATTGCCCTGGGCCCTCATACTACCGGGAGCCCCCAAACCTGCCTCAATCTGAAGAAGGCATACTCTGAAGACCAGATTTGGGGCCCCCTCCTCAGTTTCTGCCCTGGGCCCCTGAATGTTAAACTCCAGCCCTGGTGGCAGGCTAAGGATGAGGGAAGCCAGGACTCGGTTCCCACTGCCACTCTTTGTGATCTTGACCAAGTCACTTAATTCTACATCACCTCGTACCAAGTTCGATTGCGATGCCTTTGGAAACAGGAAAAACACCTACTTGTACCTGAACATAAGTCGTTTTGAACCACTCCTGAAAAATAAAGACTAAGCTAATTCCAAACCCCTTCCCTTTGAAATATAAAGCAAAGTGAAAGATTAACAAGGACCAGTCTCGTGTTTTAGAATTTGTGGGTTATACCATGTAATAAAAACGTCTTCTGTAAGATTTAAAAATATATATATTTATATTCATGTACGATAAGTTGTAATGCCCACCGACTAGTCTTGCATTTATTGGCGAGGATGCCAGCAACCTCGGCCTTGTCGTACTTGAACGCTGATGAGTGGGTGACTCTGCCAGTGCTGGACTTCTATTATACTTTCAGGTATGTAGGGTGTGAGTTGTCCCGCTTTAACGAGT
This sequence comes from Microcaecilia unicolor, assembly GCF_901765095.1. Classification (NCBI taxonomy): domain Eukaryota; kingdom Metazoa; phylum Chordata; class Amphibia; order Gymnophiona; family Siphonopidae; genus Microcaecilia; species Microcaecilia unicolor. Next base: position 6,355,913 of record NC_044040.1, on the reverse strand, counting down.
TCCAGTGGGGGACCTGGCTAGAACTCGAGGCCAGCTTTTCATTGAGCTTCCGGTTCATCTGCTCCATGTGCCTGCGATTTTTCTGTGCTTGTCGTAAGGACCTCTTGACTTTCTTGAGACGGTCTCTCAGCTGCTTGTTGCGTTTCTCCAACGTGGCCACCTTCTGCTGAAGCTTCTTCACTCTGTCCTCCTCTTCGAAGAGGGCCTTCTGGACCGAAGAGCACATGAGCTGTGGAAACATGAAGAGGCAGAAAAGATACAGTTACGACGTGGAAAAGGAGAGTAACTAGAAATCCAGGTTCATTTTAACAAAATATTACAATTATAGCTCAAAACTGTTTGACATCAGTGCACCATTGACAAGTTAATATTTTAGAGAACTTTTACCCAAGAGTGTTAACCATTAGTGTGACCTTTGCTAATTCATGCATTAACATGTACATAAGTATTGCCATATTGGGACAGACCAAAAGGTCCATCAAGCCCAGAATCCTATTTCCAACAGTGGCCAATCCAGGTCACAAGTACCTGGCAGAAACCCAAATAGTAGCAACATCCCATGTAGAACCCCAAAGAGCAGCAAGATTCTAGAATTCTAAAGAATAACAAGATTCCATGCAGAATTTCAAAGTGTAGCAACATTCCATGTAGAACCCCAAAAAGAGTAGCAAGATTCCATTCAGAATCCCAAGTACATACAGTAAGTGTTGCCACACCGGAACAGACCAAAGCATCCATCAAGCCCAGCATCCTGTTTCCAACAGTGGCCAATCCAGGTCACAAATACCTGGCAAGATCCCAAAAAAATGCAATACATTTTATACTGCTTATCCCAGAAATAAGCAGTGGATTTTCGCCATCCAAATATTTTTAAACCCCGCTAAGCTAACTACTTTTACTAAATTCTCTGGCAACGAATTCCAGAGCTTAATTACACATTGTGTGAAGAAAAATTCTCTGATTTTAAACTAGTAAAAAAGCCCCGTTTCTGATGCAAATGAAACGGGGGCTAGCAATGTTTTCTTCTGTGTGCATGTGGGAGTGTGTGTGTCCCTGCCCTCTGGCCTCTCTCCCCTCCCCCCTCTGAGTCATTCACTGTTACAGAGCCAGCGATTTGATTTCGTGCTCTGCTGTTTTCCTTCACTGACTGTGTTACAGAGAGGGCGGGGCAGACACTCATAGGGAAACCGGATATCTCGCCCCCTTCACACTTCCGGCTGGAGGCTTCATAGAACGTTGGTGTTGCCTTTTATATAGAGAGATGTGTGCATGTGGGAGTGTGTGTGTCCCTGCCCTCTGGCCTCTCTCCTCTCCCCTCCCCCCTCTGAGTCCTTCACTGTTACAGAGCCAGCGATTTGATTTCGTGCTCTAAAAAGCCCCATTTCTGATGCAAATGAAACGGGGGCTAGCAATGTTTTCTTCTGTGTGCATGTGGGAGTGTGTGTGTCCCTGCTCTCTGGCCTCTCTCCCCTCCCCCCTCTGAGTCCTTCACTGTTACAGAGCCAGCGATTTGATTTCGTGCTCTGCTGTTTTCCTTCACTGACTGTGTTACAGAGAGGGCGGGGCAGACACTCATAGGGAAACCGGATATCTCGCCCCCTTCACACTTCTGGCTGGAGGCTTCATAGAACGTTGGTGTTGCCTTTTATATAGAGAGATTTACTACTTTGTAGCTTCATTTCATGCTCTCTAGTCCTAGTATTTTTGGAAAGAGTAAACAATCAATTCACGTCTACCCGTTCCACTGCTTGACAGTGTGCATTAAGGGGTAGATTCAAGAAAGGGCACCTAAAGTTAGGTGCTGGGATACAGAATAATAAGTATGGATCTATAGTTTATAGTTTTATTAAATGTACTATACCACTGCCTCTTCCCTTTCATCCACCTCCACCCCGCTGCACAGTTTCGTTCCCTCCCATTCCACCTCCACCACCCGGCTCAAGCTAATAAACAACCATAGAATAGTGCAGGACCCAGCTCTCTGCAGCACCGCATGTGCTTCCTGTGCCAGTCCCGGAAGTTTACATCAGAAGAGGCGAGACAAAGGCAGGAAGCATGAGCAGTGCTAGCTGGATCCCCCACTCTTCTATAGTTCTTTATTAGCACGAGCCTAGCAACAGAGATGCGACCAGAGGGAAGGAATGAAACTGTGCTGCAGGGTGGCGGTGGATGGGTGGGAAAGGAGAGAGAGAGAAACGAAGCAAGACTGGAAAGGAGAGAGAGGAAGAGTGTGAGTGAATGTGACAGAGAGAGATGGGGACATGCTAGATAAAATTGGGGGGGGGGGGAAGCGACAGAGGCTATGGGCTGGAGACAGCAGAGAGGGGAAATATTGCATAGGAGGGAGGAGTGAGAGAAATGGAGAGGGGCAATGCTGGATAGTGTAGGGAGCAGAGAGAGAAGGACATAGTTGCATGCCAGAGGGAGAAAGACAGGCAATGGTGGATAACATGGGGATGGGGGGGGGGGGGGGGAGAGAGAGAGAGAGGCCAATGCTGGATGTAGGAGGAGAGAGAGATGGAAGGGGCAATACTGAATAGTGGGGGCAAGGGAAAGACACAGAGAAAATGCTGGATTGTGGAGAAGGGACAAGAGGGGATGCTAACTGGCAGGGGGAGGGAGAGAGAGATGAGAGGTAAAATGGATGGCACTGTTTTGTGAACTTATCAGGTACTTGTGACCTGGATTGGCCACTATTGGAAACAGGCTGCTGGGCTTGATGGACCTTTGGTCTGTCCCAGTATGGCAATACGTATGTAGGTGGGAAAGAGAGATGAGAGGTGATGCTGGATGGTGGTGGGAGAGGGAGGGAAAGAGAAAGAGAGAAGATGCTGGATTGCAGGTGATAGAAACAGAAAAGGAGGAGATGGTGGACAGCAGTGACCGAGAAGAGAGCCAGAGTGCGGGGAAAAGATAAAAAGCTCTAGGTAGACACAGTAAAAAGAGGGAGATTGAAGACTGGATAATATAAATGAAATCTGAATGGATAGGTAGAAAAAAAATTGGAAGAAAGCCAAAAAGAACTGATCAGTGTTGGTGCTGGTGGTAGTGGAAAAGGTGAAGAAGACAGAAGAGAAAAAAAAAATGGCATATGGATAGGAGACCCTTGGGAAGCGAGTTAAGAGAAGACAGGAAAGCAGTAATCAGAGACACAATTAGATAAATTAAATGGCCAGACAGCAAAAGGTAGAAAAAATCATTTTATTTTTAATTTAGGGTGAAGTAAATGTGGTAGCCACATTAGTCAACTTTAAAATACAAAGGAAAGAAAAACACACAAAAAAATAAGGCGACACCTTTATATTGGACTAAATACATTTTGTGACCAGCTTTTGGAGACCAAAACCTAATTGTCCAGGTCAGGACAGTATACTGCTGTTAATAGTATTGCTTGTCCTGACTTAAAGGAGGAGATTTTGGCCTCTGAAAACTAGTCAAAAACATAATAAGTTAGTCCAATATGAAGGTATCAACTTATTTTGTTAGAGTTTTAACATGGAATGGGTCAGTTTCTGAAATTTACATCTGCTCTCTATACTTTGCACAATACAAACAGACGTGTCTTTGCACTGTTCTTGAGGCTTCCGTTTAAATTTCTATATTTAGTTTGTGGGTACTTATTCTATACTTGATGAGGGTCTACCTATGTTTGTGTGTGAAAAAGCATCGAGTGTCTGTGTAGGACTGATCTGTACTAATCCAGCTTGTTTAGTTTTCCAATAGGTGTATTAATGTTCTTCTGCCCACTGCAGTTCACATGGTTTTTTTTTTTTCTAAGAAGGAATTTGTGCGATTCCTGGAACTTAGTGTTATTGGCCTGGTAGAATTGCTTTATAGGTCCCGAGTGATTTTGCAGGGCTTTGTATCACTTCACAGTATGTCTGGTATTGGATTTAGTTCATACCGTTCTCAATTGTAGCTCATTGAGAGTTCTATTAAAGATACAGTAAGTATTTTTCTGGTCTCTGGAGGGCTTACAAATCTGTGCTAAATAATATTTCCAGAATACTGCAAATATTGTTCCGTTTAATATGTTGTGTACTATTTTCACTTTTTTGGAACATAATTCCTGAGTGTATTCCGGGTGCAAATTACAAAAGGTACAGGGGAAACAGCTGATACACGCCAGAGCCACACAGTGAAGGATTCATTCTTTGCACTGTTCAAAATGCTCCACTATCCTTTTACTGCAGACGTACATGCAGGACGTCAGACTCACAGAAGCAGAAGCCTGCGCAGCCACATTGGTGATCTGCAAGGGCCGACTTCTACATGGAATGTTGCTAGTGGAATAGAATCTCAAATAGTAGCAACAGTGGAGGAGTGGTCTAGTGGTTAGGGTGGTGGACTTTGGACTGAGGAACTGAGTTCGATTCCCACTTCAGGCACAGGCAGCTCCTTGTGACTCTGGGCAACTCACTTAACCCTCCATTGCCCCATGTAAGCCGCATTGAGCCTGCCATGAGTGGGAAAGCGCAGGGTACAAATGTAACAAAAATAAAATAGATACTATTGGAGATTCTACATGGAATGTTGCTACTATTGGAGATTCTACATGGAATGTTGCTATTCCACTAGCAACATTCCATGTAGAAGCCTGCGCGGCCACATTGGGGATCTGCAAGGGCCGACGTCTACATGGAATGTTGCTAGTGGAATAGCAACATTCCATGTAGAATCTCAAATAGTAGCAACAGTGGAGGAGTGGCCTAGTGGTTAGGGTGGTGGACTTTGGTCCTGAGGAACTGAGTTGGATTCCCACTTCAGGCACAGGCAGCTCCTTGTGACTCTGGGCAAGTCACTTAACCCTCCATTGCCCGCCGCATTGAGCCTGCCATGAGTGGGAAAGCGCGGGTTACAAATGTAACAAAAATAAATAAAAATCTAACACATCGAGACACCTATAAGTCATATCATATACTGAAATTCTGCTTAATATTCCTAATGGGAGATGGCCATAACTCAGATTGGTTATTATATTCCGTTTTGCATTATTCCACACAATCGGCTGTAATATTTCTAATTTGCATTTAACATTGTTTTTCCTGGTTTCCAGCACCTGGTTTAGTTACTTTGGAAAGCACTTCTGGGAATCTGTTCCACTATCACACCTTCTCAATTTGAAATTCAGATTTTAATTGGCAAACTCAAGAGGGCATTTGCTGCCAGTGAAAGCATCATTAATAAGCACAAAGGAGCCCTCTTCTAATGACTGTGTGAATCTGGCTTCATGTTCATAGTTCTTCGTAAGTTAATCTTTCCTTCAATGGGGTTCCTGAGTTTTAGATTCTGATTAGCTTAGTGCAGGGCAGGGGCGGTTCTCAAACCAGTCCTCGGGACACACCCAGCCAGACCGGTCTTCAAGATACCCTTAATGAATATGCATGAGATAGATTTGCATACAATGGAGGCAGAGCATGCAAATTTATTTCATGCATGCTCATTGTGGATATCTTGAAAACCAGTCTGGCTTGGTTGAGGACTGGGTTGAGAACCTCTGGTGTAGGAAATACTGGTAGAACTCATTGATTTAGTAACTAGAAGCAGATGAAAGGTGAAGCAGCCAGAGAGCTGGGAAGAGCTGGCTTAGGTTTAACATAAGACTACTATAGGTTTCCATCCCTCCCCCCCCCCCCCCCCCAAAAAAAACACACACCTTGTTATTGTCACTGGAAAGGTGAACTTTTTTTTTTTTCCGTTTTATGTGGCTACTTCATTCATATGACTATTCCAGCTTGAGAATAGGGAAAAGGAATTTGCCAAAGGGAAAAAGAAATTTAATGTCTGGAAATTGATGCCCCCAAATAATGCTTCTCCTTGTTCTAAAGACTTCCTCCTCTGTCTTTAGCCCTCCTCTACTACCCTGTCTCACAGAGAACAAAAAAATGAGTATTTCTGGAGTCATGTAGGTCTTTCTGGGCCAGGATATCTGGCGTTTTGAAGGGAAGTGCACAGAGCAGAGGCTCAAAACCCTCACAAAACACAATCTATTTGAACAGGGCCAAGTTTGAACACCTAAAACATAGCAGGTCTAATGTCCTGGTTTACAAGCATCAGATTTTATCACACACAAATCAAATGACTTCAAAGAGCTAGGTTTCAGTTCCAAGTTCATTTCAGGTTACTCAGACAGTCACAGACCCAGTCTAAAGGCAGAATCTCCATTAATTCAACAAGTATATGTACAACTTAATTCAACAAGACTTCCCAGACCTTCCATCGGTTTCTTCTACATGGCTCACCAGGCCTCAAATTGTAAGCTGCAAGAATTAAGCCAGTTCCTCAGAGGTAAAGTCGCAGGTCTTGGTTTCAGAGTGTATTAACACTGTCCTGTCTTGCTCAACCTTAAACTCAGAGATAGTCAGAGGCTCACAGACAGCACACCAGCCTCCCATCCCAGCAGCCCACCAGTTCCAAGGTGGTCAAGGCCAATTTTTGCTTGTCCGTGGAAGCGGAAGTTCCACAAACAAACTTTCCCTTTGAAAACTATGTAACTGCAACATATGTGGATGGCAAAACAGGGGGGAAAACCCTGAGGATTTGAAAATCAAAATCTACAAATTTCTCTCTCTGAGCCCCATAGTCCTGCACAGAACGACGCATCCTATGCTATTACGTTAGCAGAGTTCTGTTAGGCCGACTTACGCACGCCAGTAGTAAAAAATATAGAACTCAATGGTCTGAATGTGAATCTTTGGAGCAGGTTCTAGTATTGATTGTGTGTGGGGAGGAGAAGGAAAAAGAAAAAAATTGTATTATTACTACTACTACTACTATTTAGCATTTCTATAGCGCTACAAGGCTTACGCAGCGCTGCACAAACATAGAAGAAAGACAGTCCCTGCTCAAAGAGCTATGTAATAAAAGTGAGCCAAGTATAGGACAATCAAGCCATTGTGACATCACAGATGAGGTTGGCTCTTATTGGTGGACTGAGGCATTATGACATCACAATATTAGCTCTGGTTACAAGAGACTACTACTACGACTATTTAGCATTTCTATAGCGCTACAAGGCGTACGCAGCGCTGCACAAACACAGAAGAACGACAGTCCCTGCTCAAAGAGCTTACAATCTATCTGCTGAAAAGCATTGGAGGAGTATTAATGACATGAAATTTATTTGCTCATAAGCAGGGGCGGCTCAGTGGCGGTGCGAGTACTGCCATGCTTTAGTTTTTGGATTAGGTCTTCCGTGCCTGGGGTTAGCCAGAGGTGAGGATCCTAGAGAGCCAGTGCCAATGGTCCACTAAGGGGAATGGGGAAAAGAGCAGTAGTAGATGGTGGCTGGATTTAGAGCCCATGATACAGGGTTCTGCAAGGAGGTTTTATTTATTTATTGCATTTTTATCCCACATTTTCCCACCTCTTTGCAGTGACCTCCAGCTTCCACTCCAGCTGCACAGGGGAGTTTGCGGCAGTTCAGAAGTCACAGCACTAGGCCAAGTTCTGGTGCTTGGCTCCCTCCTAGCCTCAGGAGGGTTGTAATGACCAGATTAGGAACAGTGGGAGGGGAGGGTCTAAAAATAGGGGAAATCTCCCTGAGGACCTGTCAATGAAAGCTCATGGCACAAGAATCCCAGCAGTGGTTCCAACTGAGCTGGAATGACCTGGCCAATAAAAAGAACAAAATTGAACAAACCCATCTACAAAAAGTGAGAGAAGACTATATACAATGTGCAAACAAATGTACTTTTGTTGGCTGTTTTTCCTCTTTCATAAACCCAGTTTATCAGAGAGAAAACAAACAGATGTGTAATGCTTTAAATCCATTTCATCTGTGCTTCATTTTGAACCACAGATCTTTATTTTCATTTTCTAAAACTCTAATCCAGTGGCACACAATAAGCCTTCTACTTCTGGCATTAATTTACAGTCATAATAAAAAAAAGCTAAATAATTATACAGTGCATATAAAAATACCAAAAAAAACACCCCAACAAATCAAAAGCTATCCAGAAAAGCTTATCGTAATAACCACATTTATACAAGCTTCTAAAACACAAGCTACTCAATACAACGATAGATTTCCAAAGGTAAAGAATTCCAAATGGAATGGCTGAGGCACAGCAATGCCCTCTCTCATCGACACCAGGCATGCAAAGCTCAGAGGGCACTAAACAGGAAGCTTGGAAGAATCTCAAAGCAAAGCCAAAACATAACTGCAATCTGTAGAGCTAAAACTCGGTGGCAAAACTTTGAATATATTTTAAAAAAACAGACAAGCAATTAAAAAAAAAACACACACACACACACAAGCTGAGCAACTGGTGATCTGCAAGGGCCGACTTCTACATGGAATGTTGCTACTATTTGAGGTTCTGTTGCTACTCTGTGAGATTCTACATGGAATGTTGCTATTCCACTAGCAACATTCCATGTAGAAGGCTGCGCAGGCTTCTGTTTCTGTGAGTCTGACGTCAGACTCACAGAAGCAGAAGCCTGCGCGGTCACATTGGTGATCTGCAAGGGCCGACTTCTACATGGAATGTTGCTAGTGGAATCTCAAATAGTAGCAACAGTGGAGGAGTGGCCTAGTGGTTAGGGTGGTGGACTTTGGTCCTGGGGGAACTGAGTTCGATTCCCACTTCAGGCACAGGCAGCTCCTTGTGACTCTGGGCAAGTCACTTAACCCTCCATTGCCCCATGTAAGCCGCATTGAGCCTGCCATGAGTGGGAAAGCGCAGGGGTACAAATGTACCAAAAATTAAAAAAAAACTAGGCACAAGGTAGAGAAACCAGGTTGGAGACAAGGCTGCAACTACTACTACTAGACCAAACAACCCATCGCAAAGGTACTAACAGAGTGTCAGAGCTTCCTAATATATGCCCCAAACCGGAAGTGAGCCGCACCTTGCCCCCGGCATTCCTGCAAGCAGCACAGAATCTGGCATACACACACATGCCCCAGGAAGCCAGCAACTGCCAGCCACCACCCAGAGGAGCACCATGGAGCGGAAAAGTACATCAGGGGCGGGAGACATGGCACTAAATCATTCAAGCTACAATTGTTATCTTGCAAGCAAACATGTTTGAGTGCCTTACAAAAGTGAATTTAAGATGATATTTTGCAAATCTGAATAGGAATATTATTCCATATTTTGATAAATAAATGAACATTCTCAAGTACAGCCATAATTTACATTTTTCATTGAGGGAAAAATCAAGAGTTAATCTTTGAGCCATGGGTGGGCCTGGGTGGGCCAGGGCCAACCCACTTAGGTCTCAGGCCCGCCCAACAGTAGCACACGTTTAGCAGTAGCTGGTGGGGATCCCAAGCTCCACCAGCTGAAGACAGTAACAAAAATGCTACTCTCCACGATACCGGCACCTGCGCATTCTCAGTTTTCAGCGCATGCCTCCTGCAGGCTGCCAAGGTAGAAAGAAGCGTTTTCCCACCAGCTGGGATATTTTCTTGCTGGTGGTGTGTGGGGGGAAGAACACTGGGTGCCCACCCACTTCTTGCCTAGGCCCACCCAAAATCTGTTGTCTGCCTATGCCCCTGCTTTGAGCGCTTCTCAAAAGTGACCATTACTTATGTACTTATGTAATAGGAAATACTAAGCATCTAGTTAGTACGTACATAAGTAATGCCACACTGGGAAAAGACCAAGGGTCCATCGAGCCCAGCATCCTGTCCACGACCGCAGCCAATCCAGGCCAAGGGCACCTGGCAAGCTTCCCAAACGTACAAACATTCTATACATGTTATTCCCGGAATTGTGGATTTTTCCCCAAGTCCATTTAGTAGTGGTTTATGGACTTGTCCTTTAGGGAACCGTCTAACCCCTTTTTAAAACTCTGCCAAGCTAACCGCCTTCACCACGTTCTCCAGCAATGAATTCCAGAGTTTAATTATGCGTTGGGTGAAGAAAACTTTCTCCGACTTGTTTTAAATTTACTACACTATAGTTTCATCGCATGCCCCCTAGTCCTAGTATTTTTGGAAAGCGTGAACAGACGCTTCACATCCACCTGTTCCACTCCACTCATTATATCACACAATGCTTTAACGAATTTTGTGGTAGCCTGTTTTTCATGCGCTAAGCACATGTTAGGGCTTTAAACCCCTTTAGTAAAAGGGACCCCTTAAACATTAAGGGGCCTTTATACTAAAGCTTAGCATGTGTTTAACAATTAGCAAGTGCTAAGCTTTACTAAACAGCCCTTAAATAAGAAACAAAACATTGACTAAACTATGAAATGAAGAGCAGGAATGGACAGTACAAATATTTGAAGGAAGCTTGTTTCCCTCTAAGGCGGCTTGGTAGGCAAACAACTTTTCCTGCTTTCTGTTACTGATTTTATAAAGCAGATGGAAACGCTAACAAGAAGTTTTCCCCAGAGCACAAACATCTGCTGTCTTCTGAAAAAAGCAATAAAGAAATCATGTAACCAGGAGCCGAGCCAGTCCCAATTTTAAAAAGGAAGCAAAAGTAATCTGAAAATCAGCTTTGCTTGCAAAGGCAGCCAATGCACTTTAGTCCAAAAAAAAATTTATGCTATCAAATTTACCCGTTTTGAAAATACGTTTGGCTGCTGAGGGGCCCTTTTACTAAGCCGCGTAAGCGTCTACGCGTGTACAATGCAATGGAGTTACCGCCTGGCTACCACATGGCTCTTGCAGTAAACTTTCATTTTTGTTGCATCTGAAAAATAATTTTTATTTTTCGGACTCGCGTAATAGACGCACGCCAAGTGGCATTTGACATGCGTAGGTCATTACTCAAAAAAGATATAAAGGAGAAGGTGCAGAGAAGGACGACGAAAATGATAAAAGGGATGGAACGACTTCCCTATGAGGAAAGGCTGAGAAGGTTAGGGCTCTTCAGCTTGGAGAAAAGGCGGCTGAGGGGTGATATGATAGAAGTCTACAAGATAATGAGCAGAGTAAACAAAACCAGGAGACACAAGATGAAGCTAGAATATGGTAGATTTAAAACAAATAGGAGAAAGTTTTTCTTAAGACTCTGGAACTCGTTGCCGGAGAATGTAGTGACAGCAGCTGGCCTTACGGAATTTAAAGGGGGTTTGGACAGATTCCTGAGGGAAAAGTCCATTGAACATTATTATATATATATATATATTTTTTTTTTTTGGGGGGGGGGGGGGTTGCCGGGTTCGTGAAACCTGGATTGGCCGCTGTCAGAGACAGGATGCTGGGCTTGATGGACCATTGGCCTTTTCCCAGTATGGCAGTGCTTATGTTCTTGTGTACCGCGTGAGACTTTACCGCTAGGTCGATGGCTGGCAGTAAGGTCTCAGACCCAAAATGGACACACAGCAATTTTCATTTTGCCACATGTCCATTTCCCGGCAGAAATTTTTAGAAAGGCATTTTGTTTTTTACAGGTGCGCTGAAAAATAATTCTGCGCGTGCCCAAAACACACGTCTACTCTACCACAGGCCATTTTTCAGCGCACCTTAGTAAAAGGGACCCTGAATTCTGTAGTAATTATAGTCATTGAGCATAATTTAACCCAGGTTCCCATAAAAGATTGTTGTAGTAATCAAGGTGAGGAATTATTAATCCCTGAGCCAAAAGTCTGAAACGCCCCTCATAAAGACATAGATCTAATCTAAGGGGTTCTTTAGTTAAGGTGCACTAACGGATTTAGCACAAGTAGGCTTCTTAGCATTCAGTGCAAGCTAAATTCCTTAGCAGTTTTTACTAAGGTGTGCTGAGTATTTTGTAAAAAATGTTTTACTAATAACCATCCCCCTGATATTCAACTGGAGCAGTGGTGTTCTGACCCTAGCTGACACCCGGGGTGGAACGCCGATGCGCCCCCACCCCCCCCCCCCCCGGCGAAATGACACCTCTCCCCCCCCCCGGCAAAATGACACCTCCCCCGGGTGCACGCCCTGTCTCCGAGTTCGCAATTCGCATATGTTCACTGCTCCCTCTGAGTCTGCCCCGGAACAGGAAGTAACCTGTTCCGGGGCAGAGGGAGCTGCAGCGAACGAAGTTTAATGAACTCGGAGGAGCAGGTGCGCACCGCAGCACCCCCCAGCGGCATGCACCCGGGGCGGACCTCCCCCACCGCCCCCCCCCTTGGTACGCCACTGCCAACTAGCCACTAAATTTCCACAGTTACACACTAAAAATCGGCCAGAAGCCCTACCGTCGACCCTGCCCGCTCGCCTGCCAGCTCGCCGTCGCCTACCTGGGCTGGCGGGGACCCCATCCCCCGCCAGCTGAAGTCTTCTTCCTTCCTTTCAGGCTTCTGAGTCTGAAAAAGACTTCCCAGATCTTAAACATAAGTAAAAATAACCAAAGATATTAGGCAGCAGCCTTAATATATCTCCAGAAAAAAAAGATATAAATTTCAATCATTTCCTAAATCTAAGATGGGAATGTTCCCTTCTCAATGCTAAAAGCAAAGAATTCCAACTTTTAACTGCATGATAGGTGAAGGAAGCAGATTAAAAAAAAAAATGCGGGAAACAAATTTGACTTGTAGATAGAAAAAGACAAAGAATTATTCTGAGATTGTAGACTGTTGGGGTAAAGAATTTAGGAAGATAACTTGGAGCCAATCCATGGATCAATCTAAATGTTATAGTTCAAAGTTTGAATTGGCAGCGAGCCTAGATAGGGAGACAATGAAGCTTGATCAAAAGAGGAGTAATTATTTGACAGTTTGAACCATAAAGCATTCTAGCTGTCGCATTTTGTAAGAGTTAAAGACGAGTAAATCATTTTTTTTGGGTGCAGCCAATAATAAGTTACAATAATTGATACAAGAAAGAACCATAGCTTGAACCAAAAGAATTAAGACTGTCCAGTCAAAACAGTGCTTGATTTGTCTTTATTTCTTTAGTTTATAAAAGACTCTCCGAATCAAAGCATTTATTTGAACTTTCATTGTCAAGTTAGAATCTCACAAGATTCCTAAATAAAAATTCATGAAATAGTTCTAAAGTGCACAGATGCCAATTATCCCAGGTTCTTCCACAGTGAACAGAAATATTTAACTATTCTATTTCTTCTGACTCTCCCCAATTTTCCCATTCCCCTTTGTCTTACAGGATTTGCTTTGCACGAGCTCCTGTCACTAATATAGTAAAGAAAATCTTGTCCACCTCTCCAGGGCCGCCAAGAGGCTGGGCCGGGCCCGGGACAAGGCCCCCCCCCTCAAAGGCGGGACCAGAGCTGAGAGACAGCCAACGAGGGAAGCCTGAAGTGGGAGCCTGCCTGCACGCTTTTCACTGCGTTCTCTTCTGCATGGCAGCTGCTCTCGCCAACCCCTGACGAAGTAAGAACAGGATCGCTTTTGCAATTCGGAGGGAGGGACGGAGGGGCGAGCACCCACGGACTCGGCGCCGGGCCCCCCTGGAGGCCCGGGCCCGGGGACTTTTGTCACCCTGTCCACCCCTCTCGGCGGCCCTGCACCTCTCCTATTACATCTTTATGCTGATGACACCCAGCTCTATCTCTCCACACCAGACATCACCTCAGAGACCCAGGCCAAGATATCGGCCTGCTTATCCGACATTGCTGCCTGGATATCCAACCGCCACCTGAAACTGAACATGTTCAAGACCGAGCTTATCGTCTTTCCACCAAAACCCACTTCTCCTCTTCCTCCACTCTCTATCTCAGTTGATGGCACCCTCATCCTCCCCGTTTCATCTGCCCGCAACCTCGGAGTCATCTTCGACTCCTCCCTCTCCTTCTGTGCGCATATCCAGCAGATAGAAGCGACAGGACTTGGCTTTCTCTGTAACATCAGCAAAATTCGCCCTTTCCTCTCTGAGCACACCACCCGTACTCTCGTCCACGCTCTCATTACCTCTCGCCTTGACTACTGCAACCTACTCCTCACTGGCCTCCCACTTAGCCATCTATCCCCCCTTCAATCTGTTCAGAACTCTGCTGCACGTCTTATATTCTGCCTGAACTGATATACTCATATCACCCCTCTTCTCAGGTCACTTCACTGGCTTCCGATCAGATACCGCATACAGTTCAAGCTTCTCCTTCTTACCTACAAATGCACTCAGTCTGCAGCCCCTCATTAACTCTCTACCCTCATTTCCCCTTACGTTCCCACCCGTAACCTCCGCTCACAGGACAAATCCCTCCTCTCAGTACCCTTCTCCACCACCGCCAACTCCAGGCTCCGCTCATTCTGCCTCGCCTCACCCTATGCTTGGAATCAACTTCCTGAGCCCTTACGCCAAGCCCCCTCCCTACCCATCTTCAAATCCTTGCTCAAAGCCCACCTCTTCAATGTCGCTTTCGGCACCTAACCTTTATACCTTTCAGGAAATCTAGACTGCCCCTATTTGACTGACTGTACATTTGTCCTTTAGATTGTAAGCTCCTTTGAGCAGGGACTGTCCTTCTATGTTAAATTGTACAGAGCTGCGTAACCCTAGTAGCGCTTTAGAAATGTCAAGAAGTAGTAGTATTACATTGGCTATTTCCTCGTCCCTTTCCATCTCTGGTATCCTGACTACCTTCCCAGCTTCTCTTAGCCTTCACTGGTCACACGATGCTCATTCTCTTTCAACTGAGATGGTAGACACACAAAAACTAAGAGGGAAACTGTCATGCAGAAACAAAAAAAAAAAAAATTATCAGTTTAAACTGTTGATTCAAATCATGAAAATAAATAGTGGAATTATACTAAGGCCTTGTTAACATTAAAGGATCAAGGCGGAGGTTATGTACTGTATCATGTATACGAGAGCTAATACCTTCCTTCAGACAAGTACAAAACAACCTTTGCTTAGGCAGAATTCATTGCTTACCTAGAACCTTGACAATCACCTCTTGTTTTAACAAGCAGAAATATCTGAATCAGCTGCCTACTAAAAGCTGAACCTTAATGAGAGGAGGATGAAAAAAAATGTGAATTTGCGTTAATGGCTTTTGGTTGATTGCAACACTGCAGTCCTGCTGAGCTAACCCCAAGTTGACATGACAGTAAAATAAAAATTCCTGGTATTTCCATTCAGTCATTTCCAGAGTCCTTTTTTTTTACAAACAACAAACCTTTTAAGCTTCATTTGATTCAGCCATAGCTCATCATAAAAAAAATAAAATAAAATCCAACGTAACAGCTTATATGAAACTCTGTAGAGTCACAAACTAACCACTGCTTCTGGTTACGTTTAGGGTGCAAAAGACTAGGGGACCCTTTTACTAAACGTAATTGAGTACAGGATGTGGAAGTGCACAATCGCCAGATCTAAACTAAAAATTACTTGCACGTAATGAAAATGCAACAAAATACACTCCATTATACATTAGTGCATCTAACAAAGGAAAAATGGCCTCACAGAACTCCTTGATCAACACAATCTAATAGAGCTAAAACGGATCTTAAATAATCCTCTGTTCATCATTGGCCAAAAAAAGATCAAAGGTTTTTTTGGCCAATGATGAACAGAGGATCACCCAAGATCCGTTTAGGCCTTTTTACTAAGCCATGTATGCGCCTACGTTGCCCAATGCGCATCAATTTGGAGTTACCACTCGGTTACAATGTGGCCCAGGCAGGTAATTTTGATTTGTACTACTACTACTACTACTACTAATCATTTCTATAGCGCTACTAGATGTACGTAGCGCTACGTCTAGTAGTACACATAGTACACGTGTCTGCTAAGCATGCCAAAAAATAATTTTTATTTTCCAGCACATGGGGCAGTAATCGTCATTCTATGCAAATAGACCATTACTGCCCGGTTAATGCGTGAGACCGTACCGCTAAATCAATGGGTGGCGTTAAGGTCTCAGGCCCAAAATGGACACGTGCCAATTTTTATTTTGCCGCATGTCCTTTTTTTGCAGGTGTGCTGAAAAATAGACCTGCGTGCATCCAATACACGCGTCTACACCAGCACAGGCCGTTTTTCAGCGCAGCTTAGTAAAAGGACCCCTAGACCTCAGGACTTCTCGGTTCTTCCCATGCAAAGCAGCTACTGTTCCTGGTCAACTGCTAACCCTGGTAGCTAATATTATAAGTCATGGCTGCTGATTATTATCCGTTAGTACAGTGGCAGCACAGTCAATCCTTGCCAAGCACGAACCAGACAGTGCAAACAATTGCCTGGAGAGACAAAATCTGTCTCATTCCACCTCAGCTTCCTACCACTCTGCAGCTCCTACCGCCACCTGCTGGTTGGCTTCCTGACCCTCCTCGCCCATTGAAGCCAACACACCTCAGCAATTCTTTGCCATGGGGTAGCCCACAAAGGAGGAGATTCTGTATCTGGCGCCTAAAAGAACAAAAATATTGACGCTGAAATGAGTGCCAACTAAGCGTGTTCTATAATCGGTAGCAATATCTACGCATATAAGACATTTCAGCTAAAACTCAATAAAGAAAAACACACATTGTCTTACCCTCTCATCCCAACACAGTGCGGACAAACCCGCAACTATCAACACCCCAGACTACACCCTTCCTATCTCAGACAGCCTGAAAATCCTAGGCGTTACAATAGACCGCAACTTAACGCTAGAGAGCCAAGTGGTATCCACAACTAAGAATTTCCACTCAATGTGGAAACTCAAACGCCTGAAACAATTCTTCCCATGGGCTACATTCAATGGTACTAAGCCACTTAGATTACTGCAATGGAATTTACGCGGGATGCAAGGAACAGACGTAAAAGAAGCTTCAGACTGCCCAGAACACGGCAGCCAGGCTTATATTTGGAAAAACGCGATATGAAAGTGCAAAACCCCTCCGTGAAAAACTACACTGGCTCCCAATCAAAGAACACATTACCTTCAAAATCTGCACCGTGGTTCACAAAATAATCTACGGTGAAGCCCCGGGATACATGACAGACTTGATCGACCTACCAACTAGAAACACATCAGAATCAACACGAACATACCTAAATCTGCACTACCCAAGCTGCAAAGGCCTCAAATACAAATCAACCTACGCATCCAGCTTTTCCAACATAAGCACACAACTCTAGAACACATTACCCAAAGCCTTGAAAACGATGCAGTACCACCTAACCTTCCGGAAATCACCAAAAACCAACCAATTCAAAAAGGCATACCCTGTCGATCCAACCTAAATCCTGATCTCTGCGCGTAATGGACATAATTCAACTTCTCCGCTGCACATTTCCCCAAATGTGACTGCACCACAAGAACTTTATCTTACCACAATATCACTTTGTATTGTTCTCACCGGAGCCGGCAAACGCTTCCCGGTACTATGCAAGCCACATTGAGCCTACAAATATGTGGGAAAACGTGGGATACAAATGCAACAAATAAATAAATAAATGTAAGTGTAGGTGCAGTGTGAACCTTCACCAAGGACAAGAGAAGGGGTGACTGGGGGGGGGGGGGGACACTGAGCACACTATTTAATTGATTCTGAACTAGAAATAGTGGCCCACAGGGGGCATGGGAGAAGTGAGAAACAGTGTACAAAAGATGAGAAGGACAATCTGAGGAGATAGAGTGAAATGGAGGTAACAAGGAGAAAAAAAACATCGGATACAGAAAAATAAAACAGACGCGAGGCAGGCAGCAAAGAAAACCTGGAAAGCCAGTTTCCTAATGTTTCTGGCACATACGAGACCTGTGGCACTCTGTTACCACTTTCTAGAGCTGGAACAATGGGAAATGGCCAAGTTTAGTGGACAGCGGCTTGGACTTATCTTTAAAATGCAGGCTCCCTGTGCCACAAACAGAGTCTTGCTTACCCGCCAGGATAAGTGCAAACAGTACAGAGGATAGAATCTGCCCTTCACATCTGTTAACATCTGCAAAATGATTTTGCAGCAAGGCCCATTGACAGTGCGTGGGATGCATTCCAGCGACTGGAAGATACCAGGGACATCAAAGCTTTGAGGCTTTCAAGTCCTTCTCCTCCAGCAAATGATTTCTGCTTTACTCTGAATGATTTTGTCATTGAGTTTATTGTTGAACACAAACTAAGCACAAAGATTTTAACCCCCCCGACACACACATTTCCTGGAAATCTATTAAAAAGCATTTGCACAAGGTTTGCAGAACACCGGCTATAGCAACCCTTTCTTCACCTGAATGAAACTTCCCCCTTTCAGTGCATATTTTGGACGATGCAACTCGTCACACACACACATGAGGACCGACACCATCTGCACATACTGTAGCAGGACTTGCTTTTCCACTCCTACCCTAGCTGAGATCTTTTCATGCACCTTTCTGACTCCAGGAAAAGGTCTGAATACCTCGATCCATATCAGGACCTTGGTTCCTGAATCCCCACTCCCAATGGAGCCATGTGGATGGTCAAACGGGCAGAAAGACCTGGGGTCCTCAGAAGAGGACCCTGAAATGAGGATAAAACAATTTTAGGAGGGGGGGGGAGTTTACAGTGTGGTTTACCAAAAAATTCAAGCTATTTTAGCACAGCTCTCATTTTACACAATGAGACCTAGTTACCAATATTTGGGGGCAGGGGCGTAGCTGCTATGGGGCCACGGGGGCCTGGGCCCCCTGTAAATTTGGCCCTGGACCCCCCTCTCAACTCCCCCAACCCGCTGTCTGTACCTTTGCTGGTGGGGGACCCCAACCCCCGCCAGCCAAAGTCTTCTTCCTGCGTTTGGTTTCTTCTGTGTCTAACATGCAGGATGTCAGACTCACAGAACCAGAACGAAGCCCTGCAAATTGCAAGGCTTTGTTCTGTTTCTGTGAGTCTGACGTCCTGCACGTTGTACGTGCAGCAGGACGTCAGACTCAGAAGAAACCAAACGCAGGAAGAAGACTTCGGCTGGCGGGGGTTGGGTCCCCCACCAGCAAGGTACAGATGGCGACGGATGGCGGGCGGGTTGAGAGGCGTGGGGGGGGGTCAAACTTGTTGGAGGTGGTGCTGGCGGCAGCAGGGGGTGGCGGCGCTGGGGGGGCTAAAATGTGCCCCCTCACCTCGGCTCTGACCCCCCCTACCGCTGAAGTCCAGATACGCCCCTGATTGGGGGTAGACCACATTGATAACTTTCCCCCTTAATTAAAGAAAAAAAAAAAAAAAAGGTCTCTAGAAAGCAAAATCACTGCTCTATGTAATAAAAGTGAGCCAAATAGAGGACAATCAAGCCATTGTGACAACACTAATCAGGTTGGCATTTGCATTGCTACTATGCGGTCCGGTCCGGTCATCTCTTTCCCTTCTCCCCACCACAGTCCGTCTGTCTCCCTCCCTTCCCCTCACCTTGCGGTCTTCTTTAAAATGTTTATTTCCCTTCTCAGAGGGGCCCTGGTGTGGCAGCAATCCTCACAAGCTGCCTCCTGCTGCCCCAATCCACCCAGGCAGAAACAGGAAATTGAATCACAAGGGGGCAGATCGCAGCAGAGAGGGAAAGCTTTGGGGCGCCAGGGCCCCTCTGAGAAGGGAAATAAAAGAAGATCGGAAAGGGAGGAGCAGACAGACTGTGGTGGGGAGAGGGGGAAAGAGATGCCTGGACTGCGGGCAGCTACCTCCCCCTTTACGCTTGCCCTGCCTACCCAACAATAAGCATTTGTACTGAAGCTGAACAGTGATTGATTCTTAAGATCTTTTATTTTTGACTCAAATAAGTTACATAAGTACATAAGTATTGCCATACTGGGAAAGACCAAAGGTCCATCAAGCCCAACATCCTGTTTCCAAAGGTGGCCAATCCAGATCACAAAATACCTGGCAAGATCCCAAAAAAGTACAAAACATTTTATACTGCTTATCCCAGAAATAGTGGATTTTCCCCAAGTCCATTTAATAACGGTCTATGGACTTTTCCTTTAGGAAGCCGTCCAAACCTTTTTTAAACTCCGCTAAGCTAACTGCCTTTACCAAATTCTCTGGCAACGAATTCTAGAGTTTAATTACACATTGAGTGTTCAGGTATTTACACAAGTGGCAAAACCAACACAAAAGAAAGCGTTTTGTTTTTTTTTTTGTTTTCTTTTGCAAACAGGTCTGAGCTGGCACAAATAGAAGCAGACTTCTTTCGAAAATATTCACATCATTGTGCTGTGTTTTTGATGGATTTAATCATCTCTCTCATGAGTGAGGAAATAATCCATGGATGGTGTCCCAATTCCCCTGGAACATCTACCTCACATGGAATCTATATCTTTCCTATGACAATTGCAGCTCTTCCTTCCTTGAGATGCTGGTTTTCTTGGTCTTATATTTTGACTTCGCTCTGTTTTGTGGCTTGGATGAGCCATTCAACCTCTTGGCTAGTTTTCTTCATGGTAATGTTCTTGGGGTTAATACAATTATGGAATTTCGTCCTCATGTTCTCCGGTTGTTTCCCTTTCAAAACTGGCTTCAGGAAACGTGCCTGCCGACCTATAATAAACATGGGCTGCTGAAAATTATCTTCACAATGTAGTACTTCTAGCCAGCACTTTCGGATTCACTGAACACAAGCAGATTAATACTAAAATTAATGAATTTGACCATTGCCATTGTCTGGGTCTTGCAGCGTCTTAAGTGGAACTGACATTTCAGCCAATGTGCCCTAAAGAAAACCACAGCACGATGGCTGAAGCGTCAGCTACACTTACTCAGATACGGCAAGACCCCGGACAACTACAATAGTCGCGACGCTAGCCGCAGAAGCCTAAAACATTAAAGAAGAAGAGAATTTGATCAACGAACATCAAGATATCTAAAGTCAAAAAGAAGCAACAGAAAATACTTGGCCCCCAGCTTCTAAAAGGTAAATGGGTACAAAACGAGGGCGATGAATTTACAGATCAGTTCCTTTAATGCAAAAATTGGATGTAAGAGAGGACAGTGAGACATGGATCCGGAGAAGCCCAGTGGTGGTCCTCATCCATGCGAAATGGGGAGGGGAAACGAAACCCGTAGTCCCCAGGAGGAATTCTGTACAATGGCTGAGTGCATGAAATGAGATTGAAGGGGGGCAGACTCAAGAAAAATGTCAGGAAGTATTTTTTCACGGAGAGAGTAGTGGATGCTTGGAATGCCCTCCCGCGGGAGGAGGTGGAAATGAAAACGGTAACGGAATTCAAACGTGCGTGGGATAAACATAAAGGAATCCTGTGCTGAAGGAATGGATCCTCAGGAGCTTAGTCAAGATCGGGAGGCGGGGCTGGTGGTAGGGAGGCAGGGATAGTGCTGGGCAGACTTATACGGTCTGTGCCAGAGCCTTGGGAGGCGGGGCTGGTGGTTGGGAGGCAGGGATAGTGCTGGGCAGACTTATACGGTCTGTGCCAGAGCCGGTGGTTGGGAGGCGGGGCTGGTGGTTGGGAGGCGGGGATAGTGCTGGGCAGACTTATACGGTCTGTGCCAGAGCCTTGGGAGGCGGGGCTGGTGGTAGGGAGGCGAGGATAGTGCTGGGCAGACTTATACGGTCTGTGCCAGAGCTGGTGGTGGGAGGCGGGACTGGTAGCTGGGAGGTGAGGATAGTGCTGGGCAGACTTATACGGTCTGTGCCAGAGCTGGTGGTGGGAGGAGGGGCTGGTGGTTGGGAGGCGGGGATAGTGCTGGGCAGACTTATACGGTCTGTGCCAGAGCCGGTGGTTGGGAGGCGGGGCAGACTTATACGGTCTGTGCCCTGAAGAACACAGGTACAAATCAAAGTAGGGTATACACAAAAAGCAGCAAATATGAGTTGTCTTGTTGGGCAGACTGGATGGACCGGGCAGGTCTTTTTCTGCCGTCATTTACTATGTTACTATGCAGATTCCCAACAAGACTCGGCACCCAGATGTTCCATGTCCCTTCTTAAACCCAGGCAAAAGGCCGAGAAGGTGAAGGGCGGACCTAAAGAACAGCTCACTATATAGAGCCAGTGGATGTTCCACAGCTGTTTGTATCTGAAGCCTGTTGGAAACTATTTTTGTTTGGGGGATTTTTCTAGTTTTAACAAAACCCAAGAACCCCAGTCATTGAGCCTGGTAGGATCACTGAAGTATTCACTTAGGGAGTCTTTTACTAAACATTAACTCGAAGCAGGGCCCATTTTATTCCTATGGGCCCTGCTGCAGATAACTGGAGCTAACCATTAGTAAAAGACCCCCTTAGTAAATAACAGCAGAAAAAAGATCAGACCAGTCCATCCAGTCAGCTCAACTGAGATTAATTAGCATATAAATTCCCAAACTCAACCCCCTCCTCCGCTCTGTCTTTTGTAGGTACATAAGTAATGCCACACTGGGAAAAGACCAAGGGTCCATCGAGCCCAGCATCCTGTCCACGACAGCGGCCAATCCAGGCCAAGGGCACCTGGCGAGCTTCCCAAACGTACAAACATGCTTTCAATCCTTTCCCACCGCCTTCACCTTTCATCTTTTATGATATTAAGAATCTAGAAAGCGCAGCCTCCACGTCAGACTGTCATCTTCCCCTGAGATTCTTTATTTATTTATTGTATTTGTACCCCACATTTTCCCACCT
This sequence comes from Microcaecilia unicolor, assembly GCF_901765095.1. Lineage (NCBI taxonomy): Eukaryota > Metazoa > Chordata > Amphibia > Gymnophiona > Siphonopidae > Microcaecilia > Microcaecilia unicolor. The sequence continues at coordinate 6,333,536 of NC_044040.1, read as the reverse complement.
TTTTGCAGGCTCAATGTGGCTTACAGAGTATGGAAATGAGAAGGTCATTACATGATCTAAGAAAACAGATGATCGATCATAGGCTGAGGTGAAAGAGGAATTTAGGTAGAAGGTGTTAGGTAAGGTCGTGAGAGAGGTGTTTTGGTGTACTTGGGTGGTTTAAGGAATGATTTGTTTCATTGAGGGTGACTTTTGTAGGCTCTGTTGAAGAGAAACCCTAAATCCAACCCCCAGATCCCCTTCCGAGAGCGAGCGAGGCTTCAAATGCCGATGCTGTAATTCACCTGGGGGACAAATGACCTGGCCAGCAATAGCAAAGTTTACAGCACAGAGAGCGTTCCAGAAGGTTGGGGAGGGACTGAAATCTTTGGTTCGGACTGGGGCGTTTTCTGAAGTAATTCCTATGTTGGGGAGGGGAGAGGAAAGACTACGCAAAACAGAGCAATTCAATAAAGTGGCTTGAGTCTTGGTGTAAAGAAGGTTTTAGATACATAGGAGAATGGGGTAATACGTGGAAAAACAACAGGCTGTACTGTAATGATGGGCAAAAGGATCCTTGGGGAGGAATTCAGACAGCATGTTTCTAGACATTTAAACCGTACACCCAAGCATACTGTCATTGAAACCCCTTTGAAGGTCTTGGCAAGCCCCCACACCCTGACTCATCTTCAAGGGCTGGTGTGAGGCACATTTACACCTATCGATATGGAACAAGTGGGTGTGGCTACATGCAATTGCACGGATGCCGACTTGCAGTACAGTTCGAGAATGGAATCTGGACTCCCAGATGGCACCGTAGAATTAGTGCTCAGCATCGAGGCTCCTAAATTGTGAAATTGACCCCTATGGCACCGGACCCAAACCACAGAAGCATGAAATGGACTTTCAACTCACATAAGATCCAGAACACAGAAGGCAGGTCCCGTCCCTGTGACATTCACAAACACAGTTGGAAACAAGGACCTTTTGTTAGGGAGGTTGATAAAAGCAGCATAAAGCACATTTCTAGGGTCACTGTTTCATGAACTTTCTCCTACATATAAAATTGTCCGGAAGAGCAGAGAAAGATAGAAGAAACTGAATTTTCATGTGCTGACAGGCCGGATCTTTCCTCTAGTTCAGAAGATTAATGGACTCAGAAGGGAAGTTTCCTCCCCCTAAGCCAGCTCAGACGCCCACTCCAACTGCGTCCTGCCCTGGAATCATAACCCAGCAGGAGAATAAGGCAGAGCAGCCTATCGTGATGAGAAAAAAAGGCAGGTCGGGATGAGGTCTAACAAAGGGAGAAAGAAACATGCACACACACACACAAAAAAAAGAAGATTTTGAAAGATGAAAAATTAAATCGGTCTTCATTTCATGCATTTCCCCCAGTGTCGATTCTGTATTTTGAGAAACGCAAGAAAACAAAAAAATGAGACTTGAAAATTATTCAAATTTGCACATGCAAGTATAAATCTGAGAATGTGTCCCCCCCCCCCCCCCCCCCCCCAAACATCTAGGTTACATTTGTTTCCTTTACCAATTAAAGTGTTCACTCTAGTAGTGAAATCTAGCTGGATGCAAAGCATTTTGCTAATATCTCTCTCTTTCATCCACCTTTGGGAAGCCACTTTGTATCAATAAGGTTTACATGGTATTTGTCTGTACTCTTAACAGTGTTCTTGATAGGGCTGGGTAATAAAGCTCATTAGTGTATAACTGGATATTGATATTGATTGATAGCAGTTGTGTATTTTCGAATTCTTGGATCATTTCTTTAACTTTGTGGTCGATAGTAATCTTTTATTTTATTTCCTCATATTTTTCAAGTATTGTGTGTTATTATTCTTGAATGAATATTATGTAAACTAAAATGCTTATAAATAATTTAAAAAAAAAAAAAAGCACATTAGTGTATATAGAAGAATACAATAATCATAGGTCACCAAACCCCTATTTAAACAGCTTACAAACTTAAAAGTCTGAGCATAAGGAGGTTAAGTAGCTTGTTCAAAGTCACACAATGGCATGAAACAGGGTCTCAAGGTCACAGCTTTCTTCTAAGCAGGATCAGAGCTCTTGAAAGCTCTTCTAGGTCTTATGCACTATGCAATAAGAAGATATATAGAACTTTGTATTCCTGTATAAGAGCATAAGAGTAGCCTTACTGGGTCAGAGCAACGGTCCATCTAGCCCAGTATCCTGTTTCCAACAGTGGCCGAGCCAGGTCACATGTACCTGGCAGAAACCCAAATCATGGCACCATTCCATACTACAAATCCCAGGGCAAGCAGTTGCTTCCCAATGTCTGTCTCAATAGCAGACTATGGACTTTTCCTCCGGGAACTTGTCCTAGCTGCTGTTACTACATCTTCCAGCAAAGAGTTCCAGAGCTCAACTATTCATTGAGTGAAAAAATATTTCCTCCTATTTGTTTGTATGATGCATTGAGGGCAAGTCTAACATTGAGTGCCTATAATTATGTGCTCAGAGGGCATCAGGCGAGCATTGCCCACTTTCCTTTATAGGATAATAGTGTAAAAGGAACTGAAGAGGACGTTTTTACTGGTGTAAAGCAATGCCGGTCTTTATCTGCCGTCATATACTATGGGGTCGATATTCAAAGCAATTTAACTGGCCAGAAATGGCTGCCGGCCAGTTAAATCATTTGTTCAGGGCTAACTAGTCAAATTCAGCAGCACTTAACACAGCGCCCAAAATGAAACCACCTATTTTGGGGGCATTCCAGGGGCAGAGTCATGGAGTGGAGGAGTGGCCTAGTGGTTAGGGTGGTGGACTTTGGTCCTGGGGAACTGAGGAACTGAGTTCAATTCCCACTTCAGGCACAGGCAGCTCCTTGTGACTCTGGGCAGGTCACTTAACCCTCCATTGCCCCAGGTACAAATAAGTACCTGTATACAATATGTAAGCCGCATTGAGCCTGCCATGAGTGGGAAAGTGCGGGGTACAAATGTAACAACAACATGGAATGTTGCTACTATTAGAGATTCTAGATGGAATGTTGCTGCTATTGGAGATTCTACATGGAATGTTGCTATTCCACTAGCAACATTCCATGTAGAAGCCTGAGCAGGCTTCCGTTTCTGTGAGTCTGACGTCCTGCACGTACGTGCAGGATGTCAGACTCACAGAAGCAGAAGCCTGCACGGCCACATTGGTGATCTGCAAGGGCCGACTTCTACATGGAATGTTGCTAGTGGAATAGCAACATTCCATGTAGAATCTCCAATAGTAGCAACAGTGGAGGAGTGGCCTAGTGGTTAGGGTGGTGGACTTTGGTCCTGGGGAACTGAGTTCGATTCCCACTTCAGGCACAGGCAGCTCCTTGTGACTCTGGGCAAGTCACTTAACCCTCCATTGCCCCAGGTACAAATAAGTACCTGTATACAATATGTAAGCCACATTGAGCCTGCCATGAGTGGGAAAGCGCGGGGTACAAATGTAACAAAAAAAAAAAAAAGTGCCAATCTTTAGTACTTAACCAGCCAAATTAGGACTGCATAAAAGTGGTTCTCTATAGCCGGTTAATATCACACTTAACCGGCTGTTTTGGGGGGTTCTGTATACCTGGAAATTCAATGCCAGAGCCTGGACACGACCCAGCATTGAATTTCCAGGGATAATGTTGGAAGTCAGCACAATGCCGATCACCATCGGCTGAATATCGGGCCCTATGTTACTATGAAACCAGACTATGAAGCTGTGAATGAGTTTGTTCCGTTGCTCTGAAAACAAGTAGTGGGCAGAAAAGAGTTCAGCTCCTTCATCAGTCGAAAATGCCTTCCTCATTCTAAAGGGATTGAACTAAACAGCTCCCACGACATCCAACAATCCCAGTCTTGGCCCTCTACACAAAGCCAGTGCTGGGCAGACTTTTACGATCTGTGCCCTGATCGTGACTGGCCAGATTCAAGTTCAGTAGCTGGAGAACAAGGCCAGTGCTGGGTCTGTGCCCTGAAAATGGCAAGGACAAACCAAGATCAAGTATACATCTGTAGCAAATAGTGGCATGTGGAAGGGGGCCAGGCCTTACCCGGCTGTCCTCCAGGAGCTCCCAGTCGCTGGAGAAGGCTGCAGCCTGCTGTCCTGGAGTGCAGTTGGAGAACTGGAAAAAGCTAGAGAAAGTTCTCCTGTTCTCCTGTGTGTCTGCAAATATGGCATCCTGGAAATTCACTCCATGCGGCAGGAGATTGTAGTTCTCGTCCATTCTGGGGAAAAAATAAGTCACGGAGACATTAAGAAACAGTTTGCTCTTTCTCCCTTCCCACCATAATGTGGCAGGACCCCCCCCCCCCCCTCCCCGACTCGTCTGCACCCTGCCCCCCTCCACACTGAAACCCCACCACTACAGCAGATCAGACTGTCTGGGATTCAGCTATGTCTTCACTGCTAGCCCAACTCACAGATTCTTATCTTTAAATGTGAAATTTCTCCAACACAAAGGCTGTTCTTGAACTACTTTGTGGTCTAACAGATGCAGGATTCCTAGGCCCTCCGTCATTAAAAAAACGTCTTTGTCAGCTGTTGCTGTGGTTTCAAATAGGCGAGAATAGGTTCCAGCAGTGTCCTGATTTTTCTGATCTAAGGAAGAAGGGCTACCTTCGAAAGCTAATCAAAAAATGTATTAAGTTGGTCCAATAAAAAAAAAGGTATCATCTTATTTTATTGATTACCTTTAAAAGTGGACTAACACGGAGGCCACATCTCCCTACTCAACCAGTACCCAGCAACCTGCTGCTCACTATTTCATATTATCATTTCTCTGCTGGTAAATTTTCAAAAGGGATTCTGCGTTTATCCATGGAGGAAGCCAAGGGGAAAATGCAGGCGACGTCCACAGAGAGAGTACTTTCTCTATAGGGAAGAGAGGGATCAGCAGGGTCATCGCAGCAAATTGTGCATTGGAATTTTATGGTTAACTCCTTATACATTACTTCCTGGCAGGGAGTTACAGCTCTAAATGCTCCTCTGAAAGAGATAAGCATTTCCTCTTAGTCCTCCACAATATTACTCAAAGATAATGAGCAGTAACAGCCTCAGGTTCAATCCCTCAGATACTCCATCACCCATTTAGCCTCAGAGTTATTTCCATTTACAACAATTCTGAGGTCAATCCCTCAATAGAGAGTGACATGGGGATGGGGACCCCCAAGGTTTACTGTGGGTGCGGGAGCAAAACCTTTTACCAGCCCACGGGAGTGGTAAAAACTTTGCTCCTGTGGTAAAAAATTAAAAAACGTGATTATCATGGGTCCGGCTTCTCCTCTCTCCCTTCTTCATTTGTTCTTCCCTCCCGCCCCATCACAACGCTAAGAAGATGCCCCATAGACCTGCTCTGGGGCCTTCCCTCCTCTGCTGACTCCTGCCTTATGATGCAACTTCCTGTTTCACAAAGGCCCCAGAGCAGGCTTATGGGTAATCTCCTTAGCATCATGACCAGACAGGGAGGGAAGAACAAAGAAAGGAGCAGGCACAGAATATAGGCTCTTTTTTTCCTCTTTCCAAACGTCAAGAGTACTCTGTTTGCAATGGAAGATGCCCTAGAAGAACGGAAGCAGAGTTTGGGTGAGCATAACGATTGCGAGATTCTTTGACTACCATTTAGGGCATGGCACGTGGGTCATAGCACCCTCTGTAGAAGGGTAAATAATGTTGGTTGTAGAGGTCAAGCTGCAAAATTATGGTAATCAATACTAAAGTAGAAATCTGTTTTCTGCATCATTTTTTGTTATGAACATTACAAATATATCGTATGGAACCAAAAGAAATCCCATTAAATCTACAACTTAAATATAGAGCTTTTATACAGCACCTGTTCACCTCTCTTCCTGAAGTCATGTTATTAAGAAACATGCCATTTAATACTTTGCTTTGTTTATAAAACATGAAATTTTAATATGAACAGTTTTGATATCATTAATAAACACACCTAAATCTGCACTACCCTAGCTGCAAAGGACTAAAATACAAAACAACCTACGCATCCAGCTTTTTCTACATCAGCACGCAACTGTGGAACCCACTACCAAAATCCATGAAAACCATGTACGATCACCTACACTTCAGAAAAGAAAAACCTAAAAGCTCACCTGTTTAAAAAGGCATACCCTCCCGAGCCAACTTAAATGCCTGATCTACGCGACACAACAACACTAACGTTCGTAATGTTCACTAAACAACGATACCGATACACGATTCCTTCATGTGGTCCTCCCACATGAACCTTTCTTATCACAATCATAACCTTGTATTTTGTTTATTCCGGAGACCACATACACCTCTCCGGTACTATGTAAGCCACATTGAGCCTGCAAATAAGTGGGAAAATGTGGGGTACAAATGTAACAAATAAATATCCTCCTTTCCTCTTCTCCCCCCATGAAGAACGTCCAATGCATCGACTTCCGAGTCAGAAGTCTCTCTGGCTAAAAGAATGGGTCAAAAATATTGTTTATTTTTATATTTTAATAAAAATATTTAAATATAAAATCCTATCAGTTCGAGGTTTCTGCAGATGGGATCGGACAGAGCTCACAAGGACAGGAACAAACTTTGTCCCCGCATCATTTCCTATCCCTCAACCAGTTTCTAATCCACCACCATCCTATGCAGGCAGTTTTGATTTTTTTTTTTTTCTTTTTAAGAGTTGAAGACATTCCCATTTATAAAAGCTTATGAAGGAGTCCGATATTGATAAAGGGAAAATGTCTGGCTTTTGGAAAAAATGAGTATTTATATTAGGGGATAGTAATGCAAGATACTTGTGTTTGATTCATATGGGTTTTTTTCTTTTTATCATGATCATGTACTGTTTTATTTATTTATTTATTTATTTTTGTTTCTATTATGTGGATAAATGTGAGCGGTTGATATTGTGCATCTGGATTTTGAAAAGGCATTTGACAAAGTACCCTATGAATGGCTCCTGAGGAAATTAGAGTCATGGGATAGGAGGTAGTGTCCTATCACAGATTAAAAAGCTGCTTAAAGGATAGAAAACAGAGTAGGGTTAAATGATGCAGTATTTTCAATGGAGAAGGGTAGTTAGTGGGGATCCCCAGGGGTCTGTGCTGGGACCGCTGCTTTTTAACATATTTATAAATGATCTAGAGACGGGAGTAACTAGTGAGGTAATTACATTTGCTGATGACACAAAGTTATCCAAAGTTGTTAAATCACAAGAGGATTGTGAAAAATTGCAAGAGGACCTTATGAGACCGGGAGACTGGGCATCCGAATGGCAGATGACGTTAATGTGAGCAAGTGCAAAGTGATGCATGAGGGAAAGAGGAACCAAAAAACTATAGCTGTGTGATGCAAAGTTCCACATTAGGAGTCACCGACCAGGAAAGGGATCTAGGGGTCGTCGTTGATGATAAATTGAAACCTTCAGCTCAGTGTGCGGCACAACTAAGAAAGCAAATAGAATGTTAGGTATTATTAGGAAAGGAATGGAAAACAAAAATGAGAATGTTACAATGCCTTTATATTGCTCCATGGTGCGACTGCACCTTGAATGCTGTGTGCAATTCTGATCATCACATCTCAAAAAAAAAAAAAAATATTATATATATATATATATATATATATATATATATATAATGGAATTAGAAAAAGTACAGAGAAAAGTGATGAAAATAATAAAGGAGATGAGATGACTTTCATATGAGGAAAGGCTAAAGCGGCAAGGGCTCTTCAGCTTGGAGAAAAGTCGGCTGAGAGGAGATATGATAGAGGTCTATAAAATAATGAGTGGAGTGGAACAGGTCGACATGAATCATGACTAGGGGGCACACAATGAAGCTACAAAGTAGTAAATTTTAAATGAATTGGAGAAAATGTTTCTTCACTCAACATGTAATTAAACTCTGGAATTCGTTGCCAGAGAATGTGGTAAAGGCAGTTAGCTTAGCGGGGTTTACAAAAGGTCTGGATGGCTTCATAAAGGAAAAGTCCATAGACCGTTATTAAATTGACTTGGAGAAAATCCACTGCTTATTTCTGGGATAAGCAGCATAAAATGTTTTGTACTTTTTGGGGATCTTGCCAGGTTGGAAACAGAATGCTGGGCTTGATGGGCCTTTGGTCTGTCCCAGTGTGGCGATACTTATGTAGGACTGAAAGAAGAGATTTTCAGATTCACACATGCACAACCTGGAAAGTCAGTAGGCACCTTTAATTCTTGTACGGTGTGCAGTCCTTTGAAAACATTCTCTCTCTAATGATCTACTGAACAATTCCTCCATCGGACCCACCTTAATATTCTAGAATGTGTCCTATCTGGCCACTGGGTCTTGTCAACTTTGTTTCTCCTGTTTCACATAAATCTTTCCTTCCACAGGTGAGGCATCTTCCTATTACCAAAACATAATCCTGCTGAACTTTCTTCAAGAGACTACCAAAGATAATGGAATCACTGTATTTGCATAAATTGAAAATGCAATATACTGAAAGTTATGCAAAGCTGAAGGGTTTTTTTTTGTAATTTTTGTGTTGAATTCCCCACAGCAGTACTATACAAGTACATCGTAAGGCCAATATTTCCTCCCCTCCCCCAGGTCTGAAACATCCCCTCACACCTCTTACCCAGTGGCGTAGCCAGAACCGATTTTAATAACATGGTTGGGCAGTGCAGGTTTTGTCAGAAAGTGGAGAACTGAAGGTGGTGTCCTGTGCAGCTGGCACTGACTGGGTAAGCCTGACTCCAAAGTGGAGGGTCCACAGACCCCTCCCCCAATACTAAGCCAGTATCTTATCTCCACCTGGCCTTCCTCTAGGCTTGACTTCACAGATCACTTTTCTCCTCTCTCCCCAAGCTCAATTCCCCAGTTTGCCTTCTCATGCCCAGTCCCTCCTCCTTTTCTCACTCCATGAGCCAAGCTCCCAGCTCTCTTCCCCCAGAATAGACCCAGTAAGATTTCGTTATTTTTTTTTCCCATTATTTAACATGGCTCACATACTCTGGGAAAAGACCAAGGGTCCATCGAGCCCAGCATCCTGTCCATCACAGCGGCCAATCCAGGCCAAGGGCACCTGGCGAGCTTCCCAAACGTACAAACATTCTATACATGTTATTCCTGGAATTGTGGATTTTTCCCAAGTCCATTTAGTAGTGGTTTATGGACTTGTCCTTTAGGAAACCATCTAACCCCTTTTTAAACTCTGCTAAGCTAACCGCCTTCACCACATTCTCCGGTGGTTCTTCCACGCATGTTTCTCTGCCATCCTGACTGCTTTCCCTGCCTATTTTAGCTTTCCCAGATAGTCTCTTGCATGGTTTTCATTTTGACTTTTACAGACACCTCTTTTGAAAACTATATGAATCTCCTTGTTTTCTTTATCTTCCTGCACTTTAAAATGATGAAAAGAATATCTGAGCCCTCCCCTCTCTGTTAAGAAGTTTTGCATATGGAAGTTACAGTACAGCAAAGTTCCAAGCCGAAATGCAAAACAAATCCCAAAATAACATCAGTCTAACTTTTAAACATGGAAGGCTAGACTTCCTCACTTTCATGTCTCTGGGAAAATACTTAGTACATCTGGCCCCATTGTTAGATGGTTATAATCTGACGGAAAGGTTTTGAGGACATGAACTACACCGAAGCCAGGATACAAGAAGCCAGATGCTGGCGAGTTAACTGAAAACAGGCAGGAATGTCTCATTGTCTTGTTTTGGAATGATCATATATTCGTGTCCCCAATGGGATCAGAAAGCAGATCATTACCCCCCTATTTTTGTCCCCCCCCCCCCCTTCATAGAGCACTGGCCCTTACCTCACTGCTAAAGCCCCTGCATTTGAATCTGAAAGAACAATTGATCTTAACACCACTGTTCTATAAGGGAATCCGATTTCAGAGGATATTTAGCTCACTCTTCCCTGTTTTAGGAATCTCTGTGGAACTCATTTCTAACATTAGATTAACTACCTCAGCTTCTGGAAGACTGTAAAAGCTTCTACAGGTGTACAAATGACCTACCTCTATCATTCTCGCACTCACCAGGGGTGGCCCAACCATCAGGTCACCTGAGGTGGGGGCCTCAGGTGCCACTCTTCAGGAGTGGCATCTCCCCCTTTGCGGCGTCCTACTTCGTCACGTTCTAAATCCAGCAGCGATTCCCATACACTGCCCTGCTGCCCGGACCTCTCTCTTCCCTTTTACTGTGGCCGCCTCTCTGATGTAACTTCCTGTTTCGGCAGAAGCTCAGGCACCCGCAGTAAAGGGAAGAGGCTGGTGCCGGCAGCAGGGCAGAGTATAAGAATCGCTGCCGGGTTTGGAACGTGATGAGGTAAACGCCGCGAACGGGCTGGAGGTAGGAAGGGGGCAGCATCTTGTCTTGGGCCGGCTCTGGTACTCACGAGTGGTTTGATTATATTCAACCAATGTTCTATCTATAATATTGTATCCAACCTATATTCCACTCATGACGTAAACTGCACTGAACCCTGAATGGCATATAAATGCTGTTTTGAATTGAATAGAAGTTTTTATTTTATTTTCAGTATTTATATACCACCTAGACCTAAGCGGTTTACAATTTTCTTTTTCAGGTCCTGGTACTGTCCCTAATGGGCTCTCAATCAAGTAGGTAGTGACACATTTATAACTACTTTTGCCAATCATTGTATATGTTGGGGGAGATGTTCCAGATCATCTTATATTGCCTTCAGCTGCAACAGTGCTCTCCCCCCACCCACCACCCCTAAAATTTTGGATTTTCCAAATTAAAGGAGACTCCAACATATTTTTGAGTCACATACAGTGTCAACACAACCTGATAGACAAATATTACAGCTTTCATAAGTTTTGATTGTCCCTTCTGATTCACTACCATCCTAGCCCTAAGGTGCGGCAGTACCGATTCTCACCAGGCACCACACCACTGGGTAAAGCCCATCCGCTGATATTCAAAGCGATTTAAAGATGGGCAGGAGATGTTCCAGGCTGTTTAAATCATTCGTCTGGTGCTTACCGTGAATATTCAATCCCACTTAACCAGCTCAGGCTGCTGAATATCTGTGGTTACCACCTGTGGGATGCCCTGGGGTGGGGTCAGCAGTTATGCAATTAAGTGCCAATTACAGAACAGTAAATGCATACATTAGGCTACATCTTTATACAGTTAAGTGCTGAATATTGCACTTAACCACCTAAGTGTTATCCAGCTACATATGCCTGGCCATGTATGCCAGAAAATGTAGTAAAAGCAGTTAGCTTAGCAGGGTTTAAAAAAAGGTTTGGCTGGTTTCCTAAAGGAAAAGTCCATAGACCATTATTAAATGGTGACTTGGGGAAAATTCACTGCTTATTTCTAGAATAAGCAGCATAAAATGTATTGAGCTTTTCTGGGATCTTGCCAGGTATTTGTGACCTGGATTAGCCACTGTTGGAAACAGGATGCTGGGTTTGATGGACCTTTGGTCTGTCCCTGTATGGCAATACTTATGTACTTAGGTAATACCAGTGCCTGAACATGGTCCAGCATTGACTATCTGGGAATAATGCCAGTGGCAACCAAAACAAATGCTGACCACCAGCGACTGAATTTCGGCCGGCATGAATACAGCAGCAATAATCTAGTTTGGCCACTGGGAAGATGTTTCACTCTCAGAATAAGACATGTAGCCAAAATGCACACCCTCTATGCCTCGGCTTCTAAAACTTGTCCCGTGACCCTGCACCAATTGGGTTTTCAGGATATGTATAATGAATATGAATGTAGGGTGGACCCTAGAGGCTGCAGGGACAGAGTGGGGTTTCCAAATTACTGAACAGCAGGGGGCGGTGCACTGGTCCACTGCTAACATCTGCATTGTGCAGAAGGCTGGGTGACGTGAGACATGGGGGGGGCAAAACTACTGTAGAAGCATGGGGCCTCTGGTTGGCTCCTATATGCACGAAATCAATCTATATCTATTATTCCCAGTGTCTGGACTTTTATCACATGCATGGACCATTGTGAATGTCCTAAAAACCTGACTGGCTGTAAAGTCACCAGGTCTGGTGTGGAAAGCCTGCATTATACCTAAAATGTAATAGCACACAAGTAAAACACATTTGATAAAAAAAAAAGTCCATAGAGAAAGCAAGAAACAGGTAAGCTGACAGCCCTGAGGATTCACAAATGGCCACTTCATAGGTACTAAAGAGCTTTTCTCATTCTCTATCCTTGAAGAACTCTTATTGTGTTTGGCCCCAGCCCCTATCGGACAGCAGCTGGACCTTCAGTTTTTTGGCTCACTTTTCCAAAGTAAACATCATTAGAATTTAGGTAGATGGACCCTGATTTCAGAGAAGAGCACCTGAGCCAAGCAGATGTAAGGTGACTTGGCCAAGATCATTGGGGGAGGGGAGTCAATAGTTCTTAATGAGTATCAGTGGTTTGTCTGCTTATGGGGGGGGGGCAATAAAGGGTAAGGGAGTCACAGCAGGTGCAAAAGGACCAATGCAGTATTAGGACCCACAACATGAGCAGGGGGTGTCTCCCCCATGCCCACCCCAAACATCTCCTATGGGCTGCTTCTTCCCTACAGCTCTGGGTACTTATTGCACAGCTCCATCATCCAGTGTCCTCATGGCATTTGCCCCTTTTCACCTGAAATAAAAGGAAGCCGAGCTTGGGGTCCCTCACCTGAGGAAAAAGTAGTAGGCGTAATCGGGGAGCACCGTGTGCGAGTGGCAGGAGAAGTAGCCCAGGCCGGTGAGGTTGAGCCTGGAGCCGGCGGGCACCTCCAACATGCTGCCCCAGGCCTGGTCACACAGCAGCTCGATCTCGGCCGAGTAGAAGAGGGAGTCCCCGGCCGTGGAGTCCCAGTGCCAGGGCAGGTAGTTGTAGAAGCTGTACATCTCCTGATGCAGTGCCAGCACCTTGGCATAGACTATGATCTCGGCCAGCTCCGCCCGGCAGCCCTCGCCCAGGGGTCTCCAGTCCGAAGGCAGCTGGCATCCGCCCGCTATTCGGACTCCGCTGGCGGCGCACAGGGCGACTAGAAGAACGCGCAGCATGGCGGGCTGGAGATCGGCAGCGATCAGAGCAGCCCCAGCGTGTGCCGCTGAGAATTGGAGGTAAGCATGGTGCTCCTGGGAGTCTCACGCTGCCTGACTCTTTAAAGTCATTTAAAGGGACTAGAGGGGTTCGAAGGGGCGGGGCGTGGGCGGGAGGAGGCGTGGCACGCTCTGGAATGGGCGTACGACTGAGGCTTGGGGCGGAGAGAACGCCACGTGGGATGCGCCCTGAGTGGGCGTGGCAGATGGGATCTGGTACAGGACCACGTGGAGTTCATGCCTAGCCGGCCGGGGGATGCTGAGGACCGCTCGCTGACCCTGAGCCGTAACAGCGCACCCCCGTTTTTACCGTGTACCTGTAGAAGGCCTGCGTTAGTTCTATTGTGCGCAGCACTGAGCATCCGAGGTGGCAAAGGTTTTGGGGAAAGTCTAGCAGTAGAAATGAAGCCACCGAATTGCTATACTGGGTCCATCCAGCCACCTCAGATACCTAGCAGAACCAGAATCCGAAAAAGCAGCAATATTCCATGCTCCTTACTCCCAGGACAGTGTAGTGTAGTTTATTTGGGACTGATGAAGGGAAAGGGGATGGGGTTTGATGTACTGTGTTTCTGTGGTTACAATCAAAGTAGTTTACACAGTGGCGCTCCTTGGTTGGCTGCCACCCTGGGGGGGGGGGGGGTCGCCACCTCGCACCTCGTTCCCTGGGTGCAGCACAACCCCCCCCCCCCCCCCCCAGATTCAGCATCCCGCCTGGCGCATCACCATCCCCCCCCCCCCCCCCCCAGGTGCATTTTTCTTACCGGCTGGGGTGCAGGGAGCAGCTGCATGGCTGTCGGCTCCGCCAGTTCCCTGCTCAGCAGAGGGAGATTCTGCTTGGAATCTTGTCACTCTTTAGGGTTCCACAATCTTGCTATTCTTTGGGGTTCTACATGGAATGTTGCCACTATTTGGGTTTCTGCCAGGTACTTGTGACCTGGCTTGGCCACTGTTTGGAAAACAGGATACTGGGCGAGATGGACCATTGGTCTGATCCAGTAGTTCCATGGAATCTTAGCGGAGATTGGGTGGCGACGCCGGTAATTGGAAACAAAACGTGAGCTGGGCAGACTTCTATGGTCTATGCCCTGATTGTGACTGAATAGATATGGATGGGCTGGAGTGTAAATTTTAAGGGGCTTCAGAACTTAGTACAAGAACAGTAACTGTACAGCGCTGCGTAACCCTAGTAGCGCTCTAGAAATGTTAAGTAGTACTGGGCAGACTTCTACGGTCTGTGCCCTGAGAAAGGCAAGGAAAAAAATCAAACTCGGGTATACATATAAAGTTTCACATACCATGTAAAATGAGTTTATCTTGTTGGGCAGACTGGATGGACCATTCAGGTCTTTATCTGCCATCATTCACTATGTTACTCTTTGGGGTTCTACATGTAGAGGAGTGTGGTAGCCGTGTTAGTCCACTCTTAAGGTTATCAATAGAAATCAAACAAAATAAAACATGGAAAAGAAAATAAGATGATACCTTTTTTATTGGACATAACTTAATACATTTCTTGATTAGCTTTCGAAGGTTGCCCTTCTTCGTCAGATCGGAAATACATGGAATGTTGCTACTAATTGGGATTCTGCCCCAATCTGCCTGACCTATCAGATTGACTGTACATTTGTCTCTTAGATTGTAAGCTCCTTGAGCAGGGACTGTCCTTCCATGTTAAATTGTACAGCGCTGCGTAACCCTAGTAGCGCTTTAGAAATGTTAAGTAGTAGTAGTTGTAACTCTTTAAGATTCCAGAATTTTCATAACTTTTAGTACAAGAACAGCGCTGGGCAGACTTCTACAGTCTGTGTCCTGAGAATGACAAGGACACAAATCAAACTTGGGTATAAAGTATCACATACCATGTAAAATGAGTTTATCTTGTTGGGCAGACTGGATGGACCGTAAGGTCTTTATCTGCCTTCATTTACTATGTTACTATGTTACTCTTTGGGGTTCTACATGGAATGTTGCTACTAATTGGGATTCTAGAATCTTGTAACTCTTTAGGATTCCAGAACCTTCAGAACCTTCAGTACAAGAACAGTGCTGGGCAGACTTCTACAGTCTGTGCCCTGAGAATGGCAAGGAAAAATCAAACTCGGGTATAAAGTATCACATACCATGTAAAATGAGTTTATCTTGTTGGGCAGACTGGATGGACCGTACAGATACAGATCTTTAACTGCCTTCGTTTACTATGTTACTATGTATAGCTACTCTTATGTTCTGAACACAAAAATCAGATTGGCCCAACAGTAAACCCCCAATATCAGTAAACTGGGCCCCTAAATCCAAGGTAGAACCAATTTTATCAATCTTTTCATGAAAAAAAAGTCTGAGACAATGTCACAGTTCAGTTGAGTAGACAAACATTCTTCAGTGCCTTGAGAGACAGTAAACAAATTTTTAGTCAAAACAAATATATTCCTAGATCTTTTAGGAGTTTTCCACAACAACTAAGAGAAATAGGCTTTCTTAGTCTGAAAAACATCAGATTTGTACTCTTCTGACAGTCTTTTCCAAACACATCTATCATCAGTAGTTTGCATTTATGCACTTAGTTAGTACCTGGGACAATGGAGGGTTAAGGGGTCCTTTTACCGAGCTGTAGTAAAAGGATCCCTGTGACAGTGTCGACACAGAGGTTTGCTGCACACCGGGACCCCCTTGGCCATGCGGTAAGTTAAGCACTTGCCACACGACCATTTCCTGGGGAGCCCTTACTATTTAGGAGGTGGTAAGGACTCCCGTGCTTACCCAGTGGTAACGGGGCAGAACATGGCACTGCCCAATTACCGCCGGGTAAGCCCCTGGAGCAGCAAAAATAGTGCACGGCAGACACTGCAACTACTAGCAAGCTCCTGCGGTAGCGCGGCGGTAGGGCCAATTTGCCACACATCATCACCACAGTAGCCCTACAGTAGCTGTGTGAAAGGGCTTACCCAGAGTCAGAAGGAGCTGCAGTGGGAATCGAATCCAGCTGCCCAGGTTTTCAGTCTCTGCTTCACTTTTTAAAATCCGGCTACATTAATTGTTTTTTTTTGTTGGGGGGGGGGGGGGTTACCACATTCTTTGGCAATGAGTTCCAGAGCATAACTTATAGGTTGAGTGAAAAATATTTCTCCAGTTTCTTTTATATGTATACCTACCTTCGGGGCCCATTGAGTATGCTGCAATAGGGTCACCGCAGCAATGGCGCACAGCACATCAGCTCTATTGCTGGGGGCTTACCTGGTGGTAATTGGTCTGCCGTGCATACTGCACGGTTACCACTAGGTTAGCTAAGGAGCCCTTACCGTCTCCTAGATAGGAAGCAGTAAGGGATTTCCCAGGAAACAGCCGCGTGGTACGTGTTTAACTCAGGGGTGTAGCTACAGGGGGACCTGGGCCCCCGCAAATTTTGTCCAGGCCCCTGGTTTGGCTGGCGGGGGTACCCAACCCCCACCAGCCAAAGCCTTCTTCAGCGTGGTCTCCGGCACAGTCGCGATCGCTGCCTGCCCCCTGCTCTTCTTGCTCCTCCTGTGCACACTGACGCTCAGCAGTCTCCGGTGCAGCCGCGTTCACTGCCTGCCCCCTGCTTTTCTTTGAGCAAGAAGAAAGAAGAGCAGGGGCAGGCAGCGAACACGGCTGCACCGGAGACTGCGCTGAAGAAGGCTTCAGCTGGCGGGGGTTGGAGACCCCCACCACCAAAGGTATTTGTGAGAGGACGAGGTGGTGGTGGTGGGGGCGAGGAGGCAAGGTGGGGCGGCACTCAAAATGTGTCCCCAACCTCAGGCTCTGGCCCCTCCCACCATGAGGTCTGGCTACGCCCCTGGTTTAACTTACCACATGGAGGGAACCACCCAACAAGTGGAGGAACACTCAATCCCTACAAGCGTCATCAGAGAAAGTCCAGAGAGTAGGGTGGGCTGGTTGTTCCAAAGAAAACCAAGGCAGATGCTTGCTCAATGATATGGTCTTTATTGAAGGTCATAAAACAACTCAAACGACGACACAGCTGCTGTGTTTCAGCACCAAAGCGTCTGCCTCAGGAGTCTTATGATGCAGGTTGTACAATGGTGGTTCAGTTTTGGAGGCCGTATCTTGCTAAGGATGTAAAAAGACTAGAAGCGGTACAAAGAACAGCTACGAAAATGGCATGGGATTTGCGTACGAGGAGAGACTCGCTGACCTGAACATGTATACCTTGGAGGAAAGGAGAAACAGGGGAGATATGATACAGACGTGCAAATATTTGAAAGGTATTAATCCGCATACGAACCTTTTCCGGAGATGGGAAGGTGGTAGAACTAGAGGGCAAGAATTGAGGTTGAAGGGGGACAGACTCAGGAGTAATTTCAGGAAGTATTTTTTCACAGAGAGGGTGGTGGATATGTGGAATGCCCTCCCGCAGGAGGTGGTGGAGATGAAAACGGTAATGGAATTCAAAGATGCATGGGATAAACACAAAGGAATCCTGTTTAAAAGGAATGGATCTATGGAATCTTAGCGGACATTGGGTGGCGACACCGGTATTTGGACTTCTACGGTCTGTGCCCTGAGAAAGGCAAGGACAAATCAAACTCGGATATACATATGAAGTATTACATACCATGTAAAATGAGTTTATGTTGTTGGGCAGACTGGATGGACCGTTCAGGTCTTGATCTGCTGTCATTTACTATGTTACTAGTCTTTGTAGTTTTCATAAGGAAAAGTTTGTCTTTTTAAATGTTTTTATTTATAATCATTTCAAAATGAAAATACACAAGCAAATGTGTACAGCAAAGCCAAGAAAGATACAACAAAGAGAAACCACGAAAAAAAAAATCAAGGGGTCCTTTTACTAAGGTGTGCTGAAAAATGGCCTGCGGTAGTGTAGACGTGTGTTTTGGGTGCGTGCAGAATCATTTTTCAGTGCACCTGTAAAAAATGCCTTTTCAAAATTTTTGCTGAAAATGGACGTGCAGCAAAATGAAAATTGCTGCACATCCATTTTGGGTCTAAGACCTTAACGCCAGCCATTGACCTAGCGATAAATTCTCACATGGTAACCAGGCTGTAATGATCTACACGCATCAAATGCCACTTGGCGCACACCCAATATGTGCTGCCTGCTTGTCTCCTCCTTGGAGGTTTCCGGGGTGGTCTCCACCTGGGTAATATCCTCATGCCCTTGTCCGCAGCTGCTTCCCTCCTTTTACCTCCCCTTTTTCTTTACCCCACCAGTCCACTCAAGGCTCCAGACACCAAAATGCAGTGCACAAATTCTGTTTATTCAGTTATGAGACACAGTAGCACTGATCACAACTGTTCCCTCCCCCCCCCCCCCCCCCCCAGCTGGCTGGGAAAAACCCTCACCCCTCACCCTCACTTCCAGCTGAGCACAGTCCAGGCCTGTGCACAGGTCCAGGTCATAATTCCGAAACAATCCTCCACAAGGCACAGTCCCAGTCAGAACCCCCAGCACTGCTCAGCAAGGTACAGGTCCCCAGTCACAGCTCACACCTCTGCTATTACTCACCTTCTCTTGGGAGGTAGCAGCTGCTGGATTCTTCTTCCCTGAGCCCACAGCCTGGCAATCAGGCTGGCTAGGAAGCCCCTTAGTTTCCTTCCTTGTACCCGTGACATTGCAGCCATGTCCATAGGCTCCTTGCTGGAGTCGCCACCCATTCACCTCCTCCCCAATCCATTAATTCCTCTCCCTTTATGCTGCCCAGCTGCTCCTTCCCACTGTGATTATCCCTCTTTACCCATGGGCGTAGTTTGACTGTTTCATTTGGGGGGGGGGGCAAAGGATGGGGTGGAGCATATTAGCATAAGGATGGGGCGGAGCATATTAGCATATTCATATGCATATATATATATATATATATATATATATATGCAAATGAATATGCTAATATGAAGGAAGGAAGGGAAAAAGAGCTGCCTTTTTTTGGGAATAACCATAGGTGAGGGGAGGGAACAACAAGAGTGACATATGCTGTTTTGATTTGGAAATGGGGGGGGGAGGAGGGGGAACAGCCAGAACTGGAGGGTTTTACTGGGAGAAAGAACCAGGGGGGAGGGGAGGGCAAAGAAGGCTGATTGAGAGATGGGGAGAAAGAACAGGGAAGCAGTGGGGGGGGGGGGGGGGGGGGGAGCAGGAAAACAAATAGCTGGGGGACAGAGATAATGGGAGGTATCCACTTTAGAAAAGGCCAGAGTCAGATAATGTGGGGGGTTGAAGAATGAACGTGACCTGATTTGATTAAATTAAATAATCAAAATAAGCCAATTTAGGAGCAAGGTGTTTTGGAATGCTGCTTGATAGGATTCCATAGTAATAGTAACTTAGTAAGGCCATCTGGCCCAGATTTCGAGATAGATGGACCAGGAACAACAATAAAGAACTACACATGGCTGGCACTGGTGGATGCAGGCAGGCAGCAGCAGCTCAAAGGTTTGCTTGCTGTTCAATGGCGATGGCTGCGCGGGCCAGGGTTACCATATGGCTCCAGAAAAAGGAGGACGGATTGAGCCAACCGGGTTTTACTTCCATTCAGCCGGGTTTTACTTCCATTGCTTCAATGGAAGTAAAACCCGGTTGGCTCAATTGCTTTCCATTGAAAGCAATGGAAGTAAAACCCGGCTGGCTCAATCCGTCCTCCTTTTTCTGGAGCCATATGGTAACCCTATGCGCGGCCTGCGGGGGAGTGGAGGACAGTGGAAACCAAACAAAGATTTCATTTTAATTTTACCTTATGTGGAGTCGGACTGCTGCTGGCGGCTCACTAACTTCCTTCCTTCCAGAGCGAAGAGTACATAAGTACATAAGTAATGCCATACTGGGAAAAGACCAAGGGTCCATCGAGCCCAGCATCCTGTCCACAACAGCGGCCAATCCAGGCCAAGGGCACCTGGCAAGCTTCCCAAACGTACAAACTGAACTCCGATTCCGAACTGGTACCAAACAGGAAGCACCTCGACTCCGTCCTTCGCTTCCCTACCCTCAGCATCCCACCTTCCTCTGATGTCATTTCCTTTGGGCGGGCGGGACGCTGAGGGCAGGGAAACGAAGGACGGAGTCGTCGAGCTGCTGTTTTGGTGCTTTTCTACTGGCGCCCCGCGACTTCCGGTAAGAAGAGTTTGGGGGGCAATGCCCCCCTCGCCCCCCCCCCAGTCTACGCCCATGCTCTTTACCCATTCACTCTCCTCCCCCTCAGCCCCTTGGGACTTGTAGTGCTCCTTCTGCTCCCTTTCCCCCTCCTCTGTAACTTGCAGGGGTTCCTGGGACTCGTAGTCCTCCCTCCCCTTTAGGTCTTTATGATACTTATCCCTCCCCGGAGGGGTGGCCTCCCGTCCCTTGGGACCCTGGGATCTGTAGTTAGACTCAGGGTGGGTACACCTTTCTGTCCTACTCCCTTCCTGGCTCCCTTCTCCCTGTATCCTCATGGGTTCCACGCACCAAAAATGAAATTACCGCAAAAGCCACTTGGTAACTGGACGGTAACTCCATTTTGGCACACGTTGGGCGTGTGTAGACGCTTACGTGGCTTAATAAAAGGGCCACCAAGCAAATAAATATGATTATAACATAGAAAATATCAAATCTTGGCTCCAGTCCACAATGAAAATAAAAGATCCAAGACCAATCTGGAGGAATTAGTACAAGCTAAAAGAAAATTATCACAAAGGACAAAGAATACCTGCTGACTTAGAAGAACAGAACTTACAAAAAACGTTTGCCTTTGTTGAAAACATGAAAATCTGCAACAAAGTGGATGCCCTGGAGGCGGTAAACAACATGAGATTGATCTACAAAAACTGGAAGACTGGTTGAATGCTCCACAGTTGATGTTTAACGTGATGAAATGCAGATTGATGCATGTAGTGGGCAGAAATTCAAAGAGTTTGTGTGCAGTGATGTAACTAGAACTGAATGTGCCCCGGGCAGAATAATTAAGATGAGCCCCCTATAACACCATCTCCCCCAAGGTAGTGAGGATGATGGGGAGTAGGAAGAAAAATCCCTTCAGAGCTCCAGGAAACAAACCCTACAGAAAGCAAATCACATTCCAGATCTATTTAGAAAACCTGTCATATAACAATACAAATAGAAACTGAAGTGTAAAATTTCAGAGATGACTTAGTACAATTAATGCATTCTGAGCAAAACAACATTTTTCTACCTTTGTCATCTCAGCATTACTTTGGTCCTAGTGTGTCTTTTCTGTTTTTTTCTGAGCTCGTCCACCATCCATCTTCCCTCTATATCCCTTATGTGTCCTGTCCAGCATCTCTCATCTATGATCCTGTCCATATGTTTCCTCCATGCCCAGCAAGGAGTGGCCTAGTGGTTAGGGTGGTGGACTTTGGTCCTGGGGAACTGAGGAACTGAGTTTGATTCCCACTTCAGGCACAGGCAGCTCCTTGTGACTCTGGGCAAGTCACTTAACCCTCCATTGCCCCATGTAAGCCGCATTGAGCCTGCCATGAGTGGGAAAGCGCAGGGTACAAATGTAACAAAAATAAAATAGATACTATTGGAGATTCTACATGGAATGTTGCTACTATTGGAGATTCTACATGGAATGTTGCTACTATTGGACATTCCATGTAGAATCTCAATAGTAGCAACAGTGGAGGAGTGGCCTAGTGGTTAGGGTGGTGGACTTCAGTTCCTGAGGAACTGAGTTCGATTCCCACTTCAGGCACAGGCAGCTCCTTGTGACTCTGGGCAAGTCACTTAACCCTCCATTGCCCCATGTAAGCCGCATTGAGCCTGCCATGAGTGGGAAAGCGCAGGGTACAAATGTAACAAAAATAAAATAGATACTATTGGAGATTCTACATGGAATGTTGCTACTATTGGAGATTCTACATGGAATGTTGCTATTCCACTAGCAACATTCCATGTAGAAGGCTGCGCAGGCTTCTGTTTCTCTGAGTCTGACGTCCTGCACATACGTGCAGGACGTCAGACTCACGGAAGCAGAAACTTGCGCAGCCACATTGGTGATCTGCAAGGGCCGACTTCTACATGGAATGTTGCTAGTGGAATAGCAACATTCCACATAGAATCTCAAATAGTAGCAACAGTGGAGGAGTGGCCTAGTGGTTAGGGTGGTGGACTTTGGTCCTGGGGAACTGAGGAACTGAGTTTGATTCCCGGCACATGCAGCTCCTTGTGATTCTGGGCAAGTCACTTAACCCTCCATTGCCCCATGTAAGCTGCATTGAGCCTGCCATGAGTGGGAAAGCGCGGGGTACAAATGTAACAAAAAAAAAATCCCTGTTTCTTCCCATGTGCAGCTTCTCCCCTTTCTCCTGTACTAGCCAACCTGGTGCCAGCATCTTTCTCTTTTTCTCCTCCCCGGACCCATGGACAGCCTTTCTCCATCTCTCACCCTGATTCTCCTTCTCTCCATGGTTAGTCCAGCATCTCTCTCATCAATGACCACTCCCACACCACTTCTACTCTATTCCTCACCACTTCTCACTGACTGACAATGAGATTTCCCCTTTGAATATCGTGCTCTCACTCAAGTCCCTCATCTTCACTACCATCACCATGTCTCAGTGTAAAACTCACTTTCAATTGTTGTTTGCTACACTCTAACCCTGTTGACTGCAAGTCAAGTTGTCTGCTCTTTGTTACGATGTTC
Organism: Microcaecilia unicolor; assembly: GCF_901765095.1. NCBI lineage: Eukaryota > Metazoa > Chordata > Amphibia > Gymnophiona > Siphonopidae > Microcaecilia > Microcaecilia unicolor. The sequence continues at coordinate 6,310,857 of NC_044040.1, read as the reverse complement.
CAATTCTTCTCTGCTACACACTATAAGCTTGTTGACTGCCATTCTCTGTTACACTGTAAGTCATGTTGACTGTTCATTGTTACTATGTAAACCACATTGAACCAAACTTGATTTCGAAGATTTGGGATAAAAAAACCTATTAAATGGAAAGGATGGAAATCTCCCTCCCCTGTCTAGTCTCTCTCTCTTCCCTCCACTCTCCCCCAAGGTCTAACATCTCTCCCTCCCCCCCCCCCCCCCCCACTTTCTGGTATGGGTTGGGGTGCAAAGGCTAGAGAGAGATGCAATCCTGATTCTCAGGCTTCCTGATTGATTATGTTTGTATAAGAAGAAGCCTGTATTTATGCTGCTAAACAAAACTAAGTAAATCTTTCTTTGTGTCGCATACTTCACTGTGCATGTGTGAGTTATTGGTTTCTATACGCAGTGGCTGACTGGAAGGCTTATCTTGTTACCTGCTCAGTTTTATTTGTATAACGATAATATTACTGGAGTCACTATCATTTGTTTTTAATTTTCTTTTTCTCACTTGCTTACAAGTTGAAAACAGTGAAACTACATTTCCCAGAAACACTCTGTTTAAAATGCACTTATGAAAATGTACCAGCTGTTTGGGCTTTTTTTTTTCTTTAACCGAACACTCCCTACAAGTAATCCGGACAAACGGGCAGACTGCTAGCCTTCCCTCCCCTTACTTACTACTGCCCTGGTGGTCTAGTGACCTCTTCTGCCTTTGGGGCAGAAAAGAGCCCCCTCTTTCCTGCGCGGAGCACTGCCCTGCATGCATCCTTCCTGTTCATGATCTCGGCGCCGATTCAAAATGGCCGCTCCGGGCAGGAAAGAGAGGGCTCTTTCCTGCCACAAAGAGGTCACTAGACCACCAGGGCAGTAGTAAGGGGAGGGGGGTGACGGGGAGGGGGAGTGACGGGGTGTGTGATGGGGGAGGGGAAAATGTGACAGGAGTGGAGGCGTGAAAGGGGCGGGGCGTGAAAAGTAACGGGGTGGGCGTGAAAGGGGGGTGGGGCATGTGTCCTCCTTTTTGGGGGACAAAATATGGTAACCCTAGTCTGGAACTATATTTCTGTGGCAACCTAGCAGGACCTGCTTCCATCCTCGCAGACCTGGAGGGAATCCCTGTTAACCCCATTTCCATGCACCTGTCTAGTAGGAAGCAACGGGGTTAGGGGTAAGTGTGCGGGTGAGAGAAAAAGCTGCTGCTACAGCCACCTGAAGAGGAGGCAAGTGGGGCTGTAAATGTCACCCTGCGTAACCACTAAAACCTCTGGAGCTGTCATTACTTTTCAGTAGTTAGGGCAGGGAGTTTCCCTGTGCTGTTTTTCTGAACGTTGCTAATGAGCTCATTTTAATACAAGACTTTTTGCTCGTGGTTGGGATCAGAGATTCAGGTATTGCTGATTCAATTTGATTTGGCATCGGCATTTGATGCTGTAGACCATAAAGTATTTTTGTATCGATTAGAGGAAATAAGTATTATGGTGGCTAAAGTGGGAGGGGCTGGGGATAGATGTTTTTCTTTTTTCAAAAATGGGTATATTTCCTATTCGGATTTGGTACGTTTGGCGCAAAACGTCCAAAGTCCAACTTAGAATGCCCCTCCATGTAACTTTGTAAGTCTAAGTGCTTTGAAAATATGCCTCATAGTAACAGACGGTGAATAAAGACCAGGGTGGTCTATCAAGCCCAGTAAGGTGGGTAGAGACGTACCTGCCACTCTGCAAATCATGCAGGTTACCCTCTCTGTGATTGTACCTGCTGTTCTGTGTAGGTTACACCCCTCTATGTCTTTTTTGAAATGTGAAACTCATTCCTTTGCTTTATGTTTGGTTTCTAGCTGACTATAATTTCCTCTGTGTCTTGGGTTTTTTTTTTTTTCATTTAGTTTGAAGAGTAGAATCTGCCTGTTCACTGCTTCGATGTTTAATGTGAAAGATGGTATAAAAAATGTATATTGTATTGTAAATAAAAGACTGCTAAATTGAATTCCAGGTCAGCTGCAACCACCAGGAAAAAAAATGACCACAGCTCACGGTGTTTCACTGTTTGGCGGCTATTTCAATTCGATGCCTTTCAGATTCTTCAGAAGAAAAGGAAAGGTGCAAGGCAGCATTTTTATAAAACTTCCTAAATCACCTGAATTACCATGGTAACGAGCAAATAAATCCAACAAGCCTTCAGGGACCGTCTCTGTCTCAAATATTCAAAAAAAAAAACCCCAAGTGTACGGAGGGGAGAGGGGAGGGGAGTTTGTTCACGCAGAATTTTGCGCAGCTGTCATAGAGTCTCCAAGTTTGTCAGGGAGGAAGTAACCACAGAATAGCCCACATGCATGACTGGCTAAAATTAAGGACCTTGGAGTGATGGCTTCTTATTAATGCTTCTCTGATCCACCAGCTTAAGCCACAGAACTTGGCAAATTCATGCTCTTTTCCTTTCTTTTCATAAGTGCTTCATGCTACATTAAAGATTATCTCCGTTCTAGCCAGAAAGTCTCTGGTGAGCAACTGTAAAGAGTGATTTCAAGGATGTCTACTTTTCAGTTTCTAAATTCTTTCTTGTTTTTGTGCTCCATATCCCAGTATGCATGTACCGGTGCTGGAAATACTGAAAACAGGAGAGGCGCCCACAGCTTCTTATCCTATCAAAATATACCAAGAAAAGGGTACGTGAGCTTTTGAAAGCTCACGTACCAGAACAGCTCTTGTGTCGGTCCCTTAAAGGGCATTATAACATATTAGGCCCAAGTTTCGCCTTCTTCCTCAGGGTCTGCGGAAGCGAGTACAGCATACTTTGAAATACAGTCGGTTATCCTGCGGAAGAAGGCGAAACTTGGGCCGTGGATGGGGTTTATAAGACTGTATACAAATAGAAGACTGCTCAGGAAATGTCACGGCAGCAAGCTAAGTAACCCTTAAGACTTTGTATTTTGAATTTGGCAAAAGCCGTATGGGAGGGTCACTTAGTAGAGGTTTTTGAGCCTGTGATGAACGGGCAGTGCTCCCTAAAGCTGAATAACACAAGGATTATTTGTTCGGTTTGAGGCTTTTCCTCTATCAAACATATAAATGGCAAGTGACCGACTCACCTGCAAATGCGCAGTAGAGACTTCCCTCTCTGTCCCGCCCCCACGTCAAGACGTGATGACGGAACAGAGAGGGAAACTCTGCGCTGAGGAGGAGTGCGGTCACTGCCACACAGACGTCGACGCTGCAGCTAATGCTACCGCTCCCCCCCCCCCGGAGGTCACCGCTGCCGCTCCCCCCCTGCAGGTCACCGCTGCCCCCCCCCCAAGGTCGCAGCCAACCCCCTCCACCAGGCCAGGCCCTCTCTTCTACATTTAACTTACAGCGCCGAAACCGCAGGCAGATCAACTCCCGTCGGCCTTCCTTCCCAGCCTGTGTCCCCCGCCCTCGCTGACATTACGTCACACGAGGGCGGGACACAGGCAGAGAAGGAAGGCCGACGGAGCTGATCTGCCTGCGGTTTCGGTGCTGTAAGTTAAATGTAGAACAGAGGGCCCGGGTGGAGGGGGCCGGTGGCGACCTCAGGGGGGGGAGCGCTAGCGGTGACCTCGGGGGGGAGGGGCGATAGCAGCGACCTTGGGGGGGAGGGGAAGGCAGGAGAAATGCTCAGAAGGAGGAGGGGGGCCTTGGAGCTGCGAGGGAGGGGAGGGACGGAGGGAGGGGGGCCTTGGAGCTGGCTTGGACGGGGGGCCTCGGAGCTGGGAGGGGAGGCCATGGAGCTGGGAGGGGAGGGAATGGGGCCTTGGAGCTAGGAGGGAGGGAGAGACAGGGGGCCTTGAAGCTGGAGGGAGGATGCTGGACATGGGAGGTCAGAGGTAGGGGGGCCTTGGAGCTGGGAGGGATGTACAGAGGGGGGCCTTGCAGCTGGCTGGGAGGGACGGAGGGGGGGCCCTTGGAGCTGGGAGGGATTCGGGCCTTGGAGCTGGGAGGGAGGGCCCAGGTGGAGGGGGCCGGTGGCGACCTCGGGGGGAGGGGAAGGCAGGAGAAATGCTCAGAAGGAGGAGGGGGGCCTTGGAGCTGCGAGGGAGGGACGGAGGGGGGCCTTGGAGCTGGCTTGGATGGGGGGCCTTGGAGCTGGGAGGGGAGGGAATGGGGCCTTGGAGCTAGGAGGGAGGGAGAGACTGGGGGCCTTGAAGCTGGCAGGGAAGGAGGGAGGATGCTGGACATGGGAGGTCAGAAGTAGGGGGGCCTTGGAGCTGGGAGGGATGTACAGAGGGGGGCCTTGCAGCTGGCTGGGAGGGACGGAGTGGGGGCCCTTGGAGCTGGGAAGGAATCGGGCCTTGGAGCTGGGAGGGAGGGAAGGAGGAAGGGCGGGGAGCCGAGGGGAGGGAGGGAGGGAGTTATACATCAAAATAGAGCATACCAATACTTGCCCGTTTTAACGGGCTTAACGGCTAGTTTAAGAAATATATCACTCAAGACACAACATTGGAAATAGGGGTCACTATAATTTCCTGGATCATCTCTGGAACCCTTTTTAAAAACTGGGGTTACATTGGCCACCCTCCGATCTTCCAGTACCATGCTGGATTTTAAAGATAAACAGGAGTGTTTGTTTTATGAAATCTGATAATGAGTGTCTCTTCGTTTTCCTCCAGTTTGAAAGGCATATATCACCTTTGGCTTATAAATAGCTCTGCAAGCTCATTTTTCAATTCTATCAGTACTCTGGGATGTATACAATCCGGTCCAGGCGATTTGCTACTCTTCAATTTGAGAAATCGCTCCATTACATCTTCTAGTTTAGTATTCCACTTAAGCAGTTTACATGCTAAAAACAAAAGGATGACAAATCTGAGAAGGAACTAGAATGTCAGATAGGACAGAGGGGAAAAGGTCACAGCACAGATAAATAACAAGGGGAAACAACATGAGGAACCTAAGAAGAAGAGAGACAGGGAAGAAGGGGAAGGATAAAAGGGTAAGGAGTGAAAATTGAGGTCACCGGACAGGCCTCCGCCTCACTGACCGAAGGCCTGTCTAAATAGCCATGTTTTGACTGCTGTTTAAATTTGGGGGACAGATAATTCCCCATGAATTTCCAGGGGAAGATTGTTCCAAGTTGCAGAGGCAAGGAAGTAGAAGGTGCTGTGCTGAGATTTGATTCAGTTTCTCTGACCCGTCAGCACTGAATACCATTTCTGGCACCGGTATCACTCCCAAAAGAATTCATTTAATCTCTCCGCTATGGCTTTGTCTTCCCTGAGTGCCCTTTTTACCCCTCAGTCATCTAGCAGTCAAACTGATTCTTTTACTGGCTTCTTGCCTCTAATATACCTAAAATATGCCTTCCTTATCAGCACTTTGCATTTGACTTGCCATTCCTTATGCTGTTTCCTACTATTTTCAGTTGGATCCTTCTTCCATTTTTGGAAGGATTTTCTTTTAGCTCTAATAGATTCCTTCACCTCACTTGTTAACCATGTCATCTGTCATTTGGCCTTCCTTCCTCTTTTTTTTAATATATGGAGTATATCTGATCTGGGCTTCCAGGATGGTATTTTTGAATAGCATCCATGCCTGATGTACATTTTTTACTTTTGCGGCCAGTGGCATAGCCAAGGGTGGGCCCAGGCCCACCCACTTTGGGCTGAGGCCCGCCCACCCACATATGATGTGGCTGGCAGGGATCCTCAAGCCCCACCAGCCAAAAACTCCCAACAACTGTCCCTCCTGCATACCTTGTAAATAGCAGATCTTTGCCTGCAGTGAGCAGCAACTGATACATACTGCTCGCAGCAGCCCTTCAGCCTTCCCTCTGATGTATTCCTGCCTATGCAGAAACAGGAAGTTGCATCAGAGGGAAGGCTGTGGGGCCAACTTGAGCAGTGTGTATTAGTTGCTGTTCACTGTCGGTGAAAATCTGCTATTTAAAAGGTATGCAGGGAAGGGGGGATGTTTGAGACACCATATAGCATTTAGGCGAGAGAGGGAGAAACCACATCACTTGTGGGACAAGGCAGAGTTCTGCCCACCCAAAATTGGATGTCTGGCTACGCCCCTGGCAGAGAGTTTCATTAGCGCTGTATGCAGGTGTCACATTCACACGTGTAAACATGACTATAGCACAACAGCCGAAAAGTGGCCAAATAAAACAGAATTGTCATTCCTTTCACTATTTGTACATTCATACAAAGTTGCAGTCCTAAACACGCAACACGCATTTTGCAGAGATGAGAAAGATAAGATACAGCACTGGCTTGATTGGCTTGCAAAGGATGGTGTGTACGGGATGAGGCCTGTTCAATATGAAGACAGCTAGCACCATCTGCTGGAGACAGGAAGTATACTCAACCCAGATTACAGCTTGCGTTTAAACCCTTTTATCAGCAAAAAGAACACAGGAGTATTTGTTTTATAACATTTGACAGTGAGTTTCTCTCTCAGTTTGAAAGGCATACATCACGTTTTGTTTATAAAATTGACAACACGCCTCGAGAGCAAACTCCTTTGCTGTAGCAGAAGAGAATTGTATTAACCAGTAAGCAATATTAATCATTATAAGAATATCAACCTTATGATAGTATTTGAGAATAAATGTGTCCCAGTCAGATGTGCTATGCTGGATGAAACCAAAGGAGAAGAAGTAGCGAGTGAGCAAAAAATATTGAATAATTAATAAATAATAATATATAAATGTATTAATCAAACATAAGCAAACTAATTCATTACAGTAAAACTCAACATAGCCATGTATAGCATACACCTTCATCATGGGTGACAAATTTGAAAGGATATGAAAAACTAAAGCAAATAGAAAAATATCAATTAATTATCAAGTACGAAGATTTATGTAATTGCATAACTAAAACGTGTTGTGTTCATGCACATAAGCAGAAAGATAACTTCTCAGAATCATATTTTCAAGTACCATTCTTTCAAAATGTATTTGTATGTTATTAGCTGTTCATAGAATCCCCTTATTTCAAAGAACGCAATCCATTCTGTTCTTTATAAAAGCTAACATTGCATAGAATAAATTGAATCTATTAATCTCTTGAGAACTTGCTTGTTCTCGTCAAGTACTCAAGCTGTTTGCTAGAGAATACAATGTGAGCAGGGAAGCCTCACCACTTCAAACCAGCACAATGCAGTTCTCTTCTGTTCACTACAAACCTGTAAGTGATCAATCGATAAAGACAAGATATGAAAGGTGTAGTTCTGCAGTGAATTAGAACAGGCCTAGGGAACCTCCAGCCACAGGCAGCATTTGGTCCACAGCAAATCCTTATTTCTCACAGGGGTACGTTTATTAAGGCATGTTAGTGTTTTTAATGTCCTTTTAAAGTTAAGGCACATTAAACGCTAACGCGCCAATACACTCCTATGACCACATTAGCATTTAATGCACATCAACCATTAACTCGTGTTAAGCGCACCTTAGTAAACATACCCCAGTCCATCTTCCTGCCAGGAGTAGCCTGAGGGGATGTGGAGCCAATATACAGAGGCTCATTGTGGGACCTTATTTGCATAATTTTTATTACCAAACTCTGGAACTCATTACCCAAGTATATCAGACACTCAGTCGATTATATATCATTTAGAAGTTCACTTAAAGCCCACTTATTTAGATCTGTGTTCAGCTAATATGAAAAGAATGTTTCTTTCTTTTTTTAATACTTGTATTAATATTAATTGTCTTGTAATGCTTCCTCTTAATTTGTTATGTAAGACGCATTGAAACTGAGGGGTAGAAATTTCATCCTATATAATAATTCTCACCTCCAACCTTCTAATGTGCCTGGGACCGTGACTCCCTCGCAGGTGGTCTGCTAGGCAGTTTAGAATGCACTGATGTCAGTGATGTCACTGACAGCTGATTCCCAGGCAAGGGGAGGAGTAGGGAAACACGCGGACTCCTCAACCTGCCTGGGAAACAGCTGTCAGTGCCCCCCCCCCTCGGCCCTCCCCCTGCTTACCAATCAGCTCTCAGTGCCTCCCCCCTCGGTGCAACACCCAATCCCCTCCGCCCCAGCGCCCCTACCCCCCCCTTGACGCATCACCCAAGATCCTCCCCCCGGTGCATCACCAAAGCCCCTACACCCTCCCTCTCAGGCACATCAACTCCCTCGCCACCCACAGCCGCCAATACTAACACTGTCCGGCTGCTGCTGCTTCTCCTGTGGAGCAGCAGCGGCCGGTACAAAAAGAAAAAAGCCAAAAAAAGATTTTTAACCTGAAACGCGGCTCCGTAGACAGCCATCTGGCATTGGCTGTCATCACTGCAGCCGCTCCTCCTCTCCCCTCCACGTCACTGCCCATGCAGGAAGACCCCGGAGGAGCGCAGCGACGTCAGAGGGGAGAAGAGGAGTGGCTGCAGAGATGACAGCCAATGCCAGATGGCTGTCTACGGAGCCGTGTTTCAGGTTTAAAATCTTTTTTTGGCTTTTTTTCTTTTTGTACCGGCCGCTGCTGCTCAACAGGAGAAGCAGCAGCAGCTGGACAGTGTTAGTATTGGCAGCTGCGGGTGGTGAGGGGGTTGATGTGCCCAAGGGGGGGTAGGGGCTTGGGTGATGCGCTGGGGGGGTAGGGGTTTGGGTGATGTGCCGAGGGGGGAGGGGAGGGTCGCTGGACATGGGTGGCTGGAGGGGGGCAGGGGGAGGGGAGGGTCACTGGACATGGGTGGCTGCAGGGGGAGAGGAGGGTCGCTGGACATGGATGGCTGCAGGGGGGCAGGGAAGAGGGAGGTGGGGAGGGGATCCTGAGACCAGATGCTACATCAGATGGGTGGCTGCAGGGGAGGGCAGGGGAGACAGAAGGGACGCTGCAGGGGGGACAGGGGGAGAGGTGGGTCGCTGGACATGGGTGGCTACAGGGGGGCAAGGGGAAAGGAGAGGAGGGTCGTTGGACATGGGTGGCTGAAGGGGGGCAGGGGAGAGGAGGGTCGCTGGACATGGGTAGCTGCAGGGGGAGAGGAGGGTTGCTGGACATGGGTTGCTGCAGGGGAGGCAGGGGGAGAGGAGGGCTGCTGCACATGCATGGCTGCAGGGGCAAAGGAGGGTTGGTGGGAGGGGGTCCTGAGACCAGATGGGTGGCTGCAGGGGAGACAGGAAGGACGCTGCGGGGGGGGGGATTACCTTGCTAGCGCCCGTTTCATTGCCTACCAAAACGGGCCTTTTATACTAGTAATAAATAAATAAATAGCCTTCAAAATGTGCACTCTGGTCCACAAAATAATCCATGGTCTGGCCCCAACCTACATGACCGAACTTATCGACTTACCAACTAGAAACATCATTGAGTCATCAAGAACGTTTCTAAACCTGCATTACCCAAACTGTAAAGGACTAAAATACAAATCAACATATGCATCCAGCTTTTCCTACATTTGCACCCAGCTCTGGAACGCTTTACCTAGAAACATTAGAACTGTGAACACCCATCTAAAATTTCGAAAAGACCTCAAGACTCACCTCTTCCAGAAAGCCTAACCAGCAGACCCGAACTAATTCATGAACAATGCATCACATCTTTCGATCTATGAAATGAACAATACCCCTTCCACATAATCCTATTACTTCAAACTGTACAAATTTTACCACTCCAGTTATAATTAAGTGTACTTCTACCCTAACCCTAACCTGGATTGGCCACTGTTAGAAACTGGATGCTGGGCTTGATGGACCTTCGGTCTCTCCCAATATGACAACACTTATGTTGTTAAACATGAATTAGGTTGAAACCTGGGAGCATTTTAAATCTTTTTTTTCCTGTGTTTACATCAAAAGAAAAAGATGGCATGTGAGAGCTTGCTCCTTTTGTTTTGTGGATTGCAGAGGTATAGAATGCACTTGATATTTTTTTTTTTTATTATTATTTATTCTTTTATTCATTTAACACAATATTTACAAGAAACATCTTGCTTAGGAAAGTGTCGTATAAGTAGGAACTATTGTAAAAGGAAAATATTTCTCAAAAACAAGCATATAAATCTGTACACTTTCAAATTTATACGACACTCAAGTCCATAATGGGAGATCCAAGATATCAGGTAATCTAAGGGGAGAAATAATATAGGAAAAAAAGTACCAGGTAAATCATTCTCTGCTAAGAAATTATACATTATTCTTTAAAGCATTCTCCATTTTAACTGAGGCTACTAATGCTGACAGATGTTCAGGTTCAGTAAATACATATTTCTTCCCCCCCAGCCTTACTATGCACTTGCAGGGGTACCTTAAAAAGAAGACACCCCCCAAGTGCAAAATTTCTGGCTTAAGGAGTAAGAATTGTTTCCTCCGTCGACGTGTCTCCTTGGAGACATCAGGAAATAATAATATTTTGAGACCCAAAAAAGGATTCTCTTTATTACGGAAAAAAAGGCGGAAGATCCAATTCTTATCAGGAAGTAGGGCAACAGTCGCCACCAAAGTAGCGGCTGTGACCAATTCAGAGTCAGAAGTCTCAAGCAAAAGAGAAACGTCAATAGGTTTTTCAGTCTCTTGATTCAAGTTCCTTTCTGGGACATAATAAACTTGGGATAAGGGTGGAAAGTCCTTTTCCTGAACATTCAAATTTTCACGAAAATAGCGTTTCAACATATCAAGAGGAAAAACATTTGGAATCCTAGGGAAATTAACGAATCTCAGGTTATGATTTTTAGTATAATTGTCAAAAGCCTCTGATTTACGCCTGAGATTAGTTACTTCTTTTACCATCAAAGATTGTAAAGTTTCCGTCTTCATAACCCTTTGGTCAATTTTTTCCATTTTCTCATTTAAAACTTTAAACTCTTCCTCTTTTTTTTTCAGGTCACTTTCAATAGTCTTTACTCTAGGCAAAAACTCTTCATTTTGCTTAAGGAAACATTGTCCCAGGTTGGACATTAAATCCCACAAAGTGTCTAAAGTCACATTCTTTGGCTTGGCTACTAACTCTTTAGGAAGTTCAAACCTTACTGAAGACTGTAAATCTGCTGCACTTCGACCCTCAGTTTCTCTCTCCTCAATAAATGATGATGATATGGGCAAACTTCCCTCCATTCCTTCCCCCGATGGTAGAGACGCTTCTCCCCGAGGTTCTTTCGGGTCCCCTGCTCCTTCCGAGGGAGACCCCGTCGGGTCAAAGAGGAAGGAACTGGCGCCAAGCGGTTGAGGAGGAGGAGTGCGTGCAGCGGGGCTTAAGGTAGTTTCCAGTCCGGGGGAAGCCAAAGTCTCCCGTTCGCCGGCGTTCCCAATCGGAGGCGTTCCGCCTTCTTGTATAACTTCCCGTGGCCTCATGAATCGATCCAAAGGACCAGGTAACGGGGATAAATGCGGGGAAGTTCTGCCCGCGATTTTCCCACGGCGTTTAGGCATCGTAGGAGCGAGGTCTAGGGCGTCTTAGCAGGGCGCAGCCATCTTGGATCCCTGATATTTTTATTACTATTATTTAAAAGCTAGATATTGAATAATTAGGGCATAGCTACCTTCATGCAGAAGTCCAGAGTCAGTCTAAATGTGCCAACATTGTCCAGTTCAGCACAGTATTAGCCTCCAAGTTCATACAAAGTTAATTATGTTCAGTGGAAAATAAATCTGTTTGCTCAGGCTGCCTGCTATCTGAATATTCCATCACTGTTTCATTATTACTACCAAGCTGCTGAGTCCATGCGGAGTTCCGGTTCCAGCCGAGATGCTGAGTCCAGGCCGAGTTCCAGTTCGAGCCGAGTTCCAGCCCTGATGATGAGTCCACTCCGAGGGGGCCAGTTCCAGCCAAGATGCTGACTCCACTCCGAGGGCCAGTTCCAGCCAAGATGCTGAGTCCACGCCGAGTTCCAGTCCCAGCCAAGATGCTGAGTCTAAGTCAAGTTCCAGCCAAGATGTTGAACCCATTCTGAGTTCCAGCTCCAGCCAAGAGGCGAGGTGCAGTCCTGATGCCAGTCCGAGGTCTAGTCTTGACTCCTGTTCAAGCTCCAGGTCAGCTACCCCTGGTCATGTTTTGAAGCTCCTCTGTAGGTTTCACCATTGTTACCCCTGGAGACCTAAATTCCCCGTGGAGGTCGGGGTGGGGCCTTGAGGGGGAGGTACTGTCACGGTTGTGACTGTTTCCTTGTCTGTGCTTACCTCGCCCTCTGCTGGCCTGAACTTGTGGCTGCTATGAACTGTCACACGTTCCAGACTTCAGCCCAGTCCGGTCCGGATCTTCCAGGCTGCTAGACTTGCTTTTCTTGTTTGTGCCTGAACAGCACCCGTAGCTGCCTTGTGATTCCTGCAGTGAACTTCAGCTGCTGATGGGCTTTATTAGGCACCTGGAAATTTCTGTGTTTGCCTTTGCATCGTCTAAGGTCCCTGGTATGTTGGTGCTTTGTTGCACTTCTGCCTAGTCTGGTTTCTTGTCCGGTTCTAGTTAGTCTGTGTATAGTTTAGCTTAGGTTTATTGCTTATTCCTAGTCTTGTTTCTGGTCTGTATTCCTTGTCTAGTTCCTGTTTGTCTGTGTTTCTTTCTTAGTGGCTGCATGGCAGCTGTCAGTCCTGACTCTTGTCTGTCAGTGTTTTCAGTGGCTGCTTGGCAGCTTTCAGTTCCTGTCCTTTAGTTTGTCCATTTCCTGCCTTGTGTAGTATTGTCTGTCTGTGAGTCCTAGCCCAGTTTCCTGCCTTGTTGCCCATGTATACTCCTTTCCCCTCTGACCCTCAGTCCCTGTTCAGCCTAGTTGGTATCCAGTTCCTGCCCTGTCCAGTAAGTTCTGCCGGCTGCTGCAACCAGGGGCTCAACTCCTGGGGAAGGGTGGCCAAGTGCAGGTGAAGTCTAGTTATTTCTGTCAGAGTTCTGCCTTGTCTCTGGTGTGGGGTGATTTTGCCTGCCACTGCCGCTCCTCGGCAGTGGTCCAAGGGCTCACGAACCTAGTTTCTGCCTTGAAAACCTAACATCGCCATTACAGGAAATAGCATTGGCTCTGAGTATTAGCAGTTTTTACAGAGTATGATGACAGAAGCTATTGTACAAAGTTCACAAAGCAGAGAGGAGAAAGAGAAAGAATAAAAGATTCTAGCTGCAAAGATTTGTCCTCACTTACAGTCAAGGGGAAAAATATATTTCCTGAGGAATAAACTCCAGACAAGGAAGCAAACTCTAACTTGTCAGAGAGAAGTATTCCAACCTGTGCTGTGTGCACTGTACCTTTATCCTGCTCCCCATAGCCACGACCACTGTATTAGGTAGCAGTTACAATGGCTGCACGTACACAATACATCGCCTGCACCTGAGTCACTGTCTTCACTCTGTAAGTTATTTCTGTAACAGGTAGTTGAGTAGCCCTAGCAACAGGGGTCTTACTGGGGTTTGTTAGGCATTCCAGTGTGCAAATGTCAGCAGAAACTAACCCTAGCAAGCAGGAAAGCAAAGCTAAAGCTAAAACAATATGCCTGAAAAATGTACAACAAAAGGTAAACTTCTAAAAAACAGATGAAGATGTGATTCCAAGTGCCACAATGAAAGGAGAGTTTAATTCTACTTCCATTTAATTTCAATATATTTCTCCTTCTTCATAACACCAGGCTTCACAAGGCAGATTACAACAGTTAAGATGAACCCATCAGGAAACAGGATATCCTCACTAAAATCTGGCCATCTGTATTGTATAAAAGAACAGTGAAGAAAAATGAGCACAAACTACAGAGTTTATAATTGCTGTTTCTACCAGCTACAATATTTTTTTAATCTGTTTGATATTCAATTGTTATTTCTTGTCTCCTACAGCTTTTAAGGCACTGCCTATCCAACTGAAACTTTTTTACAGATGGACCAACAATAAAGAATGACAAATGGATGCAGTAGCTCATAGGTTTGCATGCTTAGTTTTGAGTGAACGCCAATGATGGCTGGGCAGGGGAGTGGAAACAAGAGATTAACCAAATTGGCTTCCTTGCTTTCAGTGGACTAGAACCTGGGGGGTTTTTTCTGTTATGATGCAAAAGTAGTGCCAGGTCTGCAGATGTGTTCAGTTAATTACTTTGGGCTAAGGACAAAAGGTAATTTAAGCCTTATCAGAGAAGAAGATAACCAGACTGGAAAAAACTGTTTATCATGTAACTGAAGATAGGCTCACTTCCACTCCTGTCTATTAAACCTCCTTGCAGCAGCTCATAGGTTTGCTTGCTTTGTTTCGAGTGTACTAGAGATGACGGCTGTGTGAGGGAGTGGAAACAGAGATTAACCAAATCGGCTTCCTTGCTTACAGTGGACTAGATAGGCTCACTTCCACTCCTGTCTATTAAACCTCCTTGCAGCATCTCATAGGTTAGCTTGCTCTGTTCTGAGTGTATGGCAATGACGGCTGCGCGGGGGAGCGGAAACAGAGATTAACCAAATCGGCTTCCTCGCTTACAGTGGACTAGATAGGCTCATTTCCACTCCTGTCTATTAAACCTCCTTGCAGCATCTCATAGGTTTGCTTGCTTTGATTTGAGTGAATGGGGATGACGGCTGCGCTGGGAAGGGCAAACTTAGATTGTCCTAATTGGCTTCCTTGCTTACAGTGGACTAGATAGGCTCACTTCCACTCCTGTCTATTTAATCTCCTTGCAGCAGGTCATAGGTTTGCTTGCTCTGTTCTGAGTGTATGGCAATGACGGCTGTGCGGAAACAGAGATTAACCAATTCAGCTTCCTCGCTTACAGTGGACTAGATAGGCTCAGCTCCACTCCTGTCTATTAAACCTCCTTGTAGCAGCTCATAGGTTTGCTTGCTTTGTTTTGAGTGTACTGGATGACGGCTGCGCGGGGGAGTGGAAACAGAGATTAACCAAATCGGCTTCCTCGCTTACAGTGGACTAGATAGGCTCAGCTCCACTCCTGTCTATTAAACCTCCTTGTAGCAGCTCATAGGTTTGCTTGCTTTGTTTTGAGTGTACTGGATGACGGCTGCGCGGGGGAGTGGAAACAGAGATTAACCAAATCGGCTTCCTCGCTTACAGTGGACTAGATAGGCTCAGCTCCACTCCTGTCTATTAAACCTCCTTGTAGCAGCTCATAGGTTTGCTTGCTTTGTTTTGAGTGTACTGGATGACGGCTGCGTGGAGGAGTGGAAACAGAGATTGGCATACTTCCACTCCTGTCTATTAAACCTCCTTGTAGCAGCTCATAGGTTTGCTTGCTTTGTTTTGAGTGTACTGGATGACGGCTGCGCGGGGGAGTGGAAACAGAGATTAACCAAATCGGCTTCCTCGCTTACAGTGGACTAGATAGGCTCAGCTCCACTCCTGTCTATTAAACCTCCTTGTAGCAGCTCATAGGTTAGCTTGCTTTGTTTTGAGTGTACTGGATGACGGCTGCGTGGAGGAGTGGAAACAGAGATTGGCATACTTCCACTCCTGTCTATTAAACCTCCTTGCAGCATCTCATAGGTTAGCTTGCTCTGTTCTGAGTGTATGGCAATGACGGCTGCGCGGGGGAGCGGAAACAGAGATTAACCAAATCGGCTTCCTCGCTTACAGTGGACTAGATAGGCTCATTTCCACTCCTGTCTATTAAACCTCCTTGCAGCATCTCATAGGTTTGCTTGCTTTGATTTGAGTGAATGGGGATGACGGCTGCGCTGGGAAGGGCAAACTTAGATTGTCCTAATTGGCTTCCTTGCTTACAGTGGACTAGATAGGCTCACTTCCACTCCTGTCTATTTAATCTCCTTGCAGCAGGTCATAGGTTTGCTTGCTCTGTTCTGAGTGTATGGCAATGACGGCTGTGCGGAAACAGAGATTAACCAATTCAGCTTCCTCGCTTACAGTGGACTAGATAGGCTCAGCTCCACTCCTGTCTATTAAACCTCCTTGTAGCAGCTCATAGGTTTGCTTGCTTTGTTTTGAGTGTACTGGATGACGGCTGCGCGGGGGAGTGGAAACAGAGATTAACCAAATCGGCTTCCTCGCTTACAGTGGACTAGATAGGCTCAGCTCCACTCCTGTCTATTAAACCTCCTTGTAGCAGCTCATAGGTTTGCTTGCTTTGTTTTGAGTGTACTGGATGACGGCTGCGCGGGGGAGTGGAAACAGAGATTAACCAAATCGGCTTCCTCGCTTACAGTGGACTAGATAGGCTCAGCTCCACTCCAGTCTATTAAACCTCCTTGTAGCAGCTCATAGGTTTGCTTGCTTTGTTTTGAGTGTACTGGATGACGGCTGCGCGGGGGAGTGGAAACAGAGATTAACCAATTCAGCTTCCTTGCTTACAGTGGACTAGATAGGCTCAGCTCCACTCCTGTCTATTAAACCTCCTTGCAGCAGCTCCTAGGTTTGCTTGCTTTGATTTGAGTGAATGGGGATGACGGCTGCGCTGGGAAGGGCAAACTTAGATTGTCCTAATTGGCTTCCTTGCTTACAGTGGACTAGATAGGCTCACTTCCACTCCTGTCTATTTAATCTCCTTGCAGCAGGTCATAGGTTTGCTTGCTCTGTTCTGAGTGTATGGCAATGACGGCTGTGCGGAAACAGAGATTAACCAATTCAGCTTCCTCGCTTACAGTGGACTAGATAGGCTCAGCTCCACTCCTGTCTATTAAACCTCCTTGCAGCAGCTCATAGGTTTGCTTGCTTTGTTTTGAGTGTACTGGATGACGGCTGCGCGGGGGAGTGGAAACAGAGATTAACCAAATCGGCTTCCTCGCTTACAGTGGACTAGATAGGCTCAGCTCCACTCCTGTCTATTAAACCTCCTTGTAGCAGCTCATAGGTTAGCTTGCTTTGTTTTGAGTGTACTGGATGACGGCTGCGTGGAGGAGTGGAAACAGAGATTGGCATACTTCCACTCCTGTCTATTAAACCTCCTTGCAGCAGCTCCTAGGTTTGCTTGCTTTGATTTGAGTGAATGGGGATGACGGCTGCGCTGGGAAGGGCAAACTTAGATTGTCCTAATTGGCTTCCTTGCTTACAGTGGACTAGATAGGCTCACTTCCACTCCTGTCTATTTAATCTCCTTGCAGCAGGTCATAGGTTTGCTTGCTCTGTTCTGAGTGTATGGCAATGACGGCTGTGCGGAAACAGAGATTAACCAATTCAGCTTCCTCGCTTACAGTGGACTAGATAGGCTCAGCTCCACTCCTGTCTATTAAACCTCCTTGTAGCAGCTCATAGGTTAGCTTGCTTTGTTTTGAGTGTACTGGATGACGGCTGCGTGGAGGAGTGGAAACAGAGATTGGCATACTTCCACTCCTGTCTATTAAACCTCCTTGCAGCAGCTCATAGGTTTGCTTGCTTTGTTTTGAGTGTACTGGATGACGGCTGCGCGGGGGAGTGGAAACAGAGATTAACCAAATCGGCTTCCTCGCTTACAGTGGACTAGATAGGCTCAGCTCCACTCCTGTCTATTAAACCTCCTTGTAGCAGCTCATAGGTTAGCTTGCTTTGTTTTGAGTGTACTGGATGACGGCTGCGTGGAGGAGTGGAAACAGAGATTGGCATACTTCCACTCCTGTCTATTAAACCTCCTTGCAGCAGCTCATAGGTTTGCTTGCTTTGTTTTGAGTGTACTGGATGACGGCTGCGCGGCGGAGTGGAAACAGAGATTAACCAAATCGGCTTCCTCGCTTACAGTGGACTAAATAGGCTCAGCTCCACTCCTGTCTATTAAACCTCCTTGTAGCAGCTCATAGGTTAGCTTGCTTTGTTTTGAGTGTACTGGATGACGGCTGCGTGGAGGAGTGGAAACAGAGATTGGCATACTTCCACTCCTGTCTATTAAACCTCCTTGCAGCAGCTCATAGGTTTGCTTGCTTTGTTTTGAGTGTACTGGATGACGGCTGCGCGGGGGAGTGGAAACAGAGATTAACCAAATCGGCTTCCTCGCTTACAGTGGACTAGATAGGCTCAGCTCCACTCCTGTCTATTAAACCTCCTTGTAGCAGCTCATAGGTTAGCTTGCTTTGTTTTGAGTGTACTGGATGACGGCTGCGTGGAGGAGTGGAAACAGAGATTGGCATACTTCCACTCCTGTCTATTAAACCTCCTTGCAGCAGCTCATAGGTTTGCTTGCTTTGTTTTGAGTGTACTGGATGACGGCTGCGTGGAGGAGTGGAAACAGAGATTGGCATACTTCCACTCCTGTCTATTAAACCTCCTTGCAGCAGCTCATAGGTTTGCTTGCTTTGTTTTGAGTGTACTGGATGACGGCTGCGCGGGGGAGTGGAAACAGAGATTAACCAAATCGGCTTCCTCGCTTACAGTGGACTAGATAGGCTCAGCTCCACTCCTGTCTATTAAACCTCCTTGTAGCAGCTCATAGGTTAGCTTGCTTTGTTTTGAGTGTACTGGATGACGGCTGCGTGGAGGAGTGGAAACAGAGATTGGCATACTTCCACTCCTGTCTATTAAACCTCCTTGCAGCAGCTCATAGGTTTGCTTGCTTTGTTTTGAGTGTACTGGATGACGGCTGCGCGGCGGAGTGGAAACAGAGATTAACCAAATCGGCTTCCTCGCTTACAGTGGACTAGATAGGCTCAGCTCCACTCCTGTCTATTAAACCTCCTTGTAGCAGCTCATAGGTTAGCTTGCTTTGTTTTGAGTGTACTGGATGACGGCTGCGTGGAGGAGTGGAAACAGAGATTGGCATACTTCCACTACTGTCTATTAAACCTCCTTGCAGCAGCTCATAGGTTAGCTTGCTTTGTTTTGAGTGTACTGGATGACGGCTGCGTGGAGGAGTGGAAACAGAGATTGGCATACTTCCACTACTGTCTATTAAACCTCCTTGCAGCAGCTCATAGGTTTGCTTGCTTTGTTTTGAGTGTACTGGATGACGGCTGCGTGGAGGAGTGGAAACAGAGATTGGCATACTTCCACTACTGTCTATTAAACCTCCTTGCAGCAGCTCATAGGTTTGCTTGCTTTGTTTTGAGTGTACTGGATGACGGCTGCGCGGGGGAGTGGAAACAGAGATTAACCAAATCGGCTTCCTCGCTTACAGTGGACTAGATAGGCTCAGCTCCACTCCTGTCTATTAAACCTCCTTGCAGCAGCTCATAGGTTTGCTTGCTTTGTTTTGAGTGTACTGGATGACGGCTGCGCGGCGGAGTGGAAACAGAGATTAACCAAATCGGCTTCCTCGCTTACAGTGGACTAAATAGGCTCAGCTCCACTCCTGTCTATTAAACCTCCTTGTAGCAGCTCATAGGTTAGCTTGCTTTGTTTTGAGTGTACTGGATGACGGCTGCGTGGAGGAGTGGAAACAGAGATTGGCATACTTCCACTCCTGTCTATTAAACCTCCTTGCAGCAGCTCATAGGTTTGCTTGCTTTGTTTTGAGTGTACTGGATGACGGCTGCGCGGGGGAGTGGAAACAGAGATTAACCAAATCGGCTTCCTCGCTTACAGTGGACTAGATAGGCTCAGCTCCACTCCTGTCTATTAAACCTCCTTGTAGCAGCTCATAGGTTAGCTTGCTTTGTTTTGAGTGTACTGGATGACGGCTGCGTGGAGGAGTGGAAACAGAGATTGGCATACTTCCACTACTGTCTATTAAACCTCCTTGCAGCAGCTCATAGGTTTGCTTGCTTTGTTTTGAGTGTACTGGATGACGGCTGCGTGGAGGAGTGGAAACAGAGATTGGCATACTTCCACTCCTGTCTATTAAACCTCCTTGCAGCAGCTCATAGGTTTGCTTGCTTTGTTTTGAGTGTACTGGATGACGGCTGCGCGGGGGAGTGGAAACAGAGATTAACCAAATCGGCTTCCTCGCTTACAGTGGACTAGATAGGCTCAGCTCCACTCCTGTCTATTAAACCTCCTTGTAGCAGCTCATAGGTTAGCTTGCTTTGTTTTGAGTGTACTGGATGACGGCTGCGTGGAGGAGTGGAAACAGAGATTGGCATACTTCCACTCCTGTCTATTAAACCTCCTTGCAGCAGCTCATAGGTTTGCTTGCTTTGTTTTGAGTGTACTGGATGACGGCTGCGCGGCGGAGTGGAAACAGAGATTAACCAAATCGGCTTCCTCGCTTACAGTGGACTAGATAGGCTCAGCTCCACTCCTGTCTATTAAACCTCCTTGTAGCAGCTCATAGGTTAGCTTGCTTTGTTTTGAGTGTACTGGATGACGGCTGCGTGGAGGAGTGGAAACAGAGATTGGCATACTTCCACTACTGTCTATTAAACCTCCTTGCAGCAGCTCATAGGTTAGCTTGCTTTGTTTTGAGTGTACTGGATGACGGCTGCGTGGAGGAGTGGAAACAGAGATTGGCATACTTCCACTACTGTCTATTAAACCTCCTTGCAGCAGCTCATAGGTTTGCTTGCTTTGTTTTGAGTGTACTGGATGACGGCTGCGTGGAGGAGTGGAAACAGAGATTGGCATACTTCCACTACTGTCTATTAAACCTCCTTGCAGCAGCTCATAGGTTTGCTTGCTTTGTTTTGAGTGTACTGGATGACGGCTGCGCGGGGGAGTGGAAACAGAGATTAACCAAATCGGCTTCCTCGCTTACAGTGGACTAGATAGGCTCAGCTCCACTCCTGTCTATTAAACCTCCTTGTAGCAGCTCATAGGTTAGCTTGCTTTGTTTTGAGTGTACTGGATGACGGCTGCGCGGGGGAGTGGAAACAGAGATTAACCAAATCGGCTTCCTCGCTTACAGTGGACTAGATAGGCTCAGCTCCACTCCTGTCTATTAAACCTCCTTGTAGCAGCTCATAGGTTAGCTTGCTTTGTTTTGAGTGTACTGGATGACGGCTGCGTGGAGGAGTGGAAACAGAGATTGGCATACTTCCACTACTGTCTATTAAACCTCCTTGCAGCAGCTCATAGGTTAGCTTGCTTTGTTTTGAGTGTACTGGATGACGGCTGCGTGGAGGAGTGGAAACAGAGATTGGCATACTTCCACTCCTGTCTATTAAACCTCCTTGCAGCAGCTCATAGGTTAGCTTGCTTTGTTTTGAGTGTACTGGATGACGGCTGCGTGGAGGAGTGGAAACAGAGATTGGCATACTTCCACTACTGTCTATTAAACCTCCTTGCAGCAGCTCATAGGTTTGCTTGCTTTGTTTTGAGTGTACTGGATGACGGCTGCGCGGGGGAGTGGAAACAGAGATTAACCAAATCGGCTTCCTCGCTTACAGTGGACTAGATAGGCTCAGCTCCACTCCTGTCTATTAAACCTCCTTGCAGCAGCTCATAGGTTTGCTTGCTTTGTTTTGAGTGTACTGGATGACGGCTGCGCGGGGGAGTGGAAACAGAGATTAACCAAATCGGCTTCCTCGCTTACAGTGGACTAGATAGGCTCAGCTCCACTCCTGTCTATTAAACCTCCTTGTAGCAGCTCATAGGTTAGCTTGCTTTGTTTTGAGTGTACTGGATGACGGCTGCGTGGAGGAGTGGAAACAGAGATTGGCATACTTCCACTACTGTCTATTAAACCTCCTTGCAGCAGCTCATAGGTTTGCTTGCTTTGTTTTGAGTGTACTGGATGACGGCTGCGCGGGGGAGTGGAAACAGAGATTAACCAAATCGGCTTCCTCGCTTACAGTGGACTAGATAGGCTCAGCTCCACTCCTGTCTATTAAACCTCCTTGTAGCAGCTCATAGGTTAGCTTGCTTTGTTTTGAGTGTACTGGATGACGGCTGCGTGGAGGAGTGGAAACAGAGATTGGCATACTTCCACTACTGTCTATTAAACCTCCTTGCAGCAGCTCATAGGTTAGCTTGCTTTGTTTTGAGTGTACTGGATGACGGCTGCGTGGAGGAGTGGAAACAGAGATTGGCATACTTCCACTACTGTCTATTAAACCTCCTTGCAGCAGCTCATAGGTTTGCTTGCTTTGTTTTGAGTGTACTGGATGACGGCTGCGTGGAGGAGTGGAAACAGAGATTGGCATACTTCCACTACTGTCTATTAAACCTCCTTGCAGCAGCTCATAGGTTTGCTTGCTTTGTTTTGAGTGTACTGGATGACGGCTGCGCGGCGGAGTGGAAACAGAGATTAACCAATTCAGCTTCCTTGCTTACAGTGGACTAGATAGGCTCATTTCCACTCCTGTCTATTAAACCTCCTTGTAGCAGCTCATAGGTTTGCTTGCTTTGTTTTGAGTGTACTGGATGACGGCTGCGCGGGGGAGTGGAAACAGAGATTAACCAATTCAGCTTCCTTGCTTACAGTGGACTAGATAGGCTCATTTCCACTCCTGTCTATTAAACCTCCTTGTAGCAGCTCATAGGTTTGCTTGCTTTGTTTTGAGTGTACTGGATGACGGCTGCGCGGGGGAGTGGAAACAGAGATTAACCAGATCAGCTTCCTTGTTTACAGAGAACTCGACGGCTCTCTCCCACCCCTCTGTCTATTAAACCTCTTTGCACGAGAAGCCCGCAGGAACTACTTCCCTCCTTCCCCGCAAACCCGTTCCCAATGCAGCTCCAGATCGCACAACAGGCCGCGCCGCGTCCCGCCCCCCAGCCCTGACCGGAAACAGGAAGTAGCGTCAGAGGAGGGCGGGTCCCGGGACGCTGAGACTCAGATTGCAGCAGGGAGAGGGTCGAAGACTCACTGGAGGAGGAAGCGGGGTTGTTGGTGGGGAAGCTCAGGTATGAGTTTGGGGGGTGGGGAGGGGGATGATAGACCACGGGGAGGGCAGACGAATATGTGTCACTCGTGCCTTCCTTGTCAGGACTTTACAGCTTTTAGTATGGGGCTGTCCAAGTTTTGGTCCTGAAGATCAACAACCCAGTCAGGTTTCTAAGATTATGTGTTTTTCTGGATCAGTGTTAGCTTCCTTATTAAAGCATGTAACCCAGTGCCAGAAATAAAGACCCCCAAATGATTTGGTGATTCTGATCCAGGGGGCAAAGTGAAAAAGATGTTTCTTAAAGCCTACAGGGCAATGTAAAATAATGATAATGATAAATAACCCCCTAGAGTTTTTTTTGCTGTTTTATCAGCAACCACTTGGCATTTCAGTATGAAATTTTACAGATTGATTTGTTGTCATTGTCTATGTGTATGTGCTTAGTGGAATGAAACTATCTTTAAACCACTTTGGGTTCAGGCCCACCCAGTAGCAGCATACCTATGATGTGGCTGGCAGGGATCCCCAAGCCCCACCAGCTGAAAACTCCCAACAGGTGTCCCTCCTGCATACCTTGTAAGTAGCAGATCTTCACCTGCACTGAACAGTGACATACATACTGCTTGCACCGGCTCCACAGCCTTCCCTCTGAAGTATTTCTGCCTAGGCAGACACAGGAAGTTGCATCAGAGGTAAGGGTGTGGGACCAACATGAGCAGTGTGTATTAGTTGCTGCTCGCTGCTGGTGAAAATCTGCTATTTAAAAGGTATACGGGAGAGGGGGGATGTTTGAGAGGTCATATGGCATGCAGGCGAGAGAAGGAGAGACCAAATCACCTGTGGGACGGGGCGAGGTACTTCTGCCCACCCACCTTGGGCCCAGGCCCACCCAAAATTGAGTGTCTGGCTACGCCCCTGCTTTAAACACGGAGAAGTTACAGACTATATAGTGTGACCACCCTGCAGTTTTCGTGCATTTAAAATTTTTTGAACTGTAAAGCTGCTACTATTTGGACAAGGAAGGGTACCAGCTTACTGTTAATGATGTCACAGCAGTGTTGCCATATAAAAAAAAAAATTCCCACCCAAAACAGGCCAAAAACCGCACACACCCCACCTCCAACGTCATCACCCCGCCCCTTCCGTCATGAACCCCGCCCCTTCTGCCATCACCCCACCCCCGCCGTCAGCCCCACCCCTTCCGTCATCACCCCGCCCAATACTTCACCTCGCCCCGCCCAATACGTCACCAAACCCCGCCTCTGTTGCCGTTAGCCCTACCCCCGCCGGCCGAAAAACCGCCCAAAACCCGCGCGAAAAAAAAAAAACAAGCCCAAAAAAACGCAACCCGCCGCGGGCAAAAGTTTCCCGCGGCGGTTGCGGAAAACCGCCCAATTGGACAGGAAAACCGCCCATCTGGCAACCCTGTGTCACAGTGACATAGACTTTTGTCTGGGGAGCAATGTTAGCGGCCTATCACAAGCTCCACCCAGAGCTGCAAACAGTCGCCAATCTGGGACATACCATTCTACCTCACACATATCTTTACTTTGGGGTCTTTTTACACAGCGGCGGTAAGCCCAACTTACCGCTCGCTCTTTACCACGTGTCATTTTGGGGGGAAAAAGAAGACCCCTGGAAATGGCTTGCACAGCAATAACCCGGTGGTAATCAGTCATTTCGATTCGCTGCCCAGTTACCGCCGGGTTGGCGTGGGAGCCCTTATCGCTACCTCAGTGGGTAGTTCTCTTACCGCATGGCCATGTGTGCCTGGGGTCTTTTTACCTGCTGCAGTGAAAAGGGCCCTTTCCACAGCTTAATAAAAGGACCCCTTTATTTCTTATAGATCACAACATACCCAACAGAGTTCAGTGTGATTTACAAATAATCAAAAAGAGACTGGGACATACCAGGAATTACAATCAATTAAAATTACAATATAAAAATATTAAAAATATACTTCCCTTCAAAATTTACCTTATACATAGAAATGTACTTCCCCTTCAAGATTTTCAAATAGAGGTGTTTTAAGAGCTATACAAAACATCCGATAGCAAGGGATAGATGGAATAACATCCCAATACAAATTAGAACAGTTTGCAGTCACATAAGGTAAAGTAGAAGTACAAACCCCCTTATATCTAATCCCCTTAGGTGAAGGATAAGTCAGATTCTACTACTACTTCTATTTATCATATGCTAGACGATGATTTCTGCGCCGTCTTTGCTTTTGAGAAAATGAGAACAGAAACCATCAGTTCAGGTATTCTGGTGTAGCTCCACACAATGATAAAAAGACCAGAGTACATGATTAGTGGCTGCTAGACCAGTAAATATTGGAATTGTGTGAAGCAGGAGAGATTATACCAATTCCAGACCCCAGCATCTGTACAGCTCATCATTTGTACCCATTTTGGCTGGTAGGACTTCTGTGAATCAAATTTTTCCTTTTTTTTTTTGTTTTTTTAGGTGCGGTTGTGGCTATGTCGAACCGTCCATCAGCTAGACCTGCTGAGAATGGTAACTGTGCTGTTGGTGAGATGGCAAATGGACCCCCCAGTCTGAATCATCCCACACTTGGTGAGATTACACCGGAAAACATGCTACAGCAAATTAATGAACTCATTTTGGAGAACAATGAGTTAAAAGGTAAAGGAACTTTCACCCTTCATGCTTGCACTTTTATCATATTTAGGGGGGGGGGGGGGGGGGGTTGAAGGTTTTCCCTCACTGGTGTCTGTGGCATCAACTGCTTCGTTATACACCTTGGTTCTGATTTGAAATTCTTACCCCTGTTTTTCTGTGGAAATAGCCCTGTATGAGATGAAGTAACCCCAGGGCAGCCCCAGCCCATTCAGATTGACCTTTAGTCACTTGTCATTAGAACATCAGTTTCATTTCTGATTGTAGCTGCTGTGTCACGGCTGGAAACGTGTGTTCAGTATTTCCAGCTAGGGAAAGCAGAAGTTAGATTTCACTATTTCAGTGTGTTTACATGGATGGGAGACTAACATGTCAACAACCTCACAGAGTTTGGCTATTGCTGTTACTGAAAACCTTAAACAATGGAAACTAATTTGTCTGATCTCACTTTGTATGCGCTGTCCACACAGACATGCTCAGGTAGCTCTTTGCTTTTGAGTAAAAGGTTAAATCATTAGTTCAGTATATGCTCACCTGCCTTGGGGTCTTTCTCTACTTTTGGTTACAACATAAACTTCTGATGTTTGTTTTGTTCTGTAATTACTTTTTCGGACCTCTGGAAGGTACTCGGAGGTAGAAAGGGGTGGTAACTTCTCAGATCTCTTAATGCAAGCCAGATTAGCGTAAACTGTCTTTGAGAGGTTCATCAACAATGCAGGCTGCGAAAGAAGGGGTGGTAACTTCTCAGATCTCTTAATGCAAGCCAGATTAGCGTAAACTGTCTTTGAGAGGTTCATCAACAATGCAGGCTGCGAAAGATGATTAAGTAATCCCATAGTTGAGGAACGGATTGTGCTGTCAGTCTTGCGAGTTTCTCCAGTACAGAAAGTAGATACCAAGCTGACTGCAAGAAGATAACAGCTGTGTTCTGTATCTGTAAAAAGCTTTCTATTTAGGCATGGTCAATAATTGTGACAACTCTATTAAAAAGAGCCATTGACATCGGTAAATTATTACCAGTGGAATTATGAAACCTGCCATTAGACCTCAAAACCTAAAGAGATAAATATAGGGAGATCAAAAGGTCACAGAAGTTAAGAACACCAAAAATATTTTCTCCACATGAGAAACTTGTTTTTTTTTTGTTATTCACTTTTAATATTACAGTCCAAAAATATTTAAGAATGACAAAATATCACGGGAAATACTGAAACTCTTTTAACTGTATCTTGAATCCTAATCATTTGTGATGAAAAATCAGATTTCAACTGCAGAGCTTCTTCATTGGAAAATGTAAATTCCAGCCATCACCATGTTTTTGATGTGGACCATGATTAGGTACAGAATCCGTGCTGTAATTTCATTGGGGATCGTGGCTGCAACATATGCAGTGACGAGATTATTATAGAAAGGTTTTTGTTGGGGGGGGGGGAGTTATGATATTTTATATAATTGGGTGTTTTTTGGGGGGGAGGTTATGATATTTTATAAAATGAGATGGTTTTGGAGTTTGTTTTGTTTATGGACTTGTGGATGGTTTAAGAGGTTTATTTATTTATTTATTTGTTACATTTGTATCCCATATTTTCCCACTTATTTGCAAGCTCAATGTGGCTTACATAGTACTGTAAAGGCGTTTGCCAAGTCTGGTAGATAACAAATACAAGGTGATGTTGTGGTCGAATAAGGTTCATGAGTTTCGGACACAATGGGGGTAGAAGAGGGGAAGGGTTATAAGGTGTCCATAATGTGCTGTGTTGCAGAGAGCGAGTTTATATGATGTTGAGAACTTGCCCTGGCAGATTTCCTATTATTGAAACTAAAGCCTTCAGAATTCAGACTGGTAGGGTTGTTTGTTCTCAAACTATGTACTAAAGTATTGAAGTTACCTATGGTAGGAAACCATCTGTTAGAAGTTCTTGGGAAAATGATAAATTATTAAAATGAATTTTGAGAAAAATTGCTTCGCGGCCTTTGTTGTCTGTCCTCTGACCCTATGATTCCAATATCCTGTTGCTATTTTAATGCTGGATCAGTGTATAGCAAACATTTGCTTGTACAGGATCTGATTTGGGTTTGGTTTTTATTACAGGAATCTGACTACAGGAACATTCAAATCCCATAGTTGCAGAGCGTTGTCCTCCTGGATCTGCCATTGTGCATGCCTATAGAAGTGTTAAAAAGGGGGATGGTTTGGCCATTATTTCTAAGAAATGCCTATCTGTGTCTGTTATATCTTGTAGTTCAACTGTCTGACGAGCAAGCACCAAATCCGATAGTGTTTCTCTTGGTTCACTTTGACTTATATATCTGATTCTTTGCAATCTAAAACAGGAGATAACTCGAAGGCAGATAGATGAGAGCTTTTTGGGGTTCAGTACGCCCTCAATTGAATACTCTTGAAACCGATCCACTGTTAAACATTTACAAAAAAGCAAGTGAACTCCACTGAACAAGTTTATTATTCTGAATTGGTGGGAATAAATCATCTCTTTTTTTTTTCCTTTTTTTTTTATTTACATTCACATTTATCATATAAATGTAAGGAAATACAGAAATTAATATAAAAAGGAAAACATTTTCTCTCAACAATGTATATTTACATAATTGTCCACAATTGGAAGATCCAAGATCAGGAAAACAATCTTAAAGAAAATAAGAAAAACTCAAAATGGTTAACCTTACACTTCACATTTTCTGAGGGAGGAAGGTTAATCGGTTATTGCAGCCGGTGCACTGGTAACTGAAGGAAGTTGCTGCAGAGGATTCTTCATCTGTTTCCACAAACTCTTCTAATTTCTTAGGTTCAAACAAATAAGTAATAAGGAAAATAAAACACTTACAAGGGAATCGCGCTAGGAAGGTCCCACCTAGGGCAATGATTCCTGCCTTAAAAGCCAAGACCTCACACCTCCCAGTCTGCGATTCCCTTGATGTGTCAGGAAATATATTCATCTTTAAACCCAAAAAACTATCAACCATGTATCGGAAATACAATTTCAAAAACATTGTTTGGAATAAATCATCTCAGTTTGAATAAATTATTCCACCTTGTAAATCATTTTACTACCCCCCCCCCCCCCTTGTCTATCGTTGTGTACTGTCCATTCTCAACCTTCAGCAAATGATTTAACTACTTATTTTTCTTCAAAAGTTGATAAGATTTATCTTTTTTTTTTTTTTTGTCACATTTGTACCCCGCGCTTTCCCACTCATGGCAGGCTCAATGCGGCAGGCAATGGAGGGTTAAGTGACTTGCCCAGAGTCACAAGGAGCTGCCTGTGTCGGGAATCGAACTCAGATCCTCAGGACCAAAGTCCACCACCCTAACCACTAGGCCACTCCTCCACTCTGCTTTTGATAAACAAATATTTGATGAATCATTATTTGCCAATACCCACAGACAGAATGGTCAGCTTTTAAAGCCCATCTCTGCCAATGAACTGAATCCTTGGCTCAAACGACCAGCAACACATTTCTTTGTATTAGAGATTTGTCCTGCTGGTTTGTTGAAAAACCCTCCTTTTGATTTTTTTTAAATTGGTTAGTTTACTGGGTCAACCTGATCTTAACTCAGGGATGGTTTTCACCTTCCATGGGTAACCTTGCCTTAACTCTGATACCAAAATCTGCTAAATCGGATGTATCTCAGGTTGCCAATTTTTGACCTGTAGCTAGTATAACTTTTTTTTTTTTTTTTTTTACTAAGTTGATAGATTTTGTGGTGAATTCTCAATTATCTGGCTACATATCGAGCTTAAATTTATTACACAACTCTCAATATGGTTTTAGTAGCTATCACAGCACAGAAACACTTCTACTAACTTTAACATCTGCAACTAAATATTTTGTGTAGAGGAAAAGAAGAGGTCTTGCTGCAATTTGATATTTCAGCAGCTTTTGACACCGTTAACCATGAACAATTACTTACTAGGTTGTCGGAGTTTAGCTGATGTTGAGCTTAAGTGGTTTGATTCATTTCTGAGAAATAGACAATATTTTGCTATTAAAGATGGGATGCTGTCTTTTTCATGGCGATCGCTATTTGAGTTCTGCAGGGATCTCCCATATCTCCGCTATTATACAGTCTCACTATAAGTTCACTTGGGGCAATTTCTTTGGAGATTGGTGAGATTAAACTGCTGTACATTGATGGTATTTTTTTGTTGATTCCAGTTAATTCTATCCACGATATTGCCTTATTGAATTATCGTCCCATCTCTTCAATGCCCTTCTTTGCGAAAGTGATTGAGCGTTTTCTGCTTCAACAATAAGATGATTATCTCCAAGAACAGGGAATTTTATATCAGCATCAGTTTGGCTTTAGAAAAGATTGTGACACGGAAACATTGTTGATTATCTTTGTTGGATGGTGTCGAGACTGTTTTTAATAAAGGGACAAAGTTTTTGCCGATTACTTTGATCGTGTCAAAAGCTGCTGAAACGTCTATTCATGACATTTTACTGAACCGATTACAGTCCATTGGACTGACCGGTACGGTATTATGTTGGTTTTGTTCCTTCTTATCTGATAGGAGTTTCTGTGTATTCAATGAGTCAGAGAAATCTGCTTTTATAGCATGTTCGACCGGAGTCCTTCAAGGCTCCTGTCTGTTTGCAGTACTTTTTAATCTTTTTCTTATACCATTGGTCATCTTATTGAAATGTGTTGGGGTGCAATATAAATTGTATGCTGGTGATATTCAATTCTTATTGCCAGTTGAAACCTCTTTTGAAGGTACTTTCATAAAATTGCATTTGTGCCTTGTGAAAATTATTCAGTTGATGGAAGACAATCGTCTAAAACTGAATATTTTGAAAACTCAGATTTTTTTATCATCTGGCATCATTGAGGTTGATTGTGTCAAGGTATTTAGTATGAATTCAGTTGAAATTCCAATACTGAAAGATTTTAGAAATTTGGGTGTTCAACGTCTGAAACTGCAGTAGCAAGGAGGCTTGGTCTGGGCATATTTTGGACAGGACTAGGAAAGGCCAAAAGATGAACATCCAACTCTGATTGCGGAAGGGGAAGGGATGTCCATGTTCCGAAAGACGGACTTCTGTATTTAGACCTGGCATTTGGCATGTCCAGGTTACAGAAAGGTGCTCTGATTGAGCAGTTCTACACTGAAAGGAGGTCACAGCAGGTATTTTTCTGTACCTAAAGGTCTCACGGTTTGAAAAAGAAAAGAAAATTGCAAACATCTGCAGTGGGATTTGAACCTGCAACCTCTGGTTCTCTGCTCTGGTTCTCAGCTGGCTATTCTAACCATTAGGCTATGCTTCCACTTGGAAGTCTGTGTGGCCATTTTATAATACGGACATACCTCTGCTGCCACATTGGACATCTCTGGTTTTCTTTCCCCGTTAATAGTTTGGACGTTTGTTTGTAAAATGGAAGTTCGTGCCGGATGTAGCCAGAACTTGGACGTCCACGTCTGTATTTTAGAACAGGCTGTAAACAGCAGATCCTGTTCTGAAATACATATTCTGAGTTGGATGTCCTTTCTAAATTGTCGTTCATAATGTACCTAGTTCAGACGGTGCCGTTGCAGCGTTTGTATGAGTATGGAGTAACATTTTCTCTACCTTATCACTCAGCTGGAATGTTCTTTACTTTCCGTGGTTGAAAGTGCATGCTGTTAGGTACGCAGTTATATACACAATTACATGACTAATGCAAGTGCCCATGCTCTTGGAGTGGGGGAGGGTTACAGTCCTCCATTTAATACAGTCACAGAAGCCCTGATTAGCCCCTCACTGTGTCGCTGCGTGATAATGTCCTGGGCAAAGACACTTTTGGTTGGAAAACGGCCTTTTGTTATGGAGTTGATTTAGACTTCTTTGTATTTATGGACAAAAATAAAACTCTGGTTTTGAGCAGGGCTGTGGATTCAGTACACCAAACCGTCGACTGATTCTTCTATTTTTCTACCGTCTGATTCCTGACTCCTATTGATGATGGGCTTTAATTTTTTTATTCTGGATCTGACTTATATATCCCAGTACTTTATCAGGGGCATAGCCAGACAACAGATTTTGGGTGGGCCTAGGCAAGAAGTGGGTGGGCACCAAGTGTTCTCTCCCCCCCCCCCCCCCCCCCCCATACCACCACCAAAAAAAAAATATCTCAGCTGGTGGGAAAACGCTTCTTTTCCCCTTGGCAGTCTGCAGTAGGCATGTGCTAAAAACTGAGCATGCGTAGGTGCCGGTATCAAGGAGAGTAGCGGTTTCATTATATTCAGGGGGAAGTCTTCAGCTGGTGGAGCTGGGGATCCCCACCAGCTACCACTAAACGTGTGCTACTATTGGGTGGGCCTGAACCCTTAGATCGGGGACAAAAATATATCTATATATAAATATAAAATTATAAATTTACCATATATTATAGTGTAAGCTTTTATTTTGAAGCTGGAGTGGGAGTTGGTACATTTGGAAGACTACGATTGCTTAATTCTGAAATTTCACTGAGATCCATTACAACATAATTTTTTTTAACAGTTTAACTTAACTTGCTTTATTAACATGAGTCATAATGTTGATGATGTAAGTGAACATTATGATTAATTTCAATCCTTTTGTATAGGAAAAAAATAATAGACTGTTAGCAGTGTAAGTGTGTTTGAAGTCTGTGACAAATGCAATGGGTCTGAGCTAGTGAAAGCTGTTTTCTCTCTCCATGACACATCCTTATTTTTCAGAGCTGATTTTGGAAATACAACTGTTGGGCTGTTTGCCCATGGAGTGACATTCCCATGCTTTTAAATGTTCAGCGCCCTCCTGCATGCCTTTTGATTTTCCTTGGGGGGGGGGGGGGGGGTGAGGGCAGGAATGACACAGAACAAGTAATTAGAAGCTAATCAGAGTTTGGATTTTAGCAGAACAGGGAACGGGGTTCTTATCTGCTTTTGCATATCCAGCTTCCTGTGAGCTGTTCTCTCTTCTGCAGAATGCATTTATATAGTTTGGATTTTTTTTTTTATTAAACACTCACCTTTTTTCAGTAATAGTTCAAGGTGAGTTACATTCAGGTGCAGTCACTGGAGGACTCACAGTCAAAGTTGGTACCTGAAGTGAGGGAGGATTAAGTGACTTGTCCAGAGTCACAGAGAGCGTCAGTGGGACTTGAACCCGGGTTTTCCTGGGTCTCCTCTAACCCCTAGGCCCAGGCTGCTCCTGCACTATAGTTGATAATTTATATGCTGAGGTGGGGCATCCCCAGGCTTATCTGTCATCATTTGGGCGATCCGTTGCACAAGTCAGACTTCAGTGTAAGATGGACTGTTTGTAACACCCTGAGATCAGGCAGGTCAACAACTGGTCATATTTGTGGTTTGGGTGATTGAACAGTGATCCTTATTCTAAAGAGGGGCACAGGGCAGGGCTTCTCATAAAGCCATGGTCACTGACAAATTTATTTAGTATTTAGCTCGCACCTTTCCGGTGGTGGTTGAAGGTGAGTTACCTGCAGGTACGGTAGATATTTCCCTGTTCCTTGAGGGCTTACAATCTAAGTTTGTACCTGAGAAGGCGTTGGAGGGTTAAGTGACTTGCCCAGGGCCACAAGGAGTGTCGGTGGGATTTTGAGCTCTGGTCTCACTGGTTCGCAGCCCTCTGCCGTAACCACAAGACTACTCCTCCACTACCTGTCACCTGTTTATTTTTCTAGCAGCCTGGCCCACTTTGGGGATATTTAGTGCACTAGAGCTCAGGGCAGAAACTTGAGTGGTTCAATCAGTGCCAGGCGGCCTGACGCCTTTCTTCAGTGACATCACTCTTCTTTGTCAAAAGGGTCCCCTTGTGGAGTTGAGACCCCAGGCAATTGCACTATTGGCCTGGTGTAAGATGGTGGTGGGCTTTTGTGCTCAAGCCAGCTCCCTTCTCCTGCCACTGGCAGGGACATCATTGTATCTCCATGCTGGGCCTGTCTCGAAACTCCTCTAAATGCGAGTTCTGCGCATTTTGAGACAGCCACAAAATGTGCATGTTGGAGTTGATTGGGTATTTGTACATTTGTCCTTTAGATTGTAAGCTCCTTTGAGCAGGGACTGTCCTTCTATGTTAAATTGTACAGCGCTGCGTAACCCTAGTAGCGCTCTAGAAATGTTAAGTAGTAGTAGTAGTAGTATTCTGCTGGGATGAAAAGATCAATTAACTTTTGTCCTCACTGTAGTGTCATATATCACTATCCTCCCCTCATGTGTCTCAACATAGCATGTTTAAAATTCTGCTAGTTAATGGAAATTTTCCATAAAGATAATATATGTTATTGGATTTGCATGAAGACAATATATGTGACTAATGGATAGAGCTTATGTATAAATCCTATACAGTAACTGAGATCCTCTTGTTTGACCCTTAATAGTTGTCCATATCCCCTTTTATTTTTCCCTGTAAACGGCTTAGATATTTATGATTGGTGGTATTTCAAATGAAGTTGAACTATGACCTACTAATATAAGTTCTGGTATTTCAAAGGGATTAATCACCTATTTTGTTCTGCAAGGGTATAAAGAGATGTTACACCCTATAATAGCAGGACCCAGAATTTGGATCCTGGAAGGCCTTCTGTAGGCAGCCACAACAAGGCTCAGGCCCAGGCTGAGCTGCCCACACTGGCGTTCTAATACAGGCTGAGGAGCCTGGCACCCTTTGCTGATGGAGAGACTGCAGGTTGGAGCAGCGACTGTGTTTTCAAATTAAAAGTTTAAGGGCCGGTAGTTGAAGATCTTAACAGTGGATGAAAGTGTAGCCAGCTGTGCCCAGAAGCTGTGGGGAGGGGAGGCATCCATATGATGGAAAGACACTGAACTGTGGAAGAGTTTGGGGCTTTGGACAGTGGGGGGGGGGGGGGGGGGGGGGGAGGGACAACCTCCAAATATTTCAGAGGTAGCTGGCATGATTGCCAAAATGATGAAAATTGAACCCTTTACCATGGCTATAAAGTAGGAATGGAATTGACAATGATGGCTATTCTGTAATTTTTATTTTTGTTACATTTGTACCCTGCGCTTTCCCACTCATGGCAGGCTCAATGCGGCTTACATGGGGCAATGGAGGGTTAAGTGACTTGCCCAGAGTCACAAGGAGCTGCCTGTGCCTGAAGTGGGAATCCAACTCAGTTCCTCAGTTCCCCAGGACCAAAGTCCACCACCCTAACCACTAGGCCACTCCTCCTAATGAGGTTGAAAGGCTGGTTTTGGTGTCTATTTTAAGCCTTTTTTAAAGAAATGTAGGCGCCTACTTTTATTGTATAATAGCTCAAATGGTGGAAACCCCATGTCCATTAAAAGGCCTATAGCTACTGAAAATTCTCCCACCTAGATGGTTGGTTAACCTGTACGTGTGTAAATGATAGAATTCTAAAATGTATGCGCAGACCTGCACTCTCTCTGCTCAAGCTCTTCCCCATGTGCACCATCCGATCATGATATGTACTTGTCCACCAGGCAGCATTCTCTAAGAGGTCATCGACACCAGAATCCTGTTATTTACGCACCTATGTTCTACCTAAAATTAGACAGTTCCTTAGAGAATTTACTCTCCGAATATTTTAAGTTCTCCTAAAAAAAAAAAAAAGCGCATTTAGGTTGGCGAATGGTATGAGCTTATTCTGTAAAACAGCGTAGGCGACCATTTTCCTGCCAGCTTAACAGTTTTATATAGGTACCTATAATATAGGCACGGAAACTCACGCCAACCATAGAGTTGTTGTAACCGCGGACGCTTAAATTATGAAGATAACGCACGGACTTTATAGTATTCTCAAAGTTACGTGTCTGTGCGCTGAAAATAGCAAGGACAAATAAAGATCAAGTATGCATATGAATTATCACATCATACTATGCTGTGAGTTTATCTTGTTGGGTAGATTGGATGGACCCTACAAGTCTTTTTCTGCTGTCACCTACTAGGTTACTTTGAAACAGAAAGTCTTCACAAACTCATCCATTTGTGATCTACAAAAGTAAAGCAAAAAAGCAGTTTGTCTTCTGCAGAAGGTTTTTGTTCTTCTCATGCTTTTTCTGATGACATTTGAACATTTGTTTCTTGACCTCTTGCAGAAGCGATGAAACACCATAACCAGGCCATGAAAGGCCGTTTTGAGGAGCTGTCTGTGTGGCGGGGGAAGCAGATGGAAGAGCGGGAGCTTTTTGAGTCCAAATTCAGAGACGCCCAGCAGCGCTTGTGTGAGATGAGCAGTGAAAACGAGCAGCTGAAAAGAGACCTTCAGAACCTGAAAGAGAGAAGGGAGGGAGCTGGACAGGTGCGTGCATTGTCGACCTCCTGTTGGATGCTGCAGCTTTGCCATAGTTTCCTAGGGTGAGGTCTAACCTAATCTAATAAAATCTCACTACTTTTACACCACTTGCTCCCAGTAAGGTCCAAGATGTCTGTTTGCTGGCTAATGCTCCGTGGATAAGTGTAAATTCATTTTATCTGCAAAGAAAAATGCCACTAAATTTGGGGAGTAATGCCTAGCCAGGAAGGTGACTTGATTCAGGGTGTAATTCCACCCCCACCCCAACACTTAAATTCTATCCAATCAATATTCAGCTGGCGGTGGTCCGTGGTTTGTTTGTTTGTTTGTTTAAAAACTGGTCACCAGAAGTTGAATTAAAGCAGATATTCAGTTTTGGGTCCTATCTGGGTTCCAGTACTGATTATCTGGATCTGGGGCAGCCACTGGAAGTTACCTGGGTACCACTGATATTCAGAGCCACCCGGTTAACTTAGCCGTTTTTCTATCGTAAGTCACAACGTAGCTATCCAGGTAGCGCTGCTGAATATCGAATATCGGTGGTGCCTGGATAATGCCCAGCTCCATTGACTCCGCTCCTCCCCCCCCCCCCCCCCCCCCCGGATTCTATATATGGCTACTAAAGTTGAGTGCACATAGCCAATTTGTGCTCGCGACATAATATATTAATGAGCCATTCGGCACCAATAATTGGCTACTAACAACCAGTTATCGGTGTTACTTGGCCTTAGTTGGGAATTACGCACACATCATATTCTGTACTGATCTGCGCATAACTCCTATAGCGCTTAATTTCAAGGGAGCGAGTTACACGTATTTGTATAGAATACGCCTGATCTCCACCTAATTTAGGCACTGGTGTTTCACCAGGTATAAATACAGATGCCTTAAGTTAGACGCAGTTCTATAAAATGCAGATTCACTTTTTAGTCTAGCGCTTGAGTCATAATTTTTTTTCCGTGCTGATTTTTTTTGTGCGATTTACTGAATCAAGACCTAACTGGATAACACCCAGCTCCATTCTAACCACCTACCCCAGCACTAACCAGATAGTGCTGCTGATAATCCGGGTTGAAATGGTCAGTGGGTTATGGTTATGTGGAGAGCACCTGTTTTATTTTTAGTGGTATGATAAGACGCGATAGCGTGTTATGTTTCCGTCTTTGACCAGGTTACAGATTCTGTTCTGTTTCCAGCAGCATTTCTGTGCTCACTGGATCCTGTTCAGGGTTTCCAGCTTCCGGGATGCTGGCAGCAGAGAACTGAAACATTTCAGCACAGCTGAGTTTTGCCATCCCAGCTGTTTAGAAGGGGAACTGTAGAGGCTGACTGAATTTCAGTTTTGGTTATGGTGCTGAAACTGGCCCAAAATGTTTTTTTCTGCCTGTTTTCAGTTTTGGCCAAAGGCTATGGCCGTAGTTTCGGCCGAAACTGGCCCTATGTTTTTGGTGAAAGCCGAAAAGTTCTGCTTTGTCCGATTTGTGTCCCTCGCCCTCCATTCCAAATAGGAGTTGCTTCTTCCCCCCTCCCCTAACCTGCCTACTGGTAGGTGCCCCCCCCCCCCCCCTTGGGCCTATCTTACAATCTCTGACAGTCTAGGAATGTAGTCAGAGCAGGAGTGATCAGTCTCGCCTGACTGCCACAAGAGGTCACAGCAGCCATTTTGAGAGTAGAGCTGACATGGACAAGAGCAACTGGAGATCACTCCTGCCCTGACTAGACCACTAGGCCTGGAGTAAGATTCCAGCCCGGAAAAAAATCAGCTGACGGATACTGCGGACCCTGACACAGGATTGAAACCTTGGCCAAAGTCGGGCCGTGGTCAGTGAATGAAGACTGATCAGCTGACAGATAAGTGTTAAGCTTTGGATTCAAGAGCACTATTGAATAGTATATATGAACATTCAATAATAAAGATGATGAATGTGTGGGTCTCCCTAAGGTCAGTATAAGTATTGACAAAGGAGTTCCCCGACAACATTTGTTTGAGGCTTTTTCCTCCTCTACTAATAACAAATACATCGGCATTGGTAGATATCTTACATGTGATTGTAGACCACTAGACCACCAGGGATTGTAAGGTAATCTTGGTTGTGGGATGGGGCTACTCTTTGCATTCTTTTTGCGTCTGTGTATTGCAGTTGCAAGTAATACAGCTATGATTTGCATAGTAATTTATATAATAGAGTGCTCCAGATAAGTGCTTTTGATACAAAAGTATGGCAGGAATTTAAATCTAAATTTGAGATAAGCTCCTTAGGAATTAGCCTTTGTGGAGATACTGATCTTTATGTAATACCTCTTGTATTTCTCACTCTGGAATGGCAATCGCCATGACAGAACAATGTAAGCCACATTGAGCCTGCAAATAGGTGGGAAAATGTGGAATACAAATGCAATAAATAAAATAACATCAGCTGTCATTCCTAGCGTGGCACAAAGCCCATTGTAAAAGCACTGTGGCGTTTAGTTTCAGTTTTCATTAGCTGAGTTCCATGTGTGTTGGAGGCCATTTTGCTTGGAGATAAAATACTGGCTTGGGTAGTATTTGGGTGATTGTAAAGACTTTCCAGGCTCCGTTGGGTATGATGAAGGTGCAGCATTATATACAGATTTTGGCGTGCAGAAGCTAGGTTCAATGAGAAAGGAAGCTGCAGTGATTGTTTTCAAGCACAAATAATGCTCAGAGAAATTATATTTCTATTTATGCATTCTTGTATTCCACTATTATCCAAAAAACAAGTTTCAGTTCAAAGTGGCTTCCAATTTACATTTTGGTGGAGTCACAGTAGTGTTGTGCAATGTGGAGAGGGCCAAAATATAGAACAGGAAAAGTTCTCTACGATGACAAATCACAGAAGGCAAAAGTAGAGACTAATAGACGATTCACCACTGGAGACGTGAGTCCAACAGTCTTTATTATATCACAGATAACGACCCGACACAGACCGTGTTTCGACGCTAAAAAAGCGTCTGCATCAGGGGTCAATAAATACACTACAAATCAAAACATATAACATATAAACAATGCCAATAAAGACATATATACACATCCATATAGAGATATGAAAATTCAATAGACACTAATTTTCTGATCAGAAGTCAATATGCTCAAATATGCTTAATAATAACCACTAAAACAGCATACATATATTCAATAGATTTAAAAAATATTTGGTTTCTGCTAATATAAATATAAATATTATGTGTATTCCAGGTATATATATAATTTTGGACTTATATGTCAACTGAAATAACAAATATAATGTATAAATGGTTGTTAGAAAAAATGAAATAGGGTAATTAATATTAAATGCATGTGCGCTTTTATATATTAAAATCATGCAATGACAATATACTAAAAACAAAAACTCATGCTTACCCAAGTAGTGAATGCAAAATGAGGAGTCCTACTTGTATGTATGTTGTCAACTCACTAAACACATAGCACTGCAAGCCACAAATGAGAGCATAATGGGTTTAAAAACAAACACCTGATAACAAAGTATCCATTTAACACTTGGGGGCAGATGCAGCAACCAAACGTAAAAAAATCAAAATCGTTAAAGTCCCTAACGATTTTTAAAAAACGAAGAATGCACCAAAAAAAAAAGTCACACATGCTCAGATCGGTATTCAAACGTACAATGTATCAAAGAATCACAATACACATCGGTAATCGGCCCCTAAATCATGCGCAGAGCAGCCAAGCGTTTTGCTGGCTGCTCTGCGCATGCTGAAAAACGTAAAAACAACAAAAAAAAAAGCCACAACACATACACGTGGCTACCCGGTCAGCAAAATCCAAAAACAAAGGATCGGGAGGGGGCAAGGGCGCTCATCAGGAGCGTCCTGTATGGACGGCCTTGCCCCCCCCCCCCCCCCCCCGCCGCCCCCCCCCCCCCCCCCCCCCCCCCCCCCCCCCCCCGAAAAAGCAAAATGCTAGCTGCCCCGGTCCCCCTCCCTTCCTGTTCCTGTGTTCTGCAGAGCTAACTCCGCCTCCCGTCATTCTTTCGCCCCGTGCCCCGCCCCCGCTGCCCCCCCTGAGGTCGACTACGCCGCTCCCCCCCCTCCACCGAGACCCCCCTCCCTATTAACGACCCGAGCAGCGCCTCTCACCTCTTTCAGAAGCGCTGCACGAGCAGGAAGATCTATTGTGTTGGTTGTAGAGTCTCCATGACGTCTCTTCTTCCCTGGCCTAGGCCCCGCCTCCTTCTGACGTAAGTAACCTACGTCAGAAGGAGGCGGGGCCTGGGCCAGGGAAGAAGAGACGTCATGGAGACTCTACAACCAACACAATAGATCTTCCTGCCCGTGCAGCGCTTCACAAAGAGGTGAGAGGCGCTGCTCGGGTCGTTAATAGGGAGGGGGGTCTCGGTGGAGGGGGGGGAGCGGCGTAGTCGACCTCAGGGGGGGCAGCGGGGGTGGGGCACGGGGCAGAAGAATGACGGGAGGCGGAGTTAGCTCTGCAGAACACAGGAACAGGAAGGGAGGGGGACCGGGGCAGCTAGCATTTTGCTTTTTAGGAGGGGGGGGGAGCGGCGGAAAGTGGGGAGCGGCGGGGGGGGGGCAAGGGCGTCCATACAGGACGCTCCTGATGAGCGCCCTTGCCCCCTCCCGATCCTTTTTTTATTTTTTTATTTGATGTGTTTTCTGACGTCCTTTGGACCAATCACAGCGCTTTTAGCTCTGCTAATGCGCTGGGATTGGCTCAAAGTTTGTTTATTTTTTCACTTAATGATTTTTCCTGGCACAGAGCTGTCCTAACGAGAGGTCCAGACCTCTCGTTAGATTTCCTGCCTTTTTCCTGCGTAAAGGCAATCGGAAAAGGTTAGTGCATGTCGTTTCAATGGGGTTTTCACACTAATTGCTCATCTCCATTCCGTTTTCGTTAGCTGCTGGCTTCCTCGGTAAAAGCCCTTTGATGCATGCAACGGATCAAATTTTCCTCGTTGGAGGGTCATTAAAGGCTCATTTAGCTTTAGTGCATCTGCCTCTTGAAGAGTTGCGAGGGATTAATTGAACCAGCAGAGAAAGTGAAAGTGAACCCAAACGCTGACTGAATGTGAATCACGTTGCACTGCTAGCCCTGAATAAAGATATAATCTTACTAGGTGTGCAATCAATCTAAAATGGATATTCATTCTTTAGGTACATATATTTCTTTATCTGATATCCAGTATAAAAATATTTCATCTATGGATAAACTATACCTAATGTTTTAATGACCTTTTTTAAAATAGGTTGTGCATCGATCTTAACAAAAGGTGGAGAAAATAAATTACAAGTAGTTCTTTTAAGTGTATGTTCTGTATCAACTTATTATAACACACATATTAATCTTTTTTAGCAAAACATTAGATAATTAAGATCAATTAGATGTCAATGATTTGACAACATTTTACTTTTTTATAAGACAGTGTTGGAGTAGAGATTGAATTGTGATCATATAAATCTTTTTATCTAAATCTTTTTATATTTATTTACCTGCATAAAGATGTTTATTCGCTCACATTACTTTTATGAAAGTTTTTTTGCTTCTATTTTGGTTTTCATTTAAAAATAGGAATGTTCCAATTGGGAGCTTGATTGGTTTTTTTTTACCTCCCTTTTCATTTTTTCCAATTCCTTTTTGTCATATTTGTTTCTTTACGCTGGTTTAATATACCCTTGTATAATCATCTGTTCCTACATTGTTTCATTAAACGTATTTTGTGACGTCATTTTCTAGACAACAGTAGCTGTTCACATTGACTTTCACCACATAGGATGGGACCACCCCCTTTTTCCTTTCAGTATGCTACATATTCTCACTACTTTGCCGTGGTCACCACTCTTATGACTTTTGCTCTGATAGTTTGTGCCCAGCATTTTCTGTTTTTTCTCCTTTTTGTGCTTGATTGTGATGTCTCTCAATTATCCTCATTTAGTTTAGTTCATTCTTTATATTTTTCTGACTTTGCTTGTTTTGGCAGCATTTTTTGTCCCAACCTTTGTTTACTTGAGTTCATTTGGCTCTGTATTTACTTTTAGATGCCCCTTTTTTATGTAGTTTCTCCTTGGCTTCCTGCCCAGCATTATGTTGATACATTTTCAGTCTACGTTTGGTTCCCTTTCACTTTCTCTGCCGGTTCTATTTATCCCTTGTTACTTTTCAAGTATCGTAGGGATACCATGTTGCCAAAGGTTTGTTTTTAAACCTAGTAAGATTATATCTTTATTCAGGGCTAGCAGTGGTACATGATTCACATTCAGTCAGCGTTTGGGTTCACTTTCACTTTCTCTGCTGGTTCAATTAATCCCTCGCAACTCTTCAAGTGTTAAATGGATACTTTGTTATCAGGTGTTTGTTTTTAAACCCATTATGCTCTCATTTGTGGCTTGCAGTGCTATGTGTTTAGTGAGTTGACAACACACATACAAGTAGGACTCCTCATTTTGCATTCACTACTTGGGTAAGCATGAGTTTTTGTTTTTAGTATATTGTCATTGCATGATATTAATATATAAAAGCGCACATGCATTTAATATTAATTACCCTATTTCATTTTTTCTAACAACCATTTATACATTATATTTGTTATTTCAGTTGGCATATAAGTCCAAAATTATATATATACCTGGAATACACATAATATTTATATTTTTATTTATATTAGCAGAAACCAAGTATTTTTTAAATCTATTGAATATATGTATGCTGTTTTAGTGGTTATTATTAAGCATATTTGAACATATTGACTTCTGATCAGAAAATTAGTGTCTATTCGATTTTTTATATTTCTATATGGATGTGTATATATGTCTTTATTGGCATTGTTTATATGTTATATGTTTTGATTTGTAGTGTATTTATTGACCCCTGATGCAGACGCTTTTTTAGCGTCGAAACACGGTCTGTGTCTGGTCTTTATCTTTGATATAATAAAGACTGTTGGACTCACATCTCCAGTGGTGAATCGTCTATTAGTCTCTACTTTTGCCTTCTGCAATGTGGAGAGGGCACCTGTAGTTCATATGGTTATTCGTAGAGTTTTTGAAGAGGAAAAGATAGTGGAGCTTTTCTGTTTCAGTTGTACAGTTTTGGTGATCTTTATTCATGTAGTTTTTGGAGAGGTAGGTTTGAAAGGAAGGCGGCGATACCTTTATGATTAGCTGTAGAATTCTTTTGAAGAGGTAGGTTTTCATTTCCTTTCTGAACTGGAGGAGATTTGTGATGCTTCTTATGGTTTTCGGTATCAAGTTCCACCATTTGGAACCCAGGTAGCTAAATCCTGCTGTGTAGATAGTTTTGTAGATGGTGTTTCTGCAGTTGGGTAGATGTAGGAAGAGGCAGTTTCTGTTTTCTGGGCTGGAATTTCTTGAGGATAGTTCAATCATGTTAAGCATATATTCAGGTGCCATTCAGAATAATATCTTGAAGATTAGGGTGCTCACTTTGAAAAATATTGTTGCCTTGACTGGTGGCCAATGTAGTGTTTCAAGCAGTGGGGCTGCTCTTTCGTATTTTGATTTCTTTGAAAATCAGTCTTGCTGCCGTGTTTTGGACTGTTTGCAGGGATTTTAATGTGTTTTCCTTGCACCCTACGTATGCTGCATTGCAATAGTCTAGTTACAATAGTAGTGTTGATTGGATCAGTATCCGGAAAGATTGTCTAGGGAAATAGTCTCTTATTCTTCTCAGTAGCGCTCTAGAAATGTTAAGTAGTAGTAGTAGTAGTAGTTTCCATAGTGTTCTGAAGCATTTTGATGTTACTGCTGATATTTCATTGTCCAGTGTTAGAGGTTTGTCAAGAATGATTTCTAGTATTTTTAGTTGTGCTTCAGTGTGTATGGTATGTTTGTTGGTCGATTGTGAATTTTTGGTAGGTTGTGTGGGCTGGATAGTACTAGGAATTTGGTTTTGTCTCTGTTCAGTTTGAGTTTGAAAGTTGTTGCCCATTATTACAATGAAAAGAAGTTTATATATTTAGAAAATAATTTATAAAATATATTGCTCTTGATTTGTAATTTTTCACAGCATATAGTTCTCATATTCAGTAATATCAATGGGCTTTTTTATTCTGGCTTGTGCATCAGGCTGATATAATATCTACAGTGTAGACCAGTGTCTGGACTCCTTTATCCTGTTTTAGAACAATATACTTAGACTGTGAGCCTATTAGGGACACTGCCGGTACCTGTAATGACATTGTAAACCGTTTAGGTCTATGCAGTGTATAAATAAATGGAAATAAAAAATTGATATACTTGCTATACTATTAGTCTTATATCCTGCAAGATCTCTAAAATTCAAGTTCAGAGCAGCTTGAAGTTGCTTTAGAAGTTGTGCCTACTTCCTGTGCTGTGACCAGCCAATGTGCTTTTCTGTTTTCAGGGGCCCGGGGACAGTGCTATGAGTCCCAGGAAGGAAACTGTTGAAGAATTGGAGCAACTGAAAACTCAAGTGACACGAATTCAAGCAGAGAAGGCAGACCTGCTGGCCATCATTTCTGAGCTCCAGCTCAAAATCAATGTGGCCTCCTCTGAGGACTCCTTCATTGAGATCAGACTACCTGTAAGTATTCCCTCTCCCCTTCCCCCAATGACTGAATCGCAGGCGCTGGTGCAGTTCTACAGTGTAAGGCCACATTGGCACTGACTGGCATGAACCAGCTGGTTTCTGGCACTTTATGGAGCTCTAGTACATCTCTACCAAATTAGGGTTTTCATAGACCATATTTCTGTTCTGCCATTCCATTTGCTATATGTATAATCAATACAGCTGATAATAATTTGTAAACTTCTCCATTTTAGCTATCTGGGGGATATAAGGGGGCTCCTGAAAGATCTCTTTTTATGGGGAACAGAGATTTTGGGGCAGCAGGAACAAATTCCAATACCACAGCATTGAGAGAGACATGGTGTGCACGTCTCACAGTAACACAGTAAATGACAGCAGATAAAGACCCGTACGGTCCATTCAGTTTGCCCGACAAGGTGGCCAAAGCCGTGCAGGCCCCTGTCTCCCATGTTTAAACACTGGTTGTCAAGTGTTCACTATTCCAACCATATAGGCAGGCAAACATGATGGGAGTCTTGGTTATAACCATATATGGAGTGGAGGAATGGCCTAGTGGTTAGGGTGGTGGACTTTGGTCCTGGGGAACTGAGGAACTGAGTTTGATTCCCGGCATAGGCAGCTCCTTGTGACTCTGGGCAAGTCACTTAACCCTCCATTGCCCACCGCATAAAGCCTGCCATGAGTGGGAAAGCGCGGGGTACAAATGTAACAAAAATTAAAAAAAATATATATATATATATATATCATCCCCAAGCATTGCTGACAGTGTTCAACTTACTAGTCAAGATGTCTTCCCCTTCCCCCTGAACTAAGCATCACCGTCACTCGCAGCACATGGCAAGGAGACAGGATAGGATGTGAGAGGGAGAAGACTGTGTGAAATGTAAATGGTTTAAGGCAGAGGTTCCCAAACCTGGTCCTTGAGGCACCCCAGCCAGTCAGGTTTATAGAATATCCACTTTCTCTACTGCATGCAAATTTGTCTCCTGAATATTCATTGTGGATACACTGAAAACCTGAC
This sequence comes from Microcaecilia unicolor, assembly GCF_901765095.1. Lineage (NCBI taxonomy): Eukaryota > Metazoa > Chordata > Amphibia > Gymnophiona > Siphonopidae > Microcaecilia > Microcaecilia unicolor. The sequence goes on along the minus strand of NC_044040.1, from coordinate 6,265,864 downwards.
TGGCTGGGATGCCTCCAGGACCAGGTTTGGGGATCCTGTTTCACGTGCTAGTTGAGTGCCATAACTTACAAAATTATTAGGCAGCAATCTCGAATACTACCGTGTTTCCCCGAATATAAGACACTGCCTTATATTAATTTTTGCGCCCAAAAAGGCGCTAGGTCTTATTTTCAGGGGATGTCTTAATATTTTGGGGAAACACGGTTGGCCCGCCCACCTTCCCTCCGTCGCTCCTGCAACTACCGGTAACCCCCCACCCGAGGTCGCCCCCCCACCCGAGATGGCGCTCCCACCCGAAGTCACCGGACCCCACCCCCCTCCGTCGCTCAGAAACTAACCTGAACCTAAGCCTCCTTTCACTTTCCTTCCAGTTCGCAGGAGCAGCAGGGCAGGGCAGGCCTCTCCTTCCTTCCGAGCCCCACTCTCGCCTGACGTTACGTTACGTCAGGCGAGGGCGGGACACGGAAGGAAGGAGTGGCCTGCCCTCCTACTGCTGCTGCTTGCTGCGAACTGGAAGGAAAGTGAAAGGAGGCTTAAATTCAGGTTAGTTTCGGAGCGACAGAGGAGGTTGGGGTCCGGCGACTTCGGGTGGGGGGATAGTTTCAGAGCGACGGAGGGGGGGCCCGGCGATCTCGGGGGGGGGGGGGGGAACCCTACTTACCGGGAAAAGAAAAACTTTGCTAGGCCTTACTTTCGGGGGAGGCCTTATATTTTCTAAGGGCACCAAAAACCTCGGTAGGTCTTATTTTATGGGGATGCCCTATTTTCGGGGAAACACAGTATACAACAAACGCTCCTAAAGTCAGTCCAGTGGTCCTCGTGCTCTGCTCATCCTGGGAGACGGTGAGTTGCTGATGGAGGTTCATTTCACAGCTGATGAATGTAAGTGTATTTTGTTGGCATTCATACTGGCTAAAAGGGGCATTCTTCTGTCTTGGTTGGTGGAGGAGTCACCCCCTGCCGTTTGGTGGAAAGATTACATGGCAGAAATAGCAACGTGGGAATTGTGGGGGGGAATATAGAGACAAAAGGGGAAAGAGAGCCAAATACTGGGTGTTATGGAAAAGACATCTATTGTTATCGTTACAGTGGCGAGCCATGAGAGGACTAGGGGGAGGGGGGTGGGATTTAAATGAAAGTAACTGAGCGAGGTAACTTCAGCCCAATGTTTAAATATGTTTTCATGTGCACGTTAACATATCAAGTGAATGTTCCATTTTCTTAATGGCATAAGCTTCACTCTTGGTGATTATTGCATATTGTTGTATCTGTATGTCACTTGGTTTCTCAGTAAAGATACTATAAATGGAAGCGACATTAACATGTAATACCCCAGGTTCATCCCTGTTACTCCCAAGAACATGGAAGCCATGGGTGATGTCTGCTGGTATTTGATATCATCCTGTTAAGAAAAGGGAATTTTGTGTACCAAGTGATGAAGGCATGTATCTGAAATAAAGATGCTGTGAAGGTGATAAATCTAAGTTTTACCCATTCTAGCACTGTGCCTTAATTCCACAGGAGGGAGACGAGACCATCGCTGAGAAAGCAAGCGAGGATAGTGCAGGCCAGAGTGAACTGGTATCATATGTGTGAGTAGATACCATGTGCTGTGCTGAGGCGTGTGTGTGTGAGACTATAGTATGTGCTATGCTGGTTGCAAGGGTATAGCCAGAAGTTGGATTGGGGGGGGGGGGGGGGCAATCATTTCCTCTCAGTCCCCTCCCCCCACACCTGGATCATACTTTTGCAAGCAGGGATGCTCAAGCTTCGCCAGCTGAAGTTTGTCTGCCGGAGCCCTGCGCATGCGGGTAAGCTGCTCCAGCCTCCAACGCCAGCACTTTTCACGCAAACACCTGAACTGAGCCTGGGCGGAAGTGTGGGCATCAGCGGCTAGAACACCCTGCCGATAATCCAGCTGTTCAAGCAGCACGGGCAGGGCTCCAGCAGTGAACTCGTCAGCTGGCGGGGCTTGAGAGAACCCCCACCAATTATGTATTGGTTGCCACAATTTTGGAGGGGGCCTGAGCCCAAAGTGGGGGGGGGGCCCCAGACCCCCAAGGCCCCTGCTGGCTACACCACTGGCTGGTTGTATACATGTGGGCGCATATCACATGCTCTCCTGGTGCATCCGTATGGTTTTATATCTTTGATATTTTGCCCTTTCATGAGGACGGAGCAAGGCAGTGTACAGGCAAATAAAATACAGAGGAAAGGAACTCTATTATTTGATAGGAAAGAAAGAAATAGGGAATTCACAGTCGTTCTGAGAGTAGATATGCACAAAAGGAAAAGGGAGAAAAAAATCCCAACAACCAATCACTAAAGTTAACCAATAAACTTATGGGGTCAATATTCAAAGTGATTTAACTGTCCAGAAATGGCTCCTGGCTGGTTAAGTTGCCTGTTCGGGGCTAACTATTAGTTTTCAGTGGAACTTAACTGGTTAATGCAGCTGAAAATAATCAGTTAGCACCAAACTAAAAACTGGCTATTCGGCACTTTGCCGGTTAATTGGTGACTGAATTAACTTCTCCAGAGCAGGGTGGTGGGAAGTGTCTCAGTATTTGGGCCTGACAACTTCTTGTTCTGTGTGTATTTTGAGATATAAGGGGGATGAAAGCTTGCACTGCCGCTACCTGTGGTGGGTGGGTGTGGGAAGCTTGCACTGCTGCCGTCTGTTTGGGGAAAGGGCAGTGCTGGCACCGCTTCAGATGTAATACCCATTGCATTTACCTCTGCTTGTAATAAGACGTTTTGTTATGCATAAGTAAATCCACAGATGAAACTAAGAAGTACTTGGAATCGGAAGAAGTGACTGTTAGTCGACTTCTACAGAGTCTGAGGGAAGAGAGCACGAAGGCAGAGACACTGGAAAGAGAGCTGAGGACCACCAGGCACAGGTACAAAGAAATAAATTTATTTGTGGAGATCTCTTTGGTCATAGCCTGGGTCCTAGCATATGGAGCTGGGCTTTGGATTGTGAAGTGGATGAGAAGTGTCCTCTGGGCAGTACAGGTCTCTGGTTCCTTCTCTTAATCCTTCTCAGCTTGTAAATTATGCCCAACAAAATTGGTACCAGTCGGGTTGCTGGATTAGATTCACATTTGTAATTGTACAGCAGCTGGTTTAGGAAAGCTGTACAGAACTTAAACAGAATCAAAATTGTGGCTGAGTCTTGACCTGCCGAGTCAAACTCAGTTCCAGTCCAAGTCAATGCCAGTGACCCTGTGAATTGGGCTATGGGAGGAGCCATGCTGGGTGGGGTTTAGCCCTGATCCCATCCCCAGGGCTGTGTGGGTTGTAAAGCTGCACAGGTCACAAGGGAGTCTCTCCTGTGGTGGCCGCGATGCAGTGGGTGAGGCGGAGGTGCAAAGGGGCGTGTCACACAGGGTGCAATTCTGGGTGAATTGGAATTCCAAATTGGGACATAAGAGGGACCCTGCTGGGCAACACTGGTGAAATGAAACGTTGAAAATCCTCTGGTGGTGACACACCGCTCTGAACTGATTTTTATCCCTGTTGTCTTCTGTCGCAGTCCACAGCGGCTCTTCAGAAAACGTGAAAAGGGTAGATTACTGCTCAGGCCTAATCCCTGTTTCCTGCGATATTTCCTTTAGATTAGCTGAGGTGGAACAGAAAGCGGCCGCTGTATCGGAACAGGGGACTCAGACTGAGGGGAAGCAGGAAGAGGACAGCACCGCGGCTGATGTGGGTAACGAGGCTGTAAAGCAGAGCTTGTCATTCGTTTTGTAGCCGTGACCCCATGCTAGCAGCCAAATAAAACTGTGTGACCCTCCCCTCACCTATGGAGAGCCTTTTGGAGTCCTGACCCAGAGTTTAGGAAGTGCTGCTGTAGAGTACGTCCCTCCTTACGTATATATACAGGGTACTTTCCTACATGAATATACCAGAAAGGCCTCACTTCATCTGACTTCCCTGAGATGATGTATATTTTTGTAGAAGGCTAATAATTTAGAATTAGTGCATTGCATAAGGTGTCCAATAGAGTGTACGCCCATTCTGTGTACCAGCTGCTGTATTTTCCTAACGGACAGGGCCGCCGAGAGACTAGACCCGGGGCAAGGCCACCCCGCCTCCGCCCCCCCATCGCTCCCCCCGCCGCTGCAGTCCGCGGTCTCACCTGCCTGCCTCCATGGCTCCAGGCCCCCTTCATTCAAAGCAGCAGTCGCAGATCGCGTCTCTTCTGGCCTTCCCTCCCTGTGTCCTGCCCTCGTCTGATGTAACTTCCGGTTTCCGCGAGGGCGGAACACAGGGAGGGAAGGCCAGAAGAGACGCGATCTGCGACTGCTGCTTTGAATGAAGGGGGCCCGGAGCCGTGGAGGCAGGCAGGTGAGACCGAGGACTGCAGCGCCGGTAGCCTGACCCCAGCGCCAGACCCCCCCCTTGGAGGCCCAGGGAATTTTGCCCCCTTGCCTGCCTCCCCCTCTCGGCGGCCCTGCTAACAGATCCTGTGTCTCCCAAAATAAACTGGAGATCTTTCACCTGGATGCCTAGCTGTCACCCCTGTAGTCCAGTGTGTCAGGGTTTAATGTTTCTTTCCCCCTCACTCGTGTTCAGTTCCTCTGATGTCTCTTCTGGGATCTGGAGTTCTCAGTTTCCTGTCAGGATCTCTCAGACTTTTCTTACGTTTCTTCTTGCAAAGTCTCCTATTAATATCCTTCGGGCAGTTTATTCTTCCATTTGAGATCTGAGCTCTGCTTTTTCGGTGGTTTTTATGGAAGATGGGCAGGGTTTCTTGGGGGCTGATCTTCCTGTTGTAGTCCAGCCTAGGAAATGGAAGAAAAGGTGGGAGAGGGGAGATATGAGAGAGATTTAAATACCTCAGTAACATAAATATACAGGAGGCGAATCTCCATCAATTGAAAGGAAGCTTTAGAATGAGGGGACATAGGATGAAGGTGAAAGGGGACAGACTCAGAAGTAACCTGAGGAAATACTTCTTCACAGAAAGGGTGGTGAATTTGTGGAACGGCCTCCCGGCAGAAGGGAGGGAGATGAAAACCATATCTAGGACAAAGTACATAGGATCTCTAGGGAAGAGGAAGGGAGAGTAGATGGTATGAATGGGGCAGACTGGGTAGGCCATTTGGGTCGATATCTGCCTTCATCCCCACATCCTGTTCACCAAAATGCACTGATTTTTGTGACATTTGTCTTGCCTTATCTTGAAAGTTCTCACTAGAATCTGTTTATGTAATTTTTACTATGTGTCATTCATTTAATTGTTTGTTATATAAGCCACATCGAACCTGAGTCACTCTTGGGCTAATGTTCCTACTTCACCACTATCAGTCCGTCAGCAGAAGCGAATAATTTCTTTCCAGTTTATTATGTATTCCTTTAACTAGGCAGTACCCCATCCCCAATCCCTTCCTTCACTGTACTTCAAAATACCCGAGGGCTTATCCAGGTAATTTCCCTTATACACCTTCTGATCCCCAACGTTTGCTGGTACTGGAAGGTGATGAGGAATGACCGGAAGAGGTAATTCTGTGGTCATTGCTCAGGTCCTGCCTGTTACTGCTGAATGAGTGATACGATCGATCGTAGTCCTGATGGGTGACTGTTCTTTCTTGGACAGTTTGTGAAAGAGGTGGAGAATCTGAAACTTCAGATCAAGTCTCTGTGTAAGGAGCTTCAGGAGGCCCACCTGAAACTGAATGAAGCTGAACTGCTGAAGAAGAGACTCCAGGAAAGGTGAGAGCAGGGGAATTTCTGGGGCTTTCCACTGGGAATAAGGAGGAGTGGCCTGGTGGTTAGAGCACCGGTCTTGCAATCCAGAGGTGGCTGCTTCAAATCCCACTGCTGCTCCTTGTAATCTTGGGCAAATCACTTAACCCTCCATTGCCTCAGGTACAAACTTAGATTGTCAGCCCTCCTGGGACAGAGAAATATCCAGACTACCTGAATGTAACTCACTTTCAGCTACTACTGAAAAAGGTGTGAGCAAAATCTAAATAAATAAATCGATCTTGTGATGAGGGAAGTACCAGTAATCTAATACCTCCCGCTTGTGGCAAAATTTGTATTGGGCATCAACAGTAGAGCAGACCTTACTACAGAAGGCAGCTGTACTTTCTGCAGAAAAGCACAGTATCAAGTGGGAGCTGAATGTGAAACATTTGGGGGGGGGGGGGGGGGGTGTAGGTCTGCTTTCTGAAATGGGATTCCCCTCTTGTTACAATCAGGATTACCTACTGGCTCCATATGTAGCAGAGTTTAATTCCACATATGGGAGGTTGCAAAAGTGAATAGTAGCCCTATCAAGGTTGAACAAGCCCGCAGGTGATGTATTTCGGTCATTGTGCTCTCTTCTATCCAGCACACCAGGCTTTGGAAACAAAAATAGTGAGGAGTTCAGTCAGCTGTGTGCATGTACTGTAGGAGTGTTTTACAATATTATACAATAGAAGATACGTACACACACGTGTAGACATCATGAAATCAATAGTCAGCCCATGGCAGTGAGCAGCTGATAAGCCACTCCCAGCCACAGGCTGACTTAATTCCAGATATCCAAATTTGAATATCTGGGTACGTCCTTCAACCCAGATACGCAGACCAGTGCCCAGTTAACTCGTTAAGTGAAGTTAGAACATAAGAGTAGCCATACTGGGTCAGACCGATGGTCCATCTAGCCTGGTGTCCTGCTTCCAGCAGTGGCCAATCCAGGTCACAAGTACCTGGCAGACACCCAAATAGTAGCAACATTCCATGCTGCCAATCCCAAAGCAAAGCAGTAGCTTCCCCCATGCCCATCTGAATAACAGACTATAGACTTTTCCTCCAGGAACTTGTCCAAACCTTTTTAAACCCAGATAGCTTGTTCAATTAAATTGCACATAGAAATTTGTGTGCACGATTTTGAGCACCATGTATAGAATTTGGGGGATAGTGTATATGTGGTGTGTATGAAGTCACTGTTCTCAAAGGGTCTCATACATTTAGCAACTTCCACTAAACCTGTAAGTCCCTTATTTGTGAATTTTCAGTACCAGTATCGAGGTGGTGCCACTGAAAATTTCTCTGCTCTCTGTCACAGTGTTCAAGGAATTTCAGCCAGTGGTGATCAGTCACAATCCATATAAGAAAGCAGTTTAGGACAGAACAAACCTGTTGTAAGTTAAACCACTTAGCTACAACCCCCCCCCCCCCCCCCCCCTAATATTGCCAGTGTACACACAGAGCCGGCAGCTGTGGATTCGGTGTTGCCTCCTTTTCAGTAGTGGCTCTGGAACGCATGTACTTTTTACAATTCTGCAGCCAGCGTCTAAAAAATGCACTCCACTGCCGGTTGGCTGAAAAAAAAATCAGACAAGTTGAGCAGAAAACCGAGCTACACGTTTAGAATAGCACAGAATACGTTTGCTTTAGGTTAAGGAGTAAAATAAGGGCCTTGCTTCTCTTTGCTGGTAACAAAGGCCTTTAATTGCCAAATTTCTGCATCGGCTACACAGACGGACATTTGGAGATGCTCCACTTAGGGCAGCTTTTCTCCTGCTGGCAACAGGCACTGCTCTGATTTGGCGCAGTTGTCATCGTTAGATTTACTCCTGGGCAGAATGGTTTCTTAAATAGACGTTTTAAGTGTAAATAACCACATTAAGAGTAATTTTGTGAAGCAAAAACAAGGGGGTGGGAATGACTGAGATGATGAAACAGGATATTCTATAATATCCACAGGAGATAACACAAATTCAAAGCTATAGGAAGTCAAGCACTGGATTGTGTACTCTACACTGTCCGTCTTTTAGCCTTAATAAATAACAATGAAAACATATGAGTTTATACATACATTGATACAAACGGAAGCGTAAGCAGAGGAGAAAAACAAGAGCGTGAAAAGCGTGACCAATATGGAGACTATATGTGAAAAGAAAAATAATTGTCAAAAGTAAATATGCTTATCATCTTTTAGTGAGAGACAATGTAATGTCTAGAGGTTTTTTTTTTTGTTCGTTTTAAAAATGTTTTTTTCTACGCTTCTGTCTCCTTTCTAAAGCATGTTTGATTATTTGTTTCTCACCTTTACACAATACAATATTTAGGTGGCCTGCTGCTGTTAGTTAACTTTGCTGCAGCTGCTGTGGTGTTGGTAGTTCTTTCTGTATAAAATTCAATTTAAAAATACCAATTGAACAAGAAGAAAAAAACACAGCCTGATATAGGTTTTTCTATCCTGGGACTTCAGGAAGAAACCAGACTCAAAGGGAGCTGAGAATTGGCATCTCAGACTTTAGATTTTTATCTTTGTTTTGGTTTTTGTTCTCAGGTGCCTGAGCCTTGACCAAAAACTCTGTGAAAATGAAATAAATCAAGAGGAGAAACAGGAGCTACAATATACAGTGAAGAAACTGGAGCTGCAAGTGGAAAGCATGAGGGAAGAAATAAAACTGGAGCAAAGCAAAACGGAAACAGAGAAGTGAGTGTCTGTAGCTGGGGGATCAGATTCAGTGTGGGGGCGGGGTGAAGGCGGCACTTCTTAAGCAAAGCTATTAAAAGTCTCTTACACATGACCCCAGTATGGCAAATTGCTTTTAGGTGACCGAGCTACCCTATCCCCCCCCCCCCCCAGCTAAGAATCCTCTGCTTATTCCAGGCTTTACTCCTCTCTGCCTCCCTCCCGCCCAACAAAACACACACAGCTAAGGGTCTCCTGTGCTTATGCCGGGCTTTACCCCTCACCCTCCCACAGCTAAGGATCCTCTGCTTACCCCAGGCTTCTTTTGCTGCCGGTGGCAATGTGAGCATTGGGACCTCATGAGCATCAGTTGAGGAGGTCAGTGGAGCAGTGTCAGCAGCAGTATCAGCTGCATTGAGACTTGGGGTTGGAGGGGAATATAGGCAGATGCTGGGGATCAAAACATAGAAAAATATAGGCAGATAAAGACTATATGGCCCATTCAACCTGCCCATCCATGCCATCTACTCTCCCTTTCACTACCTTAGAGATCCTATGTATTTGTCCCAAGCTCTCTTGAATTCAGATATTGTTTTCACTTCCACCAGGAGGCTGTTCCACAAATTCACCACCTTTTTCCATGAAGGCTACTTCTGAGTCTATCCCCTTTCACCTCCATCCTATACCCCTCGTTCCAGAGCTTCCTTTCAATTGAAAGAGACTCGCCTCCTGAGCATTTATGCCATATAAGTATTTAACTGTCTGTATCATATCTGCCCTCTCCCTCCTTTCTTCTAAAGAATACATATGGAGATCTTTACGTCTGTCCCTGTATGCTTTATAATGAAGACCACTGACCATTTTTTTTAAATGTATTTATTTTAAAAATGTTTACCCCGCTTAACTACTAAGCGATTTACAGCAGAACATTCACAATAAAGTACAGCTAAAACAACAGAAAATACAAAATCAAATAAATCCTAATGCAACTTCCTTAGCGTCCCTCCGGACCGGCCCAGGATTGGACTGATGGGTTGTGCACGCCTACCAGCAGGTGGAGACTGAGAAAAAAACTCTGACTATAGAGAGCCAATGAGAGCCCTGGTCATGTGACCCTAGCCCCAGTATTTTCTCAGTCTCCCAGCAGGTAGGACATGAGCCTATTAGTCTCTCTTTTTGATATTTGTAGATATTTTTTTCCTATTCTCTTTATTGGTTCTTCTGTGCCCAGGAATTTTATTGAGGTCATTCCTGATACTAAGTGCCTTAGTGTTCAGCCTCTGGGGTGTTAAACTCGGGTGCCCCGAGTCCCTCCCCCCTATTTCCTCCCCATCTCCCTTCTGGTGTATCCTCAAAAAGCTTTATTAATAACTAAGGGAAGGGCTACCCTTTCAGTGTAAAGGAGTATTGCCTTTGGGAGAGGCAGCCAGTACTTTAAAAAAAAAAAGAAAGAACTGAACAGCTGAGTAAGCTATCTGTTCCCCACTGACTTAACGAGCAGGCAGCTCTGTTTTCAACTCTGTGTGGGATTTTCAGCACCTGTTTAAAAAAAAAAAAAAAAAAAAGAGCTACAAGATAGGGGAAGCGAACGAAGGCAAGCCAGTCCCCTTTTATTGCTCCTGCCAGCCCTCGGGTTTTTAGCTGCCAAATAGGCTGTTTAAAAAGGCGCGAACCGCGTTGCCGCTTTCTCGCGAGTGCTCGCTTGTTTCCGCGATGGCGGAAAAGTTGAAAAGATGTGCGGTATGTCAGCGTCGAGGGGTTAATGCCTCCGGCGCCTGTAAATTTTGTACAGCGCTTGACATGCCCGCCGTTTCTCTTCCTCCGCCGGCTTTGTCTTCGGTTCCGTCGGGGGTTCCGATTTCGCCGTCGCGCTCCCTTGCTCCTAGTTCGGAGGCCTCTGGCTTAGTTCTTGACGCGCCCGCGGCAAAAGTGGTGCAAATGGTGGCCATTTTGTCTCCTGCTCCTTCAACGTTGGGTGCCGCGTCTGGCCCTTTAAACTCCGCGATTTTGGGAGATTTCAATACGGAGGTCATGGTACATTCGGCAGCCACTCAGGGAGGAGGTTTTCCCCTTGAGTTTGTTATTCAGATGTACCAGGCCTTCCTGATGCAGCGAGAGGGTTCAGCAGCGGGGCTGTCAGGGGCTACAGCGGGGCTGTCAGGGGCTATGGGCAGTTCGGTTCCTACTGCAGCTAAGCCTAGGACATGTGAGTTTTCTTCAGATCTGGTACCAGAGCATAGTTCAGACATGCCTTTTTTGGAGGAAGAGGAAGACTTAGGACCGGCACTTAATGAGCTGGCTTGGGAGGATCCTTCCTCTTTAGATCCTGACACTGTTCCTTTGGGCCAGGGGGAAGATCCCTCGGTGGCTAGAGTGTTTCATAAGGAAGATTTACAGGATCTTATTGCTATGGTGGCTACTACTTTAAATTTTGATGATCAGCCTCCAGCTTCACAAGTCCGAAAGGTTGATTTGTTGGTTAAGGGCTCTAGGGCTTCCAGCAAGACCTTTCCTATGCATGAGGACATTTGGGATGTCATTAAAGCGCAGTGGGAGGTCCCGGATGCTGCTTTTCGGCCTACTAGATCTATGTCTCGTCTATATCCGGTGCCAGAAGCTGATAAAGCACTTCTTAAGCTCCCAGTGGTTGATGCTGTGGTCTCTGCGGTTACTAAACGCAACACAGTCCCAGTAGATGGAGGAACGGCGCTTAAAGATACGCAAAACAGGCGTTTGGACTCTCTTTTGAAGCATAATTTTGAGGTTTCCTCTCTGGCAGTGCAGGCGGCCATTTGTGGATCTTTAGTGGCCAGGGCCTGTTTTCGTTGGGCGGAGAGAGTCCTGGATAGATCTTCGGATGATCTCGCAGCTATAGATGTCGAGGTGGCAAAGATTGAAACGGGCTCTGCTTTTCTAGCCGATGCTCTGTATGACCTGTTGAGGGCATCTTCTATATCTTTGGCCCTGAGAGTTGCAGCTCGCCGCTCTCTTTGGTTGAAAGGTTGGTCGGCAGATGCGGCCTCCAAGTCTAAGTTAAGTAAATTTCCCTTTAGGGGTTCCTTTTTGTTTGGAGAGGATTTGGACAAATTGGTTCACTCCCTAGGAGACTCTAAGGTGCCTCGTCTCCCTGAAGATCGGCCTCGCCTGTCCAGTCGGGGTGCCTTGTTTGGACGTGGTAGGCTAAGGTCTTTCCGTAGATTTCAGCCTGATAAAGCTTCTCAGCCTCAGAGATCGCGTTTCTTTACCAGGAACCAGTCCTTTCGAGGTTACCGCAGAGGAGGCAGATTCTCAAGCGGAAATTTTCGCTCCCCTGCGCATACTTCCCAATGAAGGTGCGAGGGCCCCTTCTCTGGTACCTGTCGGAGCTCGGCTTTCTCAGTTTTATCAGAGGTGGGCCCACATTACATCAGATCAGTGGGTCTTGGAGGTGGTTCGAGACGGATATGCCTTAGAATTTGCAAGGCCTATTTCAGACGCCTTTCTGGAGTCTCCCTGTCGCTCTCCCCTCAAAGCGCGTGCGGTTCGGGAGACTCTTCAGAGGCTCTTACACCTTCAGGCGATTTATCCAGTTCCTCCTGCCGAGTACAAGCGAGGTCGGTATTCCATTTACTTTGTGGTGCCCAAAAGGAGGACTCCCATCGTCCTATTCTCGACCTCAAAGCTGTCAATCGCGCTCTCAAGGTCACCAGTTTCCGTATGGAGACCCTTCGGTCAGTCATAGTAGCAGTTCGCAAAGGAGAGTATTTAACAGCCTTGGACCTGACGGAGGCCTATTTGCATATTCCCATTCGTCCTGCTCACCACAAGTTTTTGCGTTTTGCAATCCTAGGCCGGCATTATCAGTTTTGCGCTCTGCCTTTCGGCCTGGCGACAGCGCCGCGCACATTTACCAAAGTGATGGTCGTGGTTGCAGCGGCTCTCAGGAAGGAAGGGATTTTGGTTCATCCCTACCTGGACGACTGGTTGATAAGGGCAAAGTCTTATCAAGAAAGTTGTCAGGTCACGGAGCGAGTAGTAACGTTCCTGCAGTCCCTAGGTTGGGTGGTGAACATAGCCAAGAGCCGTTTGGTTCCCTCTCAGTCTCTAGAGTATTTGGGGGTCACCTTCGATACTGCGAGGGGTCGAGTTTTTCTTCCGCAGGGCAGAATCCTAAAGCTCCGGTCTCAGATTCTGAATTTGATGCATCTGAAAGTACCTTGTGCTCGAGACTATCTTCAGGTTCTCGGTTCCATGGCTGCCTCGATAGAAGTAGTTCCCTGGGCCAGAGCTCACATGAGGTGTCTTCTGGCCCGGTGGTCTGCTCAAACAGATTCCCTTCTGATGAGACTGCCTTTGCGGCTCCGGGAGCGAATCTCTCTGTTTTGGTGGCTACGGATGCAGAATCTCACTGTGGGGATGCCGTTGGAGCCTCCGCGGTGGATACCTCTAACAACAGATGCCAGTCTCCGGGGCTGGGGGGCTCATTGCCTGGACAAGTGGGCCCAGGGCCTCTGGTCGCCGCTGGAAGCAGTTCAATCCATCAACTTTCTGGAGACCAGGGCGATTCGGTTAGCTCTGCTGCACTTCGGTTCTCTTCTGGAGGGCACAGCTGTGCGAGTTCTCTCGGACAACGCCTCGGCAGTAGCCTACATCAACCGCCAGGGAGGTACGAGGTGCCGTCTCCTGTGTCGGGAAGCGGAGAGTCTCCTGGCGTGGGCGGAGATTCACCTCACGGCCATCTCAGCCTCGCATGTGGCAGGAGTGGACAACGTGCAAGCAGACTTCCTCACACTCTCGATCCTGGGGAATGGGCTCTGAGCGATCGGGCGTTTCAGTTGATAGTACAGCGCTGGGGTCTTCCAGTACTAGATCTCTTCGCCTCCAGGCTCAACTCCAAAGTTCCTCGCTTCTTCAGTCGCCAAAAAGATGTAAGGGCGGCAGGGATAGACGCCCTCTTGCAGCAATGGCCCTCCGGCCTTCTTTACGCGTTTCCTCCATGGCCACTAATAGGTTGTCTCCTACAGAAGATCGAAGACCACGGGGGGCCGATCATTTTGGTGGCACCGGACTGGCCTCGGCGTCCCTGGTACGCGCATCTCCAGCGTCTGTCCGTGGCGTCTCCTCTTCGTCTTCCGGCACACAAGGCTTTGCTGGTTCAAGGACCAGTTCCGCATCCAGACCCAGCTCGATTTTGTCTTACGGCTTGGCTCTTGAACGAGCTCCTTTAGCTAAGCGAGGATTTTCAACGCCAGTGATTTCTACCATGCTGCAGTCTCGTCGCCGTTCCACCTCTCTAAACTATATTCGCACGTGGAGAATTTTTGAGGATTGGTGTGCAGAAGCTGACATTGTTCCTTTTCGGGCGTCAGTACCTCAGATGTTAGACTTTTTACAGCGAGGTTTTGATAAGGGACTCTCTCTTTCGTCGCTGAAGGTGCAGGCGGCAGCTCTGTCCTGTTTCAGAGGTAGAATAAGGGGTAAGTCTTTGGCTAGTCTTCCCGAGGTGGCTCGTTTTTTGAAGGGGGTCAGCCTTCTTTGTCCTCCGGTCAGATCGTTTTTTCCATCTTGGGACCTTAATCTGGTGCTTTCGTCTCTGACAAAGCCTCCTTTTGAGCCTTTACAAGCATGTTCTCTGAAGGATTTAACGCTTAAGACGGTGTTTTTGGTGGCTATCGCGTCAGCTAGAAGAGTCTCAGAGTTGCAAGCTTTTTCCTGTAGATCTCCATTTCTGGAATTTTCTAAAGAGCGAGTGGTCCTTCGGCCGGTTCCTTCCTTTTTGCCCAAGGTACTATCTCGGTTTCATATGTCCCAGTCGGTTTTTCTTCCTATTCTGGGATCCTCCTCCGGAACGCAGGAGCAGCAAAAGTTGCATACTCTGGATGTTAGGAGAGTACTTAAACGGTATCTTGCGGTTACGGAGGACTTCCGTCGCTCGGACCGCCTCTTTCTGCTGTTTGCTGGTCACCACAAGGGCTTGGCAGCTTCTAAGCCTACTTTGTCTCGGTGGATCAAAAAAATGATAGCGTCTGCTTATCTCTTGGCAGACAGACCAGTTCCGGCAGCGCTTAAAGCTCATTCTACCCGGGGGCAGGCAGCCTCGTGGGCGGAGTGTTCCTTGGTGCCTCCAGCGGAGATCTGTAAGGCGGCGACTTGGTCGTCACTTCATTCTTTCTCTAAGCATTACAGGCTAGATGTGCAGTGTCGTCAGGAGACCGTCTTTGCATCTCGCGTACTCACAGCGGGTTTGCTGGGGTCCCTTCCTTAGGACTACTGCTTTGTTACGTCCCATCAGTCCAATCCTGGGCCGGTCCGGAGGGACTAAAGGAAAGCAAATTAGCAGGTAAGGTCTAATTTCTCCATTACCTCCACTATTGAGACTTCAAAAATTATCAGATATTAAAAGCCTGGAGTAAAAAGATAGGTTTTCAGTAGCCACCCTGTGGACTCCATCCTATTTAAATCCTTTTGAAGGTTTGGTCTCCAGAATTGTACACAGTGTTCTAAATGAGGTCTCAACAACTTATGTGTGATCTCTGTATAATGGTGCTGTCCAATTCATTTATTTTGTGGACCACATGTAAGTTGTTGTGAAGTAATCTTCTTGATAGTGTGGTTGAGTCCTTTCAATTAGAAGTGTTCTAAATGAGGTCTCGCCAGAGTGTTTTCCGCAACCTGGTACAATCAATGGTGCTCAGTCACCTAGACTATTGCAACGCACTATATGCCAGCTGCAAAGAACAAATAATTAAGAAACTCCAAACAGCCCAGAACACTGCAGCTAGACTCATATTTGGCAAACCAAAATTTGAAAGTGCCAAGCCCTTACGAGAAAAACTACACTGGCTCCCACTTAAGGAACGTATCGCTTTCAAGGTATGCTCACTAGTTCATAAAATTATCCATGGAGACGCACCAGCTTACATGTCAGACTTGATAGACCTACCACCTACCGTGTTTCCCCGAAAATAAGACACTGTCTTATATTAATTTTTGCCCCCAAAAATGCGCTAGGTCTTATTTTCAGGGGCTGTCTTATTTTTCGGGGAAACATCGGGGTTGGCCCACCCGCCCTCCGTCGCTCCCGGAACTAACCCTAAACGCCTCCTTTCACCTTTGCAGCAAGCAGCAGCAGGGCAGGCCACTCCTTCCTTCCGTGTCCCGCCCTCGCCTGACGTAACGTCTGCGAGGGCGGGGCACGGAAGGAAGGAGAGGTCTGCCCTGCTGCTGCTTGCTGCGAAGGTGAAAGGAGGCATTTAAGGTTAGTTCCGGGAGCGACGGAGGGTGGGTGGAGGGGGGGCCCGGCGACCTCGGGTGGGGGAGCGACGCGGGGGCGGCCTTGTCCGGCTCTCGGCAGCCCTGCTTTCAAACAAAAATTTGCTAGGTCTTACTTTCGGGGGAGGCCTTATATCTACCAATTCAGGAAAACCTCTACTAGGTCTTATTTTCGGGGGATGTCTTACTTTCGGGGAAACAGGGTAGGAACGCCAAAAGATCATCCCGCACGTTCCTTGATCTGCACTTCCCCAGCTGCAAAGGAATGAAATACAAACTAATGCATGCGTCAAACTTCACCTACCTGAGCACGCAGTTATGGAATGCACTGCCACGCAGCTTGAAATCGATTTACGAAAGAACGAGCTTCCGCTCATTACTGAAGACCCATCTCTTTAGTAAAGCCTACCACAAAGATCTACCAATGTGAATATGCACAACTCGGCCCATCTATATTCAGAATTGTCTCTTAATATCTACTTGTATACTATTACAACAAATAAATACAGGGGTATCATCACCTCCTTTTTCCCTACTGGCACCCAAGCGTCCCTCTAGCTTTTGCCATCGCCTTTTTTTACCCGTTTGGCCACCTTAAGATACTACTACTACTACTTAACATTTCTAAAGCGCTACTAGGGTTACGCAGCACTGTACAAAATAAACAAAGAAGGACGGTCCCTGCTCAAAGGAGCTTACAATCTAAAGAATGAAATGTCAAGTTGGTCAGTCTAGATTTCCTGGGTAGAGGTGAAGAGGTTAGGTGCAGAAGGCGACGTTGAAGAGGTGGTGCACAAAAGTTCTTCATCCCCTAAACGGTACTGTTCCCTTGAGTTTTTGCAGCCCAAATGCATAACCCTGCATTTTCTAGCATTAAATCTGAGCTACCAAATTCCAGACATTCCACTATCTTCGCTAAGTCCTTCCTCATGTTATCCCCACCATCAGGATTGTCTACCCTATTGCAGGATTTGGTATCATCTGCAAAGAGGCAAACCTTACCAGACAGTCCTTCAGCAATGTCACTTACAAAAATGTTTTTAAAAAACTGGCCCAAGAATCAAACCTTGAGGCACACCACTGGTAACATCCTTTTCCTCAGAATGAGCTCCATTTACCACTTCCGCTCAACCAGTTTCTAACCCAGTCAGTCACTTTAGGGCCCATACCGAGAGCACTTGGTTTATTTATTAGTTGTCTATGCGGAACTGGGTCAAAAGGCTTTACTGAAATCTAAATTGGGGGTGGGGGTGTAAGAAGTAGGGGAGAGGGTGCTTGGGGAAATGAGGAGGAATCAGGAGGGTAAGTAATGTCAGATAAATACTTAGTTCTTAGAAAAGTAACATAATTCAATATACAAATGTACACCTGTGCCGTGCCCTGCTACTACTACTATTTAGCATTTCTATAGCGCTACAAAGCGTATGCAGCGCTGTACAAACATAGAAGAAAGACAGTCCCTGCTATAGTTAAGGAGTTCCTCAATAATAACATTTAAGAAAACGTCAAAAACCTCCCCCACTGTCATAGCACTTAACATCTTAAGGGAGCTGAAACTTTAGTAGCAACTTAAATATTCAAACACAGCGTTCTATCTTCTTGCTGGTTTAGTGATCCCGGTGTCTAAACATGGTGCCCACATTTAAAAGGACGCTGATCCAATCATGATGTAAGCCATCACAAGGAAACCAAAGAGGGATAGTGATCAAGTATTTTATATCACAATCATTGTTGGTTTAATCATGACTTGATAATGAGTGTGAATGTTGGGCAGACTGGATGGACCATTCAGGTCTTTATCTGCCGTCATTTACTATGTTACTATGTTAAACCACTGAACTCTTAAAGAAGTACTGCCCCTTCTTTGCTCTCTCATATTCATGTTTAAGGGCTCTTTATCTACACCCGCAATGAGAATTGCATCGCTGGAATTTATTTCAAAAACTTCAAAAAACAAACTCTAATGGCTTTCTCACTATCATGGCACTTAACATCTTTATGGTATTTCAAGAGTTAAAACAATAACAATTTACTCAGCATTCTTTTCTCGCTGGTTCAATACTATTGGTATCCTAAACATAGTGCCCACATTTAAATGCAATGCAGGTATCTGGGCTTTAACATACATGGACGGGGAGGGTGGGGGGGAGGGGACACAAACAACGATAATCGGGGGGGGGGGGGGGGGGTCGGGGCTAGTTTCACCAATTGTTACCTGCCCACTCAACCCCTGCTTTCCCCACTGTACATTTTGAATATCATGAAAATGACTTTGATACCCCCTGCTGTGAGGTCTCCAGTCCCAGGAGGAAGGAGTAACAAACGTGCTTTATATGTTCATCTTAAAATTTGTACACGGGATTAAAGTATTTGTGTTCATTCCTGTACAGGTCACAGGCAACCAGACTGCAGGACGCATTTGACAAGCTCGGCACTGAGCACGCAGAAGCCTGGAAAAGAGCTGAAGAATTGAGAAACGAGGAGGTAAAGCAGTCAGGGAACGTCACGAGCAAAGCATCCAATGGTCGCATTGTTTTTCTGCGGCTGAAATAAACATCCATTTCCCGATCCCTTCTCTGTGCATCTTGTTTACCTTCATATGTGCGATTCCGTTCAAAATGGCACTTTCTGTTATCACATGGTGGATTTGAACAATGACACACAGGCCTGTTTTCAAAAGGCATTTCCCTTTTATTGGCAGCCATCTACTTAGCACTATCGCTTCTACTGACATCCCGTTTATCTGTCATATCCTCAATCTTTCACTTTCCAGTGCGACTGTTCCTGATGCCTTCAAACATGCCATAGTCACACCACTCCTCAAAAAACCTTCATTGGACCCTACCTGTTCTTCCAACTGTCGCCCCATCTCCCTCCTCCCTTTCCTGTTGCCTTGACTTTCTTTCATCTCAAGCTATTCTTGATCCACTTCAATCTGGCTTTCGCCCCCTTCATTCAACTGAAACAGCGTTTGCTAAAGTCTCCAATGACCTGTTCCTGGCCAGATCCAAATGTTCTATCCTCATCCTTCTCGATCTATCTGCTGCTTTTGACACTGTTGGTCACCGCCTACTCCTTGATATGCTGTCCTCACTTGGATTTCAGGGCTCTGTTCTTTCCTGGTTTTCTTTTAATCTTTCCCATCATACTTTTAGTGTATACTCTGGTGGATCCTCCTCCACTTCTACCCCACTATCAGTTGGTGTACCTCAGGGATCTGTCCTGGGACCTGTAGGGCTATTTCCCTGTGAGCCTCACTCTGCTGGTCTCTGCCTGTGTATACAACTATGTCAAGATGGAGAAAAGTTCTGGTGTAGGCCCAGAACAGCCAGGTTCCTTTATAATATATAACCCCTGGACAGAGCTAGGAATCTTCTTTTCTCCATCTATACTTTCTTCCATTTGTACTCTGATCTCATCCCATGGTTTTCAGTATCACCTTTATGCTGAGGACATCCAGATCTACCTTTCCACACCAGAAATTTCAGTAGGAATCCAGGCTCAAGTATCAACCTGCCTGTCTGACATTGCTGCCTGGATGTCTCACCACCATCTGAAACTAAACATAACCAAGACTGAGTTTCTTATCTTTCCCTCTAAACCAACCTTTCATCTTCCCCCATTCTCTATCTCTGTGGATAACACTCTCGTCCTCCCTGTCTCATCAGCTTGTAATCTTGGGGTCATCTCTCCTTATCTGCACGTCGTTTCTTTCTCTATAATATCACCAAAATTCGTTCTTTCCTTTCTGAGCACTACCGTAACCCTTATCCACACTCTTATCACCTCTCACTTAGACTATTGCAACTTGCTTCTCACAGATCTCCCCCTAAGCCATCTCTCTCCCCTTCAATCTGTTCAAAATTCTGCTGCATGACTTATATTCCGCCAGTGTCACTATGCTCATATTAGTCCTCTCCTCAAGTCACTTCATTGGCTCTCTATGCATTTCCGCATACAGTTCAAATTCCTCATATTGACTTACAAGTGCATTCACTCTGCATCTCCTCAGTACCTCTCCACTCTTATCTCTCTGTTCACTAGGTAAATCTCTGCATCCTTCTCCTCCACCGCTAACTCCAGACTCCGTTCCTTTTATCTTGCTGCACCATATGCATGGAATAGACTTCCTGAGCCAGTACATCAAGTTCCATCTGCCATCTTCAAATCTAGGCTAAAAGCCCACCTTTTTGATGCTGCTTTTAATTCCTAACCCCACTCTCTTGTTCAGTACTCATGTTTTATCATTCCCACCTTAGTAATTCCCTTATCCATTATTTGTCCTGTTTGCCTATCCTAATTAGATTGTAAACTCTGTTGAGCAGGGACTGTTTCTTCATGTCCAGTGTACAGCGCTGCATATGTCTAGTAACGCTATAGAAATTATTAGTAGTAGCAGTAACTCCACTAACTGCCTATATCTGAAGCACGTAAAGGGCAGATCCGTAACAATGCATGACCAGCCGAGATAACTGGCACTTAAGCGTGTGTGCGTACTGTGCAGTATTCCATAAAATAGCAAGTAAAGCACATTAGTGTAACTACAAGGAGAATGTACACATCAGTGGCATAGCTACAGGGGGCCATGGGGGCCTGGGCCCCTGGTTTGGCTGGCGGGGGTTGTCCTGGACATGGCCTCCACCATGATGCATCATTTCTTCACCTTCAGGTCCTCGGACACCATCACCCCAACGTCCCTCTCCTGAGTCGAGCTTACCAATCTCTCCCCTCCTTTTGGGTTTCTGCAACCCAAGTGCATCACTCTGCACTTCTTTGCGTTATTTTGACCATTCTTCCAGCATTTGGAGATCCCTTCTCATGGTTTCTACTCCCTCAAGGGAATCCATTCTAATTGCTATCTTCGTGTCATCCGCAAAAAGGCAAACCTTTCCTTCTAACCCTTCAGCAATATCACTTACAAATATATTAAAAAGAATCGGCCCCAGCACCGACCCCAGTTTACCACTTTGGGTCCTAAGTTCAGCTCTCTCAGCTTATTCACGAGTCTTCTGTGAGGGACCGTATCTTTACTGAAATCCAAGTAGATTACATCTAGCGCATGTCGTTCATCCAGTCCTTTGGTCACCCAGTCAAGAAGTCAATACGATTCGTTTTGACAGGATTTTCCTTTGGTAGAGCCATGTTGCCTTAGATCCAGTAACCCGCTGGCTTCTAGAAAGTTAACTATCCTGTATTTCAGCAGCGACTTAATTATTTTTCCTACCACTGACGTGAGACCGGCTTGTAGTTTCCCACTTCTTCCCTGTCTCCATTTTTATGAAGAGGGACCACATCCACTCGTCTCCAATCCCGCGGAACCTCTCCTGTTTCTAAAGAGCTATTAAATAAATCTTTACGAGGTCCCGCCAGGACTTTCCTGAGCTCCTTCAGTATCCTGAGATGTATCCCATCTGGCCCCTTAGCTTTGTCCACCTTCACCTACTACAGGTAAGTATCTTTACTTTATTTAAGCAGGCTTTCGGACAGTGCCCTCCTTCCCTTCCAGTTTACCCTTCCTCTCCTCTATTTCTTGTTACTCTGTTGTTTTTTTTCCCCTTGTTTTTATTTGTTTGGATGACATTTCAGTGTTGTCTTCATTCCCCCCCTCCCCCCCCCCCCCCCCCCCCCAAAATCCTATTTTTTATTGGAGTTCTTTTCTTGTCCCCTGGAAATTAATCGTTTAAAATGTTTAAATATAAACTTCTTAGCTCTGCGCATCAGTTTAGGTGGTATAGCGAGTGCAATAAAGAATAAAGACAAGGAGGTATAATGGGAATTGAACCCGGTTCCCCTGGTTCTGAGCCCACTGCGCCAACCATTAGGCTTCTCCAGTGCTGCTGAGTGTATGTTTTTTTCTAAATGGTGCAACCAGCATTATAAAAACATATAGTGACCGCTGATCTGGATACTGACCCCTTGTTTTCTCTTACAGTCGGAGAGAATGAAAATGGTGACGAATGAACTTGGTGAAAAACTGGGGAGAGCAGAGACAGCTTTAGCTGCCAAACAGTTGGAGATAGATGACTTGAAGGTAACTTATGCCAGCCAGCAAGAGGAGACGGAAACCATCAACCTCCTGCGGACTCAGGTAAGAATACCATCTCCATCCTGTCCATCCTCTAGACTTGGGTACCAATACCTCTACCTCCGTCACCAGATTCAGATACCAATCCCACCTCCCTCCTCCAGACTCGGGTACCATTCCCATCTCCTTCCTTGGGTACTAATCCCACCTCCCTCCTCCAGACTCCGGTACCAACCCCCTCTCCCTCTTCCAGATTCAGGTACCAATCCCCTCTACCTCCACCTCTGGATTCAGATACCAATTCCACCTCCCTCCTCCAGATTCGGCTGCCAGTTCCCTGGCTCCCTCCTCCAGATTCTGGTACCAATACCCCCTTTCTCCAGGCTTTGATAGCATCATCTCCCTTGCTCTGCACTCAGGTACCAGTCTTCTCTTCCTGATCTGGAATTAAGTACTGGTCTTTGAAGGTTAAAAAAAGTCATCATTTCTTGCCATTACTTTTAGATTAGATTTCTCTCACATCTTTCCACTTCAGGTAGATATCGGTAAGAGATTTACAGGGTTTTTTTGTTTGTTTGTTTTGTCTGGGGGAAAAAGCTCCAAAAGTGTCCGGTGTATTTAATATAACCTCTTCCAATTTTTTTCTCCCCTCAACCTGCTCCCCACTTCAATTTTCCAGATGCACAGCTCCTTTCTCCCATATCCCTTTGTCCCTGGCTGTTGGCTTCCGCTGGTAGAGCCTGGGAATCACCCCTTGCAGTTTCCTTTGAGTACATCACAGGTGGTGAATTTAGGGTGGAGAAGGGAAGGAGTCCTAGTTGAAATTCAAGCAGGATGGTAGGGGGCTGGTATTGGGAGGTGACCGAGCCCCTTCAAAGCATGCCAATAGCCCGTTCTAACATATTCCACCAAAGAGGGGAGAGCGCAGTGGAGATCTGTAATTTGCCCAGTTGTTCTTGTATGTGTTGATTTGAATGTTGTTTTCTGTTTCTAGCTGGACATTTATTGTTCAGATTTCCATGCGGAACGAGAAGCACGGGAGAAGATTCATGGGGAGAAGGAGCAGCTGTCTGTGCAGTTGGAGTACATGATAAAAGAGAATACCAGATTGCAACAAGATCTGGACACGAAAGTGAGGTAAAGCCCCCACCCTAACTCAAAGATCCTGAACCACCACTGCCCCTTTCTGCTAGTGGGGGTCTGGGCAGTGTCAAGGTCCCACAGCTTCCCTTAGCCCTCGGTGGCCCTTCTAACCACATCACAGGCAGTGAGTTTGAGTGTGGGATGGGGGGTTGCAGCCTAGGGAAGGTCTGTAGGTGACAGGGCCCCTTTAAGTGGTGGTGGTGGTACATTGTTCTACCACTTTCCTCTTCTACGTTCAGTTTACTAAGCCCATACCACCTTACCTGTCCCTCGGCTCACAGTATAATGCTCCACATACCTTTGGCAGTGTGTCCTTTACTGGCCTAGCTGCTTCCATTTGAATTCCCTTTCCTCATCTCGCAGACTCAGATTTGAGCCGTGCATCACACTCTTTCTTCTCTCAGGCGTCTCCAGAGTTGCAGTGGTTTCCCTCCCAGTTCTCTGTCCCAGGGCATGAGTTTTTTCGGTTTTATTTTTTTTTTTTTTTTTTTTTTGGGGGGGGGGGGGTTGCTTGTATTTTTTTAACTCACTCTCTATATATATAAATTTTTTTATTTGATTATGAACTGTCTTGGTGAAGAAACGAAACTAAGAAAGCACTGGGGAGATGCTTAGGGTTCCTCTTGTTACATAATGATAATCTCCTTGTCATTTTTGTCCAGAAGAGATACTGTGACTGGTTTTACCAAAAGGTGTAAGTTTGGGCTGACACTAATAGTATTTAGCCTGTATCATTAGTATTAATGCTAACACTGTAGCATTTTATCTCTGGTATTTGAATTCCAGTGCTGTTAAATATGTATATTTTTTATACTCTTTCACGGTAGTTCTGTTTACCTCATTTATTGTATTTATATTTATTCTTGGTTATTTTACTATTGTTATACCGTTAACAAAATTATAAGTTTTATGTTAAACTGTACCTGCTGTACACCGCCTTGGGTGAATCTCTTTATGAACCTGGTTAATAAATCCCAATAAATAAATATAAGGTAACATTTTAACTGAGAATGAACCCCCCACTCCCCATACTCAGCCCGTGGTGGTCAGTGCTTATAAAGCCACTGCACTATGGGCTGAATCTAACATGAATATTCAGTGCCTGGTACCAGCATTGAATATCCAGGTCAGCCTCCAACTCGAAGTTACATGGGTGCTAACTGGGCAAAGACGGGACCACACATCAAGCAGTCTTATCTGCCTGGTTAGCTATTCAGACACTGGCACTGCATATCGCTGGTGTCGACATATTCCCAGCTCCTCCCTGACTCTGCCCACAGACCACCTTGGCACTAACCGCACAGTTATACAGTTCTAATTCCCATCTGATACAAAGAATTTTCATAAAAGATTCCATAAAGTTGTTTTTAATCATATATACAGTGGTGGAAATAAGTATTTGATCCCTTGCTGATTTTGTAAGTTTGCCCACTGACAAAGACATGAGCAGCCCATAATTGAAGGGTAGGTTATTGGTAACAGTGAGAGATAGCACATCACAAATTAAATCCGGAAAATCACATTGTGGAAAGTATATGAATTTATTTGCATTCTGCAGAGGGAAATAAGTATTTGATCCCCCACCAACCAGTAAGAGATCTGGCCCCTACAGACCAGGTAGATGCTCCAAATCAACTCGTTACCTGCATGACAGACAGCTGTCGGCAATGGTCACCTGTATGAAAGACACCTGTCCACAGACTCAGTGAATCAGTCAGACTCTAACCTCTACAAAATGGCCAAGAGCAAGGAGCTGTCTAAGGATGTCAGGGACAAGATCATACACCTGCACAAGGCTGGAATGGGCTACAAAACCATCAGTAAGATGCTGGGCGAGAAGGAGACAACTGTTGGTGCCATAGTAAGAAAATGGAAGAAGTACAAAATGACTGTCAATCGACAAAGATCTGGGGCTCCACGCAAAATCTCACCTCGTGGGGTATCCTTGATCATGAGGAAGGTTAGAAATCAGCCTACAACTACAAGGGGGGAACTTGTCAATGATCTCAAGGCAGCTGGGACCACTGTCACCACGAAAACCATTGGTAACACATTACGACATAACGGATTGCAATCCTGCAGTGCCCGCAAGGTCCCCCTGCTCCGGAAGGCACATGTGACGGCCCGTCTGAAGTTTGCCAGTGAACACCTGGATGATGCCGAGAGTGATTGGGAGAAGGTGCTGTGGTCAGATGAGACAAAAATTGAGCTCTTTGGCATGAACTCAACTCGCCGTGTTTGGAGGAAGAGAAATGCTGCCAATGACCCAAAGAACACCGTCCCCACTGTCAAGCATGGAGGTGGAAATGTTATGTTTTGGGGGTGTTTCTCTGCTAAGGGCACAGGACTACTTCACCGCATCAATGGGATAATGGATGGGGCCATGTACCGTACAATTCTGAGTGACAACCTCCTTCCCTCCGCCAGGGCCTTAAAAATGGGTCGTGGCTGGGTCTTCCAGCACGACAATGACCCAAAACATACAGCCAAGGCAACAAAGGAGTGGCTCAGGAAGAAGCACATTAGGGTCATGGAGTGGCCTAGCCAGTCACCAGACCTTAATCCCATTGAAAACTTATGGAGGGAGCTGAAGCTGCGAGTTGCCAAGCGACAGCCCAGAACTCTTAATGATTTAGAGATGATCTGCAAAGAGGAGTGGACCAAAATTCCTCCTGACATGTGTGCAAACCTCATCATCAACTACAGAAGACGTCTGACCTCTGTGCTTGCCAACAAGGGTTTTGCCACCAAGTATTAGGTCTTGTTTGCCAGAGGGATTAAATACTTATTTCCCTCTGCAGAATGCAAATAAATTCATATACTTTCCACAATGTGATTTTCCGGATTTAATTTGTGATGTGCTATCTCTCACTGTTACTAATAACCTACCCTTCAATTATGGGCTGCTCATGTCTTTGTCAGTGGGCAAACTTACAAAATCAGCAAGGGATCAAATACTTATTTCCACCACTGTATAGGGATGTGCTCATGTGTTTCCAAGAGACAAACACAGACACACTGGTCGATGTATGTCTAATATAATAAAACGCACCCTCAACGTTCTGAGGACAACGTTCTGTGAAGCCTGAAGCCTTGAAGCCTTGAAGCCTGAAGCCTTGAAGCCATCTGACGTCACTCCCAGGCTGAAGGGTTCGCGGATTCGTGGTGTGAAGCCTTCAAGCCAGCCAGCCGTCTTTGCCCCGCCCTCGCCTCAAACCAAACAAATCCGGAAGCGAAGCGTCAGGGAAGGAAGCGGCACTCCCGACGTCTAGCCTTCCCTTCGCTGTGTTCCGCCTTCAAAAGAAGGCGGGAGACAGCGAAGGGAAAGCAAGACGTCGGGAGCGCCGCCTCCTTCCCTGACGTTTCGCTGCACGAACCGCCACGGAGGTAAAGTTAAAACGAAGAAGAAAAAAAAAAGGGATGCATGGATGCGAAGGGGGGGGCATGGATGCGAAGGGGGGGGGCATGGATGCGAAGGGGGGGGATGCATGGATGCGAGGGGGGGGGGAGAAGAGGGCGGGGCAGGCTGGGACATGGGAGACAGAGGAGCATGGATGCGAGGGGGGGGTCATGGAAGGGAGAGAGGGGACTTGCTGGAAAAGGATGAATGGAGGCGGCAGGGGACAGAGGAGCATGGATGGGCATGGAATGGGAGGGCAGGGCTCAGGGAGAGAGGGGAATTACTGGAAATGGATGAATGAAGGGGCCAGGGGACAGAGGAGCATGGATTGGGAGGGCAGGACTAAGGGAGAGAGGGAAATTGCTGGATAGGGATGAATAGAGGGGACAGATGGGCATGGATGGATATGGATTGCAGGGCAGGCCTCAGGTAGAGAGGGCAATTGCTGGATAGGGAAAAATGGAGGGGCCAGGTGAAAGATGAGCATGGATTGGAAGGGCAGGACTCAGGGAGAGGGAAATTGCTGGATAGGGATGAATGGAGGGGACAGATGGCCATGGATGGATATGGATTGCAGGGCAGGCCTCAGGCAGAGAGGGAAAATGCTGGATAGAGAAAAATGGAGGGGCCAGGTGACAGAGGAGCATGGATGGGCATGGATTGGAAGGGCAGGACTCAGGGAGAGGGGAATTGCTGGATAGGGATGAATGGAGGGGACAGATGGGCATGGATGGATATGGATTGCAGGGCAGGCCTCAGGCAGAGAGGGGAAATGCTGGATAGGGATGAATGGAGGGGCCAGGTGACAGAGGAGCATGGATTGGAAGGGCAGGACTCAGGGAGAGGGGAATTGCTGGATAGGGATGAATGGAGGGGTCAGATGGGCATGGATGGATATGGATTGCAGGGCAGGCCTCAGGCAGAGAGGGGAAATGCTGGATAGGGATGAATGGAGGGGGCAGGTGACAGAGAAACATGGATGGCCATGGATTGGGAGGGCAGGGCTCAGGGAGAGAGGAGAATTGCTGGAAAAGGATGAATGGAGGGGGCAGGGGACAGATGGCCATGGATTGGGAGGGCACGGCTCACACTCTCTCTCTCATATACGTCTTTCTGACTCTCACTCTCACACACTCTGTCTCACACTGTATCACATTCACTCTCTATGTGCCACACAGTCACTCACACACTCGCTTGGTCTCATACACACACTCTCTCTCACACTGTCTCTCACATACACACTTGCACACACTCTCATTCTCACACACACACTCTCTCACAAACACACTCACACCCAGACTCACTCTCTCTCTCACACACTCACACTTTCACTCTGACTCTCAAACAGTCACTCTCACATACACTCTCCCAAACATACACACTCCAAGGAAAACCTTGCTAGCGCCCGTTTCATTTGTGTCAGAAACGGGCCTTTTTTACTAGTATATATATAAAAAACAACTTTATGGAACATTTGATGAAAGTTCTTCGTTAGTATTGTGTGTTACACCTTTGTATCAGATGGGAATAAGAACTGTATAGCTTTTTTACCGTTCTCATCTATTGGAAAAAGTTTCCCTGGTTTGTTTCGGATGGACAGTGCCATGATGGAGATTTTATGTTTTATGTCACCATGATAGTTCTTGAATGGCAGTGTACATAACGGGCAAAATAACTGAAACAAAATGGACTCAAGGGAAAGAAAATAAAGGAATGAGTAGCACAACAGTATAAAGTCGTCACAGGAACAGATGCTGGAGATGAGGGTAAAGGGTATCGGAGAACAAAAAACAAGAAAACCCTTTGGCAAATAGTCTGTTCTTAAAACTTGATACGCTGCTGTTCAAAATAAAACTAAAGCACTTTACAATTAAAACCAAGAAACTAATGTAAGACAGGAACTATAATTTTCAAAGGAAAGAGAGGAGAAAAGAGAAAAAAAAAACTATTCTAAAATAACAATGAGCCCCCGCTGACTAGACCAGAATTGAGAGTAGGATTATCCTGAGCGGATGTTGAGGTAGGGCATTCCAGAGCGATGGAGCAATGGAAAAAAATGCTGAATAGCAAGTACACTCTAGCCTAGAATCTAGGAAGAGAAAGTTCGAGCCAGAGAGAGACCAGAAGTTGGTTCCAAAGAGTAGGGTTCACACAATTAAAGCAAGAAGATTGGATGAGACTAACTGTAAAACAGACATTGAAGAGACCACAGAACTCTATTACGATGGTAAGGAAGTAGGAGAGATGAAAGATAACAACAGCCGTGTTTCAAACTGGATTCAAATGTGAAGAAATAACCGAAAGTCCAAAAATTTTCCAAAAGGCTCAGTTTATTTAATAATATGTTTTGTTAATAGCAACATGGCCTTGTCCCAGTTGGATTGCGGTAAACATTTTTTTTTCTTGGTTAACATTAGTGTGTGGCCATTAATTCGGAAAATGGAAAATTGGCCATGTCCCAGCTGCGCTAAAAATGGCCTTAGCATGCAGGAAAGATCCACGTAAGGCCACTTTTTTTGCGGAGCCTCGTAAAAGGAGCTCTAAATTGCAGACTCAGGAGTAATGTCAGGAAGTATTTTTTTTTTTTTCACGGAAAGGGTGGTAGAGACGTGAAATGCCCTCCTACGGGAGGTGGTGGAGATGAAAACGGTAATGCAATTCAAACATGCGTGGGATAAACACAAAGGAATCCTGTTTAGAAGAAATGGATCTATGGAATCTTAGCGGAGATTGGGTGGAAATGCTGGTAACTGGGAAGCAGAACCGGTGCTGGGCAGACTTCTATGGTCTACGCCCTGATCGTGACTGAATAGATATAGAGATGGGCTGTAGTGTAAATTTTAAGGGGCTTCAATGTTAGCTTCAGAACTTTTAGTACAACAACAGTGCTGGGCAGACTTCTACGGTCTGTGCCCTGAGAATGACAAGGACAAATCAAACTCGGGTATAAATATAAAGTAACACATACCATGTAAAATGAGTTTATCTTGTTGGGCAGACTGGATGGACCGTTCAGGTCTTTATCTGCCGTCATTTACTATGTTACTATGTTAGAATTTATTCAGATAATAAGGTGGTGTTCTAACTCCAGACAGAATGTACCAGCACGTTCAGTGCTTCTGATTATAGACAGCAGAATTGAATTTACATATTATCAAGCACTGATGCTGGCATGTAGCTTAATACAGTGACTGCGCAGGCTGAAATGTGACCCGTCCCACATTACTGTGAACTGAAACCTCAGAGAGAAATCCCAGAACAGTTTTGCAAATACCTCAGGCAGAGGGGACAAAGTGTAATCTTGTCCGGTGTCCCTGCCCATCTGTCTTTCCCCTGCATTCATCTTTTGTTGTTTCTTGCTTTGACTGTGAAACTGCTTCTCTTTACAGAGAGTCTCTGGTAGAGATGCAGTCACGACATGGCCTAACAGGACAAAGGGATCAGGATCATACTCCTCGCCTTTTTCAAAGAGGTAAAGTAAAACGTCTAAGCACAAGCGGAGGATCGCTGTTAGGAGGATGAGCCTAATGGTTAGTACAGGTGGACTTGGGCAAGTTACTTAACCCTCCATTGCCTCAGGTACAAACTTAGATTACAGGCCATCCGGGCACAGGAAAGTACCTACTGCCCTTGCATATAACTGAGATACTGAGAAAGGGCTGAGCTAAATCCTAATCCCTGAAATCTAGGTTATAATCTCCTTGGAGAAAGGACTCGGCTTGTCTTCTTCAGTGCTCCATCTGCAGGTAGTACTTCAAACAGATGCACCCTTCCCTAGTCTAGATTAAATCAGAACATGGCCAGTCCCAGATGGCTACAAATTGATTTTGAGACATGTTGTTTTACTGTTAACTCCAGTTATTAGTCACTAGGCCTCATCAGGGCCGCCGAGAGACTGGGCCGGGCCTGGGGCAAGGCTGCCCCCGGGGCCTCCCACTCCACCGCCCCCTCCGTCTACCACCAGGCCGGGCCCCCCTGAATTCAAATCATAGCGCCTCACCTCGACCTCACTCCGTGTGAAAGAAGCGCAGCAGCAGCAATCTGCAGATCGCCTCCCTTCGGGCCTTCCCTCCCTGTGCGATCTGCAGAGGGCGGGACACAGGGAGGGAAGGCCCAAAGGGAGATGATCTACAGACTGCCGTTGCTGCGCTTCTTTCACATGGAGCGAGGTTGAGGTGAGGCGCCATGATTTGAATTCAGGGGGGCCCGGGCAGGTGGAAGAGAATGCGGCGCCGGGCCCCCCTTGGAGGCCCGGGCCATTTTGTCCCCCCTGCCCCCCCTCTCTTGGCAGCCCTGGGCCTCATTGATTAAAATGGAATCTGTGCTAAAATAACACACCTTAACAGTAGCCCATGTTGATAACTCCCTCCCCCCCCCCCCCCCCCCCCCCCCCCCCCCCCCTTAGTGTGGTAAAAATGTAAGTGTTGTAGAACAACATGAAGAGAGATGAGGCAGGATTTAAACAACCCATTTCTGTGGGTAATGCACTGTTTTGTTTTTTACCCACGGGGAATATTTTTTGAAAATTTCCCTCCCTACTAATCCCATTAATAGTGATCTGCAGCAATTAAAGAGTAAGGATCAGATCCGGTTTCACATATTTTCCCCTGGAGATTCTCCCTTTTCGGATATAAGGTTCTGACTAGGAGGCCAGTTTTTCTTTCCCTCGCTGTAGGGAAGGGAACATTTTTTTTTACATTATCTTTCAAGATCTCTGTTTCTTTCATTTTTCTAAGGAGTCGAGAGCATAGAGCACCAGTCAACCATCCCAAAGTACGCCTGCCCAAAGTGTGGTGAGATCTTGCCAGATCTGGATACGCTACAGATTCACGTCATGGACTGTATTACATAAGTGCTGAGAAAGGCAAGCTCTGGCGAACAGGAACCGTTTCCCAACAGTTCCTGCCTGACCAGGGCCTATAGGGAGAGCAGCAGGGCATGGCCTGGACCCCCCAGGAGTCTGTATTTGTAAAACTGCCTCCTAATTTGAACTGATCCAGACCTCTGTGATTCTCGGCCCCACCTCTGCCCTGAAGATTTCTTGGGTATTTAGCATTACTTCTGTTTTAGTAACAATGTGTCATATAATCACAAAATAAGAGAGAAACTTTATACTTTGTGTAATATAAGTTTGATCTAAATCTTCCCATGCTTTGAGTGCTGAAGTGCCATCTCTTAATAAACCATTAATTTTGCTGTTTGCTGTACGTTCCAGATGAGTGAGAGGAATCCCTATTTAGCTTTAAACAAAGATCAAAAGTGAATTTCACCAAACATTGGGTTTTTTTGTCAATAGTGCCAAAATGGTGGACAAGCGGAAAACCTGTGCAACCATTCTTCACTGGAACAATGCTGAAACCAGATACGTTAGCACCAGCGTATTTTTTCCTGCCTTCTAAAAATGTCCTATTGACCTCATTACATTTCTCACTTGAAATCTCCCAACTTGGTTCCCCCACCCCCCTCAACCCCTGGATTGGTGCACCAGCTAGCCTTGAACCTGTGATCCTCAAATTCAGAGCTGGACACCTTCCAGATAGAGTCATTCTTGGTCAAATTGCTGTATACACCGTACTGGCTTGAAAAAAAGCCGTGGTTATCCCGCCCTCCCAAGATAGGCCTTTTTGCTTTTTGTATTTGCTTATCTCATTCATATATGTGTTGTGACATGTGAGAAGTCACCAGCAAATGTCATGATCCCATACTGACAATACAATTCGCTGCTTTTCATGTGGCAAGGGATGAGGAGTTTGATATTCCAGCCCATTTGTTTTGGATTTGTTTTAGATGAATCATTTCTAGTTTATACAAGAACTGTGTTCCAGAGGAGATCCGAGAAATTATAGACCGCTGAGTCTGACGTCGGTGCCGGGAAAAATGGTGGAGGCTATTATTAAGAATAAAATTACGGAGCACGTACAAAAGCATGGGCTGCTGAGACAAAGTCAGCACGGATTTAGTGAAGGGAAGTCTTGCCTCACAAATCTACTGCATTTTTTCGAGGGGGTGAACAAGCATGTGGACAGTGGGGAGCCGGTGGATATTGTATATCTAGATTTTCAGAAGGCGTTTGACAAAGTGCCTCATGAAAGACTCCAAAGGAAACTGGAGAGTCCTGGGATCAGAGGCAGTGTATTATTATGGATTAAGAGCTGGTTAAAAGACAGGAAGCAGAGAGTAGGGTTGAATGGTCAGTATTCTCGATGGAGAAGGGTAGTTAGTGGGGTCCCTCAGGGGTCTGTGCTGGGACCGCTGCTTTTTAACATATTTATAAATGACCTTGAGATGGGAATAACTAGTGAGGTAATTAAATTCGCAGATGACACAAAGTTATCCAGGGTCATCTCGTCGTGGGAGGAGTGTGAAAGATTACAAGAGAACCTCATGAGACTGGGGGATTGGGCATCCAAATGGCAGATGAAGTTCAACGTTGACAAGTGCAAAGTGATGCACGTGGGAAGGAGGAACCCGAATTACGGCTATGTCATGCAAGGTTCTGCTTTAGGAGTTACGGACCAAGAAAGGGATCTGGGAGTCATCGTGGATAGAACGTTGAAATCTTCTGCTCAATGTGCTGCGGCGGCTAAGAAGGCGAACAGAATGTTGAGTATTATTAGAAAAGGGATGGAAAACAAGCATGAGAATGCTATAATGCCGTTATATCGCTCCATGGTGCGACCGCACCTGGAGTATTGTGTTCAGTACTGGTCGCCTCATCTCAAAAAAGATATAAAGGAATTGGAGAAGGTGCAGAGAAAGGCGACGAAAATGATAAAAGGGATGGGACGACTACCTTATGAGGAGAGGTTAAGACGGCTAGGACTCTTTAGCCTGGAGAAAAGGCGGCTGAGGGGTGATATGATAGAGGTCTACAAAATAATGAGTGGGGTAGAGCAGACAGATGTGAAGCGTTTGTTTACGCTTTCTAACAATAATAGAACTAGGGGACACAAGATGAAATTAGAATGTGGTAGATTTAAAACAAATTGGAGAAAGTTTTTCTTTACTCAGCGTGTGGTTAGACTCTGGAACTCATTGCCGGAGAAGGTAGTGACGACAGTTGGCCTTGCTGAGTTTAAAGGGGGTCTGGACAGATGAAGGAAAAGTCCATTGATCGTTATTAAATTCTGGGTTTTTGCCAGGTTCTTGGGGCCTGGATTGGCCGCTGTCGGAGACAGAGTGCTGGGCTTGATGGACCTTTGGTCTTTTCCCAGCGTGGCAGTGCTTATGTACTTATGTGTAACGGTCTTTCCATTACGTAGCTTCCCACTATTCCAGAACCTGTGGGATAGTTGTGTCTATCAGCCAAGAGGTGGAGAGAAAGAACTGAAAACTGAGCTGAGACATATCTTTCTTGGTATCCGGTCCAGCTCCTTAGTATTTTCTCTCTCCAGCAGGTGGATGGACACACTTTTCAGCCTCTGATTTTGAGTGATTTGCTCCTGATCCAGTTGGTCAGCTGGTCCCCAGTTGAGCATTGTGGGTGGCTTGAGGCTGCAGAGGCATATTTGGAGGTCTTCAGCGCCCTATCTTGGTGCCCTGTGAATTTACTTCTTCTCTCTTTTCATCTCTCCCTTGTTTCCTGTGGAGCTTTGCTTTTCCAGCACAACAACCTTAAAAAAAAAAAAAAAAGAGAGAGAGAGATGGAAAGAGGTTTTCTGGAGAGTGTGGGTGCTCTCAATTTCAAGACAGCAGACACTACCAGCCTGGGCGTCAGAAGTCCTGCTTTTAGGCTCACCAATACTCTATTCATGCAGACAGGAAGTCCTCCTTTCAGCTAGAGTGCCCAATGCCTCCCGAGCTTCGCAATGATGCGGGGCTGGTCCACTCTTTGTTTTTTCTGGTGGGAGGACATCTTCAGGAGCTTCGGGAGGTGTGGGCCAAAATCACATCTGACCAGCGTGTTCTGGATATTCTTATAGAAGGTTACAAGTTGGAGTTCTCCCGCCCGGTCACTCCTTGAAGTCTCCTTGTTGAAAGGGGACCAAGGTGGTTGAGGTTCAGGGCCACTGTAGATTCCTTGTTGGTGTTCTATGTAGCCTAGTATCCTGTTTCCAACAGTGGCAAGCCAGGTACTTGTGACCTGGCTTGGATGGACCATTGATCTGACTCAGTATGGCTACTCTTATGCTCCAGGCCATTGTTCCAGTTCCCCAGATCAAACAGACAAGACAGATATGCCGTCTACTTCATTGTCCCAGAGATGGAAGGCACCTTTTGTCCTGTCTTAGATCTCAAAGGTCTAAACTGCTGCTTTCACATGGAAACACTAAGAGCAGTCATAGCCACAGTTCAAATAGGAGAGTTTCTCACCCACCCTCTATTTCAAGGAGGCGTACTTACATACACCCATATGGTTGCTGCATCAGAGGTTTCTATGTTTTGGGAGCTTTTAACAACCAATAAAAAAAAGGCTGATTTTCTTCAAAAGGTCTGTTTTCTTCTTTTCTGTTCTGCTGCAGTCCTGGCCAGAGACGCATCTACCACGTCTTCCCTTCTTGGCCCATGGTCAAGGTTGTGTGTTTAAAAGGATTGCTTTGCGCTGGGGTCGAATAATTCTCCTAGCTCCAGAGGTCATGGTATGCAAACCTGATTCAATTGCTGGACGGGGATCCTCTGTCTCTTCCGCAGGTACATGGCCTACTGAAGCAATTTCCGGTGCTCATGGCAGATCTGTGTCTCTTTGGTCTTACAGCTTGGCCCGTGCCAAAAAGGTTATTCTGATTCATTCGTTGCTACCTTGCTTCAGACTTGGAAACCCTCTAATCCATGGCATATATGAGGGTGTGGAGGACATTTGAGGGCTGGTTTTCTGAGCATGGACTTTTTCCCTTCTCTGGTCAGATCAGGCACGTCCTAGTGTTTCTCCAGGCAGGCCTTCAGAAAGGATTGGCGTTGAATTCTCTGAAAGTTCAGGTTGTGGCTTTTGTCTGTTTCAGGGGCCGACTACAGACGACGTCTCGTGTCTCACCCGGATATCGTTTTGATGCTTGCGGCCTCCTTTTTGTACACCTTGTCCAGAGTGGAACCTTCATTTTTAGTCCCTCTTTTTTGAGCCACTCCGGAAGGCCTCCTTGAAAGATCTTATGTTAAAGACAGTGTTCTTGATGGCTGTTGCGTCAGCACATTGGGTTTCAGAGCTGCAGGCTCTCTTGTCATGGATCCCTTTCTCCACTTTTCGTGTCTCCTTGTGCACGGTTCCTTCCTTTCTTCTAAAGTGGCATCAGCTTTCATCTCAACCGATCTGTGGATTCCGTCCTGTCGCAGAGATATCTGGAAGTCACAAATGAGTTTCCCAGATCAGACAGTTTGTGCTTTTTGATAAGCAGAGACTTGGCCTTATGGCTTCCAAGCCCACCATTGGTAGATAGCTGAAGGAGACTATCGCTTCAGCTTATTTGCTTGTGGGGAAACAGGCTCCTCAGGCCTTGCAGACTCGTTCTATGAGGCATACAGTGACGTCCTGGGCGGAGACTACCTTACTGTCTCCAGTTCAGTCTTCAGGACAGAATATCCACAATGAGTATGCACAAGCCAGATTTGCAGACATACCTTCTGAAGATGTAGATTTCTCTCATGCATATTCATTGTGGATATCCTGACAACCCACTGGTGCGTTTGGCTCAGGAACGACTGGATTAGCCAGAAGGCCAAAATCTCAGCTCAAAAGGGCATATGAGCCACTTGTTTCTTAAAAGAATAATTATTTAAACATTTTTAAAACTGACATTTCTGTTTAAATTCATGTCACTATTATTGCAAAAAGCCCAGGTCTCCTGCCTAAACTGCTGCTACCTGGGGATATCTAGTTCTTATATCAATGTTGGGAAAGGTAGGTGCACTGATACCCTGGTAAACATTTGCCCCAGTGATGTTTCTTTGTTACCGTACAAGCATGAACCTACATGAAGTTACCTCTAAGAAACCCCAGCTGACCCTTGTGGTCAGGACCCAACATCTCTAAGACTGTTGAAACCAGACGCCTTACAGTGGATCTGCACTAATGTTTCAGTGTGCATGTATATAGTTGCATATGTGCATAAATGGTTAGCGGTATTGCGGTTTATGAACAGAATCGCATTCTACCACCTGTGCAGTTGTCTGCATGTGCAAATATGGGTGGCAGTTCCACGATCCATGTGTGTGGGTAACTGTCAACAGCCCAGCACTATTATACGGTCTGTGCCAGAGCCAGAGGTGGGAGGCGGGACTGGAGGTTGGGAGGCATGGATAGTGCTGGGCAGACTTATACGGTCTGTGCCAGAGCCGGTGGTGGGAGGCAGGGATAGTGCTGGGCAGACTTATACGGTCTGTGCCAGAGCCGGTGGTGGGAGACGGGGATAGTGCTGAGCAGACTTATACGGTCTGTGCCCTGAAGAGCATAGGTACAAATCAAAGTAGGGTATACACAAAAAGTAGCACACGAGTTGTCTTGTTGGGCAGACTAGATGGACCATGCAGGTCTTTTTCTGCCGTCATCTACTATGTTACTATGCTCGTTGTTCCAGGACATCTCCCTCTCAGTTCTGTCTTTTCTTTTTTCCCATGCTCTTTACGGAAACCAGAAAAAAAGTTGCAGGTTTTGTACGCTTACAGTAAAGAATGGAAATGGCCATGAAATCCCCAATGACGCTGCCTACAGCAGCACAAGGTAACCTTTTATGCCTCCTCAGTCATTGCATTAAAGCCCCAGCAGTGCACTCAGCCTTTAGCTCTTCTGCGCATTTCTCTGTATCGTGGCCATAATTACCATGGGATTTTAATGTGCTATGCACTAGAGTCTATAGCATAGCAATGCACAGGGGGCTCCACAACTTGTGCCTTAAAGCCACACTAACCAGTTCCCAAAGTCTAGCGCTCTTTATTGGATTGGCTGATAAGTTTATAGCTAAATAATGGTGGGAAATTAGCTTAACCTAGCCAACCACTGAATGCCCTTTTTGAAAATTTGCATCTAGTGTACTGTTGTGCATTGGAAAATCTGCAAATGCACTTTTCATCCTAAAATATCGGCTGCAAACTACAGAACTCGCTGGAGGAGTCATCTAGCGGTTAGAGCAGTGGGCTGAGAACCAGGGAAGCCCAGCCCAATCCAATCCTACTCCTTGTGATCTGGGGCAAGTCCCTCCACTGCCTCAGGAACAAAATTAGATTGTGAACCCTCCAGGGACAGGAAAATATCTAGTTTATCTTGAATGTACCTTGCGCTACTACTGAAAAGGCGTGAGCTTAAATCCAAATAAATAAAGCAGTTTGTAGCAAAGCAAGAGCCGGAGTATTAAAACACAAAATTTTGCAATCTCCACTTCATAGACAAAAACAGGCAACATGGTTGTGCATGTAATAAATTTATGTAACTTGCAAAATTTATGTAATCAACAAATGAGCTACTGTGATGCAAATTTATGCAAAACAGTCCATTACCATAGTTTGCTAAAATACTTGTGAAGACCTGTGCAGACCATTTCCCCAGGTCATTTAGTATGTGTAAGTTTCCTATCGGGCTTATTTGTACATGAGTACAGGTAGAATTCTTCATGTGTGTAATCTAAAACTTTTATGCAAAAGTCTGTGCACTTTACTATATCAACCTCAAAAAAACTTAAAATACATTTTCCTATTAGATTAAAAGTCAGATTTTATGTGGAACAGTTAACTGATCTAATGCTTTATCATGTAAATGCTTAACAAAGCACAATAAATAAATAACCAACCAACCTTTCCATCTCATGTGGTAACTAAGTTGAAATGGGACTCGAGGAGCTATAAGGGTAAGAGAGGAAAGTTTTCAACTGGTTTTACAACCACTGACTACAGATTTGTGAAAAACATGAAAATCTGATATCTTCCAAAGCTGGACTATAGGATGTGTGTCTACTTTTGCATCATAATATATGTGTAAATAATTGAAATTTAACAGGGAGATTTTTGATGAAACAGGTCAAGGAAAGGTCAGAACTATTTTTTGCTTGATAGGAACAGGTTCCACCATCTTCCTACTCTTCTGGAATTGTCGGGATAGGCTCGCCATCAGTCTACTTATGCTTCTGGATTGCCACTACTGTACCTCTAGTACCATACCCAGAAAACTCAGAGGAGTCTCATAGAGAGAAACCTGGGGCTGGGGTGAAAGGGACGAATCAGGCAGAAAGATGGGGGAGAAACTATGGGAAAAGAGACACAGAATCAAGGGCTAGTTGAATGAAGGAGGGGGGAGCACCTAGAAGAGAACAAGGGGAGAGTTGGAGAGAGGAGCTGAGGAAGAAGAATCAGGGGGAGGGGAGAGAGACAGGGAGGATAGG
Organism: Microcaecilia unicolor; assembly: GCF_901765095.1. NCBI lineage: Eukaryota > Metazoa > Chordata > Amphibia > Gymnophiona > Siphonopidae > Microcaecilia > Microcaecilia unicolor. The sequence goes on along the minus strand of NC_044040.1, from coordinate 6,227,318 downwards.
AGGAGAAAAACGGGGGTGAGGGCACAAAGAGGAACTTCAGCAGGAAGAAGGGAGAAGAGACTGAACAGGGGAAAGGATGATGAAGAGGATGCGCCACCCTACCTGCCGCTTGACACCCCTTTTCATCATCCAAGGATCCACGCAGGTGTGTCAGATATTTTGCCCATTATGAGCAGATTGAAGATCAGAATAATTATGTGTCCTCATTTTCCTTACACAGGATGTAGGACAAGTTTGTAATAAACTTTTTTTTAAGGCACTGTCCTCTACAATCAGGTGCTGGCCCACTCTATACCTGCTTCCTTTCCTCTTCTGTGGCTCTCTATAGCGATCACCCTCCCCCCCAAAAAAAAAAAAAACCAAAAAACTACTGCTTAATTTCCCAGCACACATCATGCAAAACTTTGGCCATATAAATTACTATGTAAGCAGGCAACAGGGGGGTAGGGTGCAGATATTGCACCAAATAATTTGCTGCTGTGTAGCTGAGCATCTCTAAATTCCTGTAGGTTGGTGGTGCATGTTTACTACTGTGAATGATGGACACTAAACCCTAATTTCAGGGTAAAGTATAGTCTATACACAAAATGTTTTACAAGATTGCAGAAGTGTATACAATGCTTTTTCCTTAAAAAAAAAAAAAAAAGTACAGGCATGGCCATCCTTAAAAATTACTGTGACCACCAAAGGACCTACCCCTACAATCGTACACCCCTGGAACTGCCCAAGTGTCTTTGAAAAAGGCAGCTAGTTCCTAGAACACACCTTGTGTTCAGAAAAAAGAACAGGCTAGACTGCTACAAATCCCTGCACAGAAATTACGTGCTCTCAAAGCCTATTCAGAACACAGATAAAGCCTCACCCACTAGAGAAATGGGCTGACAACAATAGAACTGGAACCCCCACATGTCTGAGATACAGCACAAAACTCACTTATTCAAACCACTATATTGAGACAGCATGGGCAGAGAAATAATTTGGTATTTTAATTCTTCAGTTCTGTAAAGTAAAGTGATGGAGGAATGCCATATGGTTTAGATTATTTAGAAGTTTAACGTTTGGGTTAAAAAGGTCAGAGAGAGAAACTTTCTTTGACCCTTGTGAGTGATGGATGGTTAAGGCTAGTTCATAGATATTATTTTACCACAGCTGGAGGCCATTAAATCTTGAGGGGATCAGCAAAGCAAGGCATATTGTAGGTAAAAGGATTAGTTTAAAATGCTAGTTAGAAGGAAACAGGTTAGATATAGATATTCTAGATATTATAGATACCATTATAAATATTTAGATTATGCCTTATAAGGAATTTTGATTTCTGCTTATTTTAGAATATGTTTTATTCTGTGTAATTAATAATTCTGTGTGGAATGTCTGTTCAACTCAGTGTTACTTTATAAGTAAGACTGCAGTTGAAAAGGTCATCATCTGGTTTGAATTATCCACAGTCCTAGCTAGTTCAATGTATGAAGCTAATAGGTGAAAGAGGTCAAGAAAAGTCTTGATTAATTATAGGTAAATGTAGGAATGGTCCTGAAAGTAATAACAAACTATATCTGTATGCCATTAAGTAAGACTGGCCCTTGACCCCTTAATGAATGCCAGAGTGCAGTTAGCAGTTTAAGCTATGACTGGGATTATGAAAATAATAATAAAATGCAAGAGTTCTGGTGCCCAATTGTCTAGCGTGAGAGGCCCCAGGTCATAGGTCAGTTAGGAAATGTCTGGAACCTATGTAACTGATATTTTGGAAATATATGTATAGAGATGATTGGTTCAGACAGGGTAATTAATCTATTCTTTACCATCTGGAAAGTAAGGGGGGCTAGGAGGGGGTTAGAACTGTATATAACTGGGAGCAGAAGCAGCTTACGTCAGAAGAAGGAGCTGAGAAGAAGGAGAGAAGAGAACTGAAGAGGACAGACGGAAGCCACAAAGACACAGAGAGCTGAGAAAGAGAAGAAGAGACTTAATGCTGATGTTCTACTTTGTTTGCTGGCAAATAAAGAAGATTTCTCCCTCATTCTGGTGTGTGCTGTTTGACTCCTGAAGTACCACAGATTCTGCTAACACTAGTGGTAATTCCTGCAACAATTCTTGGTGGCAGCGGTGGGATCCTGAACCCTGCAGCAATTTCTGGCACCCAACTGACTGAGGAACATTAGCCGGGTATGTATTTTGTATTCTGTATCCTGTATTCTGTATTGTAATCCTAGCTAGGAAACTGTAAACCAGCCCCTCAAAAATTGAGGGAAGGGGAGTCTGATCAACTCTCAGCGAAGGCCTTAGTACCTTCTAGTCTAGTGGAGATTAGTAGGGAAACTGCCAAAGCTTATCTGTATCTGAGAAATCTGAAATTGTTGGGTGGGATTTTCTGTACTGAATGTGTGTGATGCATGAATGATTAAATGAGTGTGGACTTCTTATAGCTGCGTTTCCAGTTAACGCGAGTTCAATTGGCCAGCGACGGAAGGAAGCGATTGTTGTCTGTTTACCTTTTGTCTCGGGAGTGTGGACCCCATTACCACACTCCAAAAATTCCCTCCCTTTTTGTGTGTTGTAACTGTAAGCATTATGGGAGGGACATCGTCTAGAAAAATTGATACTCCCCTAGATTGTATGCTTAAGAATTTCAAGAAAGGATTTTTAATTAATGATTATGGACAGACTTTAAGCTTAAGTACTCTAAGAACCTTGTGTGAAGTTGAGTGGCCATCTATGGGAGTGGGGTGGCCCCCTAGTGGCAGCTTAGATATTGAAGTAATCCGGAAGGTCTACAGCATAGTTGTAGGAGAACCAGAATATCTTGAACAACTCCCTTATATAGATTCCTGGGACAGCCTTGTGACTGACCCTCCCTCTTGGTTGAAAACTTATATGGGATCCCCAGTAAAGTTCATGTTGGGCCGCGTTCAAAGAAAGATTAGAAAATCTAAACTGGAAGAGGGAAAGAGCCCCAGGAAGCCTACCACCCAATCGGTGGCTTCCGCCCCTACCCTGTCCGAGAAACCCATACTCTCTGATGACCCCTCAGATCTTGAGCCACCACCTTATGGCCCATTGTTGGGGTTCCGTGCCACCCCTAGAGATCCACGGCGTCCAGCCCAAGCCTCTCCAGCACAGGCTTCTCCGGATAGTTCCTCCCCTTCTGTGCAAACCCCGCCACATCCTAGGTTGGACCTTTCAGCCAGCCTCTACCCTTCTGTGCCACATCCTCCCCTGCTAACCTCCAAAGACCCGCTTTGGGCTCCACTCCCTGACTCCTCAACTCCCGACAGCCCAGCCTCTCCCTCTAGTACCCCTACCCACTCATCAGGGGCCCAGCATCCCTTTCAATGGACTGAATCACCTGTGACCACCTCTCAGTCTATGAGTACTCCTCCCCATCCCTCAGGGGTTCAACACGCCTCCCCTGAATGGGTTAGACCCGCTGCAATCACTTTTGAGCATGATAGGGGGGTAGCTCCTAGCTCTACCTCAGGTTCCATTCCCACCTCCTCGAGAGTTCTGCCCCTGCGTCAGGTAACCACCACTCGACCGGATCCTAATAATGAGGGTCAGGTTATGCAGGCACAGGCCTACCAGTATGTACCCTTCACAACCACCGATCTCCTGAATTGGAAGACGCATTACCCCTCTTATACTGAAAAGCCTCAGGCAGTGGTGGACCTAGTGGCTAGCATTATGGCCACCCATAACCCAACCTGGACTGATTGTCAACAACTTCTCCTGACCCTCTTCACAACTGAGGAGAGGCGGAAGATTTTACAAAATGCTGAGGCCATCACGCGAGAACGTGTTCCCGAGGGGATACAGGACCCAGAGGAATGGGTTAGAACTTGGTTCCCTCGCGCAGCTCCAGCTTGGGATCCAAATAATGGACAGCACTATGACCTGTTGTCTGGCTATTGCCGGGACTTGCTGGAAGGTATGAGGAAAGGCATAAAGAGGCCCATTAATCTGGCAAAGGTCTCTGAAATTCTCCAAGGGGCAACTGAATCCCCTGGGGCCTTTTTAGAGCGACTAATTGAAGCCTACAGAACATACACCCCATTTGACCCTGAGGCACTAGAAAACCAGAGAATGGTGAATAGTGCATTGGTGGCCCAGAGTATGCCAGATATCCGGAAGAAGCTACAGCGTCAGGAGGGATTCGCAGGGATGAATACCACCCAGTTAATTGAGATCGCAACAAAGGTTTTCGTAAATAGGGATCAGGAGATGCGCCGAGAGGCTGACCGGAAGATGCAGAAGAAGGCCGATCTTTTGGCGGCAGCCATTACTAATTCCACCCTTAACCGAGGTCGACCTCTAGCTAATGGGAAGCCAAAGTGGGACCCCGGACCGCCAGCCAGGCCCCGAGATTCCTTCAATCAATCCCGGCCACGAGGGGAGAATCCCAGACCAAGATTGGAGAGGGATCAGTGTGCCTACTGTAAGGAAAGAGGGCACTGGAAAGATGAATGCCCCCAGAGGCGCCAGGGACTGAGAAGGGGACCAGGAGATCGAGGAAGCCGAGGCCGAGTTCGAGAGGGAAGGTATGAGCCTTCAGAATCTGACATTGGGATAGCCGAGATGGCAGAATGGGATGAATAGGACAGACCGGGTTCCTACAAACTGGGCTCCCAGGAACCCATGGTCAAGCTAACTATAGGGAGCCGCTCAATTCCATTCATGATTGATACAGGAGCTGAACATTCTGTTGTGACGGAGCGATTAGCGCCTGTGTCTGGAAAAACGTCCGAGTGGTGGGAGCCATGGGGGTGCAGAACCGGAGGCCCTTCCTGACGACCCGTAGATGCCAATTAGGCTCACACACAGTCACTCATGAATTCCTGTATATGCCAGACTGTCCAATCCCTTTGTTAGGCCGGGACCTGCTGTCCAAGCTTAGGGCCCAAATTTCCTTTGACTCTGATGGCCAGACCTCAGTCTCCTTTCGGCCCCCGACATCCAGCCCTAAGGGCATATTGAGTTTCTGCTGCCCCCTTGAAGAAGAATGGCGGCTGCATCAGTCGCAGGGTCAAGTTGACCTACCCCTGGCTGACAGCTTCCAGGTCAGTGGGGTATGGGCAGAAGATAATCCCCCAGGGTTGGCCCGAAATATTCCTCCTGTCCATGTAGATTTACTTCCAAGTGCCCGGCCAATCCATCTTCGCCAATACCCAATTCCCCGAAAGGCTCTGGAAGGGATTCAAGCACATCTGAATCGTTTGTTATCCCATGGAATTATTCGACCTTGCCAGTCTCCATGGAATACGCCACTGTTGCCAGTCCAGAAGCCAGGGACTGAGGACTACCGGCCAGTCCAAGACTTACGAGTGGTCAACAAATCCACTATTTCATTACACCCTGTAGTGCCTAATCCATATGTCCTGCTGGGATTGATACCTTCTGGAGCTACCCATTTCACAACACTGGACCTAAAAGATGCCTTCTTTTGTATTCGGGTGGCCCCCGCCAGTCAACTGCTTTTCGCCTTTCAATGGGAAAACCCAGTAACAGGACGGAAGCTTCAGTATACATGGACCCGCCTGCCACAGGGGTTCAAGAACTCCCCCACCATTTTTGGGACTGCCCTAGGACAAGACCTTAAGACTTTTAAATCTGAGCCTTCCAGGCGAGTTTTACTCCAGTATGTAGATGACCTCCTGATTGCAGCAGTGACCCAGGAAGAGTGTTTTGAGGCTACCAGAGAATTGCTGGAGCTACTCTTGGATGCAGGCTAAAAGGTCTCACGCTCGAAGGCCCAACTCTGTCAGTCAGAAGTGAAGTATCTGGGCTTCTGCATCTCCCAGGGAAGTCGGAGACTGGATGTCAGTAGGAAGCAAGCAGTTGCTGCAATTCCCCAACCCAAGTCCAGAAGGGAAGTTAGGGAATTTCTGGGAGCAGCCGGATTCTGCAGAATTTGGATTCCAAATTTTGCACTGATGGCGAAACCCCTTTACCAGGCCACAAAGGGGGGTGAAAAGGAACCATTTGAATGGGGACCTATTGCTCAACAATCCTTCATCGCCATAAAGAAAGCCCTACTCCAAGCCCCTGCGTTAGGCCTTCCTGATGTGGAGAAACCTTTCTCACTGTATGTCCACGAGCGACAGGGGGTTGCTCTGGGTGTGCTGACCCAGATGATGGGATCCTGGCAGAGGCCTGTTGCATACCTGTCTAAACAGCTGGATGGAGTGGCTAAAGGATGGCCAGCCTGCATGAGGGCCATTGCAGCAACAGCCTTACTGGTCCAGGAAGCTGATAAGTTGACCTTGGGGCAAGAACTGGTTGTTAAAGTCCCCCATGCAGTTCTCACCCTCATGGAGTACAAGGGCAACCATTGGTTTACAAATAGCCGCATGGTTAAGTACCAAGCCAGTTTATGTGAGAATCCACGGATACACATGGAAACAGTGGCTACATTCAATCCTGCCACTCTTTTGCCAGCATCTGAGGGACCACCGGATCATGACTGTATCCAAACCATGGATGAAGTGTACTCCAGTCGACCAGATCTTAAAGATGTTCCTTGGAGGGACCCAGATGTAATTTATTTCACAGATGGAAGTAGTTACGTGGAGAACTCCAAGCGATTGGCAGGCTATGCTGTGGTGACAGAGGACAAGGTGATAGAAGCAAGAGCCCTGCCCCAAGGAACTTCAGCCCAGAAAGCAGAACTTGTGGCCCTCATATGAGCTCTGGAGCTAGCAGCAGGACTGGTGACCAACATTTATACTGATTCCAAGTATGCCTTCACAACTCTACACGCTCATGGAGCTTTGTATAAGGAAAAGGGACTCATAAATGCCGCAGGCCAACCTGTTAAGTATGGACCTGAAATACTTCAGCTGCTAGAGGCTGTTTGGGCCCCTAAGAAGGTAGCTGTCATTCACTGCCGGGGACACCAAAGGATAGATACTCCAGTGGCCTGAGGGAATCGCCATGCTGATCGGGTGGCCAAGGAAGCTGCTCGAGGACCCCCAGCAAGTATTGTGACTCCCCTGTTCCAAATTCGACTGCAAGAATGGACGCCTATGTACACCCAAACGGAAGAGAAATGGGCTCAAGAGGAAGGTGCAGTAAGGAGACCTGATGGCTGGTTACATCTCCCTGATACCAGAGTTCTGGTGCCACGCCACCTAGCTTGGCCTGTAGTGTCTCAAGCTCATGACCTGTCACACTTAGGGAAAACAGCACTAGCCCGCCTACTCAGTCGAGTAGTGGTCTTGGAAGGATTGGATAGTCTGGTTGCCACTGCCTCTGCCCAATGTACTCTCTGTGCCCAGAATAATGCTCGTCAGGGACCCCGTATTCCACCAGGAGTTCAGTCTAGAGGACTAACACCCTTTGAGTCCCTAGTCATAGACTTCACAGAAATGCCCAGGAGCGGTAGGCTCCGATACCTCTTGGTCATGGTCTGCACTTTCTCTGGGTGGGTGGAAGCATATCCTACAGTCACTGAGAAAGCCACAGAAGTAGCTCGAGCCCTCCTTAGGGATGTCATCCCCAGGTAGGGACTGCCCCTTGCCATAGGTTCAGATAATGGTCCCGCCTTTGTTGAAGCCACACTTCAGGCCCTGTCCCGCGCATTGCGCATTACCTGGAAATTGCATTGTGCCTATCGTCCCCAGAGTTCAGGGCAGGTTGAGCGGGCAAACAGAACCTTGAAAAATAGCCTAGCAAAGATTTGTCAGGAAACCCAACTGAAATGGCCACAGGCACTGCCACTAGCCCTCTTCCGCCTCCGATGCACCCCAACTAAAGGAACAGCCCTCTCTCCCTTTGAAATTGTGTATGGGAAGCCCCCAGCCATTTTGCAGGGAATTAAGGGAGACATAGGGACTTTAGGGTCTGCCCAGGTGCAGGAGCAGGTAGCCCTCTTGGGCAGGATAATTTCTGAGCTTCAGTCTTATGTGAGAGAAATAAATCCTGTCCCCTTCCAGGCTCAGGTACATTCCTTCCTGCCAGGGGATAGAGTTTGGGTGAAAGACTGGAGGCTCCAGCCTTTGGGGCCCCGATGGAAAGGACCTTTTACTGTTTTGCTTTCTACCCCTACAGCTGTGAAGGTCGCAGGGATAACTCCATGGGTCCATTGGTCTCGAATCAAGTCTGCTGACCAGACTGAGCCCAGCACGGATCAGACGGAGCCGAAACAGTGGAGAGCAGAAAGTGATCCAGCGGAGCCATTGAAGTTGCGCTTGACCCGAACCAAAGAATCTACTAGCTGAAAAGAAGGGTCAACTGCATACTGCAGGAGCTGCTGAACTTCGGCTTCATACTGAGACTCTTTCTTGCCTGATTCTGGCTTTCTTGGAATTTGAGAGCTTGATCCTTGTCAGTTGAGGTTCTATCCCAACTTGGTATAAGAACTCAAAGACTGAGAACATTATATTAGAGTAATCTGTGACTAGCACAGACTGTTGGAATATTATTGCTTAATTAGTTTGCTGTATTTGTTTTAGATTAGGAAGAAAGAAAATGTTAGTAGTTTGGGTGCTTTTGTTGTTTTCTACTCCTTGCCTCCTTGTTCCTAATACCCCAACTCGCTCCAACCTTTGGTTACACTCTGTCCAGGAACTAATTAGCCAGGCAAAGATTACTTCCCCTTGTATTGTGTGTTCCCGATTTTCTCCTTATACCACAGATGTCCCAGCTGTTCCTGTCCCTGTGCCGCTTACAGCTCTTATACCTCCCTACTTTTCGAGTTCAGGCCCTTGGAGCCAGGATTATACTTGGTGGTCCTTTTATAATGCTACTTCCCCCTCTGAATCTTCTCTAAGGCCAGTCTTTACGTCTCCCTATCCAGCTTCTGGAGTGTTTTGTTTAACAAGAAACATCTCAACTGTTCTTCCCATTCCCTGTAACTATACTAATGTTCTCCCAGAGAAGGGGGAATCTGTGTGGGTAGTCTCTCCAGGTACTCCTATGTGCCCTACTACCGTACCTGTAGATTATGACCCAGGTGATTATCTGGCTCCTAACCGTACTACTGAGAAGACTATAGTGTCCCGGCTTATTTTCTACTTTCATAAGTCCCCGGGGTATGAAAGGTTTATAACAATTGAGCAGCTTGTCACAATTGGGGATTGGCACCTATGGTGTGCAAAGTCTCCATTTCATCTTCGTTCCCCCTGGGATAGGGGCTCGCATTATGGGCATCCTAAGCACCTTGTCCATCCTGTGCCAACATTTATTGGGAACTTTCCTCACCCTCTCCTTGGTCATTACTGGCTCTGTGATAATGTCCTCCACATGATTCTTCCCCCCATGTATGAGTTTTGTGTATTGGTAACCTTGAATTATTTTCCTAAAGTTATTCCTCTCCTCAAGCCACCATCCCCGCACCGCTCTAAGCGAGAGGCTTTGTCCTTACCCTCTTCCGTTGCCACAGAGGATGAGGCGATTGAATTAGCCCTCCAGTATATCAACTCTACTTATCCTCTGACTAAAAAGAGACTTGTGGCCCTTTCTGCTATGGATTCCAATTGGGGGCCCGGTAGCGGGTATTACTGAACTAGGCATGGCTACCCGGAGACTTCAGTCCCTACTCCATGTTTTAGTTCATGAGCTGAACGTGGTAGTCAATGCATTGCAGGATCAAATTAATGAATTAAGTATAGTTTCTCGGTATAACCGTATGGGTCTTGACTACCTTTTTGCAGCCCAGGGTGGCCTCTGCACAGTGCTAAATTCTTCAGAATGCTGTACCATTGTCATAAATAGGACGCATGTAGTTAGGCATGCTATGGATAAAGTCCTACAGTTGGCTAGCCTTAATGTGGAGGATTACCGAGGAGGATTAGACCTTACCTCCTGGTGGTGGTCATTGACCTCATGGATACGTCCCTTGTTCATTTCCTTAATAGTCTTAGTTTTAGCAGGATTGTTATTTTGTTTCCTGGCCTCATGTGCTTCGGCAGTATGCCGTCGGACCTTAACGAGTAGGGTAATGGTGATTCACAAGCCTATTCCTAGAAGTTATGCCCCGGGAGGAGGTATGGAGTTGGGACCACTATAATCCCCAGAGTTTGAGTTGTGAGACTTATCTCTGCATAAGCTGATTTTAGTCTCAAAGGGGGGAATGAGACAGCATGGGCAGATTCTGCTAACACTAGTGGTAATTCCTGCAACAATATCAAATTGTTCATTTCTAACATTTAGTGTCTGGACAGCGCAGCCTCTGTAGGGCCACATTTTACAAACAATGTCCTGTAAGCTCATGCAGATTTTCAGCATTCTCCCATGGGCCTCCAGAGGCTGCCAAAGACACAGGTTCTGGTTGGTTGGGGGGGAGGCAGTATCTGTGTGTGTTTGGGGTACTGGGGACTATGGTCAATTTTAGCTTAAATGTAAAAGATGCCAGTCCTCAGTATTACCAAATACCCCTGAAAAAAGTCCTGGACTTATACACACAGATGAGGGCGTGTGAACCTTTTAAGTGGTTAGTGCACTGGTTTTCCTGTGGGACACATTTGGGCAGAGTTGCAAGATACCTGTAAACTTTATAAAATACACACATACCCACTGGGGACTCTAGCAAAATCCTCCCCAAAAGATTTTCTATGGGAGATGATATTCTAACTGCTGCAAGAAACATTAATAAACTGAAACACAGCAGTTAGGGGATTGCTCCATTCAAACTGCCTGTCTCACCCTGGCACAGATACAGCTACAGTCATTCACACAAAATATTAAACAGTTATATACACACAGTCAAGCACACAGACACAAGTTGGAAATAATTTCAAGAGTCATGCTTTCTCCACCAGGCCGCTGGGCTGCATCTTAGTGACTGAAGTAGATATTTAATTTTGTTGTAAATTTTACTATGAGACACAGTGAATGAACTGTATAGCTTTTTTAATGGTTGCTATATACAGTGACTGAACAATGTAATTTGCTAGCAGTTGCTATGTGTACTGCCAACTAGTGATGGAGAAGCACAATATCTGGTGTCTTAGGCCATCCTATTTCATTTTGACCATGCAAATGTTTGGTTACCACTCCATTCAAATCACTCCTCCCAGCCAGGTCAGAAACACACCAGGAAACAGACTGATTAGAAAGAATTCCATTAGTAAGGCTGCACCTGCTTTCCCCACTTATCAAAGGATTTATCTCATTAACTGGGCAGTTTTCACCCCTGTTTGAGCCTTTGCTCATCAAGTTTTCTCCCTTTATGTTACCTCATAATTGTGAAGCAGTAGAACTATAAAGGGCTACAGATGGAACCACAACACAGGAAGCTTATTTTGTTTGCAACAGATACAAAAATTTCTCGTATCGTCATCTGTTGTTATTGAGTAAACACTGTTAAGAAGAGAGATTGTGAGGTGACTATCTGACAGCCCCCTGACACAATTATTTGCTGAACCATGGGTCGTACTGTGTCACTGAATAAAATCTTCCTTCAAATTTTGACTCCACCTTGTGGTTTCAGGTGTTGCCCTACACACTCCTACTTGGTTTACGTTTCATTGTGTAGTTTCTCTCTTATCTGCTTGACTTCATAATTGCAAATTAAGAGGGCAAAAGCTAAACACAGTATTCAAAAAGACCCACACCAAACTATTTCATAAGTCACACTCAAGCTTATCTTCACTATTTCTAAATACTGGTTTTAAAATTTCAGAAACAGTGAAGACAACAAGCTTGAGTGTGATGTACATAGGAGCCAACTTTTCAAAATTATTGGGGGTGACAAAAAAAACTTAGGAGTGGCTGCGAAGGTCAAAAATTTACATCAGGCATGGATGCTGTTCAAAAACACCATCCTGGAACCCCAGGCCAAATATATTCCATGTATTAAAAAAGGAGGACGGAAGACCAAACGACAGCCAGCGAGGTTAAAAAGTGAGGTGAAGGAAGCTATTAAAGCTAAAAGAAAATCCTTCAGAAAATGGAAGAAGGAACTGACTGAAAATAATAAACAGCATAAGGAATGTCAAGTCAAATGCAAAGCACTGATAAGGAAGGCTAAGAGGGACTTCGAAAAAAAGATTGCACTGGATTTTCAGGAGGCGTTTGACAAAGTACCTCATGAAAGACTCCAGAGGAAATTGGAGAGTCATGGGATAGGAGGTAGTGTTCTGTTATGGATTAAAAACTGGTTAAAAAGATAGAAAACAGAGAGTAGGGTTAAATGGTCAGTATTCTCAATGGAGAAGGGTAGTTAGTGGGGTTCCCCAGGGCTCTGTGCTGGGACCACTGCTTTTTAACATATTTATAAATGACCTAGAGATGGGAGTAACTAGTGAGGTAATTAAATTTGCTGATGACACAAAGTTATTCAAAGTCGTTAAATTGCGGGAGGATTGTGAAAAATAACAAGAGGACCTTACGAGACTGGGCGTCTAAAAGGCAGATGACATTTAATATGAGCAAGTGCAAAGTGATGCATGTGGGAAAGAGGAACCCGAATTATATCTACGTCATGCAAGGTTCCAGGTTAGGTGTCACAGACCAAGAAAGGGGTCTAGGTGTCGTCGTCGTTGATGATACATTGAAACCTTCTGCTCAGTGTGCTGCTGCGGCTAAGAAAGCAAATAGAATGTTAGGTATTATTAGGAAAGGAATGGAAAACAAAAATGAGGATGTTATAATGCCTTTGTATCACTCCATGGTACGACCGCACCGCGAATATTGTGTTCAATTCTGGTCGCCTCATCTCAAAAAAGATATAGTAGAATTAGAAAAGGTGCAGAGAAGGGTGACGAAAATGATAAAGGGGATGGGATGACTTCCCTATGAGGAAAGGCTAAAGCGGCTAGGGCTCTACAGCTTGGAGAAAAGGCGGCTGAGGGGAGATATGATAGAGGTCTATAAAATAATGAGTGGAGTTGAACGGGTATATGTGAAGCGTCTGTTTACGCTTTCCAAAAATATTAGGACTAGGGGGCATGCGATGAAGCTACAATGTAGTAAATTTAAAACGAATCTGAGAAAAGTTTTCTTCACTCAACGTGTAATTAAACTCTGGAATTCATTGCCAGAGAATGTGGTAAAGGCGATTAGCTTAGCGGAGTTTTTAAAAGGTTTGGACGGCTTCCTAAAGGAAAAGTCCATAGACCATGATTAAATGGACTTGAGGAAAATTCACTATTATTGGGATAAGCAGTATAAAATGTTTTGTACTTTTTTGGGATCTTGCCAGGTATTTCTGACCTGGATTGGCCACTGTTGGAAACAGGATGCTGGGCTTGATGGACCTTTGGTCTTTCCCATATGGCAATATGTATGATCGTTAGCAGCAGCCATTAGTGCCATACTGGGTCAGACCAATGTCCCATCAAGCCTGATAACATGTAAAAAGTAAGCATACATTGTAGCATAGTAGATGACAGCAGATAAAGACCTGTACTGTCCAACAAAATAAACTCATTATATGTGTATACCTGATCTTGATTTGTCCTTGCCATTTTCAGGGCATAGACCATAGAAGAATGCCCAGCAATGTCCTTGTTCTAAAACTTCTTAAGTTTGGTCATCGATGCCCCTGAAAAGCGCCACTGCAGCCCATCCAAATCTATTCAGCCACGATCATGGCACAGACTGTAGAAGTCTGCCCAGCACTGGCTTTGCTTCCTGATCTCCCCTAAGTTTCTTTGGATCTGATCCTTCTAAACAGAATTCCTTTGTGTTTATCCCACGCATTTTTGAATTCCGTTAATGTTTTCATCTTCATAGAAGATGAAGGCAGATAAAGACTATGGCCTATCCGTACCATCTTCCTATCCCTTCCTCTCTAAGTGTAACGGATCTGGGTCACATGGCTGAAATTGCCATCATCAGAATAGGAAGAACCATTCCTACTACTACTACTACTACTTAACATTTCTAGAGCGCTACTAGGGTTACGCAGCGTTGTACAGTTTAACAAAGAAGGACAGTCCCTGCTCAAAGGAGCTTACAATCTAAAGGACGAAATGTCAAGCTGGGGCAGTCTAGATTTCCTGAGTAGAGGTAAAAGGTTAGGTGCCGAAGGCGACATTGAAGAGGTGGGCTTTGAGCAAGGCTTTGAAGATGGGCAGGGAGGGGGCCTGGCGTATGGGCTCAGGGAGTTTATTCCATGCATAGGGTGAGGTGAGGCAGAAAGGGCGGAGAAGGGTACCGAAAGGAGGGATTTGTCTTGAGAGCGGAGGTTACGGGTAGGAACATAAGGGGAGATGAGGGTAGAGAGGTAAGGAGGGGCTGCAGATCGAGTGCATTTGTAGGTTAGTAGGAGAAGCTTGAACTGTATGTGGTACCTGATCGGAAGCCAGTGAAGTGACTTGAGGAGAGGGGTGATGTGAGTGTATCGGTCCAGGCGGAAGATAAGACGTGCTGTAGTCATTCCTTGTTGGTTCCTAGTAATAAGAGGCAACATTCCCCACCCTACCTGGATAACAGATGGGGATAGACTTGTCCTATAGAAACACGTCCAAACCTTTTTTTTTTTTTTTTTTTAAAGCCTGCTGTACTACTGGCCTCCCCAGCTTAGTTGGGCAATAACTGAAAAAAATGCTTTCTTAAAGTTGTTTTACATCTGCTACTAGAGTCAATTATGGACTAATAATGTTGGCTGCTACAAGGACCATCCTGCATTACTGATCAAAGTATAAATGAGAGACAGATTTTTTTAAATTATTAAACCGGGCAGATCTAACTGAAATCAAGTTTGAGTTTACAAAATAACTTTTTAACCCTGCAGCTACCCCCAGATCCTGATCAGGCCATCTAACCGCCGTGTGCTCAGACAGGCATGTGCACCCTTCACAGTTCAGGTACTGTAGTCATGTACAGGCAGAGCTGTGAAGTCAGAGCACAACAGAGACAGGTACAAAAGTCACCCACATCCATAGTCTCTCCTGGAATGGACGGGGTGGGAGCGCTAGGACACAATTCCAACTCAGGATGCTTCTGTGTACAGGGAAAGCATTATAATATATATCTCGTTGGGAATGACGGCTGCATCAGTAACTCAACAAGCACTACTGCGTCATGGACAGTGATAAGTGTCGGCCACAAAAGCAAGACGGCAGCTGTATAGGAATTTGTTTTCGAAAGCTAGTATTCCACTGTAGCTGTACAAATGCAGAGTAATCAAGCTGTTCGCAAAGCAGCAGGCCTTTCCGTTTTTAGGAGAGTTGCAAAAAAAAAAATCTTTTAATGTTTCAGTAAACACAGACTTCATCTGTTGTACATAGTGTCAGTGGAAGGATCCATCTCAGCCAGTTTGTTTCTCAGATGAAGATAAAACAGTTCTGAAACATGGCTCTTGTGTAGTAGTTTTGCTTACATGATATACTTTTAATCTGTAGCTGTATTAAATGATGAATCAGCACCTGAGAGAGCAGAATGCCTGTTCTTTCTTTGGCAACACCCAGGGGCGTAGCCAGACCTCAGCGGGAGGGGGGTCCAGAGCCCGAGGTAGGGGGGCACAGTTTAGCCTGCCAACCCCCCCTCCCCGTCGCCAGGTACCTTTGCTGGCGGGGGTCCGCAACCCCCGCCAGCCGAAGTCTTCTTCAGCGCCAGTCGACTCCAGCACCTTCGCTGATGATCCGTTTCTAACTCCTGACGTCCTGCGTGCACATCCTGTATGTAGCCCTGTGTAGGATGTGCACGCAGGACGTCAGGAGTCAGAAACAGATCATCAGCAAAGGCACCGGAGTCGACCGGTGCTGAAGAAGACTTCAGCTGGCGGGGATTGGGGACCCCCGCCAGCAAAGGTACCTGGCAGCAGGAGGGGGGATCTAAAGTGGCAGGGGAGGGTCGGCAGCTGGGGGGGGGGGGGGGGGGGGGGGGGTCAAAGTAGAGGGGGCCAGGGCTTAATCTGTGGGGGTCCATGGCCCTACCTAGCTACGCCCCTGGTAACACCTAAACAACAATGTGTTCAAAAATGTTTAACAGTAATGCTTTATTAAAGCAAAAAGGAAAAAAAAAATCACTCCTTTTTCTTTCTCTGATCTCCCTACAGTCTGAATTAGGACTCGGTTTCAAAATCTAGCCTGTGCTTCTCTTGGTTTGGATTCGCTTGAAGGTTTAGGGCTGGATTTAGTAAACGGCACCCACAGACGCCATGCGCCAAACCAGTAAAGGTAACTTAGTGCTAAGCAACCGTTATAGACTAGCACTTGGCATGGATTCTTGCGCCCAACTTTGAGCGCAAGGACTTACGACCGCTGAAACCTGATATACATGCTGATGTGCAACCACCAGCAGATGGGAACCTATTCTAGAACACTGCGCCTAACTTTTGGCAACGCCCCTGACCAACACAAGTCCTTCCTCTGGTCACGACTCTAGTAGCACAAAGTGTTATAGAACAGTGTCTAGGCAGATCCGGGCATGTCCTAATTAGTGCTAACATCAAGAACTGTTAATGGCTCATGACTTAGCCTGCGTGCAGATTTGGGATCTGTGCCCAAATAAAATCTGGGTGGATGGCATTAATTGGGCTAAAATTTAAAAGGTGTGACCTTTCAGGTTCAGCTTATCACTAGCCCTAGGAACACCTCCAATCACGTCAGCTAAACTTATGGCCAGGTCTACCCTGTGCACTTTTGCAAGAGGCCTTTTCTGGACATGATGTACAAAATAGCTTCTTAAAATTAGCCTATGAAGAGGAGGAGGAATAGGGGAGACGATGGAGACGTTCAAATACCTGAAAAGATATAAATTGTACACAAGGGGCAGGTACGCTATGGCACATGGGCTGAAAGTCATGAAAGAAAGTAAGTAAGTACCTAAGTACCTAAGCACAAAAGGACAGTGGATGCCTGGAGCAGCTTCCCAGTAACCACAGAGAAGTCCAAACTGGAAGGGGTGGTGGGGGGGGGGGGGGGGGGGACGCCAGAGCTGTGGTTTCCTGGTGATCTTCATCTGATAATAGAATATACAAGCTAAGTGAACCACAGTCAGGCAATGTAACTTTGCATACAGAATATACTCTACAAAGGTGCAACTATTATAAAAAAATAAAAAGCTGTGCAAAAAAAGCTCTAAACTAGCTTCTGCGTCACTGTAACAAACGAGGACTTGCCACAGACCCGGTTTAGAAGCCAGCCCACCTCAGCCTCATGAAGAATATCTTGAATTGCTGCTAACCCAGCTGCACACAATCCCAAGATTGCTCTTCATCACTTTGGTAAAAGTGCGATAGTGCAAGGATCAGGCGCAAGAGTCAGAGAAGCTCAAAACCTTTTGGTACCTGCCAAGCAGAATCAGGGGAACAGGTACAAAGGAAATTAGATCCAACAGTCCGCAGCTCATGATTACAAAGCTTGCTGTACACACAACCGCTTCATGTGTTCTTCAGCACATTTGCAATGATTCCCCCCCCCCCTCCGAGTTTCACTCACTGCCCACTTTGATCAAAAATTGGATTCGGTTAGTATTTGCTTCAGATGGGCTTTGTGCTGCTGTTGTCTTATCAGTTTCTCCAGATAACAGCACCGAAGCTCGTAGTAGGATGACGACAACAGGCGCAGCAGCTGGTAATGGTGGTTGTCAATACCCGACTCTGTACGCAGAATGTGTTCGTGCAGGTGAAAAATGTCTCTGTTGGCAATGTCCAGAAGGACTTGATGCTGTAACTGCAGCCAACTGGTGCTACGCTTTGCCATGGGCTTGTAAATTTTTATCATGTGACGGAGTGCCCGCTCCGCAGCCAGCACCGTCCTAATGGCTCCTTCTGAGGGCACTAACAGCCCATAGTTGTGCTTAAGTCGCAGCAGGTGGTAGCCACTTCTGAAGTTCAGGGGCACAGCCTCCGTCACCAAAGCCTGCCTGCACTCATCGCAGGCGAGCTGACCGAGGGCCTTCTGCACGACCCAGCCCGTAACATACGCGGCCGGATTCTGCAGCAGCAGGTTTAAAGTGTCTGATGAGTAGTCGTGCCCCTCCACCGCTAAATTATTGCCCTGAAACAGAGAAGGAAAGAGTTGTGCACTGTTAGCTGGAACAGTGTAATCTTCCAGTGTGTAAACAAAACCTGTTTTATTCTCTGAAGGGCAGTTCCTTAGTTGTCCTGCCTGTACTCCGCAGCGTGAGAGTAATCTTCTGACAGCAGACTTAAAGAACAACGCGGTCGGTTTCTTATTCCTCCCACCTGCATGAAACATTAAAAAGGTCATTAGTATGGCTCAAAAACGTATGGCTGAAAAGTCAGAGGTTCTAGTGTACCAAGGGCAGAGTGGTGGGGGCGCTCCGCCCCAGGTGCAGGCAGCAAGGGGGTGAACGGGGCAGAGAACCGGCAGAACCGACACCCATGCGACTGCTCCGTGCACCCCCCAGGTGGTGAGGATGATGCTCTTGGGGGGGGGGGGGGGGGAGGAGGTGGGTGATACACTAAGGGGAGTGATATGCCGGGGGGAGGGGTCATAGAAGCGACCTGCTCCAGGTGGCCGCCAACCTAGGTACGCCAATGGTCAGAGGGGCAGTGGATAGCATTTATCCTGCTACCTAGTGGCACCATCCGGAAAGGCTGTCCTAAGAGCTACCCTGATAGCGTCACTATCCGGTTAGTGTTGCAGCTCGTCACTTTATCCAGACAGTCGGCAGCAGCCTCTCTCTGGCTACCTACCACTGCAGATCTGGACTTCTGTGCACATGGTGGCCAAGGTTTATCCCCCCCCCCCCCTCCCACAAAAACCGCGGGTTCAATCTAAGAGGAGACTGTATAAGATTGACTACTGTTATAAAAAGGATAAGGGGTTACATAGTTGAATGCAAGGATATTACATTTAGTTTACACAATTAACCATTTAAACTGTGGCCAACTTGGGGGTGAGCATGACAGTCTCACAGCCAGCCACATGGAAGGACTGAAGGGAGCCGCAATAGGACTCGTACATACCTGGTTGGCCACCAAATAAACTTATTTATTTGCCATTAAGCAGACTAACTGGTAAGACTATTTCCCAGGGAACATTTTATATTCTTAACTAGAAGAAGGAAACTCAGAAGAAACATGCAAAATATTCAGTTATTACCATCTACTGAAGGTAGACTAAGAGGGTGAAGGAGAGAGATGAACAGAGACTGAGTAGGAGTCTTTGCTGATCCACTAAGCAGTGAGCAAATGGGTGAGTTGAGAGGTCCTGGTGAACCATGAGCTATCGAATTATCACCCATTATAGGCCCTAGCTTTGTTAACCATATTGGTTTTATGTTACTTACTGAACACTGGCTAAAAAACATACATCCATTTACATCTGTTAACTGCATCTTAAAAACAAGTTCTTACATATTTATAAGGTAGGGTGTAATGCTAATGAAGTTTCCAGTAAAATGACATCCTTGATATAGAACAATTCAAGAGACACAGAGACATCCAGATAACAGACCTTAGAGTGTCATTCAAAGGCAAAATAAAACACCCAGAGGCTTCACCTGCTCTTCTGATGCTCTCACAGAAGAGTCGGATGTGATCCTGGCTGAATCTGTGCATCAGCACGTATTCCTGATCCAGCAGCAGGCTCGGGAGGAGGGAGGCCATGGATGTAATATTCACAAGAGAGCCAATCATGCAGCTTCTAGAAAGAATTGAAAGCGATTTACTGATGTAGTTGAGGAATAAATCCCGCAAGAGAGGACATATGCTGGCAATTAATGCTTATCCTGATGAGTTTCCACAATCAGGAATAACATTTGCTATGACAGTTGCTGAAACAAGGGATCACTCCTATCCCTTTTGGGCTTACGAGACCCTTCGGATGGGGTAAGAGGTGCCTGGCAGGGTGGAGCAGGCCAGAGAGGTCGTACTTAGAAGGAAAACAGAATGATGGGGGGAAAAAGAAAGAGCAAAACACTATTTTAACCTAATACCTTTCAGTTCTTATCACAAGACGAACTTTTCCTTCCTATAACCTAATCCATTCTGTCTCCTCTTCCTCAACTATGTATTTCTCCTCTCCGGAACTGGTAATCACCACTTACAGTACTATGTAAGCCACATTGAGCCTGCAAACAGGTGGGAAAATGTGGGATACAGGTGTTATAAATATAAATAAATAAATCAATTTTATTCACTTTTCTTTGATTCTGTTTTTCAAACCGAATGAAAGTGGACAAGTTTCACCCTAATTCCAGCCCCAAGAACGCTTCTGCCAACCATAAAAACTAGCCCCCTCCTTCTATAACATTAGTCTCTAAACTTAAGCACCATTTGCTCAGTAAAATTATAAGAGTCGATATTCAAAGAGATTTAAGCGGGCAGTAACGGCTCCTGCCTGCTTAAAATGTGCTCAGTGGACCAGCCATCCATATCCAGCAGTACATAACATGGCAGTGCCACCGAATACTGGTATTAAATGGCCAACATGTTCACTGAGGACTGAGGCGTCATATCAACTCTCAATTCTACCTTTGACAAAGTTTGCCTTTCCTATCGTGGAATCCATAAAATGAAGCAAACTGCCTATTACACCGAGGCACATTACGGATACTGACGCTTTTAAAATCTTGGTTGTTTGGGCATATGAGGTTAGTGATCATCTTATGACAGGCTGTGAAAGATGGGAATATATCAGAGTTTGTGTTGTGTTCATATTTTTAAATTGTTTTTGTGTTTGGTTTTTTTAAATGTTTTTACTACTTTGCATTTTTCTGTGTATGTGACTTATAATCCACCTAGTTTTTAGGTGGAATAGAAATATTAAATAAACAGATTTATGGCTAGTGCAGAATATACTTTTTCTTTTTTTAAATAAATAAAAGAAGACTGAGAAAATTAGCATCTTGGAGCAGTTGGAGGTGGAATTGAAGAGGAGACAGAAGACAAAACATCTTTCGGCAGCCTAAGAACTCAGACATCAGCCATCCTGCATTAATGAATATTTAAGCACCGAGGAAGAGACACAATTTTCTTTACCCTGAACTTTCATATAAGGGCTGGTTGTCAGCAGTGGTCAGAGTTACGAGATATCCCTTCGTCTCCTGCAGGACTCTGAGTTTATCTGGTAAGTTCTCGCTGCTGATTCGCTCGCCCTGCATGCGAGGACTCCTGCTGCTCATCATGTCAAATAATCTATTGAGAATCTGTAACAAAGCACAAGCGGAGACAGGATGAGCGATAAGGTTAGACATAAAACATGAGCAAACTCTCACCTTGTTCACTTTTCTTCATCGCTAATGGAAGAGACTTGCACAGCAATAGGAGATAAAAACCCCAAGGTGTGCAGTAGAGCACTAGGGGCTGGTCTTTCTGTTCTCTATATTCCCCACCACCCCCACCCCGCCTCCAGGAAGGCAGCAGGAATGGCACCCAATGGTGCATCAGTTTTCTAGGCTTCTGCGACTGCTCCCACATGCACTGCTCCTGTAGCCAATATGAAAGGAGAATACAATATTCTCTTGTGCTAGGCCCAGCTGAAAGAGTAACTTCCTTCCACCAAACCAGCCTGGCAGACAGCAGAATGTGGCCAATGGTTCATATAAGTTACTCGACTGGACAGAAGGGAGAGAAGGCAGGAGAAGCAGGAGAAAGGCACCAAATCTCTAGCCTGCTATTTTACTAGCCAGGCTGAGGAGAGAAGTGGAAGGCATAGGTGCCTACAAGCTGAGAAAGACTGGGACTTGTGAGGAAGAAGTGGTAGTGAGTGTGAACTCAAATGAGTAGGGTAAAAAAACGACTTAGAGTTTGCAGCAGGGAGGGGGGGTCAGGGGCTAGAGGGCCTGACTTGAGTTTTGGGACAGCAGAAACTTAGATGGGGACACAATGGAGACTTAAGAAAGTGGAAACCATAATGATGATTTGTAGAGCCTGGTGCTCACGCTTTCAGGTCTAGCCACAGAAACCTGGGTCACCTCAGGACATAGAGAACAGGTGGCTGATGACACCAGTAGGTCCTGGGCAACACAGTCAGTAACTGCTGTCACAAGTGAGACCAACGTCATGAGCTGTCAGAAACTACTGTCAGCGCAGCCCTATTGTGGGAGAAGGAGAAGATGGAAGGGAAAGAGACCATTTGGAAACGGGGAAGGAGAAAGGTTCCTCTAAAGGAATAGAAGGGAGGAGAATATGTGGAAAGAGAGAAGAGAATAAGGGAAAAATCATAAAAATAAAAGGAAAAGCATCAAAAACAGTAAGACAAATAGAATAATAAAAAAGACCAAGAAAACAAAAATCCCTTGGCACCTAAGTTTTCGACATATTTCCCCCCTCCCCACCTACTGAGTAGCGTAGAGTGACCCATCCTATGAGCCAATGTACAATGTGCTGCTTCCCTAGCAAGTACAGTAACATCACATTAATGGACACTCAGAGGCCCGTTATGAGGGACAAGGCCAGAACTGGAAGACCTTTAGTAACCATGGTGTAAAGGCAAAATTACTTAATGTCCATCCTGGAGTGTCTTACTGCAGCTGTAAAATGATGCCTGGGATAAAAAGAAAAGATTTTTCACTTTTAAAATAACTTCAGCTTGGACAGTAGAAAGATGATCAGTTAAGTGATGCTGAAGCGGACTTACTATCCAGCACGCTTCAAGCCGTCATTAACGCGCCTCTGTCTGTTCCAGAAATCCCAGGCATGGCTTTTCTCAACCGGGCCTAACTGCATCAACATTTCTAAAACCCTCGTCGACAAGCTCAGATCTGGAAGATGCACAATACCAACCTGTATAAAAGAAACCGTTCCCATACAGTCCGTGAAGTGCTCTGATCCGTGCAGCAGCCAGAGGGCTTTGGCGATAGAAGGGCTGAGCGCTTGCACAGCCAGCGCCACTGTCTTGATCTGAGAGAGACTAGGAACCAAATTCATGGCAGCCAGCAAGCTGATGTCTTTCTGCAGATTGCAGTGCTCGATATACTGCCACTTGATCTGTCCGTAATGGCTTTTTATGGTAGTACAGGCCTCCAACATATCACATGCCAACTCCAGCTCATGGCCCGCATCAAAGATGACATAACACTTTTGTTTACTACCAGGTAAAGAGAAATAAGTCTTCAGCTGCGTGGGTTTAGTAAAATCACAACCAAGTAAGGTACACATCTGCTTGTTCAGCTCATTTCCCTCCAGAACCATGGCCACCACCTCAAAGCCACCGTCGCAGACTTCTCGCAAGGTGTGTAGCACAAGCTGCTTCAGTGCTTCCGCAGTTAAACCATTTATTAGGAAGTAGGCAATAGGTGTTTTCCAGTGACTTACAACGCCAACGAGCAGCAGCAGCAAGGCTTCAGTGGCGACCTCTTGAGTCCCGGCGCCTTTGCCCAAGTCAATGAACCCAACCATCTCTGTGCGTGCCGCATCAAATGACACGCAAGGCCGCAGAGCGACGGTGTCCAGTAGCAGACAGACTCGCGTGTACTTTTCAGGTTTCTCTTCCTTCCTCTGCATTAGAGCCTGCAGCACGGCACAGTTGATCCCTGGGCCATCGTCCTCAGTCTTTAGCCACCTTTGAAAAACAAAAGCAGTTTCCCTTAGAACTACATTTATCTACAGAACCAAAAGCATTCTGCCATATGCCTCAAACTGGATGGTAGTTTGCCATGACAGTGATGGCAGAAACTCAACAGTTCTGAAACAGCATTTCAGATCTATTTACTTGCAGAGTAAAATTTTGGTCTCTTCATTAATGATTCTCAGTGGAAAAATCCACAGAAAACCAGCTAAAGCTGTGTGACAGAATGTCTTCATGATTTGTACAGTGAAATGTGGTATTTTGGTCATCTCCTGGATTATCTGGTATACACTGTAAATGTTCAGGAATAAAGAGCTAGATATAAGAGTTGGGGATTAAACTGCTTTCTTGGTGTCTGATCTAAGGGAATTGTTTTGAACAAGTCTACATGATTCTAGAGCAGCGGCTCCCAAACTGATCAATGACCCCTTTTTAGCCTTGCATGAAAAGAGCAGGAATACAGTTTGCTCTCTATTGCTGTCCCTCCAGTGTGCCTGTCACTAGCAGCTAAGGGACCAGGTAATTGCTACTTCTTTCCCACAATCACTGTCACCAGCCTGGACCTTGTCGATTCCCCTCTAGAATCTGCTTTCCTTCATCTTGTTAATGAACACCTCCTTCAGCTAGGGCCTGCTCTCCTTCACCTCATCATTGTTCCCCCTCACCAACTGGGGCCTACTCTCCCTCATCCTGTTGCCAACTGCTGTTATCAGACATGAGATGCTCTCTCTCACCATACTGCCGATTGCCACCACCTGCTTAGGCCTGGTCTTTTCTCCTTCACCATCACAAATCGCTACAGCTATCAACTGAGCAAGAGGAGGTGAACTGAAGATTGTTCTTCTCCCATCAGGCAGATAGATGGTTTAGAAAAAAAAAGACTAGCAGGAGAGGGATTAAAGACAGGGGATGATGCTGGAAGGTAGGAAGGGGACGAGAAGGACAAGACGCAACTAGACGGAGAAGGTATTAGTATTGGAGGGGAGGAGTTAGCTATTATTAAAATGGACTTGGGGAAAATCCACTGCTTATTTCTAGGATAAGCAGCATAAAATGTATTGTACTGTTTTGGGATCTTGCCAGGTACTTGTGACCTGGATTGGCCAGTGTTAGAGACAGGATACTGGGCTTGACTGACCTTTGGTCTGTCCCAGTATGGCAATACTTATGTACTTAAGTTGTTTAAAAAGTCTCAATTAAAAACAACCCCAAAACACATCTTTAATTTTCTGAACTTGAAACTTCATAGAAAGGGAGGACTCCCCTTTTTTTCTGCTATTGCCTGACAATGACATAACTTACAACCCGATGCTCTCCTCCAGATGCTGGAGGAATTAAACATGTGTTTTGTTTGTTGATTATTTTGTGGATGTTTTTATTGTAATCCGCCCTGGATAGCGGCAGACTAGAGATATAATAAATCTATATTACTTCTTTTGTACAATGAAGATAGTTATAAAGCTTACTGTCTAAGTCCCTGAGGGCTTGGAAGTGGCAGCTTTAACTCGTCCTTCAGATAGTCGTACGCCTTTGGTCCGTATAAATGTAGTGTCAATGCAAAGTACTGCTGTTGCAGAGAGTATTTGGATTCAGGCTTTCTGAAGAGATCCAGAGGAATATCTGAAAAGAACCAGCAGATCAGGTAATAAAACACTGTACCATATAAACTATTGTGCAAGATCATAACTGCATAATTTGCCATCACAGTGCAAAAAAAAAAAACCCCAATAAAAACCAAACCCAAAAAGAGTACCCTCCCCCACCCCCCAGGACTACCTTACAATCTCTAGTGGTCTAGTCAGAGCTGGAATGATACCCCAGTTGCAGCAGGCATTTTGCGAGCACTGCTGGAATAGTAATCCCGACCCAACTACAGCCCTAGACCACCAGGGATTATAAACTAGGCCCAGGGTGGCCTACAGGTTGGGGAAAAGGCATTCAAGGGGGGCCTGGGAGGGGGAGACAAACGCAACAAAGAACAAATTTTCGGCTTCCACTGAAAACACATGGCCATTTTTGGATGAAACTGAAAACATGCTCGAAAATTAAAATAACCTTTCTGCTGAAACCAAAACTGGGCAGAAAATGGATTTGGGGCTGGTTTCAGTGCCATAACTGAAACCAAAATTTGGTCAGCCTCTAAACTTTACCTTCTAAAATACTGCATTATTTCCACCCTTGTCATCAACTTCTTTAGCAGGCCAAACGAAGCAAGTTACAATCAAAGTAGGAGATAGTCACTGCCTGACTCACCAAGTTAAGAAATTCTTTTAATACTCCTTTTTACTGGGACCTCGATTACACCAATTAAGGTATTTTCTTACAAGGCGGCTCTCAAGTCCAGCACCTGATATCTGTATTTCAAAAATGACAACTGTGGCAGATTAGAGCAATTTTTTTCATTGGATGATTTACAAAAATTAATCCATACATGTATTTTTCACAACTGGACTGTTATAAGATGGGCCTTAGACCAAGTTATCATACAGAGACTGTAATAACTACCCTTATATCAGCGTTCAGGAAGAATGTCAATTTAGACAGAAATGTTATTCTATTGCAGTTTGATATGTTTATTTCTTTATCAATGTATTTATACCCCACATTATCCCCACAAACATGGAGGCTCAATGTGGCTTACAAAACCAGAGAGAGAGAGAGAGGGATCTCTGGGTGATATCAGAGACAAATTAGAAATGAAGAGTAAAAGTGCATGAAAGAAACACTTTACATAGAACGGTACAAAAGAATGGGTCCAACCAGAATCCACGTTTGCATGCTTGCAGGGGTTATAGTCCTACATAGAAAATGTTTTTGCAAACAGATGCGTTTTAGTGCCTTGCGAAAGAGAAGGTAGTCACTCAGACTGGTTACTGCTCTTGGAAGTGCATTCCAGTTTTGCGCACTGATGAATGGAAAGCTTGACGCCTGAATAGAGCCATGCTTACATCCTTTCCAGCTTGGGTAATGCATGGTGAGATATAATCGTGATGTCAGGTCAACATTTCTGGCTGGCAAGTCGATCAAGGTCAGCATGTAATTCGGTACAACCCCATTGATGATTTTGTGTACCATGGTGCAAACCTTGAATACAATTCGCTCCTTGACTGGAAGCCAGTGAAGTTTAGCAAGAAGAGGCGTTGCGCTATCGAACCGGGCTTTATTGAAGATAAGTCTTGCCGCTTATCTTATGTTGAGCGCTTTTGATGTTGTGGACCATGAAATATTACTGAAACTTCTAGATTTTGGGGGGGGGGGATCAGTGGGATGGTACTTAACTTGTTCCAGGGTGTTTTAAAAAGTTGATCTTAATCAGGTGAAAATGGGGGGGGGAGAGGTAATTTTCTTCAGTCTGGACCCCAGAATGTCATGTTCCTCAGGGCCCATCACTATCACCTATACTATTTAATATCATGATGGCACTACAAGGGAACAAACTGGTGACTGTGGGATTACACCCTTGCATTTATGCGGATGATGTTATAATTTTAATCCGTTTTGCTAATAATCGGTGAGATTTTGTCTGAAATTTAAAAAAAAAGGACTTCCAGGAGATGCTCAGCCCACCGAACAGGCCTGAATTACGTAACCAGCACAAAAGGCTAAGGCAGACAGCTCAAAGGAGCACTTCAGCACAGCCTCCAACCGACGGTCCTGAGGATCCTTAAGGGCCACCCCACCCTCAACAGAGATTGCCGTCTTCTTGGTAACCGCAGTTACCAGCGCGTCCAAATTAGGGACCCAAAAGGACTCCAGATCCGCCAGAGGGAGCCGATAAAGGCAAGCCATGGCCCGACCAATTCGTAAAGGAAAATCTGGGACCTGCCACTCCACCTCAACCTGCTCCTTCAAATCCTCATGATAGGAAAAGTCTGGGGCGGCTGGCGGACCCCCTTTTCTTGTCACCGGAGGAGGGTCCTCTTACAGCTTCAGAGCCTGGAGGACCTGAGACAACTAGGTTGGTAACTCTTGGTGTCTAAAAATGCGCACCACCGAAGGGTCATCCCCCGGAGGAACCTGACAAGGCTCATCCAGGGACCCTGCGTCCCTGGGCTCCCCACTGTGCCTCCACTTCAAGTGGAGGCTCCGACCTGAGGGAAAGAACTTCCTCAAGGTCCTCCACCATGGTCATACGAGGCTTCTTGGCACCAAGGGCCCCTACCGAAGCTCCCATCAGGCCCTCCTGCGCCAGCGGCCCCCAGGTCAGGCAATAAGCCTGATGTAACAAAAGAACAAATTCAGGTGAAAAATGAGAAGAGACCACGGAGACATCATGCCTAGTAAGCACCAGCAGCCCTTCTCCCAAGTCTAAGCTTGGAGTACTTGGAGTCAACATGGCGGACGTTCCTGCCAAAGCTGCATCAAGCACACCATGCACTAGAGGAGCAGGCTCCCCAGAAACAACCTTCTTATTCTGGAAGGATGCCTTTGCAGCACTCTGCCAGCGACAACCCCAATTCCGGCTCCGTGACACGCTCTGGCTTCGCCTCCTCACACACACAGCAGAGGCCACTCTGCACCAAGACCACGTAGCACACCTTCTCCAACTGTGCCGCTATGCAGTGAGCCGCCCTCAAAGTGTCCAGCCACCAGCCTCCCTCCCACTAAAAATCTTCCCTGGCCACCAAACAAGGCCTGCAGCTGCAACCAGCACTGTGTCCACGGCTGTCTGCCTTCTTTGTTTTTTGGGTTTTCTCACTTTTTTTTTTTTTTTTTTTTTTAAATCGGTGTTCCGATTTCCTCCCCCCTCCCCCAGCAGTACCACCTTAAGGAACTTCTCCCAGGCAAGCAGGGTAGAAGGCCAAGGCACACTGTGCAGAAGAAGGGCAGGGGAGCAAAAGGGAGGGTGGGGGGGGAGGGACCCAGAGACTGGAATGTACACCCCCAAGGTGCAGCTGCCCTCTCCTGAAGAATTATATAATTGCTCTTCTCCAAGTCTAAGAGTTTTTGCTTTTTTGTTTTTTTTTAAGTAGAAGCAAGAGCCAGAACTTCCTAGGACCCTGTGAAGGAGGCCCAGACCAAAAAGCTAACATGGGGCCAAAACCGGCACACCCACTAAAGCGGAGCAGAGTTGAGCAGATTCATCTATCTCTGCTGGGAGACTGAGAAATACTGAGGTCAGGGATGCAGTCCCTTATACAGGTGACTACTCAATAGTTCTCAGTCCCCTCTGCTGGTAGGAGTCCATATTACCCACTCATCAGGAATGGTCTGGAGCAGACGATAAGTAATGTGGGATACATACATGGATACATCAAACATATAAAAGGCGAGTGTCGTACTCACTCGCAAATGCGCAGTAGAGACTTTCCTCTCTGCCCCACCCCTGCATCAATATGTGATGAGGGGGGCGGGACAGAGCGGGAAGTCTCTACTGCGCATGCCGCAGACGTACTCGCAACCTCTCCCCGCTCCCCCCACCCGGAGTCGCCGCCACCGCCGCCCCTCCACCTGGCCTGAACACTGTCTTTCTTATTGAACTTACATCGCACCACGCAGACGCAGCAGGCACATCAGCAAAGCTGCCGTCGGGACGGCCTTCCTTCTTTGCCTGTGTCCCGCCCTCGCCGCGTTACGTCACACGAGGGCGGGACACAGGCAGAGAAGGAAGCCTGTCCCGATGGCAGCTTTGCTGATGTGCCTGCTGCGTCTGCGTGGTGCGATGTAAGTTCAATAACAGACAGTGCTCGGGCCGGGGGGGGGGGGCCGAGCAGCGGCGACCTCGGTGGGGGGGCCTCGGAACCCTCCCCATTCCAAAACTAGCCCGTTTACATGGGCTCAACGGCTAGTATATACATAAATGTAGGAGGTAAATCCCCCCCTCCAATAATATAACCGGTGTATCACAGACAAACTTATTTCATCCTGCTGTTCTGGCTTATGATATCATCTGACTGCATTGTGCTCTGTGCCTGAAAAGTCTTGTGATTACCTTGCATCTAAGGACTCCTGGCCACGACCCTGACCCTGACAGTGACACATCTGGCTCAGTCTGGAGGTATGCAGATTTCTTGGGCAAGGACAATTGTTTATGCAGCCCTGAGAATTTGTGGGGTGGGGGGGAGGGGATATCCAAGAAGACAGACATTCTTTTATAGGGCAATGGACAAAATCACTTGTATCGTGAATTGAAGGCTACTTCAGATAAGAGATTGTATATAAGATGCACCTTTAAAAAGGTACAGGAGCTCATGGAAAACCTCAACATCAGTGTCACAATGACCAGGACAGGCATAACAGATTTCCGCTTGTGCAGCCTTGGTTTTGGGAACAGAAGATTATCACTGCCTTACACCTGAGGCACCAGTTGTTATTGTGTGGCGATGACTTGTCTTTCTGAGGTGGCATATGTTAAGGTCTAGGATCACAAACAACTGGGCTTTTCAAATGCTTTTTGCCTGTAAAGGTTGTTATTTCATCTGACTACATTTCATCACCATCCTATACGTTTGTATTAGGGACTTTTATATCTGCCCTTAAAAAAATATATATCTTTCCCGTTGTTTACACTTGGTTCCTGCACTTTAGCTTTATAAATAAATCCTTTTCCATTTGTTCCTTGTGGCTTATCAGTGAATAAGAGGGAATTCTGAATTTTGGTATCTTTGTGTTAGATGTGTTTCCACTAGATTTAATGCCATTATTTACAGGAGAATAATCAAACACCCCCCCCCCCCCCCCCAGTAGGGGGCATATCATAGCTTCTCCCTCACAGAAGCCACAGTCAGTATGATAACTGGATAAGTTAAGCCAGTTTAAAAAGAAATCCCTGCATATCAGTCTCAATATCACCTCTATTTGAATACCAGAGCTGGTCACTGTTCTATCTAGCTATTTTGCATCGGCCATTATCAGAATACCAGTACCGTTTTCGCATCCTGTTCAAACTTCTTCTAACCTATAAATGTACTCACTCTGCTGCTCCCCAGTATCTCTCCACACTCGTCCTTCCCTACACCCCTTCCCGTGCACTCCGTTCCATGGATAAATCCTTCTTATCTGTTCCCTTCTCCACTACCGCCAACTCCAGACTTCGCTCCTTCTGTCTCGCTGCACCCTACGCCTAGAATAGACTTCCTGAGCCCCTACGTCTTGCCCCATCCTTGACCATTTTTAAATCTAGATTGAAAGCCCACCTCTTTAACATTGCTTTTGACTTGTAACCATTTGCCCCCACCTACCCTCCTCTCCTCTTTCCTCTACACATTAATTGATTTTCTTGCTTTATTTTTTGTCTATTAGATTGTAAGCTCTTTGAGCAGGGACTGTCTTTCTTCTATGTTTGTGCAGCGCTGCGTATGCTTTGTAGCGCTATAGAAATGCTAAATAGTAGTAGTAGTACTGAGTTTTTGTAGCTGCAGTGGCCAGTGTAAAAAGCCAGAATGTCTTGGGTGGATATTGACCTAAATATGCCTGCTCTTTCCCCCTCCCCCTGCCCAATAACTGCAGTTCTTAGAAGCGCCTGTCTCCCTACCTCTATAGGGCTGAAGTTTGTCCTGCAGCTCCAGGCTTAAAAGGCTTCTCTGGGTCAGTTCCTTGATGACACTAGGGCAGGTCTTCCCCCGGCGCTTCTCTCGGTCCTTTGCATTTTTTAATTCTTTCTCCTTTTGGGCTCTTGCTTCCTCCGACGCCTGCAGCTTTCTTTTCAGAGTCTCTAGATTAGGAGTGGAGTAAAGATGATCCTAGAAAAGTTAATAAATAATGTGAATTATTGATGCTTATAGATAATAAAAAAGCGAGTCAACCCCATTTCCTCCAGCCCTTCTGCGTTAAGAACACAACAGTTGCCTCAGTAAGACTGTTTTGATAACTCCCAATTAAGGAAAAACCCTTTGTATACAAACGTCTACATGTTACAAGTGGAAAGGGGCAGAGGAAAACCACAAGGATTCATTTGTCCAAAGAGGTTAGATTCAGGGAGCTGTTGCATTGTTAATTAATGTTCTCGGCCTCTCTTCCTCCTCTCCCAACTGTCACGGCCCTTCAGAACTGGCAACAACCAAAAAACCAAAGATTCTTTTCCAACATTCAGCATGCAATGACTAGCATCAAAATAGGGGTTAGACAAAATCATCACAAGCTGAATACCAGTCAGGGATATCACCCAGAGCTCAGTGTATCACCTAAATGATGACAGGGCAAGCGCAGAGAGACTAGGAGTGGCCTAATGTTTGCAGCGTTGGACTGGGAATGAGGGAAACCAGGGTTCAAATCACTTAACTTTCCATCGCTTGAAGTCCTGAAGACGTGCTTTGAGAGGACTTCCAGAGGGGAAGAAAACTTCACTGGTATTTTACCTGCTGGGAAACTGCATTTAAAATTGGGAAAAGGTAAACTTGAGTTAAATAGGTAATCTGAGTGTCTTTTTAAAGTTAAAGTTACTCTGCTTATTGAGCAATGGCAGTTTATGGAACAGTTTATCATTTAAGTCTCTAAAACTGCTCATGTATGAAACTCAAGAGTTTATCATAGCATCAGTGTACAGCAATTTTATGAAGGACTATTATAATAAATAAGGGCAATTCTTTGGGTTTTTCTTTCAGAAATGCACTGTGCGCAAAAAGATTGAGCATGTGATGGTTTAGACTCAATGGTGGGTTTTATCCCATGGAAAGTCCTTTTAACCTTTTATGTGAAGAACATTTATTTCCGATGCCTTTCATTACAGCTTTTACATTTGTTATTTATAAGGACCGTTATATAATCTCTCTGTTTTTGGATTGGTTATTAAAACTGTGAGATGGGGGGGGGGTGGAGTTCCCCTCTTTTTTTTTTTTATTTAGAAAATAACTATTTTCCATGTAGGTCCTGTGCTCACTTCTGCCCATCCAAAGTCAAAGGTTTTCCACTGCGAAATCAGACACCACACTGCATTACTAGGGAGTCTGAAGGAAAGACATCCTCACGGTGTGCCCTTCATGTAATGCTCTTTGTATTGAAGAAAGTGGAGTGGGGTTGAGGGTATAAAGCTACAGTCTATGTCTGAAGGAAATTTCCACAGATAACTGGAAAGGTCAGAAAAACTTGGATTTTTCACACTGCCAACGTTGTGGCCATCATCAACCACTCAAGTCTTAACCGGATATATACTGCCTACCAGGACCAGATCTATATCCAACACACCCCAAAGTGCAGGAATCTTCCAATGCTCTCTCCCTCTACCAGCAGGAGGGGAACAGCACTGAGTGGACCCTTGGCATGCTGCTCGTTGCAGATGCTCCTTGGCACGAGTCCATGACTAGTGGAAAATCCACCATACAGATCTTTCATCCTTATCCAGTGAAGGATGCTTATGTAACAGTAAACCCCTTCTAATTAGGCCATGCAAATGAGATTTACCTGCAGCTGTGCCTGAACGTCACTGGCAGATCTGGTGGTAAGTGGCATTTCTGGTTCCAAGGATTCCTCCCCTTTAATAGATATGGGGCCAGCTGCTGGGGCATGTCTTTTTAACCCTCTCCGGCCAACCTTTTTAACCTGAAATTGTGAAAAATTAGGTATTAATATCCCCATTGTCATTTAGCTGCTCATTTTTTGTTCCACGGTACCATGGGAACATTACAGAGGCAGCACCCACAGCCCTTCAGATCTCGTAGGGAGTTGAAGCATGTGCTTCTTGGTCAGGGATAGTCATTGCAAGCCAAGACACAGTGGGTGGGTGAATTACTGCAGAGGAAAATTCCTTGGTGACCTGCAAATGTGCAGGACGTCAGACTCACAGAAACAGAAGCCTGCGCGGCCGCGTTGCTGATCTGCAAGGGCAGGCTTCTGTTTCTGTGAGTCTGACATCCTCCACGTACTTGTACGTGCAGGACATCAGACTCACAGAAACAGAAGCCTGCGCGGCCGCTTTGCTGATCTGCAAGGGCCGACTTCTACATGGAATGTTGCTAGTGGAATAGCAACATTCCATGTAGAATCTCAAACAGTAGCAACAGAATCTCAAATAGTAGCAACATTCCATGTAGAATCTCAAATAGTGATCTATCTCCACCTGCGGTAGATGGACACAACCCACTAGTTTCTGGATTCATGTTCTGCTGATGCAAAGGAAATATAATTACCCTTGGACATCTTGTGAGCCAGTCAGTCCCCTATTTGCCCTATTCTATAATTTGGGGGCTCGTCCGGGATATTGTCCCCTACAACTCAAAAGAAAATATTTACAGAGGTATATTTTGGGCAGAATTAGGTAACAGCACACATGCACTGCCTTCTCAAACATATAGGCACTATTCACCAGCCAGAATTTGCCCATGTATTAAAACCTAAAAGGTGCAAAGCCCATGGGCAGTTTCACACAAGGGCAAATTTCAGAGAGTAAAGAGTACATGTACACTTTCCCTAAGGGAATTTGAAGGTGAGGATCTTGCACATGGGCAAGCTCTTTAGAAAGTTGTATTTGGGGGGTGGGGGAAGTAGTAACAGGTATGGCAATAGGATTTGTTACACATATAGAAAGAAGACACCAAATCTAAATGAAAAACACACACACATTTGAATGAGGGTTTGTCTTTTGGGTTTTTTTTTTTATAAGCACAAGCTCCACACACACACACATTTATTGCCACATGTGATGATATCACAACAATCTTTACAGAGCGGACAACAGGAACCAAGGCAGATTTAGTTATCATTGAAATTACAGCCTCTCTCATGCGGCAAACAGAGGCTGGCCTGAACGCATCAGTACACAAGACGTACAAGTTTCTAATTGTCATGCCAACCTGGGGGTGCTCTGGGAAATTGAAGATGCTTGGAATGACATCATCTCGTAACCTTTTGGTCTGTCCTGTGGTGTCAAAGCACTTCTCTTCGAAATGCAGACTACAAAGCCGCTGGTACCGTGAGGGCATCCATAGCTCACCAGTGCTGGTTGCTCTTTCTACAGCAATCCGCCACTTTTCAAGTAAAGCAGGATTAGACTTTGGAAACCTACAATACAAAACGTGAATTAACACACACCCCCGTCTTCTATCGGTCCTATGAGAATGAATTCAGAATAAACAGGATCCAAAAAGTGAGGCGAGGACCCAGCAGCAAGTATAAAATAGGGAAAGAAAGAGCCCTCTTCTCTTAGGCTGTCTTTTGGCCACAATCTGCCTCCGAACATGTGCATAGTTTCCCTATTCTAAGTACTTTTTCTAGTCTCTAGTTTAAAGCACACATTATCTTGCCCTTAGAAGAAACACCTTTGCTCACTGGATCGATACTTGTGTGCTGTGGTGTTTTATTATTTAAACATTCTTATAAGCCACATTATCTACCAATCTAGGTGGCACACAATAACTTTCCTTTTGTTATCTGAGCCTATTTTGGGCTTGTTCAGAAGAACTGTCCAAAGCCCAGGTGATCCATTCTGCCCTCACTCTGCAGGCCGTGGTTCTTATCACCTGTGGAAGGTTATCCCCTTCTCTCGTGCTTCCAGGGTGTATCTTGACTTGCAGCCATAAGCAGCACAAGACACGGGCATCTCGAGTCTGTACAAGAAACATAAAAGGAGTGGCAATCATCAAGTATATGTTCAGTTTCTCACTTCTCCCCATCCCCTGCGTTACCTACTTTTCATCATTTACCCAACTACAAATAGTAGAGTTGCACGGGGACAGAAATTTCATTTATGTAACAGTGGAAGGGAAATCGAGACGAGTGAAAACCCCCCGAGGGGAGGTGTGGTCAGCATTGAAAGCTCTGGGGTGCACTGGAATTATTATATATATTATCTACTATAATAAAACTCACCCTCAACATTCTGAGGACACTGACGTCAGTGAAGCCAAGCCCTGACTTCCTTCAAAAAGGTTCGAAGGTTCGTGGTGGTGAAGCCACCAAAATCGCTCCGGGCCCCACCCTCACCTCAAACGTCATGACGTTGGGGGCGGAGCAATGGCAGAACAACGAAGGGGTTGGCCAGGGAGGGGGGGGGTGTTGGCGACGAAAACCTTGCTAGCGCCCGTTTCATTTGCTCTGAAACGGGCCTCTTTTACTAGTTTATATATATTATACCTAACCCGTCCCCACCCATCCCCTGTACTAAAATAACCCAATTTAACAGTAGCCCACGTTGATAACTTCCCCTCTCAATGCTTAATGGAGATCACCATATCCATTAATTTTTTTAGTGCTATTATAATTGCTAAGCTAGCTTAGCAACACAAGTAAAGGATAGGTAAGCTGGTCTGGAACTACCTTTCCACAAGAACCCTGCAGGACCTGTGTCCATCCCCAAGGGAACCCCTCAAAACCTGTGCCCATCCCCGCGGAGTCCCATGGACCTGGAGGGGATCCCTGGGGGATTCCCACTAATCCCATTCCCGTGCAACTCTATAATGACTAGCAGAAACAGGATATCAGTGGCGCAGTACAGGCCTAGTTCAGATCCTATCACACTGGCAACAGCCCACACAGTTCCACAGTGTCTCATTACCACTGTGGGGGTTGAACTGTAGGGTGAGGTAACTGGAAGAGTTAACATTTTTTTCTGGAAAATAAACGTTAGAAAATACAACACTTAAGAGTTACTGACAAAAGATAGTTTAGCAGATTCCACTTTATATTGCGAAAAGAAGGCCAGTATGTACAAACAGAAGCCTTTAGATAAGAGAAGTTAAGGAAGGTCTGAAACTGACCAGTGTTTATGACAGATGTCTTCTTTTAGAAAAGTAAACCAGACTCTGTGTTTAACTAAACAGAACAGGTTATAAATGTCAGTCTATTATTAGATGTAGTTGAGAAATATGATATAATAGTTTTTTTCCATTGTACTATGCCCTTATACTTTACAGTTTTAGCATATATAATATTTAAAAAAATGCCCCCCCACATAACTTGGTCGGACCATGGAGAGATACACAGGCATTACAGTATTTTTGGTCTTATTCACCATCCCTTTTCCTAATAATTCCTAGCATCCTATTTGCTTTTTTGGCTGCCACCACACACTAAGCAGAAATTTTCAGCATATTATATACAATACCACCTGGATCTTTTCTTTTTTTTTTTAGTGCTGACCCCCAAGGTGGATCCCAGCATCAGCTAACTATGATTCGGATTGTTCTTTCCTTGCATTTGTCCACATTAAATTTCATCTGCCATTTAGATTCCCAGTCTTCCAATTTTCTAAGGTCTTCCTGCAATATTTCACAGTCCGCACATTTGTATCATCTGCAAATGTGATCACCTCACGCGTCGTTCTGATTTTCATATAAATTTATAAATATGTTAAATAGCAAAGGTCCCAGCACAGATCCCTACACACTCCACTGTTCACCCTCCTTTGAGAGAAATGACCATTTAACCCTACTCTCTGTTTTCTGTCCAATAACCAATTCCTAATCCACACCAGAACCTTGCCTCCTATCCCATGACTCTAATTTGCTCAGGAGTCTCTCATGAGGAACTTTACCAAAAGATTTCTGAGATACACTACATCTTGCAGCTCTAATAAAAGACCAGTTTTACTGATGTCTTGTAATACAATGTATTTTAGTTCTACTTTCCACAGTACCACAAAGATCAATACTGTTGCCTATTTTCTCCAGTATCTGCCAATAACTGAGGTAAATTGGTCAACAGATACTCAGTTCTACATCTACCCAGATGACATGCAGCTACTCATACCCACTGAGCCAGACTTAACTACAGCCTTGAATAACCTAACAGGAATTCAAGAATGTGCTATAAAACAACTTTGCCTGAAAGCAAGTAAAATAGATCTCTTGTGGGTCCTTAAAACACAGGAGAGGCGTATTTTCAGAGAAATTATAGACTTACAAAGTTACATGGAGGAGCATTTTCGATATGACCTCTAGTTCCAACTTTGGACGTTTTTGCTAAAATGTCCAAAATTCAAGTGGGGGATACAGTCACTTTCAAAACAGAAAAAAAAAGACTTCTTTTTTTTTTTTTTTTCCCAAAATGGCTATTTGCTAGATGTTTTTGTGCTCTGTGCATTTATCTTTTTGGTCTATTAAAAAAAAAAAGTCCAAGTGAAAAACGCATAAAGTCAAGCCAACAATCTTAGTAGATTGGCCACACAGACATCCTAGGAGAATGATGGGGCATCCTAGGGGGCACTGAAGTGGACTTCAAATAAATGCTCCCAGATACACATCTCACTGTTGCTCCCTTGTCTCCTGAGACCTCCAAAACCCACTCAAAACCCAACTGTACAACACTACAATAGGCCTTATGGGTGAAGGGGGCACCTATATGTGGGCACAGTGGGTTTCTTGTGAGTTTTGGAGCGCTCAGTTTTCACATGTTTAACAGGTAGGGGGAGATATGGGCCTGCACCCACCACTAGACTAGTCCAGGGACCTGCACGCTGCTCTAATGGACCCGAGTATAACATCTGAGGCTGGCTGGCATAAAGGCTGATACGTAATATTTTTAATCACATTTTGGGGAGGGGAGTAAGGGGGTTAGTGACCACTGGGGGAGTAAGGGAAGGTGATCCCTGAATTCCCTCTGGTGGTCATCTGGTCATTTAGGGCACTTTTTGCGGCTTCTTCATTAATATAACAGGTCTAAACCAAAACGTCCAACTTAAATCCCTGGATGTTTTTTGTTGTTCCGTTATGGCTAAAAAACATCCAAGTGTTAGGAACGCTCAGATCCCACCCTTAACACACCCCCTTGTGATCTGAATGCACTTCTGATGGACTTCATAGAAAAATGTCTAAAAAGTAGTTTTGAAAATACCAATTTGGATGCTAGTGGTTTCTGAGACTTGGCAGACTGGACGGACCAATTGGCTCTTCTCTGCCATCATGTCCTGTCTGTCCTAACCCTTATCCCTCACTTGTCCTGTCTGTCTGCCCTAATTAGATTGTAAGCTCTATCGAGCAGGGACTGTCTCTCCACGTTCTAGTGTAAAGCACTGCGTACGTCCACTAGCGCTATAGAAATGATAAGTAGTAGTAGTAGTAATGTTTCTATGTTTCTCTGTTTGGGGCTCGTCTCCAGCAGTGCTCCTGAGTCGGCAGCCTCTCCCCACTCTTACCATTCCATCTCCTTCTGCATGTCTACAGCGTTTTCCTTCTCTTTCTCCTTGCTCTACGCCTCCCCCTTGTCCAACCTATCCTTACTGCTCTGCTGTCTGTTCTCCTTGTCCGTCTTGTCCTCTAGATTGTAAGCTCCTTTGAGCAGGGACCGTCATTCTTTGTTTATTGTACAGCGCTGCGTAACCTTAGTAGCGCTGTATAAATGTTAAATATTATTATTATTGTTACATTTGTATCTCACATTATCCCATCTTTTTGCAGGCTAAGTAGTAGTAGTAGTCGTTGTAGGAAAACGTCTAAAAACTGGTTTTGCAAATAGATTTGGACTTTTTCTGACAAAAACGTCCAAATGCAGATTTATGCCACTTTTTGGATGTTTTTCCCTTTTGCAAATGAGCCCCAGGGTGCATTAAAGATGCCTTAAAAGTATATTGTGTTGACATATAGCATACCATAATGTACACTGTTATTGAAACATTTTTTTTTTTTGCTACTATGTTTGGATTGCTGTACTCTGTCTTAAGTAAGATTTTTTTTCAAAGAGATGGCAATAAAAGAACCCTATTTGTATGAGCTGCAGTCAGCTGCTGTCCCACGTTGTACTTACTCTCAGCAACAAGAGGATTTCACTTTCACAAGACATCGAGCCTGGATTCTTAAAGGAAAGCTGAACTTACAAGAGAAGGACCAGATGAGAAAGTGAAAAACAAACCTGTTCGGTACTTACCTACCTTTCAGTCTGATGCGCGACCTAGAAACACTTAACCAACCACAAGATGGCGGCCAGGCCAACGAGGCCCTGCGGGGCTTCAATGCCAGAAGTAAAGATGGCGCCGCGACGTGGCTTTTCCCAGCCTATAGGCGTTCGCCATGCTGGCTCGCTCAGCCAATGGGACGCTCCGGTGTTAGAGGGAGGAGGGGGCTTTGGATCCTTTGACGCGTGACGTAAGGGGAAAGGTGGAGCTGTCGTTTTGGCGCGCAGGCTGGACTTGAATCGTAGCTGGGGAAGAAGAAGGAGCAGGAGGAGGTTTAATATTAAAGGACTAATTAATTTAAACCTGGGCTGTTGCCGGAGGAGGAAGGCCTGAGAGATCCCGCTTGGGGTGAGGAATGATCAGCGGTGTTGTGGAGCAGACAACTCTAGGCACTGCTCCAGATGTCAGTCTTCTTTTATTTATTTATTTATTTTTAATTTTATTTATTCCATTTGTATTCCACATTTTCCCACCTATTTGCAGGCTCAATGTGGCTTACATAGTTTGGTTATGACATAATCATTCCATGATATCAGATACAATTAGTGATGTACAAAGATTAGGTGAGGGAAGAGAGAAGGAAGGTGTTAGGCAGGATATAAGGTGGACTGTAATAATTGGGTGAGTTAGTGAGGTAGTTTTGTAAGGCTATGGGTTCTCTTTGTACGCCTTGTTGAACAGATGTGTCTTCAGAGATTTGATTTGCTTACTTTATTTTTTGTCTATTAGATTGTAAGCTCTCCTCAAGTCGCTTCACTGGCTCCCTATCCGTTTTCGCATCCTGTTCAAACTTCTTCTACTAACCTATAAATGTACTCACTCTGCTGCTCCCCAGTATCTCTCCACACTCGTCCTTCCCTATACCCCTTCCCGTGCACTCCGCTCCATGGATAAATCCTTCTTATCTGTTCCCTTCTCCACTACTGCCAACTCCAGACTTTGCGCCTTCTATCTCGCTGCACCCTACGCCTGGAATAAACTTCCTGAGCCCCTATGTCTTGCCCAATCCTTGGCCACCTTTAAATCTAGACTGAAAGCCCACCTCTTTAACACTGCTTTTGACTTGTAACCATTCGCCCTCACCTACCCTCCTCTCTTTCCTCTACACATTAATTGATTTGCTTGCTTTATTTTTTGTCTATTAGATTGTAAGCTCTCTGAGCAGGGACTGTCTTTCTTCTATGTTTGTGCAGCTCTGCGTACGCCTTGTAGCGCTATAGAAATGCTAAATAGTAGTAGTTCAGAGATTTGCGGAAGTTAGTTATTTGATCAATAGTTTTCAGGGCTGTAGGTATTGCATTCCACAATTGCGTGCTCATGTAAGAGAAGGTGGTGGCGTGTATCAGCTTGCATTTTAATCCTTTACAGCTGGGGAAGTACAGGTTGAGAAATTTGCGGGATGATCTTATGGCGTTTCTTGGAGGCAAGTCCACAAGGTTTAGCATGTAGATTGGGGCATCCGCGTGAATGCTTTTGTGTACAATCATGCAGATCTTGAACGCAACTCGTTCCTTGATTGGGAGCCAGTGGAGTTTCTCTCTTAGGGGTTTTGCACGTTCATATTTGTTTTTTTCCAAATATGAGTCTGGCGGCGGTATGCTGGGCTGTTTGGAGTTTTTTGATGGTCTGTTCTTTGCAGCCAGCGTACAGTGCAGATGACTTATTACCATTTTGTCTGTCCCAGTAGAGGAGCAGGTCTCGGGTTCAGCAAACCAGTCTCTTTCCCCCACCCGACCGCTCGCAGGTACCAGCGGCCCTCCTACGTCCTTGATTGCCTGCTGGTAGCTGCACTGCATCGAGTAAACTAGGGGCTGCCTGCCTCGGCCCTCCTGGGACAGAGAAATATCCAGTGTACCTGAATGTAACTCACCTTGAGCTACTACTGAAAAAGGTGTGAGCAAAATCTAAATAAATAAATATGGTAATACTGAGGCCAGCTAAGGAACAGGTTATTTTGAGTTAGTCTTCACTGGACCAAACATGCTTTCCTTGTGCCATCACTATCCAGCGGGAAGGCAGTGTCTTAAAAGGTGGAGGATAAAGGACTTTTTTTTTTATACATTTATATCACACATTATCCCAAGCCAAGTTGCGTTCAATGTGGCTTACGTTTGAAAATACAGTGAGACAGATTAATATTCAGTAAAACAAAATATGAAAGTGCTCAACCCCTACTAGAAAAGCTACACTGGCTCCCAATCAAAGAACGCATTACGTTCAAGATATGCTCCCTAGTTCACAAAATAATTCATGGGGATGCACCAGCCTACATGTCAGACCTGATAGACCTACCACCCAGGAATGCCAAAAAATCATCCCGCACATTCCTTAATCTTCACTTCCTCAACAGCAAAGGTCTAAAATACAAACTAACGCATGTGTCAACCTTTTCCTACCTGAGCACACAATTCTGGAACGCGCTGCCGCGCAATTTAAAAACAAACTATGAACTTACTACTACTGAAGACCCATCTCTAACAAGGCATACCACAAAGACCAACAAATGTAAACCTCTCCACAAGTATCCAGAAAAGACTTAGCATATCTGCTTGTTAGACTACTATCTTGTCTTATCATAATCATGTCACCCAAGATCTGTCTGTAATACTAAATATCTATCTTATCATGTATATCCATTATTCATGATGTATTGTAAGCCACATTGAACCTCCAAAGAGGGGAAAATGTGGGATACAAATGCAATAAATAAATAAATAGGATTTTTATATTACGAAAGCTAATAGATGGATATGTGTGACACATTTAACAAAGTTGGGATTTGCATATCTACCCAACTGGGCATTTAAAAGTTTGTCCTTTAATGGTGCCACATGTTCAGAAATTATAGCCATGCACACACCAGAACAGGCATCCATCACATTGCAAAAGTAAATAACTTCTACAGAGTACATCCAAAATTTTATTTTATTTTAATATTTCCATCTTCCAAAATTCCTGACAGCAGATATACAGATCAGCAGACCCCAAAGCACTCCAGAACAAATAAAGTCAGAACACAATTTATACCTAATTGTGCGACCACTCTTAGGATTCACCTTTGGGTTTAAAATGCAAGACCATGTTCATATAAGGTCTGGATAAACAAATTAAAACAATCAAAATGGAAAACAAATGCCCATACTGTGTAATATGTGGTAGCAATAATGGAATATTCACATAGCAGGTAGCCTGAGCCAACATATTTATTTTCCACTGAACATAATTAATTTTGTATGAACTTGGTGGCTAATAGTGTGCTGAACTGGATAATATTGGGACACTTAGGGCCCTGTTTACTAAGGCACGCTAGCATTTTTACTGCGTGCTAAAAAGCAATAGCGCACCTACAGCGTGGCTTAGTAAACAGGGCCCTTAGACTAACTCTGGACTTCTGCATGAAGGTAGCTCTGCCCTCATTATTCAATATCTGTCTTTTAAATAGTAGTAATAAAAAAATATCAAGTGCATTTTTATAATATACTACTTAGACAAATCAAATCTATTAAAGGCAAAATATCTCCATTACCATGATAGTTATAAGTCAATAGAGGAAAAGACTTCAGACCCTCGGTAACAGCTGACCAACTTTTTTTTATATGGAACAGCTGACCGCTCTGCTCTGCGTGGCTGAATTTAAGGTCACGCTGGCGAGAATCCTCATTAGTCAAAAAACCTCTAACACTAGCAATAATATTCTTTCATATGAATGCTGTGTATATACAGTACTATACAAGTACTTAGCTGTGGTTGTGCTGGAGTAGTTACGGATGTCCGCGCTCAACAGCGAGCTCCTGTTTCGCTTAGTGCTTCTTAAGGAGCCGGACCATACAACCCTTCACAGCTGATATTGACTGATAAAAATGGCTGCCGTCCCTTTGGAGTGTTTTCTCTTTTTCATACACACTTCTGTAGCAGATGAGTCATAAAGCCCAGTTTTATTTCTGATATGATGGCCGAGACCCCAGCTGATCTGTTCCGCACGGTGCTCCGTGCTTACCTTATGTTTGAGCCAGTTTTGCCTTTGCTGCTGTCACTTTGTTTATTTTTTTTTTTTTCCTGTAGGTTTGCTTCTGTCTGCTCATCCTTATCGCATCTCCATGGCAGATATGGACGGTAAGCTCCTCCACTCCAAAGAGACACAAAAGTGGCCATTTATTTGAATTTATTTGAATTAATTTGTGAAATTCATATTAAGGGCCCTGTTTGCTATGGTGTGTTAGTGGTTTTAGCAAGCCTACACGTAGCTTGCGCGCTAACCATGTAGGCACTTATTGTAGGGGCGTACATGGTTAACGTGTGAGAAAAACATTAACGTGCCCTATAACGCTGCTTAGTAAACAGGGCCCTAAGTGTTGTCCTGTTTTAGTCCGCACCCTGCTACTCCCCTTTACTGTAGGACCCAGTTGGATATCAGACTTTTCCGTTGTCAAATTAAAACAAAAAAAAAAGCTCAGTCGAATGCAGTGGGTAAGGCAATGTTTGAATGTTATTCCATGCTGTCTGTTATGGTATTGTTTGTATTGTACTGACGTGTATCATATTTCTGTTATATGGTTCTGCAGTGCTGTTAATTCTGGTGCTGTTTCATGTAGTTTCAATTTGCTGTTTCCAAGTTTACCTCATATTTATGTTTATATTCGGTCATTTTACTATTGTTATGCTGTTGATAAAATTGTAAATTTTGTTAAACTGTACTGCCTTGGGTGAATCTCTTCAGAAAGGTAGTTAATAAATCCCAAGAAATAAGAGAGCAGCAGTCTATTTATTTCTAAAGTGCACTCCGAACCTTAACGGACAGCTGAGACCTTCTGGTTTCTTTTGCTTTCAACCCAAATTTACCCAATTTGTTTCTAGTTCTGAAGGGTGTATGAAAATTCACTACTCCTGTAAGGAACCTTTAAAAAGAACAAATATATATATATATATAAATAAAATTATTTGTGGCATTTATATCCTACATGATTCCAAACAAGTTTGAGTTCAATGTGGGTTACAATACACAATATAGTATAGATAAAGACTAATGCATAAGAAAGTAATTTGTTGTAAGAATCCAATTTTACAATATAGTATCATAGACATACTGGGATAACTATGGATGTTTAACATTTAGAAAATCTATTATGAATGAGACATTGTACATGAAGCAAAGAGAAAGTTAATGGTAAATAGAGTAATAACCAATTCAGGTAATAATTAATTGTTTGAGATATGGTTGTTCTTTGTGAGGGTTTTGTTTTGAATAGGAACGATATGAGGATTTTGCGGAATCGAGTATATTCCTGTATATTTCTTATTTTGGGTGGGAAGGAGTTCCACCATTTGGTTCCTAGGTAAGTGAAGTCTGCAGAGTGGACAGTTTTGTAGATCACTTTTTTTTTGCAGTTTAGGAGGTGTAGTCTGAGATAGTTTCTTGCC
This sequence comes from Microcaecilia unicolor, assembly GCF_901765095.1. Lineage (NCBI taxonomy): Eukaryota > Metazoa > Chordata > Amphibia > Gymnophiona > Siphonopidae > Microcaecilia > Microcaecilia unicolor. The sequence continues at coordinate 6,182,774 of NC_044040.1, read as the reverse complement.
TCATATTTAACGTTTCTTTTATATATAAGATCCTTGCATTGTAGTGTGATGCTGCTGATAGATTTGGCTACAGAGCAGAGTGACAGAGGGTCTTCGTCTTTTGCAGATGTTGAGCTGTTGGCCTCCTTGTTAGAGGAGAGCAGAAGTGCAGCTGAAAACTGTTTGGGGGGCTGCGGAGAGCCTGCCGAGGAGGCTGTAGAACTCGATGAGTTTGACGAATTGTTTGATGCCGATGAAGAAGGTTCTTACACAGATGAAATTCCTGTTTCCGAGGAAGAGAAGGGAGTGAAGGATGATGTTGCTCTGCTATTTGGAGATGTGGAAGACCTGGAAGAGGAGGAAGAGGAGGGTGACACTGTGACACATAGTAACCACAGTAATATGAAACAATCACCAGACCTCAGTCAGGAGAAAACCCAGCAAGATCTGGAAGGTATTAAGCTGGTGTAACATAACATAGTAGATGACGGCAGAAAAAGGCCTGCACGGTCCATCCAGTCTGCCCAACAAGACAACTCATATGTGCTAGTTTTTGTGTATACCCTACCGTACAAGTCTGCCCAGCACTATCCCCGCCTCCCAACCACCGGCTCTGGCACAGACCGTATAAGTCTGCCCAGCACTATCCCCGCCTCCCAACCACCAGCCCCGCCTCCCACCACCGGCTCTGCCCAGCACTATCCCTGCCTCCCACCAGACAAACTGACGTTAGCTATTATATACCAATGATTTTCCATTTAGTAGGAAACCTCCAATCTTCCCATATGAAGGTGCTGGATCAGAAGAAACCCAAAACATAGAACTATCTGGCCCCGTTAGTCAAACTTCTGCATTATCTGGGTATTCTGTTTAGAGCAAATACTTTATGTTCCATTTGCGTTGCACGATGGAGCGGCATCTGCAAAAGCCGTTACGGTCTTCCCTCAAGTCACGCATTGGCCATTTCTTAGTGGTTTCAATCAATTTTAAGAAAATGGAAGCTAAGATGATTTGTGGGAATCCTAATTATACTTAGACTAGGTCTTTCATTAGCAGAGCCTGAAGTGGTTCTGAAGACAGAGGAGAGATACTTGGGAATTGTTTTGAATGCCCCTCCTTCCCAAAACCCGCAGATTCAAAAAGTTAGACTGCCTTTTTAAGTTTGAGAGTAATTAGGCACATGAAACAGGTGTCTTCATTACCGTGAGGTCCTCTGTGCTGCATCTGATTTGAGAATGTAAATGTGAATCCCCCTGATGTGGACGTTTTTTATTTTCCCTTTTCTAACTGCTTTCTTTTTCTCTTGTCCTAGCTGAATTGCAGCGAATGCAGGGACAGATGAGGAAATTACAGGAACAGCTACAGCAGACCGTCCTCGGGCACCCAGCAAGCACCCCACAGCCAAACGTTTTGCCTCCCACCAAGAGCAAAGGGCCAGGTAACAGAATTCCGAGAACACGCCAGACTATGCCTTCAGTGATTAACAAAACCCTATGAATGAATCCGTTTAAGAACTGAGATAGGAAATGAGCTGCAGAGAGATTACTCGATACTGGATTTGCCTTTCACAAATCAGCGTTCATTAGTCAAAGCAGGAGTAGAGAGCTGCATGGAAATGGATATTGTGGGACTCCTGCAGAAGCCACAGGGATGGGAGTTTCCCACGGGAGTGTAATCAAAATCTCTGACGGTGTCAGAGCAAGACTTGGAATGCATTGAGAGAGCCTGTTGGGGTACTAGAATGAGGCTTGGAAAACTTGTTACTGCACAGATTTAAGAAATAACTACCTTCAGTTAACAAATATTGTTTTTTTCCATTGGTTTTTGATGTTTGTGTGCTTTAGAACCTGAAAGAAAGTTTGGATGGAGTGGAGATGGAAGAGTTTGCAGTGGGGATGGGTAAGGGCGGATGAAATTTCTGTCGTCATGCAACTCTCTAAGCAGGAGCGATGACTTAGAGATTCATGATGCCAGTTAAGCAGGCACTGGTCTGTGGTATTGGAAGCCTATTTTTTTTTAACTTCTGAAATATAAAAAAATGAAAAGCATCTGGAAAACTAACCACTTAATCATGTTCTCTGTTTCCTATCTTTACAACCGTTCCCAGGCTAGAGAGTTGCACGGGGACAGAAATCATACCCATTCCCACCCATCCCCGCAAGAATTTAACCTGTCCCCATCTAGTCCCGCAAGAATTTAATGGTACATTTTTTTTTTTTTAATTCACTGGCACTGTGTGCGCTAAGAGGTCGCCACATACACACGCAAGTAGGTCAGCTGACATCTGATGCTTGTGGCTGTGTCAGAGCTGAGGTCTGCGCATCACCCCGGGAGCAGAGAGGATTAATAGTAACGTACTAAGTGACAGCTGAATGGTCCATCCAGTCTGCCCAATAGTCACACTCATTATCAATTCAAGATTAAATCAACAATGAACGTGATATATACTTGATTATGGTCTTTCTTTGGCATTTCTGGGACATAGACCATAAAAGTCTGCCCAGCCGTATCCTATTCGTCTTCTCATTTGTGAGACACAGACGGTAAAAGTGTGTTCAGCACTGTCCTCATGATCCAGCCACTTAGCCCTTTCCAGCCCATCCTAAACCAGATTGCCATCTATGAGAGACAGACCATACAAGTCTGCTCGGTATCGGCCCTAGTTCATGACAGATTGCTAAGCGTCACTCAACACATCCACACACATGCAGCCATTTAGTTTAGGAGTTTTTTTATAACTTCCATTTTTTAATTGGAGATCCTCTGTGTTCACCCCACGTCTTTTTGAATTCCATCACCATTTGTGTCTCTTACCACCTCCTTAATGGAAGGCTTTCTGCATCTGTGCTGTCAAAGTGAGGAGGAGGAGACAGCATTCAAAGAACCTGGTACTCGGTAGGTGAGAGGCTGGCACAAGTGCAGTGTACACTTCCACGGGATCCCCACAGGTCACTATCCCAGTCCACAACAGGACCTTGCCTTCTATCTCATGACTTTTTCATTTCCTGAGGAATTTTATTTTTTATGGAATGCTTCAAAATTCAGCAAGGTTAGGAAATTATTGATAACTAGTAAAAAAAGAAAAAAAAGGCCTGTTTCTGTTTGAAAGGAAACGGGTGCTAGCAAGGTTTTCCTCTGAGTGTGTATGTTTGAGAGAGTGACTGTGTGAGAGAGGCTTCTGTTCCTGCTGCTGTGCATTCCCAGTGTTCTGCTGATTCGCTGCTCCCTGTATCGTGGCTCCGCCCCTCTCCCTTCTACTGGCCAATCTGGTGTGGGTTGTGTGACATCACTATTATCTACTCCAACATGATCCACGGTTCCAGGCAGCCTCAGAATGTTGGAGGTGAGAATTATTATATAGGATGATTGGTAAGAGTCTCGCATTCCCCTTCTATCCACCCTGGAAGCACAGTGGATTCCCTACACTCCATTGCTAAGATCCAGCCAGTGATGCTCATGTTATGTGCTGTCTGTTTACCCTGGTGTTACTTCCTGATATCTCTCAATACCAGAATGCAGTACAACTAAAGCTTGAAAAATGAAATACTGAGATTCTTGACTGGAAGCACTGTTCAGTGCATTTGACTAAACTTTTTCTGTTTTTGTTGAATAGCAGCAGTTAGCCGCAGCCCCTTGAGAGATCGGACTTCGAGGACACTCCAGGAGTCCCCCTGCTTTGCTGCCCAACTCACATCCTCTGTACTACAAAATCAAAAGCAAGAGGTGAAGAAAACCCCCCTTCCAGCTTCAGGTATTGAGTTCTTATGTCTGGGTCCTCTTGGGTTTTGATTATATTGTGTGTACGTTCTACCCTTCCTATGTTTTAGAGTTGTGCATACATTCTGCACTTTTCCCTAACACCCCCCCCCCCCCCCCAATCATTCCCCACCCCGACCTGTTGGATGTGCTTTATGTAGTGGAGTTACTGGTGTAATTTGCCACTGTACTTCAATGCTTTGAAAGCAAAAACCTTCTAATGGAGCTTGCTGGGAACAGATTGGTTGCCTTGTGTGTGTGTGGGGGGGGTAATTTTATTTATTGGGGATTTATTAACCGTCTTTTATGAAGAGATTCACCCAAGGCGGCGTACAGCAGGTACAGTTTAACATAAAATGTACAATTTTGTTAACATAATAGTAAAATGAGTGGAGTGGAGGAGTGGCCTAGTGGTTAGAGTGGTGGACTTTGGTCCTGGGGAACTGGGTTCGATTCCCACTGCAGGCACAGGCAGCTCCTTGCGACTCTGGGCAAGTCACTTAACCCTCCATTGCCCCAGGTACAAATAACTACCTAAGCCGCATTGAGCCTGCCATGAGTGGGAAAGTGCGGGGTACCAATAAAAAAAAATATATATAAATATATATATATAAACATAAATTCAATAAATGAGGTAAACTTGAGAACGGTAAATTAATACCTAATAATAGGACAACCATGAAACAGTATCAAAAATATACACATTTAATAGCACTGAAATTCAAATAACAGAGATTATAATACTAATAAAATACTTTCCAAGTACACGTTAGAACATTCAAATAACATAGATATGATGCTAATACTTTTCTACAATACAGCTTACCATATAGCCAAGGAACCAAAAGCAGACATATAATGGGAACAAGATGGGGTGGTACAGAGTTAGTTGGGTAAATGCATTGGTACATAAACTGAAGCCAAGTTCTTTGTACAGTTAAGCAAAATAAAGGAACTGGTCTAAGTTACAGGATGTGTTGCAAGCCAGTCACCCTATGTATTAAAGACTTGTGAAAAGAGTCAGGCTTTCGTCTGCTTCCTGAAGTAGAGGTAGTTTTGAGTTAGACAAAGCCCATCTGAGAGTAAATTCCAGAGTGTGGGGGCTGCTCCTGAGAAGGCTCGTTGGTGGGGGGGGGGGGGGGGGGGGTCTGTGACAAAATGCTTAGTCACCCACCTGGGGCTAACCCTGAAGCCACCTGGCGAGTCTGGCCCCAGCACAACTCGGGTCCACCTGCACCTGCCGCTTGTGCTCTACACTAGCACCCTCCTCCTACCAGTTGGGTCCTAACTGCCTCTGGACGAGTCTCCCTCTCTCAAATTATTCCCCAGTGATTTCTAAGACACTAGGGCCGCAGTCCCACAATTCCTAGAAAGCACTCATAGACCCAACACACAAACCACCAGGATTCTTAGTCAGTCCAGACAATCACAGGCAATAAACTAAAGAAGGTTTATTGTCAAGAAAATTATTGAACAGATGGAATAAAAACAGTACATAATAACAAGGTAACAGAATATGGATCAATTATAAAACTATGTAAACATTTTATTACTACCTGGGAAGTACAGGAAATATAGCTGCTCACAGGTTATCACAGGGTGTCAGAGGAGAGGTCTTTCTCCCTCTACTTCCAAACTGAGACTAATTACCTCACAGTTAGGCAGGAAAAAGAAAAATGTCACTTCCGGTACAGCTTTAAAAAAAAAAAAAAAGCATTCTTTAGATGAGGGTACAGATTTTGATTCTCCTTGGAAGGACCTTAGAGATCTCAAAAGGTATGTAAAGGGGTAACTTATTCTTTAAGTACTCTGGCCCTTTTTGTCTGAGGCCCGTGAAAATCAAACATAAGAGTTTTTTAAATTTAGCCCTGTAAGGTACTGGTAGGCAATGTAGTTTTTACAGGAAGGGTGTGGTGTGACGTCACGCCACTTGTAGCCTTCTATCAGTCGGACTGCAGCATTCTGAATTAATCGGAGATGACGCAAGCTCTTTTTGATTTGACCAGTGTACAGGGCATTACACTGGTCTAATCGTGATGTTATCATAACATGGACCACTGTGGACAGACTTATCTTATATAGAGAGAGATTTTGTAAGTTTCACAAGTGATAGACCGTTTTTGAATTTGTGAGATCAGAGTGAGTGATGAATCTGGCAGTATCCCAAGATTTTTCATCTGTGATTTTAGGGGGAGTTCATACTTCCCAAGGTATTTGAAGTCCGGTATTTTTTTTTTTTTTGCATTGATACTTCAGTTCTGTGGAAGATTGTCATTCCCATTCTTTTTCTGTTCCATATAGGCAGCAAGAGCCCCTCCCAGAGGTCAGTGGCCGCTCTGTTGGCCAATGGTTTTCCTGCTCGGGCAGGAGCAGGCAGTGGTGGGAATTCAGCTGTTTTCAGTGTAAAACATCAACAGATTCCAGTGGAAAAATTTTCTGGCCTTCGATTAAGGTATCCAAATTTAAGAGAGCGTTTTGAGACTCTTGAGTTCAGGTGTCATTCTCTGTATATTTACTGCAGATGGCCCTTCACATCTCTCAACGTGCTGATGGATGTCTCAAGGGTGGTTCTTCCCCACAGTCGTTTCCTGCTTTTGTATGACCCTGTGTATTCTTTGAAGGCAAAAGAAATGTTCTTTAAAGTGTCTTTTCACCATTGCAGTTTGAGATATGTGCCAGTATCTCAGGAGAGGTGCAAAGTGCCAGTACCTTAAGGACGAAGGAAGGAAATAAGATAAATTCCTTGTCACTAGTTCAATTCAGACAGATGGGTTTCAAAGAAAAAAGGCCATGGATTTGATTTACTGTCTTTCTGTTTATATTTATTGCATGCAAATATTTTCTCTGTCCCTAGTGGGCTCACAATCTTAAGTTTTTTTTTGTTGTTGTTTTTTTTTTTGTATCTGAGACAACAGAGGGTTAAATGACTTACCCCAGCAGCCACAGACTGTGTTAGGCCTACTGCCGGAGGCCCTACACTAACTGAGTTTCTAAACACCCATTGCCCGGGATTCCTGTAAATAAACACTTCTTTTGTGTTCATACCTGTGACCAGCTGTATCCTTTCACTGGCCTGCTCCCCACTCTCGCTCAGGGTCTCGCAGTCCTCAACGTTAAAATGATGCGTGTTTATAGCCAGTGTACTAAAGCTTGGGCAAAACGTTGCTGAGGTTTAATGGGTAGCCTAGTGGTTAGCGCAGTGGATTTTGATCCTGGGGAACTGAGTGTTTGTTCCCAGCCTTCTACTCTTCCACTAGGAATTCAGAAATGAATTATTACTATCTCACTGTTTGCAGACATATATTTTCAAATCTGAATACAGGACTTGTGGGGAACTTCAGGCAGCTACTGCACCTGTCAGCCTGGTTGATGTCTAAATCTGAATACTCGGTTAAAACTTAGTGGCAAATACCTGTCCATAAGCTTTACGACTATTATTTCAGAAACGCTCCTCCGCCCCAGGGTGCAGGCACACACCTGGTGTCTGGAACCCCTGAAAACTTGTAAAGAGAGGGAGGGGGATGAAATGCAGAGAAGAGCCCCTCATTCTTTATATGCAGAGACTGTGGATCCAGTTTGCTCCAAGTGCAGTTGGGTGAGCTGAGGAACAAGGGGATGGAGACCGGTCTGAGGAGTGTATAGGGCACTCCCTTCTTGCCTCTAAGGAGGGAGCTGCACAGAAGAGACTGGGGGGGAAAAAAACAAGCCCTTCTGGCAAAGGAAAAACACTTTAGAGTTCAGTTTTTCTCTTTTATAATAATGCTAAAATTTGTTAGAGTAAATAAATGGTTACAGTAAAATGGTTACAATAAAATTTCTTTTATCCCAGTATTACAGAAAATTGAATTCTTATTTATATCAGTCCAAATTTCAGTATAAGGAAAATAAATCTCTCTCTCTCTCTCTGTCGTCCCCCCCCCCCACCCCCTTTTGGAAGCTATCAGTCTCTGGCTCGTACAAAATGTGACTTAGCCAGAATACTGAAGCTTAATTTTGTCCAATCACTTAATGCCTTATATTTTCTCTCTTACTTATCTGGTATTCTTCAACTCTGACCTCTAAGATCACCTTCACATAATTTTGTTTCTTTGGTATTTTTCTCATATATTCATCATTTGCCCTTTGTAACCTCCTTCCCTCGAATACTTATCACTCATACTTGTCCTTCGCTGAAAATGTCCCTGTGTTATGTTTTAGAGCCTGTTTGAAGCAAACAAACAGACACTTGTTAAAGTTTATGGCCCATTACTAGGGTTAAGCAAGCCTGTCTATGGTCTGTAAGAAGACACAAGCTAACTAATTGCCCTACTAGATCATAAATAAGGGAATAAGTTTTATATATACAAAGCTGACTGAACTGCAAAACCAGACAGCTGTATACTAAACAGGAGATGCAGGTGTTGGGACGCTTTGGCTCAGAAATGTTTCTAGACCCCGTTCTGAGTGGATTTCTGGTCTTTGCACTCCAGGAAGCCTCGCGTGTCATCCGTGGAGATGGAAAAGAAAATGAGTGGACGAAAACTGATCAGACTCTCGCAGTTGCGGGACAGGCTGGCTACAGAGAAGCTGGAGGACACAGACTGGGTGACGTTTGGCGTGATCGTGAAGAAAATCACCCCCCAGAGCTCCAACAGTGTAAGCAGTCTTCCAGCTGCTTCTAAAAATTGAGTTACGAGTAGGGTATTGTGTTGCATAAACTTTGCGATGTAAAACATCCTTGGGGAGTCCAGCCACGGCTTAGATTCTGCTGCGATGCAGGGTGGTATCACTGAAGCTTGTCCTCAAAGGACAGGGGTGGGGCCAGTCATTATGGCCAGGTTCAATAAATGGCGCTGTAAATTAGGTGCCGGAGAAATCTGTGCCATTCGCTATTCTATAAAGGACATTCTGGGCTGGGTGCCCTGTATAGAATAGAACCTAGCTTTTGGCATGAGGGACTTGGGCCTGCTGAACCCCAGTGTAAATCCTGGCACATAACCCCGGTATTCTGTGACACCGCCTACATTTTTGGAACACCTCTGACCCACCCTTGCCCCCTTTTGGTGTGCAATGTTATAGAATAGCACGTAGGCAGATGCACACTTACATCCAGCTAACTTTTCCCAATGTTAAAAACCTTCCCCGACTCTCCACTTTAAACATCAGCAAATGTTACAGTCCAACAAATTGCTTTAATGACAGTATTCTCCCATGTGTTATTAAACTAGTATTCCCCCTCCCCCCCCCCCCCCCCCCCAAACCGTGTCAACTATAACAATACCCACATCAACTGTAAGGGAAGCCACGTTTTTATCTTTTAATCCTGCATAGAAGTGAGGCAGTTTGTGTCTTGGTGCCTTTCCCCACAGCAGGGTCTTAGAAGCTGTGAGTTTATTCAGGAATTGTGGTTTCACGGTTCTGTTCTTTTCACTTAGCAGAGGGCTGGTGTTACGCTGAGCTTTGACCCTGCATGCTAAGAATCATGAGCAAATATAACAAGTTAGTAGGAAAGCAAGCAGCTGAGCAGAAGTGCTGCTTTAACTTCTCACGTTTCTGTTCAGGGTAAAACCTTTAGCATCTGGTACCTGAATGACCTGAGAAATCTCGACAGATGTGTATCCTTGTTCCTATTTGGTGATGTGCACAAGGAGCATTGGAAGACCGAGCAGGGCACTGTTCTTGGACTGCTCAATGCTACACCCATGAAACCCAAGGATGGCTCCCAGGAGGTAAGGTGGCACATTTGAACCATTTTGGCTTCTGGGGACTTTGCGGATTTGCAAGGGGATGAACATAAACATTTTTCAATGGCTCTTAAGAATTAGTTCTTGCCTAAAAGTACCTGCAAATGTACAGTAGATGTGTTTGGGGCCAGAGCAAGGACGGGGTCGATTTTTACTTGCATATTTTTATAAAATAATGCGCCAAGTCATTAGTGAACTCGCATTACGTGAGTCAGTAAATAGTAGAGCTGTACCGAATAGCTTATTTCACTATTATCTCTTGTTTGTCCTGTTTGTCTGTCCTAATTAGATTGTAAGCTCTGTCGAGCAGGGACTGTCTCTTCATGTTCAAGTGTACAGCGCTGCGTACGTCTAGCAGCGCTATAGAAATGATGATAAGTAGTAGTAGTATTAGGCCGAATACAAATAACAAAAACTATTATTCGGACAAATAAAAATAATGGGCATTGAGCTTTAACATAACAAATAATAAAAGAAGCAACGTCGGAGAGTGGGTAGGTCGAAAAGAGAACTATGCACTTATACATGTAAATGTTTAACCTTGGAGGTATATTGTTCTACAAGGAATGTAATACGTGTTCAGTATTTTGAGGTGTTATGCTTGTTAAGCTCTCAATAAAAACTTTAAAGTAAAAAAAAAATAAAAGAAGCAACGTGAAATTAGGTGTTTATTTCAGTAGGATTTAACACAGTAGATCCCGGGATTATTCATATTGGAATTTAAATCACTATTCAGTCAAATACAAATCAAATATGAATAGTATTCTGTAAAAGCATGTAGAGCCTGGATGACCTGTGGCTCCAGGGGTAGCCCCAAAACAGGAACGTCATCGGTTTCTTTACTTCTAGGGAGGAGGGAGTTAGATTCTTGGAGTCTCTCTTCCTCTCTGCAAAACTCCGAGCAAGTCACATTACCTCTGTTCTTACTTAGGGACTGATTTACTCCTCCCCCGCCCCCCCCCCCTCCCATTTAATTCTATAATTGGCATCTACTATTAGGCACCAAGTGTACGTGCAGTGTACAGAATGCGCTCATTTACATGTGTAAATGCCACATACAGTTTTGCAAAGTACACGCCAAAGTCACTTAGCATGTAATTGCACATGTGGGCAGGCCGTGGCACGCACGCACAACTTATAGAATGCCATCAGTTACACATGTTGCATACACGAACCTGTACTAGCCATTGACCTGTTGTAAGTGATTGCATCCCCCCACCCCCCCCCCAATCCAGTAAATTCCACTTCTTGTCATCCTTACCAGACCAGTCCAGAACCTGTGGGTTTGTTCCTGTCAATCAGAAGATGAGAGCAAGCAAACAGACTTGTGAGCCTTGTCTTACAAGGGCACCATGCAGCTTGAGGACTGCAGTATTTCTCTGTCTCCAGGATATGGTGATGGTTGAATCATTCCGCTCCTGGACTGGTAACTAATTTACCTGTTTTGGGGTTTTGTTTTTTATTTTTTTTTTTTCAGTTCAAATTGGTAAAAGATCGTACTTGTCTCCATTGCTTCATCATTTGAAATTCTGAAGGCCTCAGGCTGCGTCGGGTTCTTATAGGGCAGGGCTCACAAATCTTTGTTCTCTGTCTCCATCTGCTGGTTAATGGGCACAAACCCATATGTTCTGAACTGGTCTGGTAGGACTCTAGGAAAGAAAATTACCAGCTAAGACCTGATTTCTCCATGTCCCATCATTCTTTCATTGTAATTTTTATCTGTGCTTACCTGCTGACTTTAGTTCTCTATAACTAACTAGCGATTCAAGAGGAAAATATGAGTGGCCTCTGATGCTGCTCTACTCTGCAGCCATGTGGCTTTTAGCTGGAAGCACTGTATGTCCCTGAAACTGTTGGTATTATTTTATTTCTCTTTTTAATAAGATCTGTCTATCTCTAGGTTTGCTTGTCCATTGATCACCCCCAGAAGATCTTAATTATGGGTGAGGCCTTGGATATGGGAAACTGTAAAGCCAGGAAGAAGAATGGTGATCCCTGCACACAGATTGTCAATCTGGTCAGTCTCTCACTAGAATTTCATGAATTTGGGGATTGTCCTGTCTGACCATGATAAGCCCAGGGCTCATGTTTACTGTAAGGTGGAAAAAAGTACCGTAACATTACCAAGGTGTAAGGAATCCAGCTGATCGGTGCGTTAGCATGTCCTGCGGAGCAGAGCATTAATGGAAGATGCTTTGCTTTGTCGTGCTGTGTAGAGGTTCCGAATTTCATGAATGCTCCAATTTTCAGGTTGCACTAAGGAAAATTTTGGTTAGTCTGTGGCTGAAACCAGCAGCTCCTGATTCAGAATCCCATCTAACCACAGTCTCGTGACCAATATCATTAATAAAATCAATCTATGAATCGGGCATGTTTGCTTTAAAGCTTGTAGTGTCCCTTATACACAGCAGAAGTGAAAATCGGAGAGGCTTCCAAAGATTTGTGCCTGGCAGCTAACGTTGATTCCACCCCTCTTCACCAGTGATCGTCAACCTTTTTTTTTCCATCTGGACTTACCTGAAAGACAGTGCTCGCATATGTGACACATTGCACACGTGACTCTCGCGGATCTTTGGTCTGACATAATGTATAACAGTTCTTATGAACTGAATGTAAATATTTTGCATCCACAAACAGCTGTAGAGCAGAACTAGGACATTTTTTCAGTGGAACTCACCTTACAAAAAATGTTCAGATTTTCATATCTGAGTAATAACACAACTTTTCCACTACCGAGCACATTGTGAAATAATGCCAAACCTGAATAAAATCCCCACTCATGTAGCGAACTTGCCATACAACAGTAGCACTAATTTCTCTCATTCAAGCCGCAAGAACCCTACCTATTAATAATTCTACAGAGTTGTATAAACATGTAATACATAAGTACATAAGTAATGCCATACTGGGAAAAGACCAAAGGCCCATCGAGCCCAGCATCCTGGCCCCAACAGCGGCCAATCCAGGTCAAGGGCACCTGACAAGCTTCCCAAACGTACAAACATTGTATACATGTTATTCCTGAAACTGTGGATTTTTCCCAAGTCCATTTAGTAGCGGTCTATGGACTTGTCCTTTAGGAAACCGTCCAACCCCTTTTTAAACTCTGCCAAGCTAACCGCCTTCACCACGTTCTCCGGCAACGAATTCCAGAGTTTAATTATGCGTTGGGTGAAGAAATATTTTCTCCGATTTGTTTTAAATTTACTACACTGTAGTTTCATCGCATGCCCCCTAGTCCTAGTATTTTTGGAAAGCGTGAACAGACGCTTCACATCCACCTGTTCCACTCCACTCATTATTTTATATACCTCTATCATGTCTCCCCTCAGCCGTCTCTTCTCCAAGCTGAATAGCCCTAGCCTCCTTAGTCTTTCTTCGTAGGAAAGTCGTCTCATCCCCGCTATCATTTTAGTCGCCCTTTGCTGCACCTCTTTCAATTCCACTGTATGTTTCTTGAGATGCGGCGACCAGAATTGGACACAATACTCAAGGTGCGGTTGCACCATAGAACGATACAACGGCATTATAACATCCTCACACCTGTTTTCCATACCTTTCCTAATAATACCCAACACAACCCAATACAACGTACTTTACACTCTAGCAGTAGCGCTTTCTCCAAAGTGATTCCATCACTACAGGAGTACGTTGTATTACATGTTTATACAACTCTGGAGTTATTGATTTGAAGGACTTGACCCCTGAGGAAGGCTCTCCAGTGTTGGGTCCTTTTTATTGGGTCAGATTTACCACTGGCAAATAAACTTTTGGATACTTTCTACCCATGATCAGCCTTGGTTACTTGGTACGGTCCCACTTCCACCTTGCTCTCTGTTTATTTTTGCTCTTTCCCTGTAGAAGGTGCTTGGACCCCTTTTCTTTGGGGTTTTCTTCATCTGTATACCTCCCAGGTAACCAGTGGAGCATTGGGACTGTAGGAGTGATAACGTCTAGACTTCTTCAGGCCACATAAAACCTTTTGCAGCTGCATTCTGGGCAGCCTATAAAGAATTCCAAAAATATATCCCATAAATCCCAAATATTGGCTATTGCAATAGTCTACAAACGAAAAAAGCAACACTGGGCCTTCAAGACTAGGACAACAGGAGTACTTTATTGCTGTATTGCCCTCTCTATTTGCTTTTTTCTTTCTTATTACAATAGTCTAAAATGGAAGAATGACAGGTTGCATCACCATTTTGAAAGTTCTCTATTTCCAAGCTCTATCGAGCAGGGACTGTCTCTCCATGTTCAAGTGTGAAGCGCTGCGTACGTCCGGTAGCGCTATAGAAATGATAAGTAGTAGTCCAAAACCTGTTTCATGTGCCTAATTACTCTCAAACTTAAAAAGGCAGTCTAACTTTTTGAATCTGCAGTTTTTGGGAAGGAGGGGCATTCAAAACAATTCCCAAGTATCTCTCCTCTGTCTTCAGAACCACTTCAGGCTCTGCTAATGAAAGACCTAGTCTAAGTATAATTAGGATTCCCACAAATCATCTTAGCTTCCATTTTCTTAAAATTGATTGAAACCACTAAGAAATGGCCAATGCGTGACTTGAGGGAAGACCGTAACGGCTTTTGCAGATGCCGTTCCATCGTGCAACGCAAATGGAACATAAAGTATTTGCTCTAAACAGAATACCCAGATAATGCAGAAGTTTGACTAACGGGGCCAGATAGTTCTATGTTTTGGGTTTCTTCTGATCCAGCACCTTGGAAGTTTCCTACTAAATGGAAAATCATTGGTATATAATAACTAACGTCAGTTTGTCTCTGATTTAAAGTTGACTGTATTGTTTCCTTTGATAGGGTCATGAAAGTCTTTCCTTTCCCTGGCTAGCAATCACGGACGAGCAGCTGATTTGTGTACTGAGGATTTGATTGGCTCAGGATACAGAATTCTCACTTGCCTGTCATTGGCTTTCTCCTCACAGGGGGACTGCGAATATTGTCAGTTCCATGTGCGAGCACAGTATAAGAAGCTTAGCGCCAAGCGAGCGGATCTTCAGTCAAGTTACTCCAGCCGTGCTCCAAAGAGGAACAGCCTGAAGGCTCGGCTGTGCCAGGAAGGCTTTCACTATGGAGGTGTGTCTTCCATGGCTTACGCAGCCTCTCTGTAAGTAACCAGCCTCATATTTTTGAAGAGGTTTGGGTGTGTCTGAATTTCATCAGGTTTTGTGTTTTCATCGCTTTGCTTCTGTCCAGGGCTTACACTTTTATACAGGATATAAATTGTTATAGAAAGACTGCTTGATTTTAGTCTTCTCTTAGACCTGGGATTTTTGCATTTTTTCCCAGTTGACCTTTAGGAAAAAGCTTTGAGCACAGGTAGGGGCACCCATCTGTCAGCACAGTTCTGCCAGTATCCCAGCCTGCAGCTCACCCTTAATCTATTCCCACAGCTGCTTGGGAAGCACATAATATTGCGTTCCTCTTCATCCCTACAGACTAGTCGACACGTGTGGGTTTATCCTCTTCTACCAGCAGATGGAGACAGAGCACAGCTAGCCAGTATTTCTCAATCTGCAGCAGATGGTAGATGAGGTACCTATGCAGTCTTAACCTCGCCTGAAGTACCAGTATCTTTTGAATGTATCTAAACTACAGATGCTCTTTCATTGATAGGACTAGACCTAAAAGGTTTAAAAAAAAAAAGGGGGGGGGGGTTAAAGGTACAAAAATAGGGCTAAAATTGACCAAGGCTGATCCATAGAGCCCCCAGTGGTGCTAGATCCCTCCTTTCTTCCAGTCCTTTAGGAGTGTGTGGCTATGATACCTGCTGTCCTCCTCTACTTTTGGGAACGTACAAAGGTACATTCTTTGGAGTGCTGGCTCAAAGCTTAAGAAAAGAAGAATGTGTTTAAGGGCTGAGTCAGGCAGTCTAAGCAACACCGGTGACTGGTCCTGGCACAGATGGGCGATTCATGAAGGCAAAGATTAGTGAGAAGACTGCTGCAGGCGGAAGCTCTTCACCTCCTCACTTTAATATTCCCTTATCTCTTGTTTGTCCTGTTTGTCTGGCCTAATTAGATTGTAAGCTATGTCGAGCAGGGACTGTCTCTTCATGTTCAAGCATACAGCGCTGCGTACGTCTAGTAGCACTATAGAAATGATAAGTAGAAGTAGTAGAAGGTACAAGGGAGCACAGCAGGAGTATGGCCTGTACAGCTCCAGAATCAGGTCTGGCAGCCAGTTCCACTCCTGTGAAGTGGAGTGTTGGGTGGTGAAACATGAAACTGACAGTCATCCAAGTGGAGGGGGGAATACTCCCTCATTGTCCCAGTGAACTAGGTTCCTCTCCAAGGACAGTCCGTTCAGGGCAGAGGAAGCTGGGACAGACCTACAGGGGGGCACCAGTGGTCCACCCAGTGAAGATTTGCAGGCACATTCTGCAGTGCTCAAAGTTATCCACTAGGGGCATGCTATCGAACTAGCATGGCCCCTTCCTGATGCTTTTATGGCATGGTTTTCAGTTGAGCTGAGGGGCTTCTGTATCAGCCTGGGTTTGATTGACATGTAGTGCGAAAGGAGTTGTATGTTGGGGAGGAGGGTGGAGGGAAGATTTTCTGCACTGTTTTTGTATGCACGAGTGTACCGGGGTGGGGCAGAGAGAAACTTGGGGAATGTTCTATATTTCTGTTCACTGGAGTGAGAAACAGAGAAAAATAAAGGCAGATAAATCTAGTCTGCCCATCCATGCCGTCTACTCTCCTTTTCACTCCCTGAGAGATCCTATTTACTTGTCGCAGCTCTCTTGAAGTCGGATACTGTTTTCGTCTCCACTTCCACTGGGAGGCCGTTCCACGAATTCACCACCCTTTCTGTAAAGAAGTATGTCCTCAGGTTACTACTGGGTCTATCCCTTTTCACCTTCATCCTATACCCCTCGTTCCAGAGCTTCCTTTCAATTGAAAGAGACTCCCCTCCTGTGCATTTATGCCGTATAGGTATTTAAATGTGTCTATCATATCTCCCCTCTTCCGTCTTTCTTCCAGAGTATACGTATTGAGATCTTTAAATCTGTCCCTCTAGGTTTTATGACGAAGTAGACAGAACCTGTACTGATTTCCCCTTACTCCTCAGTGCACTGTAATATTTTAGGGTGTCTCTCCTTGCAGTGGAGCTGCAGCTCCTAAGAAAGCCGTTCAGACGACACTGACGAATCTGGTGGTGAGAGGAGCAGAGGCCGCTGCGCTTTTAACCAAACAGAAAATTGGTAATTTCTACTTTATTCAAAAATAGTCAAGTTAGATAAAATGATGCATCAAGTTAGCCAGAGTATTATTTAGTCTTGCATGTTTTGCAATAGATAAAAAAAAGTCACTAAAGTTTCTTTAGTTGC
Source organism: Microcaecilia unicolor (assembly GCF_901765095.1). Lineage (NCBI taxonomy): Eukaryota > Metazoa > Chordata > Amphibia > Gymnophiona > Siphonopidae > Microcaecilia > Microcaecilia unicolor. Next base: position 6,165,971 of record NC_044040.1, on the reverse strand, counting down.
CCCTGGTACAAAATAAGTACCAGAATATATGTAAACCGCTTTGAATGTAGATGCAAAATACCTCAGAAAGGCAGTATGTCAAGTCCCATTTCCCTTTCCCCCTTTCCCTTATGACATCACAATATCAGAAGTGAGCCAAGTATCGGGCAATCAAGCCATTGTGACATCACTGATGAGGTTGGCTCTTATTGGTGGAATGAGTGGAGGAGTAGCCTAGTGGTTAGTGCAGTGGACTTTGATCCTGGGGAACTGGGTTCAATTCCCACAAAGCTCCTTGTGACTCTGGGCAAGTCACTTAACCCTCCATTGCCCCTGGTACAAAATAAGTACCTGAATATATGTAAACCGCTTTGAATGTAGTTGCAAAAACCTCAGAAAGGCAGTATATCAAGTCCCATTTCCCTTTCCCTTATGACATCACAATATCAGAAGTGAGCCAAGTATCGGGCAATCAAGCCATTGAGACATCACTGATGAGGTTGGCTCTTATTGGTGGAATGAGTGGAGGAGTAGCCTAGTGGTTAGTGCAGTGAACTTTGATCCTGGGGAACTGTATCTGGCAATCAAGCCATTGTGACATCACTGATGAGGTTGGCTCTTATTGGTGGAATGAGTGAGGAGTAGCCTAGTGGTTAGTGCAGTGGACTTTGATCCTGGGGAACTGAGTTCAATTCCCACTGCAGCTCCTTGTGACTCTGGGCAAGTCACTTAACCCTCCATTGCCCCTGGTACAAAATAAGTACCTGAATATATGTAAACCGCTTTGAATGTAGATGCAAAATACCACAGAAAGGCAGTATATCAAGCCCCATTTCCCTTATGACATCACAATATCAGAAGTGAGCCAAGTATCGGGCAATCAAGCCATTGTGACATCACTGATGAGGTTGGCTCTTATTGGTGGAATGAGTGGAGGAGTAGCCTAGTGGTTAGTGCAGTGGACTTTGATCCTGGGGAACTGAGTTCGATTCCCACTGCAGCTCCTTGTGACTCTGGGAAAGTCACTTAACCCTCCATTGCCCCTGGTACAAAATAAGTACCTGAATATATGTAAACCGCTTTGAATGTAGATGCAAAATACCACAGAAAGGCAGTATATCAAGTCCCAGTTCCCTTTCCCCCTTTCCCTTATGACATCACAATATCAGAAGTGAGCCAAGTATCGGGCAATCAAGCCATTGTGACATCACTGATGAGGTTGGCTCTTATTGGTGGAATGAGTGGAGGAGTAGCCTAGTGGTTAGTGCAGTGGACTTTGATCCTGGGGAACTGAGTTCGATTCCCACTGCAGCTCCTTGTGACTCTGGGAAAGTCACTTAACCCTCCATTGCCCCTGAATAAGTACCTGAATATATGTAAACTGCTTTGAATGTAGTTGCAAAAAACCACAGAAAGGCGGTATATCAAGTCCCATTTCCCTTTCCCTTTATCTCGTTAGTGTCTGTCTAACCAGTAAATGGCAGCATGTGGAATATAAAACATCCTTTCCAGAGCTGAAATTAGGTGCAGGTGGATTTCTAGTTACCAAGCCATTTGGCATCTTTTGTCTATAACATTTCTGCACTGGATACATAGGACACTGGAGTGAGGTGGTGTAACTTTCCTCCAGACATCATGCCAGGAATGAAATGTGCCAGTTCAGCAATTTGCAACTCTTGGACTGAAAATTAGATTTAAAAGCTTAGAAACTGAACTAGTCCTTTGATTTTCCACCCGCTGACTCTTGTCTGTGGTCTTCCAGCTGCAGGGAGCAGAAGGGACTTACAGTGTTCAGAAGAATTCAAGGGGCTGATGGAGCTGCCAACCCCTGGAGCTCTAAACCTTAAAAAGCACCTCACCAAGTCTACAGCACCAGGTACATCTTCCTTGCTGAAGCGAGTGAAAAACGCTAGAAATTTCAATCTCCGTTCCCGGATCATTTCCAAAGTATGTGTCCCACCTGGTGGTGAGGACAGTGAAGTGATAGCAGCACCGAGATGTGTAAAGGATAATCCTTAATGCTGGGGTTGTTAATGGTCTTCTCTCCTCTGGGAGCAAAGTGTAAAGAGCTTATTCTGCAGTGGGGGAGGGGCACTGAGCGGGTGTCCTCCCGACAGCATTGCTACCAGTAGGGGGTGGTGCTTTAACATTGTGTTTTCAACCACTAGGGATAGACAGGTTTCCCTGGAGTCCTGCAGAACTTGCCTGTCCCTCACTGTAACAGTGAAATAGCACCCCCCACTGGCAGGACTGTCGGTGGAGGACTCCTGCTCAGCATACAGGCAACACTGCTCAGGGGCTTTCTAATGGAGAGCAGTTCAGCCTTGGCACAGATTAGTCAGGGAGGATTTTAAGAGTACATGGGATGGGTTTGGTACAGGGAATCTGACCTGGAGGAAGAGGAGTGAATCGTCATTCACTGGTTTTTTAGAATATTACAACTGGGCCCAGGCTTAGAAACTAGAATTAATTCAAATTGAACTTGACACGGGTGGGCTCAGGCTTAACTTTGCCTATGTGACCCTGAATTGTATTTAGCACTCTCAGATCTCTGAATTTCTCATTTTCTGTTTGAACATCTATCGTGTGTGTGTTTCAGGGGCTGTAGGGAAGTCTGGGCCTGCTTTTCAGTCAATATCGGCCTCTGTGCTGCTTAAACAACAGAAACAGCAAATGCTGGATGCCAGAAGGAAAAGAACAGAGGAGATTCAGAGGCGGTAAGAGCCCCTCCATCTGTTGAAGAGCTGCTGATGTAACCTTCAGTACTGGATATTGAGAAGCATGACCTCTTCTGGTTTTGGTCTTAGGGTTATTTGTTTTTTTTTTCTTTTAAGGTTCCTTCAAAGCCAAGAGAATGTGGAATTCACTGGTCTGTCTGCCCTGGGACAGCCTGTTCCTCAGTCCCCAAGGCCTGGGGCTGAATTCCCTAAGGGGCAGGAGGTATCGGCACCACAGACACCCAAACTTGGCCGAGGGTTCTCCAATGATGAGGATGTGCTCTTTTATGATAGTTCTCTGCCTCCGGCACTGAAATTAAGCAACTCAGAAGAAGCCAAAAAGGTGAGCGTCTTTTTTTAAATCTTTTGAAACTGAAGGGTAGCAAGTGCTTGTTGAGAAGAAAGTGGGAGGAGTGGCCTAATGGTTAGTGCAGTGGCAGCCAGATAATCAGATGCCTATCTCTTGGTGTCCGGCTCCTTCCCTCCCTGTGGCTGGGACTGCATTTTCCGCTGTTATAATCCAGAATACATGAAGTGCCTTCCTTTTTAATCCAGTGTTTCCCAAGTCCAGTCCTGGAGTACCCACCCCCTTGCCAGTCAGGTTTTCAGGATATCCACAATGAATATGCTTGAAAGAGATTTGCGTGTAATGGAGGCAGTGCATGCAAATCAAGTTCATGCATATTCATTGTGGATATCCTGAAAACCTAACTGGCAAGGGGGTTGGGTACTCCAGGACTGGACTTGGGAAACCAGTTCTTTAATGCACGTAAAATAGAAGACTGGAATTCACTCGCTAACTAACTAACTACTAACATTTCTAAAGCGCTACTAGGATTACGCAGCGCTGTACAATTTAAACATAGAAGGACAGTCCCTGCTCAAAGAGCTTACAATCTAAAAGACAAGAGAACAATCTAAAGACAAGTACAATCTAGAGGACAAGTGAACAGTTAATCTGATAGGGCGGAAAGATTGGGGCATTCTATATTTCTCAAGCGGTTAGGTGCCGAAGGCAGCATTAAAGAGGTGAGTTTTAAGCAGAGATTTGAAGATGGGTAGGGAGGGGGCAAGGCGTATGGGTAAAGGAAGATTGTTCCAGGCATAGAGTGTAAATGTCCATTTTCTGGATACTCACCCTTCTGTAAATACAATGGCACGTACTTTCACATGACTGGAGTGTGGGCACTGTGCCCATTTACGCATGTAGATTGCTAAAGAACCCACCTATAGTATTTTAGAATCTGGGTGCAAGCAATTACACAAGCCCCTCCTTCTCTAATCTTACACGCCACAGTTTTACGCTTAGCGTGTACTTACAGTTGCTTAATTGACAAATTAGCTGCTAATTGACACTAACGATTATTGGAGATAGTTAATTGGCACTTTAACAGCAACTGTGTGCGCAGTTGCTACTATAGAATTCGCACTTAGCCCGCAGCACCCCAGCGCTTAACTTTAAGTGACTTGTACTGCGCTACTGTCAAGCGGTTTAGCTGGTGTAAGTGATCTTGCCTAGAATTTGGGGGTATTTTAGATTAGTATTCTGTAAAGTAGGTGCATCGCAGGCGGCCCTTATAGATTACCCCTATACTATGCTATTGCTTTGACCGTTTAAAAGCCTGGGTGCATACGCATCTGTCCTTGCTGAGGTGTTTCCAAGTGGCGCCATCCTCTCCTGGATTCGTGGTCCTGCCATTAAACTATAAGCCAGCACAAGGAACGTTTGAAAAGGCCTTCTCTATTCATTTAGGTCCCAATGGCCCTCCTGGGATCCACTAGCCCTTCAGCCTCCCTTTCTTTCCTCACTCTTCCTTCGCTTTTCTTTTTTTAAACCTGGCATTCCTTTACTCTTTTAATTTATTTTATTGAAATTGTACATCACTTTATCTTTTTTTGAGGAAAGGTGATCAAATAAGTTTTTGTTTGTTTTTTTAGTTCAATTTTATTGATTTTAATTAGAGAGGTGTGGTAGCCGTGTTAGTCCACTTTTAAAGGTAATCAATAGAAATAAAACAAAATAAAACATGGAAAATAAAAAAGGTATCATCTTATTTTCTTTTCCATGTTTTATTTATATTGATTGATTTTAATAAAAGCAAACAATTTTTTTATTGGGATTTATTAACTGCATAGCAATAGTAAAATGTACAAGTATAAACATAAATACAACGAAAGAGGAAAACTTGAAAACGGCAAATTGAAACCAATAATAGCTTTATGAAATAAGAAATGAAGTGATTGCATCAGACTCGTAGAAGTTGTAGCTCGGAGAAGTTATACCATCCATCATCATTACCAGACCAGGTAGTTTCATTATACCAAAGTTGTGTAGTATATCTTTTTTTTTAAGAGTGTATTTCTTAGAACGCAAGATCTGGTAAAACAAGGAAGTAGTATGTCCATTGGCCATACTCAGTTTTACAGCATTTTAATAAGTCTGATGTCTGTCTGCAAGAACTGAGAGATTTAAATTCAGTTAAAATGCGATGTTGAAGTTGAAACCAATTCTGAACCGGGTAGCAGATATTAGAATTGAAGTTGAGAAAAACTAACTAATGAATTTCCCTCCATAACATGTTCTAGCTTCCAAATCCTTTATCCAACCATTGAGGTCAGAAAATTTCAATTAAGTTAATCAAATCAAGTAAACTACAGAAGACTCTTTCCAGAAGTCTGTTCAGATGTGTTTCCCCCCACCCCCATATTCTCCATTTTGGTGATTATTTTCAGTGGAAGGGTAGCCTAATGGTTAGAACGAGTTCAGAACCAGAGGAGTCCAGTTTAAATTCCACTGATGCACTCTGTGTCCTTGTTCAAGTCACTTAACCCTCCGTCACCTCAGGTAAAATGATTGTGAGCCCTCAGGGGACAGAAAAATACCTACTGTCCCTTAATGTACCTCACCTTGAACTACAGCTAAAAAAAAAAAAGTGCAAATCAAAATACTTCAAAATAAAATAAATTGATTTGCTATTGAGTAAGTAGGATGTTGACTTTGGAAAACTCGGCTGTTCTCTTGCAGGCTGATTTTTATGATCAAAACTGAACACGGATGTATTTTTATCTTTGTGTCTAGTTATTGGCTGTTGACAAACTGCGATTAAAGGGGCAGATCCTTGCAAAGATGGACCCCAACAGCATAAAACGCAAGCGAGCTAGTCCTTTTGATACCCTGAAGGTGGGCCAAATTGTTGAGAAAAATATTCTGGCCCCACAAGGTAAGCCTGGGATTGGACCGTAAAACATTAGCATCTGTGCCTTGTCAACCTCGTAACACTTCCAAAATCTTTTCATTTGTTAAAACACCTACCTTTCTTTGAAGTATTTCAGAATTCATCCCAAAATTAAAGACTCGGCATATAGTATTTTAATTCTGCATACTCTTTGTCAAAACAACCCAACTCCCGGGGCTTGACGGAGCATCAGTCTGACAAAGCAAGGCGCTATAACAATGGTTGAAGCAGGTTATAAAAGTACAATTAATTTAAATTAAATCTGCCCAAGAGGTGGAGTACAAAAGAGAAAGATGACAAAAATCTGTCCAGGTTAAGGAAGAGGACACGTGGTCACGTTATATGGCTGGCAGCTGAGGCGTATCTTTAGCAGTATGGTCAGGAATAACCGGGTAGATTAAGGGGTTGATTGGTCTTTTTTCCTGCCCTGATCTGTTACAATAAAACTCTTGCAATAAAAACATGGCACATTATCTTAAAACAATATGGGGTGCTTTTACTAAGGCATGCCGAAAAATGGCCTGCGCTGGTGTAGACGCATGTTTTAGATGCGCACAGGTCCATTTTTGATCGTGCCTGGGAAAAAGGCCTTTTTTTTTTTGTGGTCGAAAATGGACATGCGGCAAAATTAAAACGAATACACATCCATTTTCGGCCTGAGACTTTACCGCCACCCATTGACTTAGTGGTAAGGTCTCATGTGCTAACCGGGCGATAAGTGTCAACGCACGTAAACTGACGATTACCGCCGGGTAAGCGCCACGCGGTAGAAAATATTTTCTACCGCATGTTGTGGACGTGCATCAAAAATGAAATTACTGCCCGGGGCATACGGTAGCTGGGCGTTAGTTCCAATTTGCCTACGCACCTTAGTAAAAGGGTCCCTATGTTCCTTCTCGCTGTAAAACTCAAGGCATTCTTCTGTTGCTCACCTGTAGAATCTGAACAATGTTAAACATTCTCACCAAGCCCTCAGTTGAGTTGTCTCTACTACAAGACTAGGCCTTCGCCTAGGGGGCAGCAGCTTTGAGGGGAGGAAGCAAAGGGCATCTGCAATCAAAGCAAAGCAATAGTCCTGACAGCCACAAATTCAAGAGGCATCATCCTGTATTATGCATTTTTCTAGGTTTGGTCTGGGACGTGTGGCATTGAGGTGATCCTGATTGTTGAGTTGATCAAAATCTCAAGAGGGTACCTAGGGGCTTTGGGGGGGGGGGGGGAGCAGAAGGCTGAAGATTCGGAGCACTAAATACCCTTGCACTGCTTCTGCTCTTCTACCAACAAAGTTGGCTGTGACTTGAGAAGTTTGCTTTGGTGTCACTGATTGCTTAAAACAAATCCGATGTTTGTTGGCAGAAATATAATACCTGTGATTGAGATAGTGGGGTATCAGTGGGGCATGTTGTAGAGTGTGCTTAATCCAATATTTGTTACTGCTAATCCTGTGGTGCTTGGTAAAGCATTTTTATTTCAGTACGTCAGAGGTAGATAACTGACTGGTTTGCGGTATCCTTAAAGCTGCTTGTTGGCAAACATTGCGCTACCGTTGCTGGTCTTAAGGTTTCTCCAGAGCGGGATTACATTGGCAGTATTACCATTGCTGCTTGGTGACCCCTGAGGAAGGCCTAAAAGCTGAAGCACTGCCCGTGTTGGGTCCACTATTTGTTTGGTCTTCACCGTTTTGAATAAAGTAACATAGTAACATAGTAGATGACGGCAGAAAAAGACCTACATGGTCCAGCCAGTCTGCCCAACAAGATAAACTCATATGTGCTACTTTTTGTGTACCTTACCTTGATTTGTACCTGTGGTCTTCAGGGCACAGACCGTATAAGTCTGCCCAGCACTATCCCCGCCTCCCAACCACCAGTCCCGTCTCCCACCACCGGCTCTGGCACAGACCGTATAAGTCTGCCCAGCACTATCCCCGCCTCCCACCACCGGCTCTGGCACAGACCGTATAAGTCTGCCCAGCACCATCCCCGCCTCCCAACCACCAGCCCCGCCTCCCATCACCGGCTCTGGCACAGACCGTATAAGTCTGCCCAGCACCATCCCCGCCTCCCGTCACCGGCTCTGGCACAGACCGTATAAGTCTGCCCAGCACTGGTTCTGGTTATTCATCCTGTTTCAGCATTTTGTGGTTGTTCCCACTCTTGTGGTGCTCTGACCAATTCTACGGTGCTGTCATTTCAAGGGTGTTTTTTTTTGGGGGGGGGGGGGGGTTTGCATTTTTATCCTTCATTTTCCCACTTATTGGTAGGTTCAATTTGAGATCACAATCTTACAGCCTTAGGCTGCTCTGTCTTATATATCTGTAGATTAATTCTGGCTTAAGCTTTTCTTTCTCTTAGATTGAGCTTTGTTTCCTCTTGTCCTTTAGTACAGGATGAGCAGACTCCAGTGGTGAAGAAGAGACGAGAGCAGCTGGCCTACCTGCAGTCTGTGGAGTTTCAGGAACTCTTGAATGCTAAATCCAAGCACGTGGATGTACTGAAAGAAGTGAGAGATGTTGGTGATTTGTAGCAATGACCTGAGCTGTTGTGATTGCCTCATCTCAAAAAAGATATAGCAGAATTAGAAAAGCTACAGAGGAGGGCAACCAAAATGATATGAATATGGGATGAAATGTCTCTCCTTTATGAATAGCCAGCTTTGGGCTTGTCACTGGAGGAGAGGATCTGATAGTTCATACCTGCTCATCTCTGGGTATGAACCATAAGAAGTGGATCTACTCCTTGGCATCCCACTGGACACAATCTGAGACAGGATGCTGGGCTTAATTGACCTTAGGTCGGTGCTTCCCAATCTTTATGCGGCTGTGATCCCATGATTAAGGCCAAATAAGGGGATGGGATTTGATATACCACCTTCCTGTGGTTAAATCAAAGCGGTTTATATATTATATACAGGTGCTTTGACAAGGTCATCCAAGAGGAAGCTTTAGTCTGGCCTGTTAAAGCAGGGCCTTCTTTCTGTAAATTGTGAGTTCTTGCTTTAAATGACCATCTTGCTGCTAAGACTTTGTCATTCTCATCGTGTGCAGGCAGAAGCTGAGATGCATGAGCGCTACTTTGAACCTCTGGTGATAAAAGAACAGATGGAGGAAAAAATGAGGAACATCAGAGAGCAGAAATGCAGAGCAGTGACATGTAAAACAGTGAGTTGAGTCCGAGTCTGGGGGCACTGGACACACTGAGCAAAGAGGGTGTTCATGGAGCAGCCTGGCATGCTCGTCTGAGAGGGCAGCGTGCCACAGCTGGCAGGATTTACCATTTAATTGACTAGCAGAGGGTTTGCTATTGCAGATTAATTAAACCAGGGAAGGGGGGAGGAATGGATACAGGGAAAAAAAGAGGCCTGGCACTCTGAATCTAGCAGATTCACCATTGTGGGAGGAAAGAGCCTAGGCGGGACTTTATCCTCAGGTGTTGGGAACAAGGGGTGAGACGGACAAGTGACACAAAAACTCTGTTTCTGTCAAGCTTTGTGGATGAGCCACACTGAGCTTGTATAGTGCCCAGTCAGACGAGAGAAGCTGCAGATGTAAATCAGGCAGCGGATAGTTCAGCAAACTTCTCCTTTCTCAGTGAGTTTCTATAAACGTCACCTTTACTCTTGCTGTTAAGTACCATCTTGCTCCATCGGGTTTCCATTTCAATTGGAGCGTTGCCTCAGATACAGACTTAGATCTTGAGCCCTCCAGGAACAGGAAAATACCTTTTGAACCTGACACTGCACTGCTTCAGTAGCTTTCAGGCTTGCAGGTGGTATATAAGAAATAAACATTTGCCTTCATTCATAAGTTCCCCAGGGGTTTCTCCTCTGTTTTACGTCCCCTCTCAACTCGTTTAGTGCTGTTACCAGGGACCTAAGCACCACAGCTGCTCCTGCATTTTGGGCCGTAACCCTCCCCCCCCCCCCCCCCCCCCCCCCCCAAAAAAAAAAAAAAAACGCACACACAGAGCAGCCTCGGGTGACCTGGCAAACAAAAGATCTGTCCCGTGGGGACGGAAGCAGTTCCTGCGGGATCCCGTGGAAGTGTACACTGCACTTGTGCCAGCCTCTCACCTACCGAGTACCAGGTTCTTTGAGTGCTGTCTCCTCCTCCTCGCTTTAACAGCACAGATGCGGAAAGTCTTCCATTAAGGAGGTGGTAAGAGACACACATGGTGATGGAATTCAAAAAGGCGTGGGATGAACAGGAAAATGGAAGTTATAAAAAACCTAAACTAAATTTTATATATTTATTTATTTATTAGGATTTAGGCAATTACAGCAGTAAAAATATTCAAATAACAATACAAAGTATGGCATAGTAGACTACTTACAATGTCAACACGTGTGTGGATGTGTTGAGTGAACGCTTAGATTGCGATTCCGGCTGTGATGAACTAGGGCCGATACCAGGCAGACTTGTAATGTCTGTCTCATATATGGCAATCTGGTTTAGGATGGGCTGGAAAGGGCTTAGACAGCAACTTTAGTGGCTGGAATATGAGGACAGTGCTAGATAGACTTTTACGGTCTGTGTCCTGCAAATAAGAAGACAAGATAGGCTGGAGTGGGCTTCCACGGCAACTCCAGCAGTTTGGAACGTAAGGATAGGGCCGGGCGTACTTCTACAGCCTATGTCCCAGAAACGCCAAAGAGAGACCAAAATCAAGTATATAATATCACGTTAATTTTTGATTTAATCTTGAATTGATAATGAGTGTGACTATTGGGCAGACTGGATGGACCGTTCAGGTGTTTAGCTGCCGTCACTTACTATGTTAATATTAATCCTCTCTGCTCCTGGGCTGATGCGCAGACCTCAGCTCTGACACAGGCATGAGCATCAGATGTCACCTGACCTACTGGCGTGTGCATGTAGCGACCTCTCGGCACACAGTGCCAGCGAATCGGAGATGAGCCTTACATGTGCGCCCCAGAGTGTTGCAAGTTCCAACTTCCGTTCCTTCCTTGCCTGCAGTGCTACGGCTCGAACCCAGAGAGAGACACAAAGAGCCAACCAGAATTTTTTTTATGTACCGCTAAATTCTTGCAGGACTGAGTAGGGACAGGTTAAATTCTTGTGGGGACGGGTTAAATTCTTACGGGGATGGGTGGGAATGGGTAAGATTTCTATCCCCGTGCAACTCTCTATTCTGAGAAGAGCCCTGGGGGGTTAGGATTGCATAGTTTCTTGCCCAGGACAATTGCTGCAGTAATAAAACTAGATATGTTGGTGGGGGGAGGGGGAGGGTGAAGGATATAAAATGGGGAAGAATCAGTTGCAAACCAGGGTTTCCAGCCCTCATTCCAGTAGAGTTAGAATTACAAAGGAGCAGCAGGTAGCCACTTGGCTTTCAGTGCAGTTCTGCTGTAACACTTCATGTGATGTGATGTGCAGCCCAGAACACAGGGCTGTTGTTAGCCCTCTGCTTTCTTGGGTAATGTGTCGTAGCTGCAAGAGGGAAAATTTGAGGAGCACTGGAAGCGTATGGAGAGAGTGTGTTCAGGCCAGCTGATCCATCAGAGAGACCGAACACAAAGGAGAGCTTTGTTCCTTTCAGACATAACACTTGGTGGCCTCACTTGATGGGAGGGAGGGTACAGCTGCTGATGCTGGAAGTGGCACAGAAGCCTTCAACTTCTAATTGGTGCTAAAGGGTTTTTTTTCTGTGTGTGGCAGTGTAACTATACCCACTTCAAGCCCCTGGAGACGTGTGTGAGCGAGAATCATGATTTCCACTGGCATGACGCAGTGAAGCGCTTCTTCAAGTGTCCGTGCGGGAATCGAACCATCTCCCTGGACAGACTGCCCAGAAAGCACTGCAGGTAGGGCAGCACTGTGGAAACCTTTTACTTTTCATTCTTTTTAACACGACAATTTAATGGTAAAACTTCAGACCCAGTAATGTCAATCTGTCTTGTTGTATTCCCCCGCCCTCCAATGAAGTAAATGTTACATTTCACCAGTTCCTGCTTTTCATGCAGCAGTTATCCCTTTAAATATTTTGCAGAATATTAGAGCTTAACCACAGACATTTTTGTTTTCATGTATCCTTATAAATGACTTATAAATCTATGCGGGAGAGCAGATTCCCTGCGTCAGGCAGTGTGGTCAGCAAGAACCCGGCACGGCTCTGGTGACTTTGGGGAACCTACACTGGCTCCCACTGAAAGAACGTACCATGTTCAAGATATGCACGATTGTTCATAAAATCATTCATGGAGATGCCCCGACATACATGCTAGACCTAGTGGACCTTCCACCCAGAAATGCTAAACGATCTTCCCGCACCTTTCTCAACCTACACTTCCCCAGCTGTAAAGGGGTCAAATACAAACTCACACATGCGTCCAACTTTTCCTACATGACTACGAAGATGTGGAATGCACTACCAACTCACCTGAAAATGATCCACAAATTAAACAACTTCCACAAAGCTTTGAAAACCCATCTCTTTAACAAAGCCTACCACGAGAACCCTTAACTGCTTGAACACAACCTTTATACGCCTTTACTCAGAATGTCTCACTGTACAGCTGCATAACCAGATCCTCTTGTCTTCTTTTATCTCTCTGCTACAACAATTGTATTTCTTCCCTGTTATGGCACTGCCATAACAGACCTTTGTAAGCCACATTGAGCCTGCAAATAGGTGGGAAAATGTGGGATACAAGTGCAATAAATAAATAAATAGTATTAGATTTTAGATGAAAGTGTGATGTAACACACAATAACCCACTTTTCCTTTTCTAGCACCTGCGGACTCTACAAATGGCACCGGGATGGAATGCTGAAGGTAAGCTGCTTTTCCTCCTCCTCCTCTCCCTCCCTCTCACACACACATTTAGACTTCAGGATGGGACTTAGGATAATCCCTTCCCCATTTCCTGTGCATGTTTTAATACCGGAGAGATTGTAGCCTTTTAAAGAATCTCCCTTTTGAGGCTAAAACATATGTGGGAACAGGGAGAGCAAAGCCAGCAGTTATGTCCCGCACTTCTGCCCGATTGAATGGGTGTCATTTCTCCATTAGATACCTGATTTCTTCTGGGTTCTCTCTCTTAGTTGTAATGCCTGTGATAAGTACAATGTGTGGAGCAGTGTATCTGCCCGCTGTCTTTGCATGCTAGCCTCTCTACATCACATTAAAATTCACTGATGGGCAGATGATCAAAATAGCACTGGAATCTCGCAGAGCTTTATCGTACCTATGATCAGAGATAATTGCAATCATCCTGCACTTGTTTGACAGGTCTGGGCTTTTCAAACACATGAGCTGGAGGTCCATGGGACCACCAGACCCCAACTACCTCCGCGCCAGCCAGGTGAAACGGGGGCCAGAGGTCCGCCTGCCCCCCCCCCCCCCCCAACATCCCTCAGATGTCCCTGGTGGCTCAGTGGGTGACCGACCCCTTGGAGATCCGATGGGTCTCCAGCCCCCTAACCCCTCCCCAGCATTCCTGAGATGTCCCTGGTGGCCCAGTGGGCTGTGGTCAATTCCCCCCACCTGGCCCTTCCCCACCCCCCTTACCTTAAGTATCCTGAGATGCGCTGGGAGGGACTTCACACCATATAAGGGAGCGGTAACAAACGCAGGCGCTAGTATGGCGCTAACAGCCTCTAGCGCCCGCGTTTGCTTCTGATCATCAGCCCATGAGGCTCTGAGGTTTTCTGGTTTCAAGCTTTGAGTGTAGCCATTTAAGAGGTTGGGGCTGTGAAGATGAGACCCGGCTTCTGACTTCCTGCTGTTCTTCTGTTTGATCCTTTTTTTAGGAGAGGACAGGCCCAAAGATCGGAGGGGAAACTCTTCTGCCAAGAGGAGAAGAACATTCTAAATTTCTCAACAGTCTCAAATAATCACTTTTGGATTTTTTTTTTTTTTTTTACAACACAGTACCTCACTTTTAATGGAAAAAAAAATCATCAGATATTTTAGTTATGTTTTAAGTTGCAAAAAGAATCAAAAACCCCTGATGGAAAATGAGTTGTGAAGGTGATTCCCAAATCTCTCGCCTCCCATCGGCTTAGCTTCCCAATGCAGGACACACGGCCTTTTAAACCAAATCACTTCCTGGGGTGGAGCTTAAAGATCTTAAATCGAGGTATTTTGGGTTTTCTTCTTATCGTGGAATCTGAGTCAAAGTGAGGGGATGGCTGTGGAGGCTGGGGGTTAGACTATTCTGGAAGGAGCAAGACTTGAATGTTCTGATGTCCTGGGTTCACTGAGAATTGCATTTCCGGTTCCTTCACTGCACTTCTTAACAGGGATGTAGCCAGACTTTGGGGGGGGGGGGAGGTCCAGCGCCCGAGGTGAGGGGGCACATTTTAGCCCCCCCCTACCCCGGCGCCGCCACCCCCCCCCCTCCCCCCCATTGCTGACCCACCGCCACTTTTGACAACCTCCCGTCCTCTCGACCCCCCCCTCCCCGCGAACCCTCCCAACCTTCGGTTTTGCTGGCAGGGGACCCCAATCCCTGCCAGCCGACGTCCTCTTTGTCCTGTAGTGAAAAAAGTCTTTGTTCTTCTGTTGCATGCAGGTTCTCTGAGTCTGACGTTGTCAGCATGCAACAGAAGAACAAAGACTTTTTTCACTACAGGACAAAGAGGACGTCGGCTGGCGGGGATTGGGGTCCCCCGCCAGCAAAACCGAAGGTAGGCGACGGCGGGGGAGGGTTTGCGGGGGGAGAGGGTCGTCGGGAGAGGGGTCCAGGCCCCCTCAGGCCCCACGTAGCTACGCCACTGCTTCTGAAGGGAGCCGTTTTCAAAGATGTTCTCACAGGTTAAAGGTATTTACCCTCAAAAAATCTCCCATTGATAGAAAATAGACATCATTAGGGGCAGGGCCAGGGTAGGGCTTTCATTTTGAAATCCTTGTCTCTGCTTCCCCCCCTTTTTTGCCTGTATACCTGGGACCCACAGTGTATTCAGGGGAGAAGCCTGCCTACAGCATTGGCGGCTTTTGAAAGGGAACCTCTAAGCTCTCTCCCTATCCTGTCGCTAAACAAACAGATTTTAAAATCCTCTCTCTAGGTTTTTTTTTGTGTGTTCAACTGGTTCAGTGGCTCTATACCAAGGGTTCTCAACCAAGCCTTTGGGACACATATAGCCAGTTTTTCAAAATATCCGTAATGAATATGAGGTATATTTGCATACACTACCTCCGTTCTATTCAAATCTAGCAGAGGTGTATTCGCTGTGGGTATCCTGAAAACTTGACTGGTTAGGTGTATCCCAAGGACTGGGTTGAGAAGCCCTGCTCCAGACTGAGACATTGTGATACAATTGTTAGTAATACTGGGCCCCCACAGCCTGCACATTAAGAAGGTAATTTTATAAAGCTTTTTCCACATCTAAAAGCCTGACATAAAATTGTGCAACATGCATCAGTGGACATATGGAAGTGTACCCTCACTTTTATACTATCTGTGTGTAGATGTTTGGGTGAAACAGAGGTGGATTCCTGATGTGTGCATGTATTTTATAAAATGTATGTGTGCACACTCGCAGACTTACCCCTTTCTTGTGACTGGACATTTTGTGGCTGGATCTGGGAGCCCATTTCATAAAAGGCACACGAGTCCTTGTATTGCCTTTGTAAAGTAGGTGCCCTGTTAGAAAATCAAACCCTAAAGAATAAATTTGAACTGCACTTCTCAGAGCTGTTCTCAGTGCATAGTTAATAACACAGAGTCGTACTTTCTCTCTCCTGACCGGTTCGGGAGGAATTTTTAACCCGACAGGTTCCTTCTCCTCCTCTTCCTTTGGGAATCAAAGAAAATTGGAACCTTCTCTAGTTGGAGGTAGAATTCCCAGAAGCTACAGTTCCAATGAGACGAGGTTATGCCCCAGTTTCAGCCACTGCAGCGGTGGTGGCTTCAGTCAGTAGCAATAAATGGAGCCTCAGTCTGCATCCTGAGCTCAACCACTAGGTGTCTCTGTCAGAAGACAGCTGTGAGGGCCAACTATGCAGGTTCAGCTTCCTCCTCTCTTCCCCTTCCCCAATAAAATGACTAGTTATCCCCCAATCCACTAGCCATTTTATTTTCCCTGTAGCATATGCAGCACTTTTTTAAAACGCCTTTATTTTTCATGTTTTGACCATTTCCCGTTTTTATCAAGTTTTAGATATTGAATTTGGGGGGCTCTGAACTGTCTGATTTACAACCTTCTTAAGCCTTTGATAATAAATGGTTTGTAAAATCTTGTCTCGCTTGTCGATAATGAGGTTTCAGTCTAGTTTCCAATAAGAGAACCAGCCTCCCCAACATTCCAGAACGGCTGCTTTTGTCATTAGTTTTCTGTAATGGCATCACGTGTTCAGTTTAATACACTGAGCTGCCCCGCTCTCGTTAAGACTGCTCTACAATTTTGAGCTTATGCTAAAACATGGCCTGTATTGCTGAGAAGTCGTGTGAAGGGTTGCGTAGCATTTGCAAAGTGCTACGCAACACACGTGGGTTAAAATTTTGTGGTCTGATGAGATTTGTTTCAGTGCTGAGCAATGTGTGTAATCAGCAGTGCTTTTTTTTGTGCCAGTACGCGCCGGTACGGCATACCACCACCTTTTTTGTGAGGTCCATCTCACTTGTCCATTCCCGTTTGTGCACCCGTGCTTCCCCCCGCTCGCTCCCATTCATGTACCCTTGCTCTCCTGCCCTCCATGCCCTCCCTCAGCTCCCCGACTTTCCTTTAAATCTTTAATTTACCCGAAGTCGCAGCAAACCAGCATTAAAACAGCTGGCAGGCTTGCCCCCTCGTCGCTTCCCTTCTCTCTCAGCACATCCCGCCTTCCTCTGATGTAATTTCCTTTCTGCGAGGGTGGGACGCACTGAGTGGGAAGGGAAGCAATGAGGAGGCAAGCCTGCCTGGCAGCTGTTTTTACTGCCGGTTCGCCACCACTTCGGGTAAATTAAAGATTTCAAAGGAAAGTCGGGGAGCTGAGGGGGGCTGGGGTTTGAACGAATTGCTGGACATGGAGGGGACGAAGGGCAGGGGAGAGAGGAGAATTGCTGGACATGGAGGGGAGGGGAGGGGAGAAAGAAGAATCGCTGGACATGGATTTGAGGGGAAGGCAGGGAAGAGAGAATTGCTGGACATGGATAGGAGGGAGGGTAGGGCAGGGGGGAGAGGAGACATGCTGGACATGGAGGGGAGAGCAGGGGAGAGGAGAATCACTGGACATGGATGGCAGGGGAGGACAGGAGGCAGAGGAGCATCGCTGGACATGGATAAGAGGGGAGGGGAGAGAGGAGACATGGATGGGAGGGGAGGGAAGAGAGGAGACATGGTGGACATGGAGGGGAGGGCAGGAGAGAGGAGAATCGCTGTCCTCGACATGGATGGCAGGGGGAGGACAAAGGATAGAGGAGAATTGCTGGACATGGGAGGGGAGGGCAGGGGAGAGAGGAGACATGGATGGAGGGGAGGGAAGACAGGAAGGAGATGCACATGGATGGGAGGGCAGGGGAGAGAGGAGAAATGCTGGAAATGGATGGATGGATGGAGGAGAGGGGATAGTGAATTATTGCTTTACATGGATACAGGGGAGGGAAGAGAGAAGAGAAATGCTGGACATGGATGGAGGGGAGGAGAGAAAAAAAGAAGAAGATGCACCTGGATGGAGATGAGGGAAAGGGAAAAGAGGAGAAAAACTGCACATGGATGGAGAAAATAGGCAAAAGCTGGATCCACGTTATACCTCCTCCAGTCAATTCCACGGAGGAGGATCCAGCTTTTACTTATGGATGTAGGGCAAGAAATGAAGAAGAAAGGAGGAAAGTAAAGAAATAAATGGAAAGGAAGCCCTGGAAACAAAATTAAGAGAACCGATAGAGAGCAGCAGAATCAGAAACTGGGACCAATATGGATAGAAAAACAAAGTCACCAGATAACAAAGGTAGAAAAAATCATTTTATTTTCATTTTAGTGTTTGTAATATGTCCGATTTGAGAATTTACATCTGCTGTCTTATTTTGCACTGGGTATACTGGAGCTGTAACAGCTTACAGAAATTTATAATGGAAAAAAATCACGTTATTTTTTTCTCCTATACTAGTATAATATTTTCAATGATGTCTGTTTATATGCGCCATGGCTGGTATAAGGGGTGTGGCTATAATAGGGGTGGAGTCATGTGGTGACCCAGCCCATAATGAGTACCGGCACCTTTTTTTCTACAAAAAAAAAAAAGCACTGGTAATCAGCAAAGTTGATGCACAATATTTCCTGAAAATCATTCATTTAGAGTCTAGCCAGAGGGATCATTTGACTGCTGAGTGTCAGGCAGATTTTCCTATAGCTTTCTGGAGAGGGCAGAAGCTTTTTTTCTGCTCATGCATTACATTACATTAAAAAGATCTTATAACCTGCAGTTACCATTCAGGTTCAAATTGTACAGCGCTGCGTAACCCTAGTAGCGCTTTAGAAATGTTAAGTAGTAGTAGTAAAGCCTGATCCTTCCGGTGCTGCTCTGGCTCTCGATCTCTCTTCCTTTCTATTTGAAAGCTTTGTGTGACCCGTGAATTGGGGTCTTTGGAGATCATTCGTTTCCAACCAACGGTTTGCCCTAGTTGCATATATGAGGCTATCTCGCTAAGAGTTGTCTTGAAGAGCAAGAACAAATCTTGGGTATTGGTGGGGAATATTTTTGTTGGGAAACCCCTTTATTTTATATCTTAGTCCAAAATTATAAAATAGATCCTAGGCAGGATACAGATGGGCTATACCTTGGGGGGTAGGCAGCACAGTCGTTTTGACTATTTTTGGGATACTGGCAAGCACCTTCTGTGGTGACTGTTGGACACTGGGCTTGAAGGACCTTTAATGTAACCAAGTATGTTCTTACGACCACAATGGTATAATGCAGGGTGTTGGTGAGTGAATCCCCGGAAAATTCCAGTGAGATGGTTTTGCAGCTGGAGAGAAAGGAAGCCTTTCCCATGTCTGGTGGTCAGCCATGGAATTGGAGGGACAGTAACGTCCTTGTAATGCTTCATTTCATGGTTAAGTAGTAGCCCCTGAGAAAGCCAGTAATAGTGGGGGGAGTGTCACTTCTCTAAAGGTATAAATCTCTCACTCTTGGTCTTTCTCTAAGAGAAGACACTGATCTGAGTTCAAAGATCGACATAGGTGAAATGTGTGTCAGGTGCCTATCCCAAAGTATCCAACCATGTAGCAGGTGAAAGGAGAGACCTGTGCAACAGCTCAAAGGAAAAGAGGGTAAAAAAAAGGCGGCAAGATTTGAGCATGTTGGGGGAGGGGGAGGAGAGAGTCTGGTACAAATCCAAAGGGAGCTTCAAGCCCAAAGGAAAGGGTATCCCTGGTCAGTGTGGAAGCAAGAATCGGAAACTTACACTATTGTGAGTTTTCAGAGGTATTTCTTTTTAGAAAAATGTCTGAGCAGTGGTATCAAACCTATAAATGGCAAGTGACCGACTCACCTGCAAATGCGCAGTAGAGACTTCCCTCTCTGTCCCGCCCCCGCATCAAGACGTGATGACGGGGGAGGGGGGCGGGACAGAGAGGGAAACTGCGCGGAAGGGGAGGGAGGGAACCGCTGACGTCGCTACCGCTCCCCCCCCCCAAGGTAGCCGCTACCGCCCCACCCCCCCCGGAGTCGCCACCACGCCCCCTTCACCCGGCCCGGGCCCTCTCTTCGTTATTCAACTTACTGCAGCGCCAAAACAGCAGCAAGCAGCAGCTCCCGTTGGCCTTCCTTCACTGCCTGTGCCCCGCCCTCGCCGACGTGACGTCACACGAGGGCGAGGCATAGGCAGTGAAGGAAGGCCAACGGGAGCTGCTGCTTGCTGCTGTTTCGGCGCTGCAGTAAGTTGAATAACGAAGAGAGGGCCCGGGCCGGGTGAAGGGGGGGGTGGTGGCGACTCCGGGGGGGGGGTGGGGCGGTAGCGGCTACCTTGGGGGGGGGGAGGGGACATGGGAGGTCTCAGAAGGAGGGGGGCCTTGGAGCTGGGAGGGCTGGACTGAAGGGGGCCTTCCAGCTGGCTGAGAAGAAGGGAGGGGGGCCTTGGAACTGGGAGGGAAGGGGGCCTTGGGAGCTGGGGGGCCTTGGGAGCTGGGGGGGCCTGGGGCCTTGGAACTGGGAGGGAGGGAGGGCGGGGGGACCTTGCAGCTGGGAAGGGGGGAGGACTGGAGCCTTGGAGCTGGGAGGGAGGGCAGGGGGGGCCCTTACAGTTGTGAGGGAGAGCAGGGGGCCTTGGAACTGGGAGGGAGGGAAGGGGGCCTTGGGAGCTGGGGGGGCCTTGGGAGCTGGGGGGGCCTGGGGCCTTGGAACTGGGAGGGAGGGAGGGCGGGGGGCTTGCAGCTGGGAAGGGGGGAGGACTGGAGCCTTGGAGCTGGGAGGGAGAGCAGGGGGCCTTGGAACTGGGAGGGAGGGAGGGAAGGGGGCCTTGGGAGCTGGGGGGAGGGCCTGGGGCCTTGGAACTGGGAGGGAGGGAGGGAGGGAAGGGCGCCTTGGGAGCTGGAGGGGAGGGCTTGGGGCCTTGGAACTGGGAGGGAGGGAGGGCAGGCAGGGGGCCTTGCAGCTGGGAAGGGGGAGGACTGGAGCCTTGGAGCTGGGAGGGAGGGCAGGGGGGCCCTTACAGTTGTGAGGGAAAGCAGGGGGCCTTGGAACTGGGAGGGAGGGAGGGAAGGGCACCTTGGGAGCTGGGGAGCGCCTGGGGCCTTGGAACTGGGAGGGAGGGAGGGCGGGGGGCCTTGCAGCTGGGAAGGGGGGAGGACTGGAGCCTTGGAGCTGGGAGGGAGGGCAGGGGGGCTGTTACAGTTGTGAGGGAGAGCAGGGGGCCTTGGAACTGGGAGGGAGGGAGGGAAGGGGGCCTTGGGAGCTGGGGGGGAGGGCCTGGAGCCTTGGAACTGGGAGGGAGTGCAGGGGGCCTTGGGAGCTGGGGGGGGAGGGCCTGGGGCCTTGGAACTGGGAGGGAGGGACAGAGGGGGCCTTGGAGTTGGCAGGGAAGGAGGATGGCAGGGGGCCTTGCAGCTGCAACGGGAGGGGGGCCTTGGGAAAAAAAACATTCCAATACGCGCCCGTTTTAACGGGCTTAACGGCTAGTAAAGCATTATTTGGACATTTGTCTCCCAAAAATGTCGAAATTGGTATTTTTGAAACTTATTTTTAAACATTTTTCTATGCAGTTTGTGTGCAGTGCGTTTATATCTCAAAGGGGTATGTTAAGGGTGGGATCTGGGCGTTCCTAAGACTTGGAATTTTTTTTACCCATAATGGAACAAAACGAAGATGTCTAGGACTAAAAAAACTGAGACGTTTTGATCTAGACCTGTTTTTACAACGAATGACCATTGCAGGAATAAAGGAATGACACCCCTTTACTCCCCCAGTGGTCACTGATCCACTCCCACCCCACAACGATGTACATGAGACAGTATATACCAGCCTCTATGACAGCGTCAGATGTAATGGCTGGTCCTATGAAAGCAGTAAGCATGTCTCTGAAATAGCCTATAGAGAAGGTGACTCAGGCCCATAATCCTCTCTAACTATTGCACTTGTGGTGGAAAGTGTCAGCCCCCCAAAACCTACTGTACCCACATATAGGTGATACCTGCAGCCAGAAGGGCTATTGTGGTGTATAGTTGGGTACAGTAGGCTTTTTGTGGGTTTTGAAGGCCTCACCATACAATATAAGAGGGTAATGGTGAGACGTGTACCTAGGACCTTTTATGTGAAGTCCACTGCAGCGCCCCCTAGTGTGTCCCGCTGCTCTGCAGGGATGCTTGTGTGGCCAGTCTACTAGGAAAGCTGGCTCTTCCAACATCTCAGTGGCTTGCTTTTGTGCATTTTAAACAAACTTAGACGCACTAAGCACAACAATGTCTAGGAAATGGCCATTTTCAAAGAAAAATAGATATATAAATTTCTGGTTTGAAAATTATCTTTTTCACTACTTGATTTTTGGACATTTTCAGCAAAACATCCAAAGTTGGACTTGGACGTCATACCAAAAATGCCCCTCAATGAGTCTGAAGTATCTCCTTGAGATACTTCATTATTGGGCGGGGGCGTTTACTAAGCTGTGGTGGCATTTTTAGCTTGCAGTAGAAATCAGCTGACTGTAAATACCGAGACGCCCATAGGAATATAATGGGTGTCTCAGCGTTTACCACCAGCTGATTTCTACCATGAGCTAAAACCGCTACTGGGGCTTAGTAAAAGACCCCCCCCCCCCCCCCCTCTGCTTTGAGCCAGGGTTTGGTAAAGATCTGTAGGATTTATTTGTTTGTTACATTTATATCCCACATTTTCCCACCTATTTGCAGGCTCAATGTGGCTTACATAGTACCATAGAGGCGTTCGCCATCTTCGGTAGAGAAACAAATACAAGGTTAGTGCAGCGGCCTTTGATCCTGGCAACCTGGGCTTGATTCCCTTTGCGGCTCCTTGGGCAAGTCACTTAACCTTCTATTGCCCCAGGTACAAAAACTTATTGTGAGCCCTCTAGGGACAGAGAAAGTACCTGCATATAATGTATAACAATGCAGACTACCTCTAGTAGCGCTATAGAAATTATTATTAGTCGTAGTGGTAATAATTGGATGTAGGTATCAGGTGCACCTCTTAAACATGGCATTAAGAAGAAAGTAGAACACAAAGCCAAAAAAAAACCTAGATATTAAGAGTCCCAAAATATTAAATTCCAATTTAATATATATTTAAATTATTTTTTTGTACTAAAGCCATAGTCTCTTTATAAACCAGAACTGAATGTTGGTGCATGAAGCAACTTCTAAACAGACACAGTTATGATCTGTGACATACGTCTACATATATACAGAGTTACAGAGGCTAAACTTTTAACTCAAGGGCACCTTGTGCTCATCAAAGCCCCAAATTGTACAGAGAAAGGAGAGAAGCAGCTAAGAGACACTTAGAGAAGACAGCAGAGTTGATATCAAGGTTGCGGAAGTCTTCGGTGCTTCATGCGCTTCCAGATCCTGCCAGCCCCAGATTTTCTCTCTAAGAGTGAGGAGTTCTTCATTTTTTGTAGGTTTTTAGTAATACCGATGGTAAAGGTAGGATGGATACATGTTATTGTAGTGCCACTGACGCCACTGTTCAGTATGTTCCCGGTTTCTCTCCTGGTGCTCTGTGGGGACAAAAGCAGAGAACTGTCACCCATGTGAGAAAAGAAGGTGATGTGACCTCAGGCAAGCAGAGGCGAGGAAGACTATTTTTATGTACTGGTTGTTTCCTAACCTGCCCTTAGATATAGTAGTAACATAGTAAATGACGGCAGATGAAGACCTGAACGGTCCACCCAGTCTGCCCAACAAGATAAACTCATTTTACATGGTATGTGATACTTTATATGTATACCTGAGTTTGATTGGTCCTTGCCATTCTCAGGGCACAGACCGTAGAAGTCTGCCCAGCACTGTTCTTGTTCTAAAAGTTCTGAAGATTCTGTGAACCTTGTTTGTGGATGGTTCAGATGTTGTATTATTCAATTGCAGATGTTAATAAAATTATAAACAAAAATAAAAAGGTTCTGAAGATTCTGGAATCCTAAAGAGTTACAAGATTCCGGAACCCCAATTAGTAGCAACATTCCATGTAGAACCCCGAAGAGTAACATAGTAAATGACGGCAGCTAGAGACCTGTACGGTCCATCCAGTCTGCCCAACAAGATAAACTCATTTTACATGGTATGTGGTATGTCATATGTATACCCGAGTTTGATTTGTCCTTGTCAGTCTCCGGGCACAGATTGTAGAAGTCTGCCCAGCACTGTTCTTGTACTAAGTTCTGAAGCTAACGTCAAAGCCCCTTAAAATTTACACTCCAGCTCATCCATATCTATTGAGCCATGATCAGGGCGCAGACCGTAGAAGTCTGCCCAGCATTGGTTTTACTCTCCAATTACCCGCGTCGCCACCAAATCTCCGCTAAGATTCCTTAGATCCATTCCTACTAAACAGGATTCCTTTGTGTTTATCCCACGCATGTTTGAATTCCATTACTGTTTTCATCTCCACCACCTCCCGAGGGAGGGCATTCCACATTTTTCAGCATATCCACAATACATGCAGATGAGAGAGATTTGTGGGCGGTGCTTGCAAATCTCATGCAAATATATACATTGCGAGTATTTTGATGACAAGTTTGGGAGCCACTGTCCTAGGCTGTGGAATTCCTTACTCTAGCTATTAAATGCCTCCACTGTTGATCACTGCTTCCTGAAAACTGCAGACCAAATTATTGCGGGGGGGGGGGGGGGGGTGTTAGGAAATGAGGGTGAAATAAACCAATTCTTCCACTTCTCTTTTTTCATTTCTCTTTATTACCTTTTCGAGTGGAGTGGAGGAGTGGCCTAGAGGTTAGGGTGCTGGACTTTGGTCCTGGGGAACTGTGGAACTGAGTTCGATTCCCACCTCAGGCACAGGCAGCTCCTTGTAACTCTGGGCAAGTCACTTAACCCTCCATTGCCCCATGTAAGCCGCATTGAGCCTGCCATGAGTGGGAAAGCACGGGGTACAAATGTAACAAAAATAAAATAGATACTATTGGAGATTCTACATGGAATGTTGCTACTATTGGAGATTCTACATGGAATGTTGCTACTATTTGAGATTCTGTTGCTACTATTGGAGATTCTACATGGAATGTTGCTACTATTGGAGATTCTACATGGAATGTTGCTATTCCACTAGCAACATTCCACGTAGAAGCCTGCGCGGCCACATTGGTGATCTGCAAGGGCCGACTTCTACATGGAATGTTGCTAGTGGAATAGCAACATTCCATGTAGAAGCTCAAATAGTAGCAACAGTGGAGGAGTGGCCTAGTGGTTAGGGTGGTGGACCTTGGTCCTGGGGAACTGAGGAACTGAGTTGGATTCCCACTTCAGGCACAGGCAGCTCCTTGTGACTCTGTGCAAGTCACTTAACCCTCCATTGCCCCATGTTAGCCGCATTGAGCCTGCCATGAGTGGGAAAGTGCAGGGTACAAATGTAACAAAAATAAAATAGATACTATTGGAGATTCTACATGGAATGTTGCTACTATTGGAGATTCTACATGGAATGTTGCTATTCCACTAGCAACATTCCATGTAGAAGGCTGCGCAGGCTTCTGTGAGTCTGACGTCCTGCACATACGTGCAGGACGTCAGACTCACAGAAGCAGAAGCCTGCGCGGCCACATTGGTGATCTGCAAGGGCCGACTTCTACATGGAATGTTGCTAGTGGAATAGCAAAAAAAACAGCACCACGGGCCTTTAAAAATGGAACACAGTTCTTTAATGAATGAGCCTTGACAAAAAGACCCGACACGGGCCGTGTTTCGGTGACTAGCACCTGCGTCAGGGGTCACAGTGATGACGTGGAAAACTTGGGGAATAACTCGAATATATTCCTCTACAATATATTATTCCTTACCCCACGTCTCATGTAGTAAAAGCTACAAAGCACCAAGGCACTTTCACTTTATTGTAGAGGAATATATTCGAGTTATTCCCCAAGTTTTCCACGTCATCACTGTGACCCCTGACGCAGGTGCTAGTCACCGAAACACGGCCCGTGTCGGGTCTTTTTGTCAAGGCTCATTCATTAAAGAACTGTGTTCCATTTTTAAAGGCCCGTGGTGCTGTTTTTTTTGTTTGGGCTAGTGGAATAGCAACATTCCATGTAGAATCTCAAATAGTAGCAACAGTGGAGGAGTGGCCTAGTGGTTAGGGTGGTGGACTTTGGTCCTGAGGAACTGAGTTTGATTCCCACTTCAGGCACAGGCAGCTCCTTGTGACTCTGGGCAAGTCCCTTAACCCTCCATTGCCCCATGTAAGCCGCATTGAGCCTGCCATGAGTGGGAAAGCGCAGGGTACAAATGTAACAAAAATCAAATAAAAAAAACCACACTATTTTAACCACCAGATGAGAAGCATCACTATATTGAAGGATGACCCTCCTGAAGCCCAGGGAACATGTGCCCGATGGACCGTACAGGTCTTTATCTGCCGACATTTATTATGTCATTATGTAATCAGTTGCCTTCACTGGGGTTGTGACCACAGTAGAGAAACATGGCCTGTTCCCCTATGTGCCAGGGTGCAGAGTGACCATGCTCCAGCCATAGGTGCCAGCTCTGTGGGTGCTGAGCAACCCGATATTACATAAGCTCCTTCACAAACTGCCTTTCCCTGGACACAGTGTTGCATAGAGCACGTCCAGTCATTTTGAAAAGTTGGCTCCTACGACTCCAGCTAGATAGTTGGCCAATGCCCAGCTGGGGTAGATATTCGATACATATATCTTTGATTTTGCTCAGTCCCTTAAAATAACTTTCCCTTAAGCTTGCATAGTGGGTGAGATTTGCATTTTATTCTGCATGACAAGAATTTGCTAAATGTTATGATATTCTTGTCATCTTTATAATCTGAGTTCCACCAAGGTCTGTAAGTCCAGTGCTGCATTTGGTACAATACATATGAGATAACATTTACATCAGGGATTCTCAAACCAGTCCTTGATACACACCAACCAGTCTAGTTTTCATCATATCCACAATGAATATGCATGAGAGAAATTTGAATGCACTGCCTCCATGGTATACAAATCTCTCTCAAGTGTCCCGAGGACTGGGTTGAGAACCCCTGATTTAGCTGATTGATGGGGGGGGGGGGGATGAAGTATTATTCTGGACCAGGGGTTCTCAACCCAGTTCCGGGATACACCTAATCAGTCGATACTACTTAATTTAACCGCTTTGAATTCAATTGGATTATAGCGGTATACAAGACTTCGATGGAACAGAATATCCACAATGAATATTCATGAGAGAAATTGGCATGCATTACCTCCATTGTATGCAAATGTATCTCATGTGTATTCATTATGAATATCCTGAAAACCTGACTGGCTTGGTGTGTCCCAAGGGCTTCCTAGACAGAACATTTGCCAGTGTGTATCCTCCTTCACATAACTAGTTCGTGTATCGTGTAAGATTTTTATCGAGTGACCGGCAGGAGAAAATGTTTATACCGCCCCGCTCCCGACCCTAATGTGTTTGCCAAAGCAGTGCTTTTCAACCCAGCTTTCAGGATATCCACAATAAATATGCATGAGAAAGATTTGCATGCACTGCCTTGTTCGTATGCAAATCTCTCTCATGCATAATTCATTGTGGTTATCCTGAAAACCCCACTGGTCAGGTGGTCCCTGAGGACTGAGTTGAAAACCACTGCTCTAAAGTGCACCAGCCTTGGGGCTAGTACCTCTGCTCTAAGCAAGCCCACAACCACTTTAGCCCGCAAAAGCCACAAATGACTCTCGCTGGCCTTCTGAAGTAAAACACAGGAGGGGGTTTTTTCCTCCGCTGTTTGTTTTTCAGTGAGCTCTAGAGATGCACCTGGTATTACTAGTAAATTAAACATAAATACTGAACTATTTACCAGCCAAAAATACCAAAGAAACTAACCACAATTGGCAACAAGTTTGTAAGTTACGTCTAAGTGTATAATCTGCCTAATTTTTCCAAAGGGATAGTGTTCACCATCTTAGAGTTGAATTAAACTATCTCCATGTCCCAAAACACCAACCTCTCCCTCAATTTGGTTACAAGTGGTTATGCTATGGAAGCTCATGTGGAAAAGTGAGGGTGTCCACCAGGGTGACTGGTCCTCGATATGTCAGGGACGTTGGCTTTAGATGCTGCCATGCGGTATGCATGTAGGACCAATAATATTGAGCAAATCTCCCAGGTGCTACTTTTTGCTCTAAAATAAGCTGCTCTTTTTATACAGGATTAATTTTTGAAGTAGAAGAGAAGAGAGACAGAATAAACATTAATTCACAACTTCATCCACAAACACTTTACTGTGCAAACTCCTGGCTGAGTGATTCGTTGTTGGGAGTTGTGCTGGATTCAGTGTATGAACTGTTTTACACAACGTGTTTGCATTAGTGACCCTTCTGACTTCTTTCCTTACCATCGTGTTGTTCTTCTGCATAGTTCTCGTATTCGTTTCTCTGTTCCTCATAATATTCTCGCCTGCGTTCATCTGCTGCTTGTCTTTGCCGGTTCTCAGCTGGAAGAAAGATTTCCAAGGGGTCAATATTGGAAACATTTCAGCAGGTTAGAGGCGGGATTCAATTTTCTGGAAATACATTTTTCTATACTGGCTGGGTGGAGCATTGCCGTGTTTCCCTGTTATTCCTTAGTCTGGACTTTGAAATCCTAGTAACTTCACTGATTGCACTCACTGTGACTGCCACTGTAAAAAAGTGCTTCTGATGCCTCCAGTGTGTGCAAATCTCTCTCGTGTATATTCACTGTGGATATTCTCAGGGCCACTGAGAGACTGAGCCGGGCCAGGGCCACTGCCGCAGTTGCCCCCCCCCCCCCCAATCACCACTTCCCCCATATCGCCACCGCCACCCCCAGATCGTCACCGCTCCTGCCCCCTCCCCCCAGGATTGCAGCTGCCGCAACTGAGGTACCTTGGGGCTGGCAGGGATCCTGAGGCCCCGCCAGTGGAAGAATCCAGCGCTGCTCTTCACTCCATGCCTGCCCTGCAGCTGCTTTTTTTCTCTCGTCGTGCATGCTTGGTTTCAAAACCGAGCATGCGCCTGAGGGAAAAAGCAGCCACTCTGCACGGCAGTAGAAGCGAGTGAAGAGCAGCGCTGGAGGGGGGGCCCAGCGCCAGAGTTTTCTCTCTCCTGCTTCTGTTGGGACCTGATCACTTGGGGCCCATCAGGAGCAGGAGAGAGAGAAAGATCCTGGCGCTGGGCCCCCCTTGGAGGCCAGGCCTGGGAAAGCCCTCCCCCCCCCCTCCCCCCTGGCAGCCCTGGATATTCTGAAAACCTGACTGGCTAAGGGATACCAGTAACTGACTTCAGGATGCAGTAATTTAGGCTCCCGTCAAAATAAATTAATTAACTTGGTTTTTTTTTTATCTGTCACTATTAACTGTTCAAAAGGTCTGAGCGTTTCTCCTGCTCCCACCATCAGCAATAACTGGACAGCACTGATGTCTGTATAATACAAAAACAGGAAAATCCACTGCTTATTTCTACGACAAGCAGCATAAAAACTATTTTACTCTTGTGAAATCTTGCCAGGTACTTGTGACCTGGATTGGCCACTATTGGAAACAGGATCCCGGGCTTGATGGACCTTTGGTCTGTCCCAGTATGGTAACGCTTATATTCTTATGACTCAAAGAGCAGTCTGGAGGGCAGATATTTAATATTTACCAAATTTAACTGCCTTTTTAAAAGCACTCTTAAAGCTCCAAAGAAAACATATACCAAGCAATTATAGTCTATAAAAAGATTACCAAAAGGTGCATCCCAAGGACTGGGTTGAAAAGCAGTGAGATAAAAAATAAAGACAAATCAGGTAAGCTAACTCTTCTTGAGGACTGAGCCGGTACTGTGACTTTTCAGAGAGTTTGAGGTCTTTTATTCACTATTTGTAAAGAGCTATTAGTTAAGACCAGGGGTTCTCAACCCAGTCTGGTTTCCATGATATCCACCAATTAATATTTCAAAGGAGCTAACTTTGCCGAGATGGGGGAATTTCTCAAGGAACAGTTAGCAGGATGGGAACAGATTAAAGATGTAGAACAGCATTGGACAAGACTGAAAGGAGCTATATTAAAGGCAACTAACCTTTATGTTAGAAAATTACATAAAAGGAAGAGGAAAAGAAGGTCACTCTGGTACTCAAATGTAGTAGCTGAAAAGATAAGGGAAAGGAGGCTAGCCTTTGCACGTTACAAGACGTCTCAGAAAGATGAGGACAGGAGAGAATACCTAAACAAGCAAAGAGAAGCTGGAAAAGCTATCAGGAAAGCGAAGCGGCAAATGGAGGAAAAGATAGCTAATACAGTAAAATTGGGGGATAAGACCTTTTTCAGATATGTAAGTGACAAGAGGAAGTGTCATAATAGCATTATGAGGCTCAAAGCTGAGGGAGAGAAATATGTGGAAGATGATAAGGATAAAGATGAACTGCTTAACGAGCATTTTAGCTCTGTGTTCACGAATGAAAGACCGAGGGTAAGGCTGCAGAAAGCAAAGGCTAAAGGGGATGGATGTATGGTAGACCAAGACCCGTTTACGGAGGACTGTGTTCATGAGTAGCTTGCCAAACTAAAAGTAGACAGAGCAATAGCGCCTGATGGGATACACCCAAGGGTGCTTAAGGAACTTGGAGAAGTTCTGTTGGATAGTGGTAAATGGAGCTTGCTCAGAAGAAAACGGTCATCAGTGCAGTACCGCAGGGATCGGTCCTAGGGCCGGCTCTGTTTAACATCTTTGTGAGCGATGTTGCAGAAGGGCTGTCTGGTAAGGTTTGTCTTTGTGGATGATACCAAACTCTGCAATAGGGTGGACACCCTAGAAGACATGATTGACATGAGGAAGGACCTAGCAAAGCTGGAGAAATGGACCGCTATTTGGCAACTAAGGTTTAATCCGAAGAAATGCAGGGTCATGCACTTGGGTCGCAAGAATCCTAGGGAACGGTACAGGATAGGGGGTGAAGTGCTTCAGTGTACAAAGGAAGAGCGGGACTTGGGGGTGATTGTGTCTGATGACCTTAAAGCTTCCAAACAGGTAGAAAAAGCAACGGCCAAAGCCAGAAGGATGCTTGGGTGCGTAAAGAGAGGCATGACCAGCAGGAAAAAGGAGGTGATAGTGCCGTTGTATAAGTCTCTGGTGAGGCTTCATTTGGAGTACTGCCTGCAGTTCTGGAGACTGCACTTACGCAAAGATATAAACAGGATGGAGTCGGTCCAGAGGGCAGGTACGAAATTAGTAAGCGGTCTTGAATGCAAAAATTATAGGGACAGGCTTATGAACCTCAACGTGTATACGCTGGGAGAGAGGAGACATGATAGAAACATTTAAATATCTCAAGGGCATTTATGTACAGGAAGAGCCTTTTCCAAATGAAGGAGAGCTCTGGAATGAGGGGACATATGACAAAGTTAAGAGGGAATAGGCTTAGGAGTAACCTAAGGAAGTATTATTTCACAGAAAGGGTGGTGGAGGCGTGGAATGGCCTCCCGATGGAGGTGGTGGAGTTGAGGACTGTTCCAGAATTTAAAAAGGCATGGGACAAGCATGTGGGATCGCTTAGGAACAGGAAGAGTTAGGAGTTACAGAGGATGGGCAGACTGGATGGGTCATATGGCCTTTATCTGCCTTCATGTTTCTCTGTTTCTATTATTAAATTGACTTGGGGAAAATACACTGCTTATTTTTGAGATAAGCAGCTTAAAACGTATTGAACATTTTCGGGATCTTGCCAGGTATTTGTGACCTGGATTGGCCACTGTTGGAAAAAGGATGCTGGGCTTGATGGACCTTTGGCAATACTTATGTACTTTTCTTTGAAGGGGTCAATAAAGGTGAGCTAGTTGATATTGTGTATCTAGATTTTCATACGGCATGTGACAATGTTCCTCAAGAAAGGCTCCTGAGGAAATTAGAAAGTCATGGGATGGGAGGTAATGATGTACTGTGGGTTAAAAACTGGTTATAAAATAGAAAACAGACCGTCCCCCCCCCCCCTCCCCATTACAAAGCCAGCAATAGGCTATGATGGCATTACCGCATTGGCAGACGCTAGTGGAGCTTTGTAAACAGGGACCAGAGAGTAAGGTTCAATGGTCATTATTCTAAATGGAGAAGGGTAGATAGTCGGGTTCACCAGGGGTCTGCGTTGGGACCGCTGCTTTTTAACATATTTACAAATGAACTAGAGATGGGAACAACTAGTGAGGTAATTAAATTTGCTGATGACACAAAGTTATTCAAAATTGTTAAAATCACAAGAGAATTGTGAAAAATTGCAAGAGGACCTTACGAGACTGGGAGTCTAAATGGCCGATGATGTTTAATGTGAGCAAGTGCAAAGTGATGCATGTGGGGAAAGAGGAACCCGAATTATAGTTACCTGATGCAAGGATCCACATTAGGACTCACTGACCAGGAAAAGAATCTAGGTTTTATCATTGATAATACGTTATCTAGATTGTAAGCTCTTTGAGCAGGGACTGACTTTTGTGTATGGTGTACAGCGCTGCGTATGCTTTGTAGCGCTTTAGAAATGCTCAATGTGCAGCTGCGGCTAAGAAAGCAAATAGAATGTTAAGTATTATTAGGAAAGGGATGGAAAACAAAAATGGGGACATTATAATGCCATTGTATCACTCCATGGTGCGACTGCACCTCGAATATTGTGTTCAATTCTGGTCGCCGCATCTCAAAAAAAGATATAGTGAAATTAGAAAAGGTGCAGAGAAGGGCGACGAAAATGATAAAGGGGATGGGACGACTTCCCTATGAGGAAAGGCTAAAGCGGCTAAGGCTCTTCAGCTTGGAGAAAAGGCGGCTGAGGGGAGATATGATAGAGGTCTATAAAATAATGAGTGGAGTTGAACGGGTAGATGTGAATCGCTTGTTTACTCTTTCCAAAAATATGAGGACTACTAAATAGTACATTTAAAACAAACTGGAGAAAATATTTCTTTACTCAATGTGTAATTAAACTCTGGAATTCATTGCCAGAGAATATAGTAAAAGCAGTTAGCTTAGTAGGGTTTATAAAAGCTTTGGATAATTTCCTAAAATCAAAGTCCATAAACCATTATTAAGATAAACTTGGGGAAAATCCACTGCTTATTTCTAGGATAAGCTGCATAAAATCTGTTTTACTTTTTTGGGATCTTATCAGATACTGGTGACCTGGCTTGGCCACTGTTGGAAACAGGATACTGGGCTTGATGGACCTTCGGTCTGTCCCATATGACAATACTTATGTTCTTATGAGAGGGATTTGCATGCAGTGAAGGCAGTGCATGCAAATCTCTCTCTTGATCATTCATTGTGGATATCCTGAAAACCTGACTGACTGGGGTGCCTCCAGGACCAGGTTTGGGAATCACTGACTTAAGGGCCTTTTCTACAGCAGGTGGAAAAACACTGCTGCAGTTCCTTAGGCCAGTGATGTGGTTTCCAAACCAGGTCCTGGAAGCAGCTCAGTCAGTCAGGTTTTCAGGATGTCCACAATGAATGATCAAGAGAGAGATTTGCAAGCACTGCCTTCACTGCATTTCTCACTGGGCTAGAACCAATCAAGATCGCATTTTGCTGGCATGGTAAGTTTTATGGGCCTGGCCCTAGTCCCATCAGGTTTTCAGGCTCTTCACAGTGGCTATACATGAGATAGATCTACATAAAGGTGCATTCATATTCATTGGGGATATCCTGAAAACTGCCAAGCATTTACTGGATGAGCTGTCCGTTTAAAGGCAGGAGAACGGCACTGATAATATATATATTGCTTTGTGCCTTTCATAGCTGAAGGCACAAATAAAGTCTACGTGTTCTTTTTGCCTATTTACCACAGTTTGGGGTTTTGTTTTGGAACCCAGCAGTATATTTGTGAAAATAGCGTGCAATGTACAAATATAGCGCGCGCTGAAAAAGAAACAGAAGGAAAACGAAAGGCAAAACGAATCATTTTCGGCCCACAGCCCTCTGGACTATGACTGCAGCAGTGATTTAGATAAGATGGCATTTTCATGTCACAGCATACCTGAGCAACTGAATTACTCCACCTTTTACCTAAGCTGCATTTATTTAATTTTAAAGATGAAATGATGTCCAGTTTCCTTATTCAACATTATGAAACCAAAAATATTTCGAATGCAACATTTCTCCCAATAAACGAAAGAGGAAGTGGGACATATGAGAGGCGACAGAAGAGCTCGGTACCTGGTCCTTTAATGTCTCAAAGAGACTGCAAAGTTGCAGAAATAAAGCCTTACTCACCATTGACCTCGTCCCGGGATCTGGGCGACCTCTTGCTCCTTCTCTTCAAAAAGTTGGAGGCTTCGGAGTCTTGCAGAAAAATGTTCTTCTTGGGATCTAAAGAGGGGAAGATGAGAAACATGAGATCGGCCGGTTTGTCAGGGTTGGTACAGAGAGATCCTGCTTGTCTCACTTACTTGGTTTGGTCTTTTCTGCATCTGTCTTGGGCGATCCTAGAGCTGCACCTTCCCCCTCCTGCAGAACTGAGGGTGAAAACAGAGAAACCAGTGAGCTACAGCAACCCAGACTCGCTGGCCATCCCATCTCACCCACATCAGCCCCTCTTCTCTTTCACACTGGCTTTTGCCCCTTCCTGCCAGCACCTTAAGGCGTGGCTCTAACTCAGCTCCAGCTCAGACTAAGCTTGAGTTCTAACTTACTGGTCAGGAGAACGAAGGTGGCCAGGCCGGACAGGAGGAGAATTTCTTTCCTGTTCATCTTGACTGAGCTCGGCTTAACTGCTCAGATTTTAGCAGGGTGCAGACAGCAGACTCCCCTTAGCTTCGATCATAGAAAGAGAGCCGGGAGGGCACAGCTGGAGGGTATTTGGGGAGGGGGAGTGGCACAGGGCAGGGCTTCCAGGGCTTGACCAGGCATCAGTTAGCAGGTTGTTTTCTGTAATGTAAAGGTCACTCCCTTGCCCACAAGTAATGATTGCAGCCCAAGGCACTAGAAGTTTGATCCGGAAAGACCCTGACTTTCCCTGAAGGGAGGGTTTCTGTACCTCATGCAGGTCAGTTCAGTATGGTTTATGGTTTCTCGATTATTACCCCTTTTTCCGAAGGCATAACAAGACGGTGAACAGACTAAAACTCAGATACTGACTGAGAAACCCTCATTCTTTGATGGGAAAAAGAAAGCAGAAAACAGTCAGGTATTAAGGCACAATCCACATGCTAGAGATAAATGCCATCAGAGCAGGACAGAGATGAAGGAAGAGCTCCCAGAGAACAATAAATGGGGTTTTAATGCAGCCTTGAAATTGGGAAATGAAAGTACTTCAAGGCAGAGAGTGGCTGAGTCCCAGAGAGATGGCTCTGGGCACTAGGAAGGTGCCCTGTCTAGTCCAGTCTTGCACAATATTCTGATGCAGACAGCCATCAGCAAAGGATCACAAGAGTGTTGGGGGGGGGGGGGGGACATAGGGAACAACAGAGGAGAACAGGCAGGATGGGGGAACAACAGAGAACAGGCAGGAGGGGGGAACATAGGGAACAACAGAGGAGAACAGGCAGGAGGGGGGGAACAACAGAGGAGAACAGGCAGGAGGAGTGCCTGAATGCAGTCTTGTGAATAAGGCAGAGAATCTTGTATTGGATCCAATGCTTTGAAATATTTCAGTGTCTCCAGGACTGCTCCAGACCAATTGCACTGATGTGTTAGAACTAGATCTGATTTTGTTTTAATCAATAAATGTAATAAAACTCTCTGGGGGAGGGGAGAGAACAGTTTCCCTAGTATTCTCTTACCCCTCCCCTGGTTTGTTAGAATATTGTGTGCCTGCAAAATATAGACACCCCTCTTTACCCCAGATCTGTAGCAGGTGTGAATGGAGGTACCTAAATGTCTAGGGACCCGAATGTATTCAATAAGGACATATAGAATTCAATAAGGGTCCATAATTGCAAAGGCATAAAATACAAAGCGCTGCAGGCATCAACCTTCTCTTATATGAGCACGCAATTCTGGAATACACTACCACGCAACCTGAAAACGATCTACGAACTAACCAACTTCCGCAAATTATTGAAGACTCATCTCTTTTATAAAATTTATTGAAAGGATCAAAACACATGAAGTCCACACACACTGTCAGTAATGCATCAATACACTCTCTTGGAATTTTCATCCCCCTTTAATATTACCACATTTATATCTTTACTTACAGAAAAATGTTATACTGAATGATCTCCTACTATTGTTTTGTTGCCCTATCAGTTTCCAGTTGTCTCTTTCCATTGTTCTTTTCCCTCAACGATACTCTGATTTTGTCTTCGCATAACTCCTCACAATGTAATCCATAACCGAGTTGTAACAAATTGTATTTCCATCATTTACAATGTATTGTAAGCCACACTGAACCCGCAAATAGGTGGGAAAATGTGGGATACAAATGCAATAAATAAATAAATAAATCTCACCCTGTGTTCCGCCTAAAGGGAGATGCCCTGCTGAGCTTGTGTCACTTGGAAACTTTGCTCTGCTTTCAGTGGCCACATTTCAAAAAGCCTTGTATTTGCAAAGTTGCTTTTACAGCGCATATACTGCAACTTATTTTCAAAGATAATCCACTCAGTTGTTTCCTGTTTTGAAAATCAGCTGCAAATAGCCCACAGCTTAACAGTGCCCAGGTACTTTTGCATGGGGGAGTAAAATAGCTGCAGTCTTTGGGAACAAAATGAAAATGTCTAGGACCAAAATGAAGACATTTTTGGCTAGACCTAGTTCAATCGACCAAAAGGTGCCCTAAATGACCACTGGAGTGATTAAGACACTCCCCTAATGCCTACTGACTTCCTCCTAGCCCCCTGTACATATGAGGCTGTATGACAGCTTTAGATGTTATGGCTAGACCTATTGGAGCAGCAGGCAGGTCCCAGGAGTACCCTAGTGGTCACTGCAGCAGAGAAGAGGACCGAGGCCCATATCCCACTCTAACTGGTACACATATGGTGGAAGAGTTAACCCTCCAAAAAAACACTAAATACCTACTGTAGCCACATATAGGTGACACCTGCAGCCATAAGGGCTATTGTAGTGATGTACAGTTGGGGAAAGGGAATGGGACTTGATATACCACTTTTCTGTGGGTTAAGTGACTTGCCCAGAGTCACAAGGAGCTGCAGTGGGAATCGAACCCAGTTCCCCAGGATCAAAGTCCTCTGCACTAACTATTAGGCCACTCCTCCACTCCTTGGGATTCCGGAATCTTGCTATTCATTGGGGTTCTAAATGGAATGTTGCTACTCTTTGAGATTGTGCCTGGAATCTTGTTAATGGGACTTGATATACTGCCTTTCTGTGGTTTTTGCAACTACATTCAAAGCGATTTACGTACTTATTTGTACCTGGGGCAATGGAGGGTTAACTGACTTGCCCAGGGTCACAAGGAGCTGCAGTGGGAATCGAACCCAGTTCCCCAGGATCAAAGTCCTCTGCACTAACTATTAGGCCACTCCTCCATTCCTTGGTATTCTGGAATCTTGCTATTAATTGGGGTTCTAAATGGAATGTTGCAACTCTTTGAGATTGTGCATGGAATTTTGTTAATGAGACTTGATATACCACCTTTCTGAGGTTTTTGCAACTACATTCAAAGCGGTTTACATATATTCAGGTACTTATTTTGTACCAGGGGCAATGGAGGATTAAGTGACTTGCCCAGAGTCATAAGGAGCTGCAGTGGGAATCAAACTCAGTTCCCCAGGATTAAAGTCTGTTGCACTAACCACTAGGCTACTCCTCCATACAATATAAGGGAGTAATGGTGAGATGTATACCTGGAACGTTTTATGTGAAGTCCACTGCAGTGTCCCCTAGGGTCCCCCACTGCTCTGCTTGGATGTCTGTGTGGCCAGGACTACGAATGCTGCCCCCCCCCCCCCCATATATCCCAATGGCTTGTTTTTGTGCGTTTTTCCCTTGGACTTTTTTTTTCACAATTGGTCCTAAAAGATAGATGTACTAAGCACAGAAGTGTTTAGCAAATAGCCATTTTCGAAACAAAAAGTTGGACGTTTTCCTGTTTGAAAATGGCCATCTTTGCTACTGGATTTCGGACATTTTTCTCAAAACGTCCAAAATCAGATTTAGACATATCTAAAATGCCCCTCCAAGTATCACTGCAGGAACAAAAGAAGAGGGGGATTTTGAGAAAGCAATGAAGAGAATTGACTGGGAAGACTTCAGTTAAAGAACAAACGTACAGTATCTTGATACTATTGACAGCCAAAGAAAATTAAAAACAATGCTGTAGACCTGCTGACTCCATCCCATCCCACTCTATTCTGTCTCCTCTCATCCTATCCCTTCTTATCTAACCCTTGTTCCATCTAATCCTATCCCACTGTACGTTATCTCCTCTCATCTAACCTCATTCTATCCCATCTCATCCTATTCCACCCTTCTCTGTCTCATCGCTTCCTATCCCATCTCATTTAACCTTATTCCATCCAATCCTATCTCATTCTGTCACACTCTACTTTATCTGCTCTCATGTAACCTCATCTCTTTTAACTTTATTCCAGTTCAGTCCAGTGGAATGGCCTCCCAGTGAAGGTCGTGGAGACAAGGACTGTGTCAGAATTTAAGAGCGTGGGACAGGCACGTGGGATCTCTTAGGAAAAGGAGAAATTCGTGGTTTCTGAGGATGTGCAGACTGGATAGGCCATTTGGCCCTTATCTGCTGTCATGTTTCTATCACACTTCAACCTATAAGCATTGCCATATAAGGACAGACTGAAGGTTCATCAAATCCAGTATCCTGTTTTTAACAGTAGCCAATCCAGGTCACAAGTACCTGACAAGATCCCAAAAGAGTAATAAACAGATTTTTTTTTTTGCTGCTTATCATAGAAATAAGCAGTGGATTTTCCCAAGTCCATCTTAATAATGGCTTATGGACTGTTAAGAAATGATCCAAACCTTTGTTAAACTCTGCTACGCTAACTGCTTTTACCACATTCTCTGGCAATGAATTCCAGAGTTTAATTACATGTTGAGTGAAGAAATATTTTCATCAATTTGTTTTACATTTACTGCTTAGTAGCTTCACTGCATGCCCCCCCCCCCCCCTAGTCCTAGTATTTTTGGAAAGAATAAACCAGTGATTCACCCGTTCCATTCGATTCTTATACACCACCTGCAAAGCCCAAAAGTTATCAACTTTCAGGTACAGTAAGAATTGTTTCTGTCCCTGGAGTGGGCTCACAGTCTGAGTTTGTACCTGAGCCACTGAGGGTTAAGTGACTTGTCCAAAATCACAAGGAGAAACAGTAGGATTTGCTGTAAATATGATATGGAATCACATGCCACAAAGAAAGAGCAGGGGAGGAGAAACCTATGATTTTTCTGTTAACAAATAGCAAAATTCATAGAAATTTGTGGGCAGTTCTTAGAAGTAAACAATAATCGTATAAGAGCTATTTGTCTCTTGAGATGGAGGATGACCAAAAGGACAGCATTTATAATCATGGAAAATGATACTTTAGCATGAGACTAAATTGTTATTTAGCTTCATACTTCTATGATTTTACTGCTTTGGTTGCACAAGCGTATCGTTACTTAACGGTGGCCACCAAGCTGCAGCCTTGAAGCCCTGAATGTGACCTCTGAAGAAGGAGGTCCATCATCATGTTCTAGGTTGGTAGTTTGTTCTTAAGGCCACTGAACAACAGTTTTCAGAAGGAGGAAGGGGAGGTAAAAAGATGAAGAGGTTTATTTTTCAAAGATTGGTGCCAGCAGTGGCATCTTTTAGCAATTTGCTAATTAGTGTTAAATTGGCTTTACTAAACTTGCACATGCGGGTCTGCAATGTAGGATGGCTCACTCTGTGCCTGCCTTAGCTTATGCAATAGTTTCTTCATTTGCAAGGTTTATATTTTTTTTACAGGGCTTTATCAATCTTTATTACAACATCAGCAATGAAATAGGAGAGAAATTGGTGCAACTTCTCCTTTTTCTGGGTAAAGATAAGGGTTTATTCTGGTAACTGGAAGTATGATGAAGCTGCTGCACTCAAGTCAGTCCTGTGCTGACCCTGAGACCCCAGGGACAGGGAACAAGATCAAGGGGATCCTTTGGGGAATGGGGGTGGGGGTGTGGATCTGGCTAGTCGAGGGTTCTATAGAACCACAACACAATTCTGTACTTGGAATATTACAAAATTAGGGTAAAAATCAATCCAGGATTTTTTTTTGTGAAAAATGGTTTAAATTGAAAACTAAGGACCCTAAAGCAGTGAGTGGATACAGATTATAAGCATAATTAGAAAGCAGGCAGAGCTTGTAGCAAACGTTGTTGCATGGTGAAGTTTGCCGCCTCATTCACATTCCAAATTTACCACTGCTGCAAAGTGAGTCAAACTGGCTTTGGCTCTGCAAAAGCTCCTTAAGCTAAAAAAACAAATCCATAGTTCTGAGACTTGCCTTACAAAGTCGTGCACATGGGGTGCAGGTTTGTTGACTCCCTGATCTCAGAAAAATAATTGGCCAAGCTCTCTCCCTCCCATGTCAGTACTTGCTGGGCTCCATCCTTGGTACTGTGGCACACTTCACTGCAGGGGTTCTCTCAATGCAGTCCTGGGGACACACCTAAAGTCATTCACAATGAATATGCATGAAAGAGATTTGCTTGCACTGTCTGCATGCACTACCTCCATAGTATGCAAATCTCTCTCATGCATATTCATTGTGGGTATCCTGTGTGTCCCAAGAACACTGATAATAGATTGGTTCCCATCTCCGTCTAGGGCTAGATGGAAATCTACAGGTGCTTCAGCTTCCTATTTTCTTTCTCCAGCTCTCTGGAATTCACTTCCACAATCCATTCAGTTAGCGAAATCTTATTCTGTCTTCTGTTCTGCTTAAAAGTACACTTTTATTTCAGCTAGCATTTGATTTTCCATAATCTTTATTTCCATTTACAGTTTAGACAGTATTCTGCAATGGGGAAATATACGATTTTGTTTTATTATATTGTTTGATTGTAATGTTGAACATGGAGTGTTTGATTTTGTTTCTTGTATGTATGAAATGGTTGGTTTCTTTCCTATAAATTTTATAGAGTTCTTTTATATTGTACATTATTTTATGTTATATTGTGTACTGTAACCCATTCTGGCTTGGCTTTGCAAATATTTATTTATTTATTAGGATTTATTTGCCACCTTTTTGAAGGAATTCACTCAAAGCGGTGTACAGTAAGAATAAATCAAACCAAACATGAGCAATAGCCAATTAGAAGCGTAAAAATATTCAAGTAACAATACAAAATATGGCATGGTATACTACTTCTATGTTTTCAATTATTACAATTTAAATATAGCCTCATACGTCCAGGGTACCTTTATAGAAACTTAGGACACCACTGACTGACATTCATCATAGGCTACCACCACCTGCCAAGCGTTACAGAGAAAAACTCTCCTATTAAAAATGAGAGAAAAGTCTGTAGCGCTACGGCATATGGGACTATCAATTTAATAAACACAGGTTCAAAAACTCATCAATCCTAATTCGACCCCTTTACAAAAAGATTTTTTAAGGGTCAAAATGAAAAGAGAAGAAAATGTAAATATCGCAAAACCTTGGGGTACATTTGCCGGGTACAAATATAGTCACTTAGCTTTTGCCCAAAAAGAGCTCCATTAAAGGTGAATTCACTTCATTTCAGTGTCCATAGTTGTATCTTCTTAAACTCGACATGTAACTCCCACTCTTTCTCATATAAATTCCTCGACAGGATTAGGACTCCTACTGTTTCGATTTCTTCATCAGGAGAAACAATAAGAAAACTTCATACATTCTCTTTCGAGTCTCGAAAGAGAAATGTATGAAGTTTTCTTATTGTTTCTCCTGATGAAGAAATCGAAACAGTAGGAGTCCTAATCCTGTCGAGGAATTTATATGAGAAAGAGTGGGAGTTACATGTCGAGTTTAAGAAGATACAACTATGGACACTGAAATGAAGTGAATTCACCTTTAATGGAGCTCTTTTTGGGCAAAAGCTAAGTGACTATATTTGTACCCGGCAAATGTACCCCAAGGTTTTGCGATATTTACATTTTCTTCTCTTTTCATTTTGACCCTTAAAAATCTTTTTGTAAAGGGGTCGAATTAGGATTGATGAGTTTTTGAACCTGTGTTTATTAAATTGATAGTCCCATATGCCGTAGCGCTACAGACTTTTCTCTCATTTTTAATAGGAGAGTTTTTCTCTGTAACGCTTGGCAGGTGGTGGTAGCCTATGATGAATGTCAGTCAGTGGTGTCCTAAGTTTCTATAAAGGTACCCTGGACGTATGAGGCTATATTTAAATTGTAATAATTGAAAACATAGTTGTTCTTTTTCTCATCTTTTTCCTAATGAGGTAGAGCAATTTGAATTATTTAGTTTCTATTATAATATTGCTCCATGCAGTTCTGAAGAAGTTTGCTATGGTATACTACTTGCAATGACAAAACAATATGTACTAGAACATTATAATTGGTAGTGAAGGGTAAGGCAAAGTTGTAACATATAGATGAGTAAGAAAGTAGGAAGAATTAGAAAGTAAGGTGATTGATTTGAAGAAAGTTGCACGTGAGGTCAGAGAGATGGTTAAATATTATCTCAGTTAGGCTAGGAGTGGATAAACATATCCCGCTGCAGTATGTGCAGCCCGAGTCACTCCTTGTGTGTGTGAGTGAGACTAACAAGTTAGTTACTTCTTCCATTAAAGGCTTGGTTGAGAGCCAAGCTTTCACCTACTTCCTGAAGTAGAGGTAGTCTTGTGTTAAGAGGAGCCTTTCAGGCAGTGCATTCCAGAGTGTGGGGACTCGCTGAGCCTGCTCATACTCGCCTTTCACTACTGCTGCCGCCGGGACCCCGGTAAGATGACTTTTAAGTTATGGGCGGCATGCAGGAAGGCGAGGGGCAGGCAAAGGACTGTTGTGGGAGTGGGAGAAGAGGTCGGGCAGCGGGCTGGCTCCTGGGGAACTTCCGGTTCTGGCGGGGAAATATTGGGAATGCTCGAGCACCCACGGAGTTGGCGCCAATGTATCCAAGCTGTGTAAGTCATTTTAATGGAAACACAGCCATAAATCTATTTGAATTTAAATTGGGTGTTCTCCAAGGACAAGCAGGCCTTTAATTCTCACATGTGGGTAACGTGGTCCGCGCTACTCATTCCGGAGCTTGTAACAAGCTTTTCAGAGCTTTTTGATAACGAGTCACGCTCCGCTGCACATATGCGAGTGCCGTCCTGTCTACCACAAGAGTGCAGGACCAACAGTTCTCTTTTTTTTCTGCGGTGAGGAGAGGTTGCTGTTTTTTATCTGCTCCTCGCACCTGCTGGTTTTGTTTACACAGCTTTGATTTTGTGTCTTCCTGGTTTCTTTATTTACCTTGTTTTGATTCGGGGTGTGGTTCCTTTCATTCCCGTCCCCTTACCTCTTAGTTTATTTTTGTGCCTTTTTAGGTTTTCTTTTGTTTTACCGTGCTCTGTAGGCTGCACTTAAGCCTGATCCCCGGTCGGGTTCTTCCTTTGTTTATTCTCTGATGCTTTGCCCTGAAAGGCTGCTTTTGGGAATGATAAAATAATAATAAGAACATAGAAGAATTAGTTAAAGTCACAAATATTGGCACTTTTTTTAAAAAATGTGAAAATAGAGGTTTTTGGACCTATGATAGAAATTGGAACCCAGTGATACACACATAAGGAATCCTGTTCAGAAGGAAGGGATCCTCAGAAGCTTAGCAGAGATTAGGAGGCGGGGCTGGTGGTTGGGAGGCGGGGATAGTGCTGGGCAGACTTGTACGGTCAGTGCCAGAGCCGGTGGTGGGAGGCAGGGATAGTGCTGGGCAGACTTATACGGTCTGTGCCAGAGCTGGTGGTTTGGAGGCGGGGCTGGTGGTTGGGAGGCGGGGCTAGTGGTTGGGAGGCGGGGATAGTGCTCAGCAGACTTACACGGTCTGTGCCCTGAAAAGGACAGGTACAAATCAAGGTAAGGTATACACAAAAAGTAGCACATATAAGTTTATCTTGTTGGGCAGACTGGATGGACCGTGCAGGCCTTTTTCTGCCGTCATCTACTATGTTACTATGTTTGGCACCATCGAGTATTTTGATTTAACCACAGTTGTTTTCCCTTCCATGTCATCGAAGGTTCCCAGTGGCTATAAGTGCTGTAGCCGGTGCAGTAGGACCATCTCTGGCAATGACACCCATTCTCGGTATTTTCAGTGTTTGCGGCCTGAACATACCCCTTCTAACTGTGTTCTGTATCTTCATATGAAGAAAAGAACCCCTTTAGCCATAACGGCTCAATGAGAGAAAACGTTTGGAGCCGGGTCCAAAGCCTCAACGTTGGTATTGGCATCAGAGGTTGCATCGGTTGTGAGGCCCTTTGATGCTGAGAGTAGCTGTGGGTCGAGTGGGTGTTCACCTGCCTCGACGCTGGCCGCTGTGCAGGGCCCCCGGGACTGATTGTTATTGGACCTGATCCCGAAGTGACGCGAGTATTCAACATTGTACTTGGCACCGAGGAGCGTCAATGCCCAGCATCGAAAGAAGCATTGGCATCAGTCACTCTTGACACATAGTGCCGGAAGCTCTGGAACACCGAGGGAATCCCCGGTCCCTGAGAAGCACCAGGAAGACTGCTCCCTCTCCATCCA
Organism: Microcaecilia unicolor; assembly: GCF_901765095.1. Lineage (NCBI taxonomy): Eukaryota > Metazoa > Chordata > Amphibia > Gymnophiona > Siphonopidae > Microcaecilia > Microcaecilia unicolor. Next base: position 6,121,814 of record NC_044040.1, on the reverse strand, counting down.
AGAGGAACCAATGCATGGTCTCCGGACAGCTAGAACCAGGCACGCGCTTCAGCCCTGCAAGTTCACCAGCCTGTCTCTACACCGATGCCCCAGCCTTTCCCAAAGTTGGCCCTTGCTCCCTGAGCTTTTGGCGGAGTTCATACAACAGAGTGCGTCAGTATCTAGGGTGCTTGCACCTACCATGCCTCTGGTTACTGCCCCGCATGGCCATGAGCCTGTGATGAGATCTTTGACGCCGATGCTGCATGTGGCCTTGACATAGAGTGCCACCTCTGTCGGCACCCCCTCGACGTTGGTGGAAGAAGCTTTGCAGGAGTTGAGGCTGGAACAGATGCTTAGACACCCCTCCCAGGGTCATGGCTTCTTCTTGTTGAGGTGGGCTCCCATGAGGAGTTCCTGGCTGACACTGTTGGGGTTTGAGGAAGTTGAGAGAAGTCACCCTATCACCTGGGGAGGATGTAGAGGGGAGAGATGCTGGGCAGGGGGCTAAATTCTCATACCCACCCATTTTGGGCTCAGGCCCACCCAAAATTGGGTGTCTTGCTATGTCCCTGCTTTCACCACATTCTCTGGCAACAAATTCCAGGAGTTTAATTACACTTTGAGTGAAGAAATATTTTCTCCGATTTGTTTTAAATGTACTACTTAGTAGCTTCATTACACCCATGGAGAGTTAAGTGATTTATTATTATTATTAATAGCATTTGTAAAGCGCTACCAGACGCACGCAGCGCTGAACACCTGACTTACCCAAGATTATGAGTAGCAGTGGGATATCCATTTGGAAAACAGACTGTCACATGGGGTGGTGAAGTCTGTCTCTCTTCCCAATCAGAACTAAGGCATATGCTTGGCGGGGCTCATAATTTCACAGGTTGCCACTGCAGATAAACATTTTTGTTGAACTAGTTAAAACAACTCTCAGCCAGTTCTGCTGAGAATCCACATCTGAGCTGAAGAGTTGGTCCTGTACAGATGTTTGCCTAGAGAAGGGCGATTGGGCTGTGCTGGTCAGGAAGAGAGAAAAACCTGAGGTCTGCAGCAGAGCTTCCAGGGCTCAAGAAGAGTAGATTCTGTTTGTTGAGAACTAAGTAATGGAATATAAATTAGGTGAAGCTAAATACTGCTAATCCTTTAGGCACAGTTCTGGGCAGTCTCCGGTTCCCATCAATGTATGGTCTGTCTTCTGGCTCTCCAGTCCCTGGCAGTCTGGCATCAGTCACAGAGTGTTTATGAACAGATGGACCAGTGACAGGCCAAAGTGACTTACACACCGGTTCTCCCATGTCAGGGAAGTACTTTTGCAAAGGTATACTACCTAGCGTGCCTGCATGGAGGGGGAGGGGGGGGGAGAGAATGCGCTCCCCTCCCCCAAATTGACTACACCCAGAAAGCCTGTTAAAAATTTCCCAGCACACCACTGGGCAAATCTCTCTTATCTGTACCCTTCTCCTCCACTGCAAACTGCAGACTCCATTCCTTTTAATCCACACCACTGACACTACCAATACCTCGATACATCCCTCCCTCATGTCATACCCCACACAACTATGCTATTTCTGTGACACTTTGTACCTAACATTGTAAGCCGCACTGAACCTGCCATTGAGCGGGAAAGAGCGGGGTATAAATGCTACAAATTAAATAAATAAATAAATTTTATGTATGTTAGGATTGGAGCAGACTCAGTGGGTGCTTGAGCACCCCCAATATTAAGAAAATTCCTTGGATGTGTCCAGGGAAGGGTTATATCCATTGGACTTAGCACTCCCAATAATTTTGAAAAGTTGGTTCCTATGTGTTAGGTGGTCAAGGGGCGTTTACTGTTTCATCACCGGATAGTCTGGATGTGACGGCAATGCTGGAAACACCTCAAGGGGGCAGTGTTGATCAAACCACTCTCTTAGTTTCCTTATTTGCTCAAGATGTGGACATGAGTATGAAAAGCACAGGTTTTGTTTAGGGGTCAACCTATTTGGGTATTTCCTGATGTGACAAGAGAGACTCAACATCATAGGAAATTATTTCTGGCATTGTGAAATAAGGTTAGGTCTGTTGGGTTTTCCTTTAACATATCCCTGTAAATGTGTTTTGAAAATGGGAGATACTAGAGGCTCTTTTTGACCCTGAACAACTGAAAACTTCTTCATTTGTTTGCTTGTTTTTTTAGTAACATCACACTCTTCCAATATTGGCATTAGGCAAACAGTAGTTAGATACAAGAATGTATGTCTCTGATTAAAATGTTCTCTGCTGAAAAAACATGTCCAGCCTTTTCTTTTTTTTCTTTTTCTTTTTTTTTTTTTGGGGGGGGGGGGGTGGGCTTCCCTTGACTATGTCCCTGTACAATTGTTCTCTTTTGTTCACAAATGATACATTTGCGCATACAACGCAAGAGATCCAATTACACAGTGAAGGCTCTGGTCCCTCCCTGGAGTTGCCCAAGATCTAGGCATCAGGCTTCAAAAACAACTGGAATGTATTACACAATGATATTCAGTGAGGGCATGAACAGGTGTGTTGTGGTACATGGTGTGCCTCCAGCTATCCACCAGTGTGTTTTGGCATAGTAGGTGCTACTGGGTGTACCAAATAACTTTCAAATAGACATATTGGAAACGTTTTGTACGAAATGCTAGTTTGATTTGGAAAAGAATTCTGATGTTTTCTCCATCCATTCATGATGGTAAAGGGTGATACCATGAGATGCTACATAAAGCACATGATATTAATTTGCCAGGTGTAATGGTCATATTTGTATTTCTCAACCTTCAGCTGAATTTTCACCCATGACTGATCACCTAATCAAAGTCATCAAAATCTGGCTGTTTAAATGTAGGCCAATTTTAAGCTAAATCAAGATGTCTTAATTTTTGTCTGAGAATTTCCCTAATCCAGGTGGCCAAACTTTTGGCCCCCTAGCTTTATTTATTTATTTACATTTGTACCCCACATTTTCCCACCTATTTGCAGGCTCAAGTCGGTTGATAACAAATACAAGGTTATATTGTGGTCTAATGAGGTAGGTGTGTATCAGGCACCATGAGGGTCGAAGGGAATGTAGATTGTATATTGTCCAGTACGATCCTTGGTTATGTTGTGTTGTTGGGTGTGGGGATTTACGGTGGATGGATCGATGGGGTAAGCCTTTTTGAAGAGGTTGGTTTTTAGTGATTTCCTGAAGTTTAGATGGTTATGGATTGTTTTCATAGCTTTTGGGAGTCCATTCCATAATTGTGCGCTTATGTAGGAGAAGCAGGATACGTAAGTTGTTTTGTATTTAAGTCCTTTACAATTTGGGTAATGTAGGTTTAGGTATGATCATGATAATCCGATTCTGTTTCTGGTTGGTAGATCTATGAGGTCTATCGTGTATCCTGGGACTACGCCGTAGATAATTTTGTGGACCAGGGTGCAGATTTTGAAGATGATCCTTTCTTTGATTGGGAGCCAGTGCAACTTTTCTCGAAGGGGTTTGGCACTTTCGAATTGAGTTTAACCAAATATCAGCCTGGCTGCTGTGTTTTGGGCGGTCTGGAGTTTTTTGTGTGAGTTGTTCTTTGCATCCCGTGTAGATTCCGTTGCAGTAATCTGCATGGCTTAGGGCCATTGATTGTATTAGGTTTCAAAAAATTTCTCTTGGGAAGAAAGGCTTTAATCGTTTGTTTCCACATTGAGTAGAACATTTTCTTTATTAAGTTTACTTGGCTCTCAAGAGTACTACTACTACTATTTAGCATTTCTATAGCGCTACAAGGCGTACACAGCGCGGTAAGGTTGCGGTTGATTGTGGCTACGAGTATTTTTAGGCTGTCTGAGGTAGGGAGGGTGTGTCCTGGGGCGTTTATGGTTCTGGGTTTGTACTGTAAATAATTTGTGTGTTCCCACCAACTATTCTGATCTCATACTCCCCCAGACTGCTCTTTACACAGTCCAGGAATTAACAAACTCCATAATCAGAAGGACTCGCTGGGATATAAGAAGATAGTTTATTATAATCTCACCAACAGCAGTACAGGCAAATCAGGCATCTATCTCTGGATCACACAGCAGGTGCAATCTGTTCCCTCTCTTGTGCCGTCTAGAGCCTTCTAGCGCGCAGTACCCTTCAGACTGCCTTTTTTAATACCATTTTGGCCCCATTGATTCCAATGGACCCCAGCTTTCTCACCAGAGCTCTTTGGCCCTTATCAGTTGATCAGAATGATTCACATGTTCCCAAACCTTCCTCTAGCCCCCCCCCCCTTTGGATGTTCTCACCCGGGGTGCAGCTGACCCCGTACTCTCTCTACATAACCACAACAATCTTGCTCATGACGTCTTGTAGGTGTCAGTCTCCTCATTGTTTACAGAGTAGATTTCCCCCACCCTCTGTCAGCTCTCAATTACCTGATTTCAGCAATTGCCACAGTGAAATGTAACTGTGTCAAAGGTGATCTCTGATTTTAAGAGGCCTAGCTCTTAGCCTGCGCCATTGACCTGTATTTTACTGAGAGCAAGGGCTAGCATATTTCTACAGTACGTGTTATGTTGAGATGAGAGGATGAGGTGTGTTTTTCCAGTGTTCAGTTTCAGGCCCCAACCTCAGTGAAAAATGTCTGCCTAAAGGGAAATGGGACTTGATATACTGCCTTTCTGTGGTATTTTGCAACTACATTCAAAGTGGTTTACATATATACAGGTACTTATTTTGTACCTGGGGCAATGGAGGGTTAAGTGACTTGCCCAGTCACAAGGAGCTGCAGTGGGAATCAAACCCAGTTCCCCAGGATCAAAGACCGCTGCACTAACCACTAGGCTACTCCTCCACTCCCTTCCCCCTTCCCATCCCATGATGGATAAAACGTGTTGCAGGGAAGGAGTACAAATAGTCCCCTGCTATCCCCTCTTCCTTCCACCACTTGAAACGTGCCTCCTGGGTACCCCCTTCACAATGAATAAAAGGTGGTACCAGGGGAATCGAACAGTCCTCCCTCCCTCCCAAAATATAATACAATACAACCTGTATCATTCCCCTCTTGCCCCCCCCCCCTCTCAGAAACAAGGCAGGAGAATACAATCTATCTTACTTTCAGTCTGGCAACAATACAGTCTCTGGAGTTGTCCAAGCAGCAGTGGATGCCAAGCTCTACATAGTAGATGACGGCAGAGAAAACCTGTACGGTCCATCCAGTCTGCCCACAAGATAAACTCATATGTGCTACTTTATGTGTATACCTTACCTTGATTTGTATCTGCCATTTTAAGGGCACAGACCATAGAAATCTGCCCAGCACTAGCCCGCCTCCCACCGGCTCTGCCACCCAATCTTGGCTAAGCTCCTTAGGATCCATTCCTTCTGAACAGGATTCCTTTATGCTTATCCCACGCATTTTTGAATTCCGTTACCGTTTTCATCTCCACCACCTCCCGTGGGAGGGCATTCCAAGTATCCACTATTCTCTCCGTGAAAAAATACTTCATGACATTTTTCTTGAGTCTGACCCCCTTCAACCTCATTTCATGTCCTCTAGTTCTAGGTAGCAAAATTGTATCCTGCTCCTGGCTTGGCTTCCAGAGGGCAGGAGGGAGCTTCTGCCATGGCAAGGGAGCTGACCCTTCCCCTATGTACACTTTCTACATTTTTGGGCAGAAGGAGATGCTTGCAGTGGGGCACAGCTCAGGCACCCGCAGAATCCTACTTTTTGCTTTAAGAGGTATTAAACACACACACACAAAAAAATCCACAATATAGTTTTAATCCAAGTACACTTCTATCAGCAATCATATTTCAGAAACACTGCAGTATTTCTGCTCAGGATGAACCAGCTACCTCTGCTCTATGTCCTGTCTTTCTGTGTCTCAGTACTTCATGTTGATTGAACTTTTTCTCAATTTACCCATATTCTCCCTCGACAAAAAAAAAAAAAAAAGGACGCCAACAGCCACGCCCCCTCCATACTCCCATGCCAGATAGTCACCTTGATCCCTCCTAAAAAGAAAGCCTCCCTCACCCCTACCCACATTCCATCCATGATCCACCTCCCCTCCCTTATTGTGCCCTGGTGGTCTAGTGGCCTCTTCAGGGCAAGAAAGGACCCCCACTCTTTCCTGCCCAGTGATGCTGCTCCCGCTTGCTGCCAGCGCTGCTTCAAAATGGCTGCAGACTTCAAACGGTGATTTCACAACTCTGGTGAGGCCGCCGCCGCCGCTTGAAGGCTCGGCAGTCATTCTGAAGCAGCGCCGTCAGGGAGCGGCATTGCTGGAAAGAATGGGGTCCTTTCCTTTCCCGAAAAGGCCACTATGGCACTCCGAGGCCCACCAGCACCAGCCTCAGCCTGCCCGCAAACCCGGATTAACAGGCAGGCTGGAAAAACCCGCCTGGACGTCCTGCGGTGTCTTCAAAAAGAGGACACGTCCGGGTAAAACCGGACATATGGTAACCCCTACTCCTACTCTTTCTTCGTGCCCAAGGATTGCACAGAAACAGTAGCTCACTCCAGATTCCTTTTGATCTCTTTGTTGAATAGGAGAAAATATTTTTTCACTGAATGAATAGTTAAGCTCTGGAACTCATTGCCAGAGGATGTGATAACAGCAGTTAGGATATCTAATTAAAAAAAAAAAAAAAGGTTTGGACAAGTTCCTGGAGGAAAAGTCCATACTCTGCCATTAAGAGTCGGTAGTATGGATGCTACTCTTGGGGGATTCTGCAATCTTGCTACTACTTGGGATTCTACCAGAAACTTGTGACCTGGATTGGCCACTGTCGTTAGCAGGGTGCTGGACTAAATGGGCCTTCGGTCTGATCCAGTTTGGCTATAATATTCTTATGAAGGGATTCCTGTTTTTTATTCAAGTGTCTCCCTTGGTATTCTGCACGGTGTTCTTTAACATGAATACTTTGTGCAAACCTCGTTATCCTAAATATATAATTTATGCAAACACAACTTCTGAAATCTTTGATCTTGAAAACATGCCCTGAAGATTATTTCTAACAATAAGACAGCTAGATGTAGAGGAAGATTTTGATTGCTATGAATTAATGGTACTTAAAAAAGCTATCATACTGTCACTTTCTCCTCCAATCTCATCTGTCTTGGGCTTCTTACATCCCTCCTCAAATTGGCTGATTTATTTCACACAAGCTTAGTGAACTGCAGTGTAACACATAATTTATTAAAATTAAAATTCAAGAGTATGAAAATATTAATTACACAATCAGATCAGATCACCGCTCCCATTTCTGAGAAAGACTCAGCTCCGTATCTTCATTAGAATAGCAGCAGGATAAATATTTTACAGGTTTATTCTTTGTCCTTGCACAAGACGGCTCCTAAACTTCCACACATCCTGAAAGGAAGCAACACAGATTATTCAACAGACGTAATTTTCTCATAGAGGAAAACACCTGAAAACAGACAGTGAGCTCAGTGGCGTTCCGAGGGGCGCTGACACCCGGGGCGGATCGCCGATGTGCCCCGCCCCCCGTGCAGCGCGACCCCGACCCCCCCCCCGGTGAAGAGACACCCTCCCACCCTGGCAAAAGACCCCCCCCCCCCCGGGTGCACGCCGCTGGGGGGGTGCCGCGCGCCGATCAGCGTCGTCGGTTTCCATGCTCCCTCTGCCCCGGAACAGGTTACTTCCTGTTCCGGGGCAAAGGGAGCATGGAAACCGACGACGCTGATCGGCGCGCAGCATCCCCCCCTTGGTACGCCACTGAGTGATCTTCACATACAGAGTCTTTAATAGTTGCTACGATGCCCCAAACATCTGAAAGAGCGAGAAGCTATATTAACTAAAGTGCACTACCATATTATTTTGCATTAACACATAATAACGCACATTAAAAAATGTATTCCAACAGGCTTCACTGGCATTATGTAAACATTAAAATTAAAACTGGCTGTTAAGGACTCGTACAGTAGCCCATTTTTAGCGCTGCATAGTGAATGAGGACTAACTACATTGCCTTGAGTGAATTCCTTCAAAAAGGCGGTAAATAAATCCTAATAAATAGACTCTATTGTAGCAGCCATGGAACCTAGAACCTGTATGTAATCTCACAGCCAGGGTGACCTTTGCCTCAAGGTAAGAGACGATCTGTTCTCAAATCCTGGATCTTCTGTGTTTGAAGAGGAACGCCTTCCCTTTCAATGCATCAAAGCAGGCTACCAGATAGTCCAGGAACTGTGAGGGCCCCAAATCAGTCTTATAGAAGTTGTGACCTATCTGAGGCTTTACAACAGCAAAGAATCTGGACCATATCTAGTCAGCTCTCTAACTCCAAATTCACCCCAATGAACAGTTGTCCAAATACAAATGAACCAAGGTTCCTTCCTTACGTAGAGCTGCTGCTGCAAGCACACCATCAAAAAGGTGAACAAAGCTAATCGCCATACTGAACAGCAGCATCTGAAACCGACAGTGGGCTTCCAGAGCTGAGAATCTCAAAAGCCTCTGGTGAGCCCTTCCAAACTGGAATGTGCAAGTATGCTTCATTGAGCTTCAAAGATGTGAGAAATTCCTTTGCGAATGGCTACTAACTGAACGCAGTCTGCATCCTGAAAACAGGGATCTGAAGGCCAAGTTTAGACCTTTCAAACCTTTAAAAAAAAAAAAATTAAAAAAGGCAATAAAATCCTTCTTTCTTTGGAACTACAAAGTAGATTGAGTATCAGCCTGTACCTCATTTTGAGGTTGGGAAGTTGAGTGGCTTCCACTGTTGCTCTCTTGACAGAGAATGACAAGTGAATCAACAAAAGGCATTTGCGAGAGGGCAGGAAAACTCGCAATGTAATCTCACAAGACAGAGAGACAGCAACTGCACAATCCCTGCCAAATTTCAGCTCCAGGTAAGAACTAATTATATATTAAAAAACCATCTATATAAATAATTCTCACCCGGCACCACTCACTGTCACTCCACCACTCCCAGCGACGCCCCAGCCACGCCTCTTCAGCACATAATTCGCATAGTCCCATTCTACTGACCTTATAGTACACAAAACTTTCAAGAATGAAAGCTGCCTAAATTTCCACTTTTGGTACCTTTTCGCTCATTTTAAAAATTTCCCCTCCATGCAGACCACGGAATTAGAGCTGATTTCTTGCATTGAGACATCCTGTCTACCGCTACATCAAACATGCTTCATAACCTCAAGCAAAGGATAAACCATCTCTAGCAGAAAGAACACATGACGTTTGGTATCATTTAAATCTTGTTTATCAGTATAATTTCTCTTCAAACCTACTTTGAAGGAAACAGTTACATCTTCTCCATAGCGTTTCTCCACAATTTGCTTAATTTCACTTGCGATGTTTTCTTGGCTTGTGCCTCCTACGTCGATGTAATTGCAGTCTGAACTTGCATAGTGACAGGAAATAGCCTGCCGAAAGCAAAATGAGACACCAGTTACAAAATATCAACCCATCAGTGTGTTTATGCTTTACAATAAAATCCTCACCTTTGGTTTACCAGGCTATTTTTGTTTTTAAGCCTGAAATATATATTTTGTTATTTATGAAATTCAACATTTATAAATCAAGTTACAGAAAGCTAAACAGGAAATCAAATATATTCCTAAACTCCACTATAAGGGGGTCCTGTATTAAGCGGAGAACAGGAAATCCATAACACAGGGAAATAAGATACATTAGCTTTGTAGCAAGTGCAAAAAAGCAAGCACAAATACTTGTACACCCCTCTCTACATCCTGAGGTAATCTAACACAAACTTGCTTAGAAGCCATAAAATACATTCACTGCAAAGGGTCCCAGAAAACAGGCTTTTGAGAGTGATAGTTCACAATACAACTTAAGCAAATAATCTTTAAGTTTCAACATTTTTATTGATGACAAATCACAAGAAACACATTCCACATTCTGAATATACAGAAACTCAGACATGAACAAGTATTCAGTGAAGGCAAACTGTTACCTTCCGTCATCAAACGTTTTACATTTGATTCCCTTCCCCACCCCTCTATTTTATGTTTCAACAATATTTAGTGATGAGATTCAAAATGAAACATACATTCCACCCCTCGGTCTTCCTACTGGTATTTTAGATTTCAGCATTTTAATGATGACAGGCACAATTAAGTACCGGCCTCGGCAAGTATATACTAATTGCCATCAACAAAACATGCTAGGATTCCTTGGTCTTTATCTTTAACACTTTATTGAGGAAATAACGAAAGGCTATTTTTTGTTTTTTTATAGATCACCTCTTTTAAGGTAGTTTACAATGTTTTGTCAGGTACAGAAAGTCTCTTCCCTAATGAATTTACAATCTCTGTGGGTACTCGAGGCAACGGGAGATTTTGGGACCGATATTCAGGCCACGGTAGTTAGCCTGGCTAACTCCCGTGGTCAGTGTTGGTCCGTTTCCGGTGACTGGCATTGAATATCTGGTTTATTTTTGGCTGGTTTGAACATAACCGGCTACGTTGATAGTCAGACTTAGCTGGATATGTTTAAACTGGCCAAAGACAGTCTCTAAAGTGGGGCTGAAAAATCGCCTCTTAACCTGCTATCCGCTAGCCACTAACCAGCGATATGCAGCGGGCGATAGCTATGAGGTATTTAGCCTGCCAGACGCTGATCCTAGTCAGTTAAATGCTTTTGAATATCAGGGGGAAAGTGATTTGCTCAAGGTCGGTGGGAAAAGTGTGATCTAATCCATATTTTCCTGTCCGTTATTCTAACTCATCTGGATGCTGCAAATCCATTTGGGTATGTGGACTTCAATAATCTCTCTCTAGAGCACTGATCACTTCACTTTCAAGAAGCCGTATTTTTATAACAATCTTTATTATAATTTTTAATTGTATCTGTCGCAACCTGTCTTATAGAACAATCTTAACTTTATAGCACAGGTCAAAGTGTCTCAGAAATGGTCTATTACAGATTATCTGGATTCCACAATGTTTACTAGCCATACCTTGTTGCCTTCGTTAGAAAACAAAGTTGGAATTGTATCACCCATTTTTAGAGCCACTCTCAGGTGACTTGAGCTGGCGCCTCCTTTGCCCCCTCAATACCTCCCTACCCTCACGCAAACCCCCTGCCTATCTTGCTGCTCTCCTTTTCCCCCCCGACATAACATAATCATCCTCTCCAGGCTGCCCAGGTGGGTCTGCTCTCTCTACCATCTCCCTCCCGTCTCTAGGGAGTCGGCCTTTTCCCATCCTGGGCCATACCTCTGCAATTCTCTGCTGCCTCGCATCCGTTCTAAACCCCCCCCACCTTTGCAGAAATTCAGAAAACCTGGCTCTTTGAGCTCTCTCTAAGGTGACTTCAGTTGATCCCCCCTTCTTTCCTAGAACCTGTCCTTCACCTTTACTTGCTACTTCCCGAGCCCATACGCCATGCGCCCTCCCTGCCCATTTTCAAGTCCTTACTCAAAGCCCATCTCTTCTCCCTTGCTTTTGGCGCCTAACCACCTTCCCCATTCATGATACCTACACTGACTACATAGTTTGTTACCTTTAGATTGTAAGCTCTCTTGAGCAGGGACTGTCCTTCCCCATGTTTAAACTTGTACAGCGCTGCGTAACCCTAGCAGCGCTAAGAAATACTAAGTAGTAGTAGTAGTAGTATTCTGTGGTATTTAGAGTTATTTATGATTCTAATCTGCTGTGATCTACTTTTGGTGTGAACAGTGGAGTATCAAATTGTCATACATCCTCTGTGTTTTATCTTATAGTTGGAACAAAAGGTGATTTGCTAGCTCTGCTCCCCCCTGACCTGGTCTATCTGGACCTCTCCACTCACTGCTGCTATTTGTAAAATACCCCAATCACCTCTACTCTCATCTTTTGGGTATTTCTGACTCTTGGCATACCTGAGAGAGAAATGAACAATGCCGTCCTCATTGCCAGGGCTTTCTCCTGGCAAGCTCAAGGTAAAACATGTATTAGTAAAGATAGCGGAGGGGAGGGTGTCCTGAAGTGAGAGAATGTAATGATGTTTTGTAATACCACCATCATCATCTATTCTGATCAACCTTCAGCACTGCAGGCTCTTTATTCATGTGCTGAATCTCATTAAAAAAAAAGTTGTTTTTACCCCTTTCCATCAGGCAACAAAGCAAGGTTAAAGTGTAAAAGCCAGTTCCGTTCTGGTTTATAATTAATTCTTTCATAATCCATGAAGGCTGAATGTGCTCCACATTATTCACCAGCTGATATAAACCTGACTCACCTTCTAAATTACCAATTTTACATTTCAAACTTTTGGCCCCCAAATTCCTCTTGATTTTCCCTTCAGAGCAAAAGGTAAGTGGTTTCTTCAAAGGAATGAGCTTTAACAGCAGAGAAGGTGAAAAGGAAGGGAGAAGCCACAGGAACTGTGAATTAATGATCATGGGGGTGGGGGGGGGTGGGGGGGGACGGAGGGTCAATTATCTTCAGGGTTCAAGAAAGGATCTAGGAGTCAGCCATGAAACAACTGGATGGGTTTTTTTTTTTTTAATTTATGCACATTTATTTCCTACTTGTGTCGCTTGAAAGATCTGGATACAGTAATAGTTCTGAGGATCCATTCCCTCGGAACAGGATTCCTTTGTGTTTGTCCCATGCATGTTTGAATTCTGTTGCCGTGGTGGAGAGGAAAACGGTGGCAGAGTTCAGGCATGCATGGGATAAACGTGGAGGAATCCTGTTCCGAGGGAATGGATCCTCAGAAGCTTAGCTGAGATTGGGTGGCAGAGCCGGTGGTGGGAGGTGGGGCTAGTGCTGGGCAGACTTCTACGGTCTGTGCCCTGAAAAGGACAGGTACAAATCAAGGTAAGGTATACACAAAAAGTAGCACATATGAGTTTATCTTGTTGGGCAGACTGGATGGACCGTGCAGGTCTTTTTCTGCCGTCATCTACTATGTTATTTCTAAACACTATGTAATTGCAAATTCATAAGGTGCTCAAGGTAATGCACAGCAAGTTATTACAGAAGCAGGGAAACGTGGGTTGAGGCTACTGCTCTCTCCATCACCCACCCATCTACCGCGTGGCATTAAAGCTGTGGTTTCTAGGGCAATGGGAGAGAAGCTTAAGCTGCTAGGAGTGGTGCATTCACCCATCTACCCCCAGAAGCTGCAGTCTTAGCCTTTCAGAAAAACGTCTTGGTACACACTGCTCCTGGTACCATTTCCATAACTGAATTCTGCCTCACGGAATTCCTACTCACATAAAACTGCCTCAAGGAGGGAGGGAAAGAGTGACTAACAGAGCCCCCCCCCTCTTGCTGCCAGTCACTTCAGTGTATCCTCCTGTCACCATCTGCTGGAGACAGATAATACTGAAGAATCGGTGACTGCATGGTGCCTTTTGTAGGGCTCACAGTTCTTAAGTCTGTCTCCAGACATTCCTGTAACCTATTTGTTCTGGACCTGTCTGGTGGATGAAAAGGATTTCATAAATGAAATCTACCAGAGCAAGCTGGTTCTAGCAGCGGCCTGGAAGCAACCGTCGCTACCTGGCCTCCGGACAGTCTTGCAAAAACTGGACTACGTTTGCTTGATGTCAAAACTTACGGCTCTGCGGACTGGTTATGTGGTACAGCATCAGAAAATCTGGAATTCTTATGAACAATGGTCATCCTCACAGCACACCTCTGGATAGCAGTATATGTTAAAATTTTGGGAAATGTAGAGTTGATAGAGCAATCGGGGGAGAGGGGGTTGAAGAGGAAAGATAAGATATGACTGTATAGAACTGTTAGGGATAATTAATGGATAGCAATTTTGGTGTATTAGAAATGTTCTATCTACCATGTTTATATTTGAAAACAATAAAATAAATGCTTAAAAAAAATGAAATCTACCAGTACTTAAAGAAGGCAGAATGGGATACTACTATATCAAAAGAGAGTAAACATTTTTAACAGTTTTCAACTAGGAAACTTACAAATGTGAAACATGCAAGTATGTGTCACCATATCTCTCTCTCTCTGTATATATAAGCAATGTAACCTGATAAGGTACCTTTCTAAATCCTTCTGTTCTGTTCATGCCAGAGCCGTGGACAAGCAAAGGATGGAAGAATACAGTGTCACCCTTCTCCATGACTAGGTGCACCCTCGGAAGACTTGGGTCATAGTCCTGGATTCCATGGTACATCTTATTTACTCCACCCTTTAGAGAGATACAAAGGAAGTTTATTACATTGCAGAAAGGCATCGTAATTATATTTCCTACACATGGTTCTCACAGCCCCAATAATACCAGATTAAAGGAAATTAACTTAGACTTAGACTTATAGGCGATACACAAGATATTTGTTTCTTTTTCAAGATATTTGAAAATCCCTGTGTCCATAGTTAAGTGGTACTCTTCGGACTTCCGGTGACGTCATGAGCTCGAGTGCAGCTCGATACTGAAGCTCCGAGCCTAATCCCCCTTAAACCATCGCAATCCACAATAAAAATCAAAGCAAGGTACTTACTTTATATGGAAAAATACTTAACAAGTTCGCCCACAAATATGGCGCAAAAAACGCTGAAAAAAGATAGAAGCAAAGCGAGTAGCGGCGACACTAAGACGCTGGAGGAAACCGCGCCAATAGGGCCTATATTTACAGAGGCTCAGCTCCACCAACTGACGCAAGCGACCGAGAGGGCCTGGGAACCCAAATGGATAAGCCTGAATAGCAAACTGGAGGCATATCAGACGACCCTGGACGGGTTCAGTATCCGGCTTGGAGATTTAGAGACGAGGGTCTCGGCAACGGAGGATGACACGCGAGGATATGGCCCCGATATCGCAGAATTAAGGCAACAAGTGGTGGAGCAGCGCAACCTCCTAGATGAATATGAAAACAGAGCAAGAAGGAATAACATACGCATTATTGGACTAGATGAATCTGTCCCGGAGTGCAACCTTGAAACATGGTTGGAAACTTGGCTATCTAAAGAGCTGGCGCTCACGGACACGATGGGCCCAATGGTCATCGAAAGAGCACACCGCATGGGCAGGAAAATGGAGAATAGAAATAGGCCACGTGCCGTCATAGCGAAGATAATGAACTACCGACATAAAGTAGAGATAATGCAAGGCTTCAAAATTAAAAGGGACTCGCTACAGTATAACCAGAGGAATATTTTGATATTTCAAGATTATTCTACTGCTGTCCAAGAAAAAAGAAAACAATACCATCTGCTTTGCTCAGAACTGGCACAGAAAAAAATTCGATTTCGACTACAATACCCAGCTCAATTAAGAATATATATACAGGAGAAATGGCAGCATTTCTCAACGGCAACTGAAGCCAGGAAACATTTAATGGACAATAAAATCTTGGAGGCAGTTTAAGTTAGCCATCTGGCACAACTGAAATAACATACCAATCACAGCAAGTATTACTGAATATGTGGATAGCAAGATTATTGTTTATTGTTTAAAAATGTTGGGGAATCGGGAGCTCCAGGTGATCACCGAGGTCACAGGACATCCACCTGGAATATCTAGGTGGATGTACAAAGGTCACATGCGTGGATGGGATGGTAGGGAGAGGGGGGGGATTAGGGAAGAAGAACCTACTCTAAATATGGTAAATAAGGGACAAAAGACAGAACTCTTCAGAAATATTGAGGTTATGGTAAAACATGGAAATATGTTGATCAAGATGTATGCAAGGTCCCTAGCGGGCGCAAATGTTATGGGTTATAAGCGTAAAAATATGTGTATAGCCATGCAACAATGCCAATTAGAATTATAACATGGAATGTAGGGGGCATAACATCCCCTATAAAACGGAACAAAATACTCACAGCCCTCAAGCGACACCGGGCAGATATAGCCTGCATACAGGAAACCAGATTAAATGATATAGAACATTCTAAATTACAAAGATTATGGGTTGGAGAATGCTATGCGGTGAATGCCCAGGGGCGGAGGGGAGGAATTGCGGTCCTAATTCGTAAAGGGTTGGCCTGTAAAGTAACAGTGGTAGAAAAAGAGAAACAAGGTCGATATATAACACTACGAGTATGGCTACAAGGGTTTGAATTTTACTTGATTGGGGTATATGGGCCTAATGAATATGATAAAGAATTTTACCGGACGCTGGGAAGTAAATGTCTCCAATACCAACAGGGTAGGATTTTAATACTTGGGGACCTCAACTTAGTTCTTAACCCAAGAGAGGACACCACTAATCCGCAGTCGGCACACTACTCCGGACAACGAGCAGGAGAGCTGCCAATGTTGTTAAAGACGTTAGACCTGGTGGATGTGTGGAGAACACTACACCCTGGGGAACGTGATTATACACATAGATCAAGGGCCCATGACACACAATCGAGATTGGATTATATTCTCTTAGGTCGTACTATGTTCCACCAGGTGAGGGGGGCAGCCATAGGACCGGAGGAGATCTCTGACCATACTCCGGTATGGATGGATTTAGAGTTACCAGATGACAGGCCGAGAGGGGCAGGGTGGAGATACCCGGCATATTTAGACGGAGACCCTCAATTTCAAAAATATCTACTGGATAAATGGGGAGAATACTCATTTCATAATAAAGAACATGCAGAGACAGACCCAATCTTGTTTTGGTCCGCACTAAAGGCGGTTCTTAGAGGGAATATTATTGCATATTGTAGTACCCAAAAGAAACGCCGAATGGCAACAATATTACAACTGGAAAAACAGCTCTCCAAAGCTAAGCGCATGCACATTTCAAGACCCTCCCAGGTCACATTGGAGCATTTAAAGACCATACAGGTCACACTTAATACTCTGCTCCATGAAAAAGAACAAAGATCAGCAGTGTATTATAAATATAAATTACACAGATTTGGGAACAAAACGGGACGCTTACTGAGTAAAGTCATAAAACGTTGGGGGGGCTCCCGGACGGTGGCGGCCCTGAAAGATGAGCAGGGTAGGCTTAGAGTAACACAAAGTGAAATTGGGAGAATCTTTACTACACACTTTACACAACTGTACACATCAGGAAACCAAGTAAATAAGCAGGTGATACAAGACTATTTAACTCAGGCGGGTCTGCCCATTATAACACCTGAAGACTTAGCTATACTCAATGCTCCATTAACCCTAACGGAACTCCAACAGGCTATAAAAAAATTGAAAAACCGAACGGCACCAGGGCCAGATGGATATACTGGGGAATTCTATAAAATCTTACCCCTAGAAGGCCAAAAGACACTGTTGGAGTACTACGAAGAGGTGATCAATGCAGGGACATTTCCCAAATATGCAAATACAGCTTTAATTACTTTAATCCCTAAACCAAAGAAATCGCTGGCTAAAGCAGAAGATTATCGCCCAATATCCCTCATAAACGTTGACATTAAATTACTGGCAGGAATGTTGGCAGACCGAATGGCAAAATGCCTCCCTAACCTAATAAGTCCGGAACAAGTTGGATTTGTTAGAAATAGACAAGCCACACACAATGTCCGGCGGTTGTTATTGGCTATAGCGTCATGTCAGGGGCAGGAAACGCCAGCGGTAATAATGAGTGCAGATGCAGAAAAGGCATTCGATAGGGTGGGGTGGGACTATCTCTTCCAGACTATGAGAACGATGGGGATTGAGGGCTGGTTCATGCAAGCAATAGAAACACTATATTGTAACCCGGGGGCGAGTATTATTGTCAATGGTATAAAAGAGACTGAATTTAAAATAATGAGGGGAACTAGACAGGGGTGCCCATTATCCCCTGCCCTTTTTGTGATATCATTGGAGCCGCTGTTACATATATTAAGAAAACAGACAAGCATCACGGGAGTACAGATAGCAGGTCAACATATAAAGGTATTAGCTTTTGCAGATGACTTAATGATGACCATAACAGACCCCCCTAGATCCATGGCACGTCTGATACAGGAGATCGAGCGATTTGGACAAATCTCAGGATTTAAATTAAATTTGACTAAGACTGTAGCCCTGGAAATAGTAAAACATCCACACAGGGGATGGACTGCTGGATTTCCCCTTGTCTGGGAATTAAATTCTGTTAAATATTTGGGAGTGCAAATACCGGCAGATCTTTCTCAGCTATACGATCTTAATGTAAACAACTTACTCAAAGAGACCATACAGACATTGCGGACCTGGGGCGCCCTTCCAGTATCCCTATTGGGTAGGATTGCACTCTTTAACATGGTCATTGCACCAAGATGGACATATATATTCCAAACCTTACCTCTATACCTGAAAAAAAAAGATGAGCGCACATTACACCGCCACACGCAACGATTTCTCTGGCGGGGGAAGAAAGCACGACTACCGATCTCTATATTGACTATCCCGGTGGAATATGGGGGGCTAGGACTATTGAATATTCGCTTCATGAGTATAGCTAATGGCATGAGACATATAAATGACTGGTTCAGGCAGACCAGTGATTATACTAACACAGCCCTGGAGCTGGGGGTGTCCCCGGGGATGCATTTTAGTAACTATCTGCATGGCACTGGAGTGGAGGTTCCATACCCCCTGAAGCACTCTGGGATAATGACAACTGCCAGGGCTGTCTGGGAATGGGTGTGCCGCCTCCACCATTTTTCACCTAAGGTGACACCATATTTGCCTATCTGTAACAACCATTCCTTTATACCCGGACAAATGTACAGTGTATTCAAGAGGTGGGAAAGGAAAGGTGTGGTATACCTTCTCCAGGTGGTGACTGCTGAAGGCAGACTCAAATCATTCAATGAACTACAAACCAAATATGGTTTGCCTGCCAGTGATGAGTTTTATTATAGACAACTGCGACATTACGTGTCATCCTTACCATGGACATCATTAACAGAAGACGTACAGGAAGAAATCTCCTCAGCATATTCTTTGGAATCCCAGCAAAAAGTACCTATGGCATATCACCATAGACATATACGAGATACAGCTTTGGAACTGGACTATGCCAAATTAGCACATACCTGGACCCTGGATTTACAAACTAAAATAACTACACAGATGTTACAATCTCACATATTGCAGATTCGGAAGACCACAAATGCAGCTGCACACTGGGAACTACAATATAAGGTGGCTTTGAGACTTCACGTGCCACCGAGAAGGGCATTCCACATGGGACTATCCCCTTGGGGCGAATGCCCAAAATGCGGAGCTCCAGGAGCGACAACGGGACACATGCTCTGGCATTGTAAATATACGCAAAGTTTTTGGCGGCAGATTGTGACCCAGGTAACCACTATGTGGGGACAAACGTGGCATTATGATGCCCAATTATTATTTGGACAACCAAAACTGGGGAAAAGACCCAAACGAGGATACACAGCATTTGTGATGCGAGCCACACTTGCAGGTAAAAAGACAATACTGTCAGAATGGATATCCCATCAACCCCCCAGGGTGCAACAGTGGAGGACACATATGATACACATGATGCGAATGGAACGCATGGCTATAAGGGACATAGATTCTACAGAAGGAACACAATTCCAACAACGCTGGAGCCCGTTTTGGATTACCATGACAGCAGCAGCGAGAAGTCATATCTTAAATCCCTGATAATAAGACTTTGGAAATAAGTGGATGTAGGAGTGGGAAAGAGAGAGGGAGGGTAGGGGTGGGTGGGGGGGGGGGGGAAGTTAAGGGCAGGGGGGGTGAAAATTAAAAACACTGTTTTCCAAATATGGTTTAATATGAATGATTGTAGAACTGGTAGAAAACATACAATGTATATTTACCATGTGTTGTTTATTAACAATAAAAAAAGATTTAAACATAAGTGGTACTCTTCATGGAGCGGCATTAATCACTGCATCAGACTTTAAAGATGGCACTGGGGCAAAATGCATGGAAAAACACAAAAAGTAGGGTAGTGGAACAGTACAATCTCAAAATAAGGAATCCACAAAGGGCAATAGAAAGAGCAAGTCCACGAACCAGACTGCCAAAAGAGAACTCAGACTCTCTCTCCACCGAGAGTAGTAGGCATCAAGTAAATGGCTGTTTGTTTACATTTGCAGTTGTTTCCTTACAACTGAGCAGTTCTTGTGACTCCTGAAGCAGGCGCTCCATTCACGAAACATGGATCCAAGTTGAGTCCAACTGAATTGATGCTGCACCCTACGCCTGGAATAAACTTCCTGAGCCCCTACGTCTTGCCCCATCCTTGGCCACCTTTAAATCTAGACTGAAAGCCCACCTCTTTAACATTGCTTTTGACTCGTAACCACTTGTAACCACTCGCCTCCACCTACCCTCCTCTCCTCCTTCCTGTACACATTAATTGATTTGATTACTTTATTTTTTGTCTATTAGATTGTAAGCTCTTTGAGCAGGGACTGTCTTTCGTGTTGCCCACCTTTAAATCTAGACTGAAAGCCCACCTCTTTAACATTGCTTTTGACTCATAACCACTCGCCTCCACCTACCCTCCTCTCTTCCTTCCCGTCCACATTAATTGATTTGATTTGCTTACTTTATTTATTTTTTGTCTATTAGATTGTAAGCTCTTTGAGCAGGGACTGTCTTTCTTCTATGTTTGTGCAGCGCTGCGTATGCCTTGTAGCGCTATAGAAATGCTAAATAGTAGTAGTAGTAGTAAAAATTGCCCTTTGTGGATTCCTTATTTTGAGAATCTACTTTGAAGACTTATTGCACTACCCTATTTTTTTCACATTTTTTTTCTTGTGGACTACCGTAGGGTGGGTTGGTCATCTTATTTTTTTTGTTTGTGCAATATGCATGGGAGTCACCATGGTTAAAAAAACAAACTTCAATAAACACGAAGGGGAGCTGGTTGGATTTTACGTTGTAATAAACCTACAAGAAGATAACAAGGCTTAAAATGGCCCGTTAGTGAAGGTGGTAAAAACCAGTACTTTAAAGACTCTAAGCACACTAGGACTGATGGACAGTTGTGACAGGAAAGAGGTTAAAAGTTCAGGTAAGGCACATGGGAAGTAGGGAGCTGGTGTGAGGCTGAGTCTGTACAAGTAGAAGCAGCATAAATATGCAGACTGGATGGCCTAATTTGGTCTTGTTCTGCAATCACTTACTGTTACCTTCTCTTACAGGTAAGGCCAGTGATTCAGAAATAATGGGAATAGATGATTTGGCTAGGAAAAATCTCTTCTGTTTTAGGAGTGTGTTGCTGTTATTGACTGGATATCCTTCCTAAGTCAACTACTGACTTTAGGCTTTCTTTGTGTGTTGGTAAACCCTAACCCAATTCCACTGAGATTTTCAGAAGTTATAGAATTACGTGGAGATTCTTATCTAATCCCAACACAGGGTCACTGCCCCAAAATGCCATGGATCCTATTTTCAAATTATCGGCATGAACTCTGGATCTCCACATTTAAAGCTGAGGATGTGACTAAATGTTCGTGGTTGGCCTCCTTGGCCATACCCAACCTTCTCAGCAAACATCTCCTGTGCTATTTATTACCAACTAGCCATTATGCCCGTTAAAACGGGCGAGATTTCCAGCTACCATCCTCGCCAGGTCACCGCTGCCCCCCCCCCCAGAGTTGCCAGCCCGGGCCCTCTCTTCGCGATTCAACTTACAGCGCTGAAACCGCAGCAGGCAGATCAGCTGAGTTGCCCAGTTCTCCAGGTTCTCAGGCTGCTGCACTAACCACTAGGCTACTTCCCTCCAATGCAACAATGGAAGTTGTTTACCATAAACCTCAAGTAATATTAGTAGTTGTTTGTGCGATATCCACGTGGCAGCAGTGGCGTAGCCACAAGTGGGCCTGGGTGGGTCGGGGCCCATCCACTTAGGGCTCAGGCCCACCCAACAGCAGCACATATTTAGTGCTAACTAGTGGGGATCCCAAGCTCCGCCAGCTGAAGACCTCCCCCTGATGGTGCTGAAAACACTGCTTTCCACTTCAGCAGTCTAAGCTTCCTAAGCTGCTGATACTGGCCTCATTGCATTGGGGGGGGAGAGATCACTTGGTGCCCACCCACTTCTTGACTAGGCCCACCCAAAATCTGCTGTCTGGCTACGCCCCTGCGTGGCAGACGATTTTATCAGCACTTAAAATTAAGTTGTGCTTATCTGGTTTTTTTTTAACTATGGGGCAACGTTCAGTTGGCAGTGGTCAGCCAACTGGCTGCTCTCTGTTGAATTAGATTCGGACATTCAATGCTGACCCCTCTCTGGGTAAAGGCACTGCCACCAGGAGTTTCCTGGGTACCCGCCAATATCCAGAGGGGGTACCTGGAGTGCTACCTGGTTAACTTAGGCCAGGTTTTTTTCTGTTCTAGGGTAAATGGGTAGCTCTAGGGTTACCACTGCAGCGCCCTTACTCCCAGCTCCACCCTGACTGCGCCCCCTGGACCACGCTCGCTGGCACTAACCAAATAGTGCTACTGAAAATCCGGGCCGGACCCAGTGAGTGGGAGTTATAAAGGCGGGAGCAGCTCCTACCCAGAATCAACTCCTTGCTGCTTCTGCAAAAATTAACAAAAAGGAGGAAGCAGGATTTTACCTCCCAGGCAGGGTAGGCGTGTTTCTTCAAGGAACCTTTGTGTGTTCCTGGAAGCACAACAAGACAACCGTTGTTCCGATCTATGTGCTCCATGGCTGTCCAGGCACACACGATCTGATTGGCCGGCCTGAACGGGAAGTAATGCAGGTCTTGGTGCAGTGGGTGGCGGGAAGTCATTTTACCTGAAACAAAAACATCACTTAACTATAGAACTGCACAACGAAAACACTTTACAAAGTCTGAGTGCTAGAAGTGTCCTGCAAGAGCAGCTGCCACCCACAGTGAAGGGCAGAAAGACAAGTGGCCATCCAGGGGCTACTCTTGTAAATTTATAATTGTTACATGTGTTTAAATACAAAACAGCATTAAAAAAAAAAAATTATTTTAATTTCTTCTGTCTGTGCCAGACGAATACTTGACAGCGTAAATTTAACAAAAAAATACAATCACTAATATTAAAAACCATTTATTAGATGCAACAGAAAACAGAACTATACATGGATTATAAGAAAGAATACCAATTTCTATGCAAACGTGGCATCAAGTATTTGCCAGCCATCTGCTTTTTAGAGGCTCCTTTACTAAAGCGCAGTTTTCGCATGGTAATTTTTGCAAAGTGATAACCGCAGTGACTGTTCAAGATATACCCAGCATCTTCCCATACAGTTACCAGACAGAAAAGGCCTTTATTGCACAGGAAGAACATACCAGCTCAGACTGAGGGTCCATCCAACCAGCATCCTGCTTCCAACAGGTCCCCAGAGAGTAGCAAGATTTCAATGCTACCAATCCCAGGAATAAGTACTGGCTGCCCCATGTCTATCTTAATAGTAGATTATGGACTTTAACTCCAAGAACTTGGCCAAACCTTTTTTTAAACCCAGATATACTATCTGCTGTTACCACATCCTCAGGCAACGAGTTCAGGAGCTTAATTATTCATCGAGTGAAAAAAGATTTTCTTCTATTTGTATTAAAAGTATTTCCATGTAACTTCGTGGAGTGTCCCCCTGGTCTTTGTACCTTATGAAAGAGTAAACAATCGATTTACCTTTACTCGCTCTACTCCACTCAGTGAACCTCTATCATAACCCCCTCCACCATCTCTTCTCCAAGCTGAAGAGTCCTAACCCCAGCCTTTTCTTGTATGACAGTGTGGAACACTTGCTGTCTCTTGTGGTAACAGCACATGGTAAGTTACTGTGTGCTAACTGCAAGACGAACTCCACGCCCACAACCCCTTTTACCATATCATTCCCACCTTAGTAATTCCCTTATCCCTTATTTGTCCTGTTTGTCTGTCTGTCCTAATTTGATTGTAAGCTCTGTGGGGCAGGGACTGTCTCTTCATGTCCAGTGTACAGCACTGCGTACGTCTAGTAGCGTTATAGAAATGATTAGTAGCAGTAGTAGTCTTTGGGATTCCGGAATCTTGCTACTCTGGATTCCGCATGGAATCTTCCTACTCTTTGGGATTCCAGAACCTTGCTACTCTTTAGGATTCCGCATGGAATCTTCCTACTCTTTGAGGTTCCGGAATCTTGCTACTCTTTAGGATTCTGCATGGAATCTTCCTACTCGTTGAGGTTCCGGAATCTTGTTACTTTGGGGTTCCGGAATGTTGCTACTCTTTGTCCTTATCCCTTATTATCCTGTTTGTCTGTCCTAATTAGATTGTAAGCTCTGTGGAGCAGGGACTGTCACTTCATGTCCAGTGTACAACACTGTGTACATTTTGTAGCGCTATAGAAATAAGTAGTAGTACCGTATACAGACAGTATATAACTTTGCGAATGCTGTCATGGCAGCATAATAACTGCGACTGTGGCAGCGCATTATCAGCGTGCACTAATTCACATGCTGCTTATTGCACCTTAGCAAAAGGGACCCTTAGTGTGGGAACTCTGGTTCTTGTTCTCTTTGTGCATCTGTCAAAAGTGGACTTCCAAAGGAACTGCAATGCTCTCAAGACAGTGTTGTAGAAAGCAGGATTGATGCTGCTTTTCCCAGTTTTGGGTTTTCTTAAATCAATTCACCTGCCTGACTTATTTCTATCCACAGACGTTATTTACAGCATCAGGATTTACAGCTGCGGAATAGCTGCCTAATCTCCAGAGGGATTTCTAGAGGCAGATTCTATCTTTCCTACCAAATGCCACTATTTATTCACACTCTCTATCCCAAAAGGGGATCAAACAAGGTCATAAATAAGTGAATTTCCCTTTTTAAAAGCCTTCACATGCTGGCATGAATGGAATTGCCCTTTCGGTGAGAGTGAAAAATCCAAATCTCTGGCACACCCTGTGCAAAGAGCTGAAAAATCAGGCACTAAAATCTTTGTACCCAAATTTCAGATAATTACAATGATATACACTGAGAAAGTGCCTACCACAGTGGACGCGTACTCATTTTGTTGATGTGAACCTATTTTTAAAGTTTTAAATGCACCTTTTTTTTTTTTTTTAGTGATGTAACTTTGTAAGTCTATGTCCTTTGCAACATTTAACCAAGATCTGAAATTCCCTATTGTTACCTCAAACAGCAACAATTATGTTCTAATTGCATTCATTTGCTTGGAATAATTCCACAGTGACTGATGGGGAAGCTCTAGTCATTCTGCACTTTCCAATTACAAGTGACTCACAAAATGCGGAAGGATGAATCTAGTCCTTAAGGCTCTCTCTGCCTTTGCATGCATCAGATTATTTGCATAAGCATTTGATTTTTGCAATTAGACCACCGTCTCCTAAAAAGGTAAGAAATACACCTTAATTACTGCAGCACAACCCACATATACCTGTTCTAAGATGTACACTGTACTTTCCTCTGTTGCTCTTTTGACAGATCACTGGTAATAAAACTGGTAGACCTGGGGCTGGTTTGTTGGGTTAACAGCACTGCTGTACACTACCATGTAGAGAAACCTGGGTTCGATTCTGCTCAGGACTGGATTTTATTTGCCTCTCACTCCTCACAGTGACAGGAGGTGCCTCCTGCACAGTCTCATCCCTTTCAAGTGTTGGTCACACTGGATCCACACTTTTAAAGGTACAGAGGTGGGCTGCTGGCACTTCTACAGGCTGAGAATATTTAGAAAGGAGTGCCACCATAATGGGGCAGGAGGGTGTCCCTTATTATTTGCAGTCTGCTTCCGAAAGGCAATATATTCACAAGAACATAAGCGTTGCCATACCGGGAGACCAGTATCCTATTTGCAGCAGTGGCTAATCCAGGTCACAACAGTAAAACAGATTTGATGCTGCTTGTCCTAAAAATAAGCAGTGGCTTTTCCCCAAGTCTATCCCAATAATGGCTTATGGACTTTTCGTTTAGGAAACTATCCAAACCATTTTAAACCCTGCTAAGCTAACTGCTTTTACCACTCTCTGGCAATGAATTCCAGAGTTTAATTACATGTTGAGTGAAGAAATATTTTCTCCAGTTTGTTTTAAATGTACTACTCAATTGCTTCATTGCATGCCCCCTAGTCCTTGTATTTTGGAAAGATTAAACAAGAGATTCACATCTACCTGTTCCACTCCAGCATTTTATAGACCTCTATCGCATCTCCTCTTGGATGTCCTCTTTAACGCTGCTTTTGACTCCTAACCACTACTCACTTGCCCTGTACCCTTTTATCCCCACCTCTTTAATTCCCTTACCTCTTAGTTGTTCTGTCTGTTTGCCTGTCCTATTTAGATTGTGAGCTCTTTGAGCAGGGACTGTCTTTTCATGTATGGTGTACAGTGCTACGCATGCCTTGTAGCGCTATAGAAGTGATAAGTAGTAGTAGTAGTAGTAATGTAGAAGCCTGCCCTTGCAGATCAGCAACGCGGCCGCGCAGGCTTCTGTTTCTGTGAGTCTGACGTCCTGCACGTATGTGCCTGCGCGGCCGCATTCCTGATCTGCAAGGGCAGGCTTCTAGATGGAATGTTGCTAGTGGAGGAGTAGCCTAGTGGTTAGTGCAGTGGAACGTGGAATGTTGCTATTACTTGAGATTCTACATGGAATGTTGCTACTATTGGAGATTCTGTTGCTACTATTTGAGATTCTAGATGAAATGTTGCTATTATTTGAGATTCTGTTGCTATTATTTGAGATTCTAGATGGACTGTTGGGTACTATTGGAGATTCTACATGGAATGTTGCTACTATTGGAGATTCTGTTGCTATTATTTGAGATTCTACATGGAAAGTTGCTATTCCACTAGCAACATTCCATTTTTAGATTGTGAGCTCTTTGAGCAGGGACTGTCTTTTCATGTATGGTGTACAGCGCTGCGTATGCCTTGTAGCGCTATAGAAGTGATAAGTAGTAGTAGTAGTCTTCTCCAAGCTAAAGACCCTAGCTGCTTTAGCCTTTCTTCATGGGAAGTCATCCCAGCCCCTTTATCATTTTCATCGCCTTTCTCTGTACCTTTTCTAATTTCATTATATCAGCCTACTGGCTGCGGTAAAAAAGGGCCCTGGCATGCAGGAAAAACGGTCCCCACACCTACAGCAGGGCCCTTTTTCCCAGCAGCCTAGTAAAGGGACCCCCTAGACAGAAATAATATTCTACGACTTTATTTTCGCCATATAAATGACTCTTTCCTGAGACAAAAGATTCAGGTTTTTCCTGATATGGCAAGAAGTACACAAAAGAGGAGAAAAAAATTCCTGACGTATAAATCAAGAATTCTTAAATTAGGTGCTCCCAAGAAACTGTTAGAATTTATTGAATCGAAGGAAATGGTTAGACCAACTGTGGATTTCCCTCCATAGTTAGCAATGCTGTTACATTGGCTGTAGATATCTGCTTTGTCCCATTTGTAATAATTTAAATTTATTATATATTTCTTAAGTTTATTATATTTCCTAGTATCTTGATTCAAAATATTGTGGACAAATTTAAGAAACTTTCATACTATGTTAGTATGTGATATAAGTTAATATTGCCTTTGCTCTTTTTATTTCTGAGATTTCCAAACATTTATGTCTGTAGATATAAATGAAAAATTAATAAATAAAAAAAGTTAAAAAAAAACAACAAAAAACAGTAAAGGGACCCCTAGATTTGGTGGCCTATCTTTGGCCGGTTTCAACTTAACCAGCCACTACTGAATATCGACTTCGCTGGTTAAGTTGAAACTGGCCAAAATACATCTGGATATTCAATGCCAGTCACAGGAAACCGTCCGGCCTTGAATATCTGGGCTACTGCCTGTGGTCTGAATTATCGGCTCCAATATGCACAACCCATCTATTACAGAAATCAAACACAACTAAATAAAATGGGAAAAAGAAGAAAGGCCAGATCAGAAACTGGCCAGTTTCTAAGTAGACGGAGAAATTAATGTTCCTGTAGTACTCTTACCTGACTTTCTCTGCGTGAGACGGTATCATTTCAAGTTTAATAGGGATTTATTATCCCGCACATTAAGCAAAAAAAACCAGCGTAAATGCCCACGGTTCCTCCTCCCCTCCCACCCCTGCCCCAAATAAGTTCTCCTTACCTGAATCTGGAGGTTTGTTAATTAGCATGGTGTGCATGGCCATAATGTTGGGGCCCGTAAAACACGCAACTAACTTCAGGATCTGAAGAGAAGAGAGACGGCACTAAGCGGCGTTCCACTGTACCGAGACTGCGAGGCATCTTGATGGCATTCACGACAATTAGTCACTCTTCATGAATTCTATATATTTTGCTAGTTTTACAAATGCCCATGTCTGAATGTCCTCAAGAGGGACAACGTCAATCATATTTATGATTCAACATTTTTACTGATGACAATTCAAAGGAAATACATCCAATAATATGAATACACAAAGATTCAAAAATAAACATGTACTCATTACCTCTCCGCTCTCATCTCTCCCTACATTCCTCCCCGTGACCTCCGCTCACTGGACAAATCTCTCTTGTCGTCCCCCTTCTCCTCCACTGCTAACTCCAGGCTTCATTCCTTTTCTCTCGTGGCACCTTATGCCTGGAATAGACTTCCTGGACCTATACATCTAGCTCAGTCTCTACCTGTTTTCAAATCTATGCTGAAAACCCACCTTTTCACTGCTGCTTTTGGCTCCTAGCCACAATTGCCCTCCCCTTGTCCCTTCCTCCCTTCTCACCCGTAACTGTCTTGTCTGTCTGTA
Source organism: Microcaecilia unicolor (assembly GCF_901765095.1). NCBI lineage: Eukaryota > Metazoa > Chordata > Amphibia > Gymnophiona > Siphonopidae > Microcaecilia > Microcaecilia unicolor. The sequence continues at coordinate 6,093,261 of NC_044040.1, read as the reverse complement.
TTATTTAGATTGTAAGCTCTTTTGAGCAGGGACTGTCTCTTTGTGTCAGGTGTTCAGCGATGCGTGCGTCTGGTAGTGCTATACAAATGCTAATAATAATTAAAAACAAAATGATACAGTCCGTCATCAAACTTTTAACATTTTATCCCCACCCCACCCCTCTGTTTTATGCTTTAACAATTTTATTGGGAAATGGCCTCTTACATTAACATACTCTACAAGTAAGAACACATTGTAAACATCCTTAATAAGCATAACAGAATACTTAGACCAAGCAGTAGTCAGCAAACCATCCCCACTATTTTCCAACTTCTTCTCCTCCTCCCCACTCCCCAAACCCTCCCCCCCCAGCTCCGATCTCCCCCCCCCTTTGAGCTGCTAGCTTCCCCCTCCTTATACTAATCGTCCTCCCTCTCCCTCCTACCCCCCCCCTTGCCCTCCCCTGATAGTGCAATGCCCGTTCTTTACTCTCCACAATTCCTAGCCGTCCCATGGGAGTCTATTCAGGACTTGACTACGTGCCCATGGCGATAACTTGGACAAATAAGCTTCCCAGATTGCAAGGAACCTCCGCTGCCTTCCAGGAGACAACCCTGCCCCATCTGGACTCCCATGTCATCAACTCAGTCTCAATCATATTTAAACTACGGCAGAGGTCTAATATTACAAGGTCTGCAATTTAAGCAGAGCTTTGCTGATAGCTGGTTTCTGCTGGGAGGCTACCAATTTGGCTTTTTCCCTTCATTTTGCTTGGGTACCTACTACTTAGCCTCAACAATCTGAAGTTCATCCTGTGATTTATGCAGGACCCTAGGTCATGTTACCTATGAATACAGAAATGCCGGAGAGGGACACTTTAGTCTTATAAACTGCTAATTTCACTCATTTGTTAGGTTTATACGTTGTTATCACCTCCACCAGCCCACTTTGCTAGTCTGAAGTGAAGTTATATTGGCAGACTAAAATGGTATTTCTTCCTCTTTCCCTCCAGAACACACAACCAGTCCCGAGTTCTGCCTCAATTCATGCGAACTACATTCCAATAATTCGGTAAATAATACAGCATTCAAGCATATCCTTGGGATCTTTCAGTACTATGTATCCCCAAAAACCCTATAGGCTGTCTTATGCTTGTACACGGCCGTCTCTGGCCCAAAAACTCGTCATGTTACAAAGGGATGGGCCTCTTATCAAGCCATGGCATTGTTGCATGGGAACGGCTAGCGTGATTTGATGAAACAGGCCCTGTGTAGGGGGTCGATATTCAAAGTGATTGAATTAACCAGCTAGAAACAGCTCCAGGCTGGTTAAGTTGCCTGTTTGGGCCTAACCGCTAATTTTCAGTGACACAACCGGTTAGAGGCAAAATGAAAACTGGCTATTTTAGATTGTAAGCTCTATTGAGCAGGGACTGTCTTTTCTTCATGTTCAATTGTGAAGCGCTGCGTACGACTGGTAGCGCTATAGAAATGATTTATAGTAGTAGTAGTAGTGTTCCAGGGCAGAGTCAGCATTTTTTTTTGTTACATTTGTACCCCGCACTTTCCCACTCATGGCAGGCTCAATGCGGCTTACATGGGGCAATGGAGGGTTAAGTGACTTGCCCAGAGTCACAAGGAGCTGCCTGTGGCTGAAGTGGGAATCGAACTCAGTTCCTCAGGACCAGAGTCCACCACCCTAACCACTAGGCCACTCCTCCACTCGGCTGGTTAAGTGCCAATATTCAGTACATAACCATCCAGGTTAACTGCACAGACAGGACCACATAAAAGTCAGTCTTATGTTTACGTGGTAACCTATAGCTGATTAAACTGAATATCGCACTTAACTGGCTATGCATTAGCCGGCTCCAGAAACTCAAAGATTTAATGCCGGCGCCTGGAAATGGCCAGGCATTGACTTTTACGGATTAACGCTAGAGGCAGACAGCAAATCGCTGATCGCTGGCAGTTGAATATCGAGCCCACAAGTGTCCGAATTTCTACATACTGTCCTGTCCTATTTGTTCTTTTGTTGACCTGATGGTGACCGATGGATATCGCATGTTGTGATGTCTCTTACTTCACCCAAAAGGAAAATTATTTAAAAAAAAAGTCTAGATCTTTCAAGAGATAATTCCCTTCATCAGATGCTGCTTTTCTGAATAAGGGACCCCTATGTAGTCTCAAAACGTCCTGGCAAAAGTTTCACTAGGAACCGTTTGGCTACTAGAGCAGCACATTAACCTGATTTTTAAAAAGAGCACAGATAGGTCTTTCCCTGATCCTTGTTACAGTGATTAGAGAACACCCAACAGAAAAAATAATGAATTCAAATGGAAAAATTATTCACAAAATGAGCTACACAAACAGTTCAGTCACATGCAACCCTTGCTCAGATAAATCATCACAAAAAGCATCAAACGCACACATACACACAAAAAAGAATTAAAAGAGAGAAAATTTGAACTTTAAACAATTGTCAAATATGCTAGCAGGTGGCCTGGATTTTGAAACAAAGTTCCCTGGACACTCCATCATACCAGACCCAGGAGACCTAAGCAGTTTCTACTTCTAGCTGGAATTCATTTTTGCACTGTGGGATGTTGTTCTCCTCCCTGGAAGCTCTCACGCTTTGTGTGCAGATATCCACCAGGATCCGACTACATGCACTGCTGACCCCGCCGTCCTCATTAATTGCGGTTAGGAGTGTAAGATCATAAGCATTGCCATACTGGGACAGACCGAAGGTCCATCAAGCCCAGTAGCCTGTTTCCAAAAGTGATCGATCCAGGTTACAAGTACCTGGCAAGATCCCTGAACAGCAAAACAGATTTTATGCTGGGAGACTGGGCGGCTAAATGGCAGATGACGTTTAATGTGAGCAAGTGCAAGGTGATGCATGTGGGAAAAAAGAACCCGAATTATAGCTACGTCATGCAAGGATCCACGTTAGGAGTTACGGACCAAGAAAGGGATCTGGGTGTCGTCGTCGATAATACACTGAAAGCTTCTGCTCAGTGTGCTGCTGCAGCTAGGAATGCGAATAGAATGTTGGGTATTATTAGGAAAGGTATAGAAAACAGGTGTGAGGATGTTATAATGCTGTTATAGCGCTCCATGGTGCGACCGCACCTTGAGTATTGTGTTCAATTCTGGTCGCCGCATCTCAAGATATAATAGAATTGGAAAAGGTGCAGCGAAGGGCGACTAAAATGATAGCATGGATGGGACGACTTCCCTATGAAGAAAGACTAAGGAAGCTAGGGCTTTTCAGCTTGGAGAAGAGACGGCTGAGGGGAGACATGATAGAGGTATATAAAATAATGAGTGGAGTGGAACAGGTGGATGTGAAGCATCTGTTCACGCTTTCCAAAAATACTAGGACTAGGGGGCATGCGATGAAACTACAGTGTAGTAAATTTAAAACAAATCGGAGAAAATGTTTCTTCACCCAACGCTGAAGAACGTGGTGAAGGCGGTTAGCTTAGCAGAGTTTAAAAAGGGGTTAGACGGTTTCCTAAAGGACAAGTCCATAAACCACTACTAAATGGACTTGGGAAAAATTCACAATTCCAGGAATAACATGTATAGAATGTTTGTACGTTTGGGAAGCTTGCCAGGTGCCCTTGGCCTGGATTGGCCTCTGTCATGGACAGGATGCTGGGCTCGATGGACCCTTGGTCTTTTCCCAGTGTGGCATCACTTATGTACTTATCCTAGAATATGCAGTGGATTTTCCCATTGGTCACTATGGGCAAAGTATCGGTTTTCGTACCTGAGGCAAGCGACAGTATCTGAACAACTCTTCATCGTCCATAAAATCCTGGATTTTGTTGACCGCTGATTCCTCTGCAACATACTCTGACTTAACAACGGTTATATCTTTCGCGATTACCAGACCAGGCACTTTGACTTCTTTCTTACACAGCCTTTCAAACTCCTTTCTGTAGATACAACAGTAATTGGGATTTGTTGATGCTGAACTGCTAGAGACTTTGTCAAACACAGCTTTCGTTATTAAAATCACTGCAATGATATGAAGTGACTGTACCTAAAACGATCCAGATCTTCATGTGAAACCAGGTTTTTAACGAGGAGAAAGCCATTCTCTTCGTAGAACAGCCTCTGCTCAGGAGACAGGACATCATTATCCAATGTATAGCTGGAAGAGAATGAGAATGCAAGTCATAACAGGATCATGTAAGTAAAGCTTAGCATGTACTAAGGACCACGTGACCCATAGGTATAAAATAGGAGATACAGCATTTAGCGTGCATTAAGCTTTAGTAAAATAACCCCAAAGATTTTTGGAACATCTGACCACACTATGAAATAATGTGCACCAACTCGAGAGCAGTTTTCTTCCTGCTATTTTTCAGGGATGGGCAGCCAGAAAATTTGGAATCCCCCCCCCCCCCTGTTGCCAATGAATGTTGTTAATAGCACGCACTCCTTAATGATAAGCTACACGTGTACCCTAGGGAAAACAGAGGGTGCATTGTGTACATATAATCTACACTCTTTAAGAAGAGGGCACACTATTACTGTGAAGCCAAGCCGAGAGAGTCGAGACAGGACTGTAGTGGCATAAGGTCCGGGTTGTAAGGATTGTGGGTGTTGAGCACCCCCAATATTGAGAAAATTCCTTGTATGTGTCCAGGGAGGGGTTATTTCCATTGGGCTTAGCACCCCCGATAATTTTGAAAAGTTGGCTCCTACTTGTAGGAGACCAACAGAATGTGATCGAGATAAAGATAAAGGTTAATGGAGAAGCTCTGAATAAGAGAGTCTAAGGGACTGAGGTAAATATTGAAAACTGAACCTTGGGCTAAGCCACAGATCAAAGAATGTGGAAGGGAAGTACAGGAGAGCAGCACAACCATGAAAGTTTGGTGAGAGAGAAAAGAGAACAAGGCAAGCGCCATCCTGGAGATACCAATATCTGACAACCAGGATATCGGAATATCATGATCCATAAAATCAAATGTAGCTGTAAGATCATGAGAAACAACTAAAGTCATGAAAAGCTGTGATGCTTTTATCAAATCTTCGGTTGCCTGTAAGTAATACAAGTGTTCATCTGTAGTCCAGGGAATGGAAATAGACCTTTGATTATGACGCATGAGGGCCTGGCTTGTGGGGGGGGGGGGGGGGGGGGCGGGGCGGGGGATGAGTCCACAGAACAACTCTGTTGTGGGAGAAGTGAGTATACAGAGGGTAGTGGAGTAAAGCTTGCAGCTTGTTGGTCTTTCTTGCCGTAGTTATGGCTACAAGGAAAATTGTTTTCCGTGTGAGGTGTTTAAGCAAGGCTTCACCCAGTGGTTCAAGGGCTTTCCGTAAGTCCAGTAAGAATGATATTGACGTCCAATGCCAGAGTAGGTGTTTTTAGAGGTGGCTTCCCGTTCATGAGACCGCTCATGAATCCCGATACCAGCGGCTGTATGGAAATGGAGTTTCCTTTGATGGCAGAAGGCTGCAACAGTGGACAAGCTTTGTGAAATTGAATATGAAGAGCCTTCACCCATTTGAAGAAATGGAGCCATTTAAAATCTTCTTGAGGCTAATAAAAACCCTCTTTACCCCTTCTGCAAAAGAGAGATGGTCAATTAAGCACCACTCAACCTCCAAGCAGTGAGGAGATAGGCTTCTCAGGTTGGAAGTGACCTGGTTGTTGATTTAAAAGTGGCAGGTGGTAGCTGAGATGAACAGGGCGATGTGTTGATAGTGCAAATAGCAGAGGAAGCCAAATCTGCCTTGGCTACTGCAGGACAATGAGAATGACTTGAGCTAATACTCTTGGAATTAGAGGGAATGGTGGGCAAAGCATACAAAAGACCGTGGCTCATTGAAACTACAAAAACTTTGTGAGCTAATCTGTGGGAATTTGAATGGAGCAAGAGTGGGCATTCTGCACTTTGTGCAAATGCAAAAAAGGTCTATTTCTTGGTTTCCCCATCATTCGAAAAGATGCTTCACTATTAGTAGACGCAAGGACCAACTGGGAGGATCCAGTTTTCGACTTAAGGGACCTGCAGAGGATGTTACCTGCCAAATCTTCACTGCTTCCTGACACAGCCCCAATGTTTTTTGATATAGAACATTGCCACCCACTTGTCCATTCTGACTAGCACTATTTTTCCTCAAAGCCAAGACAAGAAAGGCTTGGACTGAACTAAATACTTCTCCGAGTTCAAAAACATTGATGTAGAGCACTTTCTCCTTTTGACTACATAACCCTTTGGGTGCTCAGATGTAGAAGGTGAGTTCCCCAGCCATGTGTGGAAGCATGAAAAGCACCCTTCTCCACCACTGCCAACTCCAGGCTCCGCCCATTCTGTCTCGCCTCACCCTATGCCTGGAACAACCTTCCTGAGCCCTTACGTCAAGCCCCCTCCCTGCCCATCTTCAAATCTCTGCTTAAAGCCCACCTCTTCAATGCTGCCTTTGGCACCTAACTCTTACCTTCAGGATATCCAGACTGCCCCAATTTGACTGCCCCTTTCGGACTGACTGTTCACTTGTCTTTTAGATTGTAAGCTCTTTGAGCAGGGCCTGTCCTTTTATGTTAAATTGTACAGCACTGCGTAACCCTAGTAGCGCTTTAGAAATGTTAAGTAGTAGTAGTAGTAGTGTGGAAGCATCCATTGTTAGAGTCATTTGGGATTAAAGTATTTGGAATAAGAAGCCTCCTGTGAGGTTTGGCCAGCACATCCACCACTGTAAGTGTACAGCCCATAGAAACATTCGTCTGTTGCTTCTTCCCTCATCTGTTTGCCTGCCAAAAGCTCTGAATCCTCCACACTGGATAAAGGTGTCCCTACTGGTATGAGCTCCAGTGATGGAACGCTTTGAATGACTGGGAATCGAGGTCATTTGGAGAAGCATACGGTTCATATGGTTCTGTCCATTGTGACTGTGGAGGCGATACTGAGGATGAAGGACTTGGTTGTTCTTCATTTAGGATTGGCTGTGAGGGGATGTGCATCATGTAGTATAGCCACGCTTCAGGCTACAGCTTCAGGAGCTGAATCAGAGCTCTGTGAGAGTTGTCTGGAGAAGCCATAGAGGGCACTGTGGCAAGTTCTGGTCTTAGCAGAGGCATGGATTTCTGAGAATAATGGAGGAGAACTGTTATCACTTCTGCAGATGATGACGACTATGAGGAAGGTCTCACCTTAGCACAGGCTCCAAGAAATACAAAAAAAAAACTCCTCTGAACTGAAGAACAGCTTCAGCACACAGGCTCCATCAACATCACCGAGTACCTGCATCCCCTGCTTATCTGCAGAGAACGCAAATCATTCACCGAAAGCATCTGCCTACTTTAACGAAGCCTGTACATTACCTATAACTCAGAAAGATGATATAAGGAAATATTTCACAGATGACACACACATACTGCAGGCAGAATCAAAGAATTGTGATCTTCGATAGCATAAAAACAAGTTAATCTAAGGCTTACCAGAACTTGTCAGGAGGGTTGGCTGCGTAAATCTGTGCTGAAGTAGATACAGCCGTCTGGGACACACATTAAGGAAAAGGGCACGCAATAAATTATCACGTTCGTACCCGTACCCCTCTCCCTCCTCCCAACGTCACTCTTATAAACTAAAGCTGTCCCTCCAAAATACCCACATATTGAGTAATGATATTCAAATAGTGGCCAGTGCTTAATATCTCGGTATTTAGCACCACTTTCAATTGCAGCTGAAGGCAAGTTACATTCAGGTACAGTACGTATTGTCTTGTCCCCCACCAAAATCCCTGGTATTCTAGTAGACTCCTGCAATACCAGAAGCTGGCTCCCTATGCCCCAATCCCCAGCCCTGACACCAAAAGGGACCCCCCTCCCCAGAGATACACCTCTCCCAACATTATCCAAAAATCCCTGGTACTTTAGTGTACCCCACACTAAAACTAAATCCCTGTTAGTATAGTCAACCCTGACCCCCCTTTAACAAGAGGCTGGAGGAGTTGCTGAACCCTCTGTACTGCCATTTTTCAAAATTGTTTAGTTACTGCAACGGGAGGCAAAAGTTTGGCATTATGCCAGTGGTGTGCTGGGAAATTTTTAACAGGCTCTCTCTCCGGGCATAGCCAGCCCTTCAATTTGGGGATGCCCCAAGGTGGACTAGGGGGCAAAATATTCCTCTCTCTCCTCCTCCCCCCCCCCCCCCCCCCACATGCAGGCACACTAAGCATACCTTTGCTGGCAAGGATGCTGAGCCCTACCGCCACTCCCCCGCTGCTCCTTTCTGACTCTGAGCAGCATGCCAGGTATGCTCAAGACGTCTTGGCATGCTCCTCAGAGCCAGAAACAAGCGGCGAGGAGCAGTGGCAGTCCGTTTATTTGACTGGCGGGGCTTGGTATCTCTGCAGGCAAAGGGGTTCAGAGACGCTAACAAGCAGATGATCAAAAGGCCCGCGCTGTTCAAAACAGCGTCTAAACTAGCGCTGGAACAGCGCGGGGCGTTATTAGACCTATGATCAGAGATAATTGCATGCAAATTTAAGCACGCAATTATCTCTGATCATGGGGCAGAAGTGCGTCTGAGCATGCGCTCAGCACAATCCTCCCGCACTTGTTTTGACAGGTCTGGGCTGTCAAAAGCCCAAACCTGTCAAACACAGGGGCTGGAGGTCCATGGGACCACCAGGCCCCAACTACCCCTGCCCCGAGCAATGGGGGATGGAGATCTGGCGGACCTCCGGTCTCCCCCCCTAGGTTCAGGGAGGGCTGGAGATCTGGCGGACCTCCAGCCCCCCCCCCCAACTCCCCATAACATTTCCCAAACAGTCCCTGGTGGCCCAGTGGGCAACCAACCCCCCCCCCCCCCAGGTTCAGTTTGTAATGTCTATACCTTGCTTTATGTATTACCTATACGCTGGATCTAAAAATTCTTTGGGTGAAAAATATAAAACAGTATGAACTGGGCTTATTTTATTTACCATGCCCTCCAAAGCCCTTCTTTTAAACATGGGAAAATTTATTTAATTAACCACATTTTGTAACCAGCCTCTAGCCTACAAACAAATCAGAAATGCAATTCGCTGATGAAACTAAACCCCCTGTTTACTAAGTGACGATAGCGGCTGCTGGGTGCTAATGCCGACATTAAACAGGGGGGTAAGTTATTCAAAGTTCTTAAATCACAAGGGGACTGTAAGAAACTGCAAGAGGACTTTATGCGACTAGGTATCCAAACAGTGCCAGAGCCGGTGGTGGGAGGAGGGGCTGGTGGTTGGGAGGCGGGGATAGTGCTGGGCAGACTTATACGGTCTGTGCCAGAGCCAGTGGTTGGGAGGTGGGGCTGGTGGTTGGGAGGCGGGGATAGTGCTGGGCAGACTTATACGGTCTGTGCCAGAGCCAGTGGTTGGGAGGTGGGGCTGGTGGTTGGGAGGCGGGGATAGTGCTGGGCAGACTTATACAGTCTGTGCCAGAGCCGATGGTGGGAGGCGGGGCTGGTGGTTGGGAGGCGGGGATAGTGCTGGGCAGACTTTTACGGTCTGTGCCCTGAAGAGCACAGGTACAAATCAAAGTAGGGTATACACAAAAAGTTGCACATATGAGTTATCTTGTTGGGCAGACTGGATGGACCATGCAAGTCTTTTTCTGCCGTCATCTACTATGTTACTATGTAACAGCAGATGATTTAGTACAACCAAAGCAGTTTATACGTATTCTATGCAGGTATTTTGCCCTAGTGAGCTCACAATTTACGTGTTATACAGTTTGTGTTCTGATGATTGTTTGGGGCATTATATTTGAGATTTGTAAGTTTACATATTGAGTTAGTGCACTTGATGGGAAAGTGATTGAAAAATTGAGCCACAGGAGGATTCCAACGCAAGTTTTGTTACCTATATTGCATGGCTCTCTAAAATTTTAATGTGAGCCAGTGCAAAGCGATGCACTGAGGGAAGGACAAACCAAACTATATAGCTACTGTACATGATTAGGGAGTTGCCCAGGAAAAGAATTTAGGTGTCATAGTTGATGATAAACTGAAATCCTCCACTTAGTTTGCGGCAGTGGGTAAGAAAGCAAATAAAACGTTAGGTATTATTAAGAAAGGAATGGAGCCTATGAGGAAAGGCTTGGAAAAACAATGGCTGAAAGGAGACATGATAGAGATTTTATTTTTTGTTACATTTGTGCGGCAGGCAATGGAGGGTTAAGTGACTTGCCCAGAATCACAAGGAGCTGCCTGTGCTGGGAATCGAACTCAGTTCCTCAGATCCCCAGAACCAAAGTCTACCACCCTAACCACTAGGCCACTCCTCCACTCCAAACTATGAGTGGAATGGGTAGATCTGAATTGCTCATTCAGTCTTTCAGAAAGTACTAAGACTAAGTAGTATGTTTAGAACTAATTGGAGAGATTATTTCTTCACACAATGCGAGATTAAGCTCTGGAATTCACTGCCAGAGGATGCGGTAAAAGTGGTTAGTGTAGCAAGGTTTTAAAAAAGGGACTGGACAAACTCCTAAAATAAAAGACCATTAACCATTATTAGGGTGGCTATGGGGAAAATCCACTGTTTATTCCTGGGATAAGCAGCAAGAATGCATGACTTTTGGAATCTTGCTAGATACTTGTGACCTGGATTGGGAACTGTTGGAAATTTTCCAGATTTAATGACTGCAAGGCCCAGAGCTGCCAGCAACAGAAGGAAGCCTGTGTGGCTAAGAGCAGAATCCCAGGTTAAAAACTCCTGAAAATGATTAGTTCTATTTATGTCCTTTTAAAATGACAATTTGCAACAGAGCTCTCCTCTGTGATTACAACTTTGATGTTATCAGATATCACCATATCTGTACCACACCCTCCAATAAAGCACTGCTGCTCCCTTGGCTTTCTGTGCCCAAAATGCCTGACTCTGCACTTCTCTGCATGAAATCCTAGTTTCCAAATGCTTAGGACCTTGGGCCACGCAGGCGTACTATGTTACATTTAAATTAAAGCTTTAAGCTTTGGTATAGGTCCGGGTCCGTGACGTCATGGGGGAGTCACTTCACTTGTGTGGCTGCAAGAGAAATCTGTCCAGGGAGAACCTAGTTTCCAAATGCTTAGGACCTTGGGCCATCCCCCTCCCTTTGCCTACTCCACCCAGTCAGATAACTTAGTGTAAAATATCACCTCTGGTTTTTCCTGTGTCAGATACACTCACACAAGCTTTGGCTCTGCTATACTGAGGATATAGAAGCTGGCCCTTTCCCAGGGAAACAATTGATTCTAACAAGAATAATCTTATTGAACACAACTATGCGGTTCCAAGACGTAGTTTAAGCAGAAAAAGACCAGGCAGCTCATTCATTCTGTCTGAGTATTTCTGTTCACACTAAGAACATAACCCAGCTGCCAGCTCGTATTGCAGGATCCTATTTCAAAATACTTCACTATATTTTCCCCCATTAACCTTTACACAAGTGAGAAATTTCCACAACCCTCCCTATTACCACTCTATAAAGACAGATATTTGTAACATAGTAAATGACGGCAGATAAAGACCTGTACGGTCCATCCAGCCTGCCCAACAAGATAAACTCATTTTACATGGTATGTGATAATTTATATGTATACCCGAGTTTGATTTGTCCTTGTCATTCTCAGGGCACAGACCGTAGAAGTCTGCCCAGTACTACTTAACATTTCTAGAGCGCTACTAGGGTTACGCAGCGCTGTACAGTTACTGTTCTTCTACTAAAAGTTCTGAAGCTAACGTTGAAGCCCCTTAAAATTTACACTCCAGCCCATCCTTATCTATTCAGCCACGATCAGGGCGCAGACTGTAGAAGTCTGCCCAGCATTGGTTTTACTCTCCAATTACCAGTGTCACCACCCAATCTCCGCTAAGATTCCGTAGATCCATTCCTACTAAACAGGTTTCCTTTGTGTTTATCCCACGCATGTTTCAATTCCATTACTGTTTTCATCTCCACCACCTCCCGCGGGAGGGCATTCCATAAGTACATAAGTATTGCCATATTGGGAAAGACCAAAGGCCCATCAGCATCCTGTTTCCAACAGTGGCCAATCCAGGTCACAAATACCCAGCAAGATCCCAAAAATGTACAAAACATTTTATACTGCTTATCCCAGAAATAGTGGATTTTCCCCAAGTCCATTTAATAACGGTTTATGGACTTTTCCTTTAGGAAGCCGTCCAAACCTTTTTTTAAACTCCGCTAAGTTAACCGCCTTTACCACATTCTCTGTCAATGAATTCCAGAGTTTAATTACACGTTGAGTGAAGAAAGATTTTCTCTGATTCGTTTTAAATATATTACATTGTAGCTTCATCGTTTGCCCCCTAGTCCTAGTATTTTTGGAAAGCGTGATCAGACGCTTTACATGTACCCGTTCAACACCACTCATTATTTTATAGACCTCTATCATATCTCCCCTCAGCCGCCTTTTCTCCAAGCTGAAGAGCCCTAGCTGCTTTAGCCTTTCCTCATAGGGAAGTCGTCCCATCCCCTTTATCATTTTCGTCGCCCTTCACTATATCTTTTTTGAGATGCGGCGACCAGAATTGAACACAATATTCGAGGTGCGGTCGCACCATGGAGCGATACAACGGCATTATAACATCCTCACACCTGTTTTCCATACCTTTCCTAATAATACCCAACATTCTATTCTGCACACTGAGCAGAAGGTTTCAACGTATTATCGACGGTGACACCTAGATCCCTTTCTTGGTCTGTGACTTCTAACCTGGAACCTTGCATGACGTAGCTATAATTCGGGTTCTTCTTTCCCACATGCATCACTTTGCACTTGCTCACATTAAACGTCATCTGCCATTTAGACACCCAGTCTCCCAGTCTCGTAAAGTCCTGTTGTAATTTTTCACAATCCTCCTGCGATTTAATGACTTTGAATAACTTTGTGTCATCAGCAAATTTAATGACCTCACTAGTTACTCCCATCTCTAGGTCATTTATAAATATGTTAAAAAGCAGTGGCCCCAGCACAGAGCCCTGGGGAACCCCACTAACTACCCTTCTCCATTGAGAATACTGACCATTTAACCCTACTCTCTGTTTTCTATCTTTTAACCAGTTTTTAAGCCACAATAGGACACGACCTCCTATCTCATGACTCTCCAATTTCCTCTGGAGTCTTTCATGAGGTACTTTGTCAAACGCTTTCTGAAAATCCAGATACACAATTTCAACCGGCTCCCTTGTGAAAAAATACTTCCTGACATTACTCCTGAGTCTGCCCCCACTTCATCCTCATTTCATGTCCTCTAGTTCTACCACCTTCCCGTCTCTGGAAAAAGTTTGTTTGCAGATTAATACCTTTCAAATATTTGAACGTCTGTATCATGTCACCCCTGTTTCTCCTTTCCTCCAAGGTCTACATGTTGCTCCTCTCCAGTCCAACACAACCACACTGTATCCAAAGATCAACTGAATGGGTTCTTCGGTGGATCCATCACAACCTCTCAGAGATCCCCTAATATTCCGGCATAAACCTGTCTACAGGCTTTATCCATTTTTAAGCTTTCCTCAGCCAGGTATTCTACAAACTTACAAAGTCAACATATAAATACGCTCACCTTGTAATATTAGCACTACAAGATTACAATAAGTAAAAAAAAAAAAATTGCATAATGACAGGAAAAAGCCTCAATGAGCCAAACTGCAAATTTTTTCCTGCGGCCGCCATTCACTGGTTAAAATGTTATCACTGGCATAAAAAAACAACCTCTCGTGTGCTTATATACTTCAATCTTCACTTTATCTTTCTTCACTCAATTTTAAGAGTACGCCATGATTCAAAAATATTTCAAACTTGGGCCATTACAGAATGACGTCAGAAGAAGGCGGAACACAGCGAAGGGAAGGCTAGACGTCGGGAGCGCCGCCTCCTTCCCTGACGCTGCGCTGCCAGAACCGCCACCGAGGTAAATTTAAAAAGAAAAAAAAAAAAGGGATGTTGGGGGGAGAGAAGAGGGTGGGCAGTAAAGCTGAACAATGGGAGCGGGAGGGCAGGGGAGAAACGACAGCATGGATGCGAAGGGGGGGCATGGGAGAGAGAGGAGCATGGATGCGAGGGGGGGTCATGGAAGGGAGAGAGGGGACTTGCTGGAAAAGGATGAATGGAGGGGGCAGGGGACAGAGGAGCATGGATGGGCATGGATTGGATGGCAGGGCTCAGGGAGAGAGGGGAATTGCTGGAAAAGGATGAATGGAGGGGGCAGGGGACATAGGAGCATAGATGGGCATGGATTGGGAGGGCAGGGCTCAGGGAGAGAGGGGAATTGCTGGATAGGGATGAATGGAGGGGGCAGGTGACAGGAGCATGGATGGGCATGGATTGGGAGGGCAGGGCTCAGGGAGAGAGGGGAATTGCTGGATAGGGATGAATGGAGGGGGCAGGTGACAGAGGAGCATGGATGGGCATGGATTGGGAGGGCAGGGCTCAGGGAGAGAGGGGAATTGCTGGAAAAGGATGAATTGAGGGGGCAGGGGACAGATGGGCATGGATTGGGAGGGCAAGGCTCACACTCTCTCTCTCATATACAATGTCTTTCTGACTCTCACTCTCACACACTCTGTCTCACTGTATCACATTCACTCTCTATGTGCCACACAGTCACTCACACACTCGCTTGGTCTCATACACTCACTCTCACAGAGAATCTGTATCTCACACACACTCTCTCGCACACACACACACACTCTCTCTCACACTGTGTCTCACATACACACTTGCACACACTCTCACAAACACACTCACACCCAGACTCACTCTCTCTCTCACACACACACACTTACACTTTCACTCTGACTCTCACACAGTCACTCTCACATACACTCTCCCAAACATACACACTCCGAGGAAAACCTTGCTAGCGCCCGTTTCATTTGTGTCAGAAACGGGCCTTTTTTACTAGTTATATATAATACACATTCGAGAAACACAGGAATGGTCTCTTAATAATCAATAAATCACAACCAATACAGAACAAGGATAAAAAAAATTAAAAAAACTCTGTCTCCCCTCCCCCTCACAAATATTCCCTCCATCACTGAGAAAACCAAACAAGCCAAATTACTACAGAATGCTACGTAGAAAATTCATGCTAACAGTATTTGTCTTTAAAAAGACAAGTGCAATAGGAACTAGAAATGGCAATGAAAAAAACAAGACTCAGAAATTGTGACGTGAATGAGACACATTGGATAACGAGTGAGAAAGCGTGGAATTAGATATCAAATTTATGATCTGCTTAGATAAGTGATGATGTGTTCAAATCCTTAAAGAAAAGTACTGCAGTGTAGGTTGTGGAACCAGATGAGTTTATGCAATATTTGTCAACGTGAATAATGTGTCAACAGTGGATTAAACGTAGTGTAAACAGACTGACTGATGCAGTACAACGTACATGAAAACATACATTTCCAACAAATGAACGTAATGCTAAGAAACCATTCCTATCTCTATTTGCGTGAGAAATGTATGTTAAAATTCAATGCATTATGAACAAAACCATTTTTGTTACAGTTAAGTGTGTTTCCACTTGATAGAATAACCATAACCATTCCCTAACATCTGTCTTTCAGGAGGAAAGTGAAGGTTCCATTTTTCAATGCTATAATCTACTCTGTGGCACTAGGGGAGTCCCTTTTACTAAGCCGCAACAAAACGGGCTAGTTTTTGCCGTGTCCTGGAAAAGGGGCCAGAAAATGGACGTGCGGCAAAATAAAAACCAGCACGCATCCATTTTTGGCCCAAGATCCACTGAATTAGCGATAAGGTCTCACGCGCTACCCGGGCGGGAAGCATGCAGCACACGCCCACTGCTGTTTACTGCTGGGTAAGCGCCACGCAGTAGAAAATAGATTTTCTACAGTGTGTTTTTGACGCGCGCCAAGTTCAGAATTACCGCCCAGGGCACACAGTAGCCAGACGGAAATGCTGATTTGACACGCGTAGAGCCTTACATGCTTTTGTGAAAGGACCCCTAGATCAGGATGATGGGTCTGTACTCAAATAGGAATGTAGTAAAAAATAATCTTTTGGGATGGTAATTAGGCTGGGGTTGGGGATCCGTTGCCAGATTTAAGGGGTTGTGGGATGAGAACATACTTTTCTGGTGGGTACTTTTGGTCATTGTTATTTTACTTTTATTTTCTGATATCATGTTTGTGTTCTGCGTACTGTTTAGCTACATCTGTTTTATGCACATTATTTATATCCTGAACACAGATTTCAGCCAACCTGTTGTGGTTCTGGGAATGCAGTTCTGAATGTTTTACAATAAATAAAATAAATTTATTTTGTAAATCTCTACCATAATCTAGTGTCATCACTGATGATACGTTGAAACCCTCTGCTCAATATGCAGCAGCAGCTAAGAAAGCAAATAGAATGTTAGGAATTATTCGAAAGGAATGGAAAACAAAACAGAGAATGTTATAAAGTCTTTGTATCGCTCCATGATGTAACCGCATTTCGAATACTGTGTGCAATTCTGGTCACTGCATCTCAAAAAAAGATATAGTGGAATTAGAAAAGGTACAGAAGGGAGACGAAACTGATAAAGGGGATAGGACGACTTCCCTATGAGGAAAGGCTAAAGCGGCTAGGGCTCTTCAGCTTGGAGAAAAGGCGGCTGAAGGGAGATATGATAGAGGTCTATAAAATAATGAGTGGAGTGGAACAGATAGATGTGAATTGCTTGTTTATTAAATACTAGGACTAGAGGGCATGCAAAGAAGCTACTAAGTAGTAAATTTAAAACGAATAGCAGAAAATATTCTTCACTCAACGAGTTATTAAACTCTGGAATTTGTTGCCAGAGAATGTGGTAAAAGCAGTTAGCTTAGCAGGGTTTAAAAAAGGTTTGGATAATTTCCTAAAAGAAAAGTCCATAAGCCATTATTAAAATGGACTTGGGAAAATCCACTGCATATTCTAGGATAAACAGCATCAAATCCGTTTTGCTGTTCTGGGATCTTTCTAGGTACTTGTGACCTGGACTGGCCACTGTTGGCAACATGATACTGTGCTTGATAGACCTTTGGTCTGTCCCAGTATGGCAATGTTTATGTTCTTATGTTCTAATCCTCTCGCAAATCATTTCTTCTCCAAGCTGAAGAGCACTAGTTTAACCTTAACTCATAAAGAAGCCATTCCACTATCTTTTTTTGTTTTTGAGATGTGGTATAATCATAGATCAAGAGAGGCATTTTTACATTCCCCATTTTTGTTTTCTAACTCCTGATTCCTAACATTCTATTAGCTTTTTGGCCAGTCACACTGCTAATTTCTTTTCACGAGGACTCCATGATCCCTTTTCCAGGGCTAACTCTGAATAGAGAACAGAACATCATGTACCAGAATCGGGGATTAGTTTTCCTTAGATGTATCACTTTGTGCTTGTTTATGTTACGTTTCAGCTGCAAGATCCTCCCGCAACTCCTCACAATCTGCTCATGGTTTAAGAACTCCGACGTGACAAATTGCTGCGCTGATGATACTCCCCTGTCTCCTACTTCTGAAATATATTGGGGTAAACTAATCAGCATGAAGTTACCGGCCCCTCTCCTCCCCCCCCCCCCCCCCCCCGCCACTGTTGAAGAGTAACATTTGCCCAGATTTCTACAATTGCACCTGTCTCCAAAGACTGACGGAACAGATTCACCAGCGGAGCTGCCAGAACTTTCCCACTTGTAGATTCAATAGTTCCACACAAACCTTTTCTATAAAGGATACAGCATCCATCTTACTACCCATATCTGTTTCTGCCAAGTGGTCCTTCTCCCAGATTTTCTTCAGTGAATGGTGAACAAAAATTTGTTTTGCATTTCTCCTTTCACACGCCCGCCCTCTTTTTCTCCCGATTCTTACAGTCCTACCTCTGGACTTCTTCCTTTTTTCTAATACTAGCCGTTAAGCCCGTTAAAATGGGCGAGATTTCCAGCTACCCTCCTCGCCGCCGCTCCCTCCCCCCTTTGTGCCGGCCGGGCCCCCTGCACTGACCTGACAGCGCCTCTCACCTCCGTGTGAAAGCGCTGCAGGCAGCAGCAGATCGCTCTGCTGCTGCCTGCAGCGCTTCCACACGGAGGTGAGAGGCGCTGTCAGGTCAGTGCAGGGGGCCCGATACGGAGGGGGGTGCCCGCGATGTTCATTTCCAGGTTCCAGGCGGCAGCGTCAGACAGTCCGACTCCGTTTCCCTCTCTGTTCCGCCCTGATGCGAGGGCAGGACAAGAGAGGGAAGTCTCTACTGGGCATTTGCAGGTGAGTCGGTCACTTGCCATTTATATGTTTGATACCTGAGAAGTCTTGTCATTTTAGTTTACCTGTTGACTGTCTGTCTGTCTTTCTTCCACTCATGCTTTTGCTATCCTGACTACTTTCCCTCCTGTTTTAGCTTTCCCAGATATTCTTTCCTGTGTTCCTCTATCGGAGGTTCCTTGTATATTTTTGAATGCTAATCTTTCTGCCCTTACCCTTTCAGCCACTCCTAAGCATCATACTGGTCTCTTTTATGTCAGGAAGATCTGTATTTGATGTACTAAGCTTCCCCAATATCTACACTGGTATCTCTACCTCCACATATACTCCCATCTCTATCCTATTCAGCGACACCCCACATAGGCCCTCACTCCATGTCCATAAACACTCTCATCCATCCTCACACCTCACAGATATCCCCACCTCCATCCTACTTACAGACACCCTGCCTATCTCCTCTGCCTCGCACATAAACCTCATCCAACCCACGTCACAAACGCCTCTACCATACTGTTCAAAATGGTGAGAAATTTGTATTTTTTTTATTGTTTTTGCACTTCACAATAAATGTCACAAATAAATCAAAGGGAGTAGGAAAAGCCTCAGAACACCAAGTGCACTCAAAACCTCCATGCATATATCGATCACAGGCAAAATAAACCCTCCTTTTCAATTACAATCTGTGATAACAAGGTGCAACTTTTCAAAAACATTTTTGTTTTCCGTAAAGTAACTTGACCAAAGTCTATGTCACAGCAACAGAGCACTATCAGGTCCAACGGTGGCCAATATTTTGAAAATCTGCCTCAGGAACCACAGAACTGAGCTGTACAAAAACGTGAAAATAAAAAAGAATCACACTTCAAACAACTTACAAGCAAACGAAAAGGAAGGAAGGAAAGAACGAATCTTGGTGATATTATAGAGAAAGAAATGACAGATTTTAGTAGTCTGTTCGATATGTGCAGAGAAAGAAAGAGAGGAGTCGAAGATGACCCCAAGGTTACGAGCTGATGAGACAGGGAGGATGAGAGTGTTATCCAGAGACAGAGAATGGGGGAAGAGGAGAGGTGTGTTTAGGGAGGGAAAGATAAGAAGCACAGTCTTGGCCGTGTTTACTTTCAGACAGCGAGACATCCAGGCAGCAATGTCCATATAGATGGAGAAAAGAAGAGGTCCCAAGAAAGAACCCTGAGGTACACCAACTGATACTGGAGGAGAATCCACCAGAGCATATGCGATGGGAGAGGTAAGCAGACACCATCTTGATTTACTTATTATTATTATTTTTGAAATATATACACCGCCTACAACCTAAGCGATTTCCAAGTCAACATACACAAACTTAGGACCCCTTTTACTAAGCCACGTAGGTGCCTACGCGCGAACCAAATTGGAGTTACTGCCCGGTTACCGCGTGACTCTTGCGGTAATTTCAATTTTGGCACACGTCTGGAAAATATTTTTTTATTTTCTGTTGTGCATAGGTCATTACTGCCCAAATTCTTTACCGCTAGGTCTATGGCTAGCGGTAAGGTCGCAGACCCAAAATGGATGCGCGGCAATTTTGATTTTACCGCACGTCCATTTTTGGCAAAAAAAAAAAAGGGCCTTTTTTTTTTAATAGGCGTGCTGAAAAATGATTCTGCCCATGCCCAAAACCCGCACCTACACTACCGCAGGCCATTTTTCAGCACGCCTTTCTAAAAGGACCCCTAAAACCATAAAATCACAAACAGCACAAATACCCTACAATTTAGAAATCTATCAGAGCTACTCCTTCCGTCCCAGCCTAAACACAGCCATCCTTACAAAAAAAATCTTCCACAAAAAGCTTATTCTCCTGCAGCTTCTTGAATTCCAGGTCAGATACATTTATGTACTAGTGCGTTGCAAGTGCGTTCCACATCTGAACTCCTGCGCATAGCGGCCTCTGATCTCAATACTCTTGCTGGCTGGTAAACACACATCGTCTCCTTCGGGTACAAAGGTGCACATAAATGCAGAACTTGGTGTACAACAGATAACACCTTGTACTGAACTCTATATTGCACTGGCAGCCAATGACAACATTTCAGAGTTGGTGATACATGAACAAACTTTGAAACACCTGTAAACAAGTTTTGCTGCTACATTCTGAACGATCTGCAAAACCCTCATCCTGGCCTCAGATAAGTCAAGATATAAAATAGTCCAGTTCTGACAGAACTATACGTTGCAGAACACCCTGAATATCATACAATGAGAACGTTGGTTTTAACTTATGCAGTAAGTGATGCTGAAGAAAACAGGACCAAATTACCTTAACAAATCCTTCTGTAACACCAAATGTCTATTCTCTTCTTATTTCCACTATCCACGATGTATTGTAAGCCACATTGAGCCTGCAAAGAGTGGGAAAATGTGGGATACAAATGCAATAAATAATAATAACTTGATCTCCATAGTAAGTTTTGAACCGGAATCCCTATTCTTATCCACAAACAAAATCGTCATGAAGCAGTCGAATTCTACCCTAGACCGAAAGGGATCACGTCGCTGAGTCAGCCCCCGCTGAGATCTGGTGACTGGACGAGATTGCTGAGATTTTTCCTTCTGATTTGCAAGCCACTGGCTTCTTCCATCTCAGCAATTTTGCAAGGTAGCTCCCCTAACTGCATGGACATGAAATTTGCCTTGCACTGCTGTTGTCATGGAGCATGTGCCCCTCCCCCCCTTTAGTTTGAGATGGGGATTGTAAACGTAAAATTAATTCAATGGGAACAGAAATGGACCCATCAATTACAGTTAATAGAACCGCAAGGGTTAAATAGAAGGGTCAAATTTTTCCATTTCTGTTCAGAATTTCTGGAGGAAAACAATTTGTTTTCTGGGAATACTTTGTTTTTTTTTTCCAAGAGCAAATTTGCATTTCTAAAATGCACGGAGCAGTTTCAAAATATAAAAATATATGTTTGTAGTAGTTTATCGCAAAGACTCCTCGCTCCTGATTGGCTAATGAAGAAAGGTGGAACTAAAAGGGTGATTGGATGATTTCAATTAAGGGCGTTTTATATAATGTCAGCCGCCATCTTTGTCAGTCTGAAATGAATAGCACCTTTTGCTTGTAAGCTGTTTGATGTGTGATTATCTTTATTTTTAATTTTGATATATGATAGAAATGTTTTTCACTTTTTTTGTGAAACACTCCTGTAGTTCCTGAGGCAGACTGATGAAACGATGGCCATCATTGGACCTGGATAGTGTTCTGTTGTCTTGACGCACACTTCAGTTGCTTTAAGTAAAACAAAACTTTTTTTTTAAAACTGTACCTTATCACAGACTGTAATTGAAAAGATTTCTTTGCCTATGATCGATGAAGGCATGAAGGTGTTGAGTACACTGCTGGCGTTCACCTCTAAATCCATCCCATTCACAGACACCACCACAGATACCCAGAATAACCCCTCTCATTCATCTTACACCTTACAGCAGCCCCTACATTAACAACCGCTGTCATCAATCTCACTCCACACAGACCCCTACCAGCCACACTAAACAATCCTCTTTCCTCACTTATCCCGCACCTCAGACACTTCTTCAGTCCCTTCAAGTAAACCTCTCCCCATCATCCATCCCATACCTCTCACACTCCCCTGCATGAACACTCTCTCATCCATCGTCCACCTCAAGCACCGCTCTCCAACCTCACTACCCCCCTTCCCCATAACACCCCTGCAAGGCAATCATAAAACTCCCTTTCATAGTACCAACATTTCAAAACGACTGGGTTGCCAAGCACAATACAATTACCCATTCTGCCAGGCTAGAAAGGGAACTGGGACTTGACATACCACCTTTCTGTGGTTTTTGCAACTACATTCAAAGCGGCTTACATATATTCAGGTACTTATTTTGTACCAGGGGCAATGGCGGGTTAAGTGACTTGCCCAGAGTCACAAGGAGCTGCAGTGGGAATTGAACCCAGTTCCCCAGGATCAAAGTCCTCTGCACTAACTATTAGGCCACTCCTCCACTCCTTGGGATTCCGGAATCTTGCTATTCATTGGGGTTCTAAATGGAATGTTGCAACTCTTTGAGATTGTGCATGGAATCTTGTTAATGGGACTTGATCTACTGCCTCTCTGTGTTTTTTGCAACTACATTCAAAGCGATTTACATATATTCAGGTACTTATTTGTACCTGGGGCAATGGAGGGTTAAGTGACTTGCCCAGAGTCACAAGGAGCTGCAGTGGGAATTGAACCCAGTTCACCAGGATCAAAGTCCACTGCACTAACCACTAGGCTACTCCTAGTGTTGGGGATGGAAAAAAAAAAAAAAGAACAGATCAAAAGAACCGATCTTCACAGAAATATTTATTCCTAACAAACTAAAGAGTAGCCCGACATGGCCATGTCTCTCCCCTTCTGGGGCTGCGTCAGGGGCTATTACAACTGGTATCAAACACACAAAACCAGTGCTAGTATCAAATTATAAAAACTAAACATATTAAAAAAAAACCAAAACAAGCATCACTTAAATAAATAAATACCACCACAGACTAATAATGCTACATATAAAAGCTGGGAGCACTAATATTAGAATGCAAAGAAGAAGTTAACTTGTTAGTCTCACACACAAGGAGTGACGTGGGCTGCACATACTGCAGCAGGACATGTTTACTGGCTCCTACCCTAGCTGAGATAATTTTTAACCATCTCTCTCACCTCATATGCAACTTTCTTTAAATTAGTCACCTTACTTTCTAACTCCTCTTACTCTTACCTATCTATGGGGGTTGTTTACTAAAGCTTAGCTCCAGTTATCTGAAGCTGGGCCCATTGTATTCCGGTGGGGTCAAGCTAACCTTTAGTAAACAACCCCCTATATGTTCCATCGTTGCTTATACCCTACACTGTCAATTAAAATGTTCTATTATGTATTGTGTTGGCATTGTAAGTAGTCTACTAGCCTAGTGGTTAGTGCAGTGGACTTTGATCCTGGGGAACTGAGTTCGATTCCCACTGCAGCTCCTTGTGACTCTGGGCAAGTCACTTAACCCTCCATTGCCCCTGAATAAGTACCTGAATATATGTAAACTGCTTTGAATGTAGTTGCAAAAACCTCAGAAAGGCGGTATATCAAGTCCCATTAACAAGATTCCAGGCACAATCTCAAAGAGTAGCAACATTCCATTTAGAACCCCAATGAATAGCAAGATTCCGGAATCCCAAGGAGTGGAAGAGTAGCTTAGTGGTTGCTACTATTTGAGATTCTACATGCAATGTTGCTAGTGGAGGAGTAGCCTAGTGGTTAGTGCAGTGGATTTTGATCCTGGGGAACTGAGTTCAATTCCCACTGCAGCTCCTTGTGACTCTGGGCAAGTCACTTAACCCTCCGTTGCCCCTGGTACAAAATAAGTACCTGAATATATGTAAACCGCTTTGAGTGTAGTTGCAAAAACCTCAGAAAGGCGGTATATCAAGTCCCATTTCCCTTTCCCTTATGACATCACAATATCAGAAGTGAGCCAAGTATCGGGCAATCAAGCCATTGTGACATCACTGATGAGGTTGGCTCTTATTGGTGGAAGGAGTGGAGGAGTAGCCTAGTGGTTAGTGCAGTGGACTTTGATCCTGGGGAACTGAGTTCGATTCCCACTGCAGCTCCTTGTGACTCTGGGCAAGTCACTTAACCCTCCATTGCCCCAGGTACAAAATAAGTACCTGAATATATGTAAACCTCTTTGAATGTAGTTGCAAAAACCTCAGAAAGTCAAGTCCCATTAACAAGATTCCATGCACAATCTCAAAGAGTAGCAACATTCCATTTAGAACCCCAATGAATAGCAAGATTCCGGAATCCCGAGGAGTGGCCTAATAGTGCAGTGGACTTTCATCCTGGGGAACTGAGTTCAATTCCCACTACAGCTCCTTGTGACTCTGGCACAAGGCGGTATATCAAGTCCCATTTCCCTTTGCCCCTTACTATGCCATACTTTGTATTGTTATTTGAATATTTTTACTGCTATAATTGTCTATTGCTCATGTTTGATTTATTTTTACTGTGCACTGCTTTGAGTGAATTCCTTCAAAAAGGCGGTAAATAAATCCTAATAAAAAAAGTTACATAAGAATTATGGGCCCTGTTTACCAAGGCACGTTAACATTTTTAAAGCGCCTACAATTAGCGCAGGCGCTATTCATACAGGCACCTATAGGAATATTATAGGCACGTACACAGTTAACGTGTGTACATGGTTAACGTGCATTAAAAATGTTAACGCACCTATAACGCTGCTTAGGAAACAGGGCCCTAAATGAGGTGAAATAAAAGGTAAAAGCAGAAGATACCCCAAAAAGTCACAGAAAAAAAATGAAAAATTGGAAATTGTAATACAAGGGTAAGTTTATTAAAAAATGCAAAAAAGAAACAAAAACTAAAATTACTTAACACAATCCTGTGTTTCAGCGTAAACCATGGCTGCTTCATGAGTCAATACTATCAAATCAGCAATATGTTGAAACCAGTCAGTCAATGTTTTAGTTTTTTTGCATTTTATTTTTAATAAACTTGCCCTCGTGGTGGAATTTCTGTGGTTTGCTCCCCAATTTTTGGTTTGAAATAAAAGGTAATACATACTCAGTATACAAATAAGATGTCACCTAGATGGTAAAGACTAAAAAGAGAAAGCATACAATAAGAGCAGCCTCTTAAGAGACAAAAACAAAATAAGAACCCAAGAATATATATTTTTTTAACTTTAAACATAGAGAGCACAGATAGCTGCACTCACTCCCCAAAACTTCTTTGCACCAATAGCATGCAGTTGATAGTCAGTAAAAGCTTCTACCCATAAAAGTCTTTAAATACCATAGAGAGGGGGTGGCCACAACACTAAAATATGAAACTAAAACTTGAGAACAGGCTAAAACTGGGGTTTAATAAAAAAAAACGTGCCAATGCTGTAAAAGAACTTGAGCAGGAAGTGCATGTTAAAAAAAATACTGAAACAAAAATTCAAACAAGAACAACACTCAATGCAGTGTATAAAAAAATTGTCTCCAGAGAGCTTCTGTAATTGACAGAGGTGCTACTTGAAGCAGTAAAAAGAAAAGAATGAGAAAGTAGCATCTAGTACATGGAATAGAGCGGTGATATAAATAAATGTACTTTACCATTGACTCATTTGTCCAATGATGATGTCAAGATTATGAGAAAACATTGGCATATAAAACAAAATGTGGCCTCACTTTCAAGAGAAAGAAAACATAGGGACATGTTGGTACCATCACAGCATTGCCACGAACAGAGCACTACAAAAATCTCTCCTACAAGTGTTCAGCATGTTCTGTGTGTGGGGTTAATATGAACAGGAAGGATTTTAAAACACCCTAGAACTGGAAAAGAATTTTCTCAAAGTGGGAAATATGCTGCTGTTCACCCCTGGATCCCCACAAAACCCTTCTCCCCTCTTATCCATCCTATTTATTTTATTGCATTTGTATCCCACATTTTCCCACCTATTTGCGGGCTCAGTGTGGCTTACAATACATTGTCATGATG
This sequence comes from Microcaecilia unicolor, assembly GCF_901765095.1. NCBI lineage: Eukaryota > Metazoa > Chordata > Amphibia > Gymnophiona > Siphonopidae > Microcaecilia > Microcaecilia unicolor. Next base: position 6,067,472 of record NC_044040.1, on the reverse strand, counting down.
GAAGTACAATTTGTTACAACACAATTATGGTTACATTGTGAGGAGTTAATTTAAAACAAGGTCCAAATATCCTACACCTCGTCACCCCCATGAACCCCCACAAAAACCCTTCTCCCCTCTTATCCATCTGACAAATTCACAGGGACTCTCGGCACCCCTCCCCCTCCCCAATAACACTGCACCCCTCGCACCCTCCCTCCATCCACCCCCTCCCGATATCCTCAGGCACCGAGACGCAGCTGCCCGGGGGGGGGGGACGGGGGGGGGGGGGTCGATCAGCAAAGGATACCAGTCCAGTCCCGGTACTGTTGGGCTTCAGGTGCCCCAGGAGGAGTCGGAGGCGCCCGACCGCTGGCCCGGGTTCGGTCCGGCTCTGCATAGCGGAGGGAGAGGGAGAGACTGACACCGTCACCGGGAGAAGGTCCAAAACCCACCTTCCCTTCCCCTCCCCCAACTCAAATTACAGTGTCCCACGTGACATCTTAACCCCTCCCCCCCCCCCCCCCCCCCCAGACACTTGAAAGTCCTCCACAGTCTCTCATACAGAGCTGCACCTTCAGCCCGGGAGGGGCAGCGGGGCAAAGGTCGCCCCCCCCCCCCCCCCCCCCATGGAGGTTTAATAGACAGGAGTGGAAGTCAGCCTATCTAGTCCATTGTAAACAAGGAAGCCAAGTTGGTTAATCTCGGTTTCCAGTCCCCCCGCGCAGCCGTCATTGCCATACACTCAAAACAAAGCAAGCAAACCTATGAGCTGCTGCATCCACGTTGTTGCTCTTTATTGTTGGTTGGCAGCATTTGTATTTAATCTCACTTATATTTTCCAACATATAGATGTACATAGAGGAAGTATAATAACAGAATAACTTTTCATAGGTAGAGTAGTAATTTGTTATAAGTGTGTCATTTGGAGGGGCTGGTTCTAGCGACACCCTAGCACGTGTTACATTCATGCAAAGATTTTTTTTTGTTTTCTCCTGGTAAAGGGCCGCTGTCTGTTATGAGAATCAGATGCTATGGTCCATCTCTATAACAAGTCTAAAGTTGAATCAGTTGGATAGGCTGTGCCTTACAAGGTGGAGGAGAAAAGAAATAACTGAATATCACTAAAACAGCTTCAAAAAATATTGCAGCTGAGAGAAACAGCAATTACAAACTGTGCTCTTTTTTTCTTCACAGTTCTTCTATACAAGAGAGATGGCCACATTTTAGTGAGGATATCCTGTTTCTGATGGGTTCATCTTAACTGTTGTAATCTGCCCTGGGAAGCCTGGTGTTGTAAAGATGATGGAATATATTGAAATTAAATGGAAGCACAATTAAACTCTACTTTCATTGGAGCACACATCGAATCACATTGTCATGTGTTTTATAGACGTTTACATTTTAAATATACAAATACATTATTCTGTTTTGAACATGTTTCAGGGGCAAGTGATTTTATAAGTCAAAATAAAAATAAATATTTTGTTTCATGCAGATCTCTTTTGTTTAAACATAAATGGGCTATAAGCCCCACATGCAGCCCATTGGTTTTCTTATATTTTGTCCTTGTGATGACTTATACTGTGTCAAAACTGAAAACGCTTATCTCTATTTTGATCGATAATAAAATGAGCTCGTTGTGAACATTACCCATCCTAAAAGGTTCTTTTGTGGCTGTACATGAGGAATTGTGATATTTAATAAATAAGTGTATGTTTGTCACCCTAGTCATGCATCCAAAGTTCATATAATCCTTTCAAGAAATCCAGTTAATCGTTTAACTTGGTAGTGGAACATAATCACAGAGGTATGATATGGTTGCATTTTCAATATGGTAATACTAGGGCCCAGCTAAGGAACAGGTTATTTTGAGTTAGTCTGCACTGGACCAAACTTGCTTTATTTATTTGTGTCATCACTATCCAGCAGAGGTTGGCAGTATCTTAAAAGGTGGAGGATAAAGGCTTTTTTTTTTTTTTTTTTACATTTATCCGAAGCAAAGTCAGGTTCAATGTGGCTTACATTTGAAAATACAGTGAGACAGAATAATAGAATTCAGTTATATTATGGGAACAAATAGATTGTTAAATGTTTCAGACATATCCAAGTTGAGATTAGCATATATACCCAACTGGGCATTTAAATAGTAACATAGTAGATGACGGCAGAAAAAGACCTGCACGGTCCATCCAGTCTGCCCAACAAGACAACTCATGTGTGCTACTTTTGTGTATACCCTACTTTGATTTGCACCTGTGCTCTTCAGGGCACAGACCGTATAAGTCTGCCTAGCACTATCCCCGCCTCCCACCACCGGCTCTGGCACAGACCGTATAAGTCTGCCCAGCGCTATCCCTGCCTCCCAACCTGCAGTCCCGCCTCCCACCACTGGCTCTGGCACAGACCGTATAAGTCTGCCCCGCACTATCCCCGCCTCCCAACCTCCAGCCCCGCCTCCCACTACCGGCTCTGCTATGATATTCAGAAATCATAGCCATTAGTATAGGCAGTTATTCAAAAATTATCACATGCATCCATCACATTGCAAAAGTAAACAACTTCTATTTCCATCTTCCAAAATTCCAGACAGCAGGACCCAAAGAACTCCAAAACAAGTAAAATCAGAAACTACAGTTAATACCTAATTGTTCAACCACCCTTAGGATTTACCTTTGGGTTTAAAAAGCAAACCATGTGTACGTAAGGTCTGGATACACAAAACAAAGTTTAAAGCAAATGCCCATATGTAATACGTGGTAGCAATAATGAAACAATGATGAATTATTCACATAGCAGGCAGTCTGAGACCAAAGATGTATTTAACACTGAACATAATTAACTTTGTATGAACTTGGCGGTTAATAGTGTGCTAACTGGACAATGTTGGCACATTTAGACTGACTCTAGACGTCTGCAGGAAGGAAAGGGAAGCCTGCCACCACTGCAGCTTAAGGTAAAATACAGGTTTTGAGGGCAGGGCGACAGGAAGGAAAGGAGGGTTGTTGTGGGAGAAGAGGGCAGGCAGGTGAGGGCTGGGGTTGAACGGGAACTCGGGTGCTTAAAAGGGCGGCAGGTGGGGCTGGGGCGTCACTGGACATGGATGAGAGGGGAGGGCAGAGGAGAATCGCTAGACATGGATGTGATGGAAGGGGAGGGCAGGGGAGAATTGCTGGACATGGATGGGCGGGGAGGGCACAGGAGAATCACTGGACATGGTTGGGAGGCTGGGGAGAAAGGAGAAATTGCTGGACATGGAGGGGAGGGCAGGGGAGAAAGAATTGCTGGATATGGATGGAGGAGAAGGCAGGGAAGAAAGATTTAAAACAATGGCGATTAGACGATAGCCTTGCTAGGGCCCGTTTCATTTTTCGCAAAACAGGCCTTTTTGCTTGTATATAAATAAATAGATAGAAACTCTGAATGTTGAGCACCTGATTCTCATAACAGACAGCGGCCCTTTACCAGGAGAAAAAAAAAAATCTTTGCATGAATGTAACACGTGCTAGGGTGTCGCTAGAACCAGCCCCTCCAAATGACACACTGATTATGATTTATAACAAATTACTACTCTACCTATGAAAAGTTATTCTGTCATTATACTTCCTCTATGTACATCTATATGTTGGAAAATATAAGTGAGATTAAATACAAATGCTGCCAACCAACGATAAAGAGCAACAACGTGGATGCAGCAGCTCATAGGTTTGATTGCTTTGTTTTGAGAGTACAGCGATGATGGCTGCGTGGGGAACTGACCTAATTGGTTTAAACATTTTGACGTCACTTGGTCTCCTATCTATTAAACCTCCAGAAGCGTAGCCAGGTTGAGACAAGGGGTGGGGGAAGCGGAGAGTGGACTGCACAGGTGCGATGGACCAGTAGGACCGTGTAAAAAAATAAGCACCTGCACCATCAGAAGTCTGTTTGGGACGCTGTAAAAACTGGCCTGACGTGCACACAAGATCCCCAGTGCATTCTACATAGTAACATAGTAGATGACGGCAGAAAAAGACCTGCACGGTCCATCCAGTCTGCCCAAGAAGAAAAATTCATATGTGCTACTTTTTTTTATTTGTACTGTCCTCTTCAGTGCACAGACCGTATAAGTCTGGCCAGCCCTATCCCCGCCTCCCAACCACCAACCCCGCCTCCCACCACCGGCTCTGGCACAGACCATATAAGTCTGCCCAGCACTATCCCCGCCTCACAACCTCCAGTCCCGCCTCCCACCACCGGCTCTGGCACAGACCGTATAAGTCTGCCCAGCACTATCCCCGCCTCCCAACCACCGGCTCTGGCACAGACCGTATAAGTCTGCCCAGCACTATCCGTGCCACCCACCACCGGCTCTGGCACAGACCGTACAAGTCTGCCCAGCACAAGTCCTGCCTCCCAACCACCAGCCCCAGCACAGACCGTATAAGTCTGCCCAGCACTAGACACGCTCGTACTGCCACAGGCCCCTTTTTGCCATGGCACAGTAAAAGGACCCCTCAGTAATTCATCCTCCTGGACTAGTGACTGTAGATTTTTATGATTGGATTGTATGTCACTACAAGGGGAACTCTCTCTTTCGTTTTCTTTTCTTTGTACTACAATAGCTTTACCCAGGGTGGTTTTTTTTTTTTTAAGTTCAATTTTTGTTATTACATTTTAGAACAATATAAAAAGCAATAAAACATTGTACATTACAATACGCTATGTAAGTTGGATGGTAACCATAGTAATGACAGAGAGTGGGAGTAGCAGCACAATAATTGTGATGTACTTTCATGAAATGGAATTGCAAAATTTTACAAATGGATCCCAAATCTTTTTAAAATTGTCCTAAGTATTGCAGTGCATTTCCTGTTTGCGGAAGGGCGGGACCAGAGGTAGAACTGAAACAGAAGCAAAGGCAGTGTTAAGTGCTGTGCCTGCTCGACTTCACTGTTGCAGGCGGACCAGGAGGTTAAGAAGTTTTAAACAACAGCCGGCACTTCCGAAGGGGAGGGGCAGCAGCACATGTCTTGCTTCCACTCGGAGGGCACAGAGAGAGGAAGGGAGGCATGGGGCGGTGGAACTCAGAGGAGAGACAGCCGGCACTCAAGGGGAGGGGCAGCCGCACACGTCCTGCTTCCACTCGGACGGCAGAGAGAGAGAGGGAGGGAGGGAGGGATGGGGCCTTAGAACTTGGAGGGGAGGGGACTGGAACTCGGGGGGGGGGGGGGGGGGATTCTGTACTGACCTCCGCCAGCTGGTGCTGGCTTCACTTCCCAGGTCGTCGTTGCACTCCGAGGGGACAGAGAGAGACCTCCGGTGGGTGGTGCTGGCTTCCCTTCCTTCTCACTTCCCATTGGTCCGCCCTGTGATGTCATCCCCAGGGCGGACCAATGGGAAGTGTGTTACGAACCCAGGCATCCAGACAGAGGTGCAAATTATTATATAGGATGGGGTTGCTCTATCATATTTTGCTTTTTTGAATACGAGTCTCACTGCTGTGTTTTGGATGGTCTGCAGCGATTTTAGTGTGTTTTCTTTGCACCCTACGTATACTGCATTGCAGTAGTCCAATTGGGACAATAATATCAGCATCTGCACTGTAAGACGGAATGATTGTCTGGGGAAATAGTCTCTAATTCTTCTCTATTTTCATAGTGTTTTGAAGCTTCGACTGCAGAAATCTTGTTTTCAAGAGACAGATGTTTTATCGGTAATAATTCCCAGTATTTTTAGTTGCGTTTCGATTGGATACGTTTGTTGGTCTATTTTGAGGTTTTGGTAAGTAGTGGGATTGTGCGAGCTGGATAGTACCAGGACTGTTTTTTTTTTTTGTTTTATCGATTTAGTTTAAGTTTGAAAATTGTGGCATCGTAAGAGCCAAAACAAGCACCACCTAAAGAGCACCTGCATACAGACTGGAAAATGTGCACTGCAGGAATTATAGTACATGCAAAATACACAGAGCTGAATTCTGTTGGGGAAAGAGCCCTATCAAATGTTCTGTAGAACAACACTGCACAGGCTTACTTCCTCACTGAACTGCAGAACAGTTAATCCTATTTGGGTTTCCAGGATGCCTACTGTCCCCTCCACTGGAAGCTACAGGCTGAAGCACAAAATAAAAAGGTCAACTATATATACAAGAGCAATAAAAAAAAATTAAATATTTATTTGAATAACAAGTTTTAAGTTCCAGCCGCAGTGTTGGCAATGTAGATTTTTAACACAGATCACAAGAACGTGCACAAAAAGTACTTGAGCATAGAAAAAGAATGCAAAGTATTACACTAAACAGCTGCTGATTTGAAAGAAAATGTAGAGTCACTATACAAAATATAAAATGTATTAAACACTATCAAACACAGAACAGATTTTTATTGTTGATTATATTTAAAAATTGCATGTATAGTTAATCCTATATTGAATTTTAAATGAATACTATACAGTAACTTTTTTTCCTCTTTGTCTGCAATAGTGAGCTGTACAATAGCACAGTCAATCCTACTGCCAGTAAAGAAAACAATTATTGATAATACAGAAAATATCAAAGTCTACCAAGACTTAAAATTACAAATTATTTTTCCTTCAACTGAAGTGCATTCCATGCAAGTTAACACATGCGTGTTTAACAGACTGCACTCTGAAGTAAACGTCATGGGCATAGATGATCCTGGATCATAAGACAAGATTTAGAAATCAAAATTTGAAACATAACCATGCAACCTTCTGCTATCAGGTATATCACGGACACCAACCGCTCATTCATCAGTGTACTGCCTTCCCATCACATCTTCCAAGGTATCCAAAATTGTTAGACTTATAATGATAAATATACATATGTTCGGACACAAACAGCTATTTGACACTACAAACGGTAATGTCCATGCTGAGTGAAAGCACCTTTAAAAGCGCCTATGCGGCAAGAGATAAGTGTCTAAAGATTCAAAATGAATCAACCCTATTGGATAGCAATATAATTCTTCAACTCAGAAGCTGTCTCAGTTGGGTGCATCTTCAGTCACTGTAACAGGGGAAAAAAGGCAATGGATTTTATTTTGTTAATTGTACCCACTCACAAACTTGACCTAAGGCCATCGGATGGGCAGACACAATGAGATAAGATATATATATATATATATATATATATATATATATATATATAACAATTATTTCATTGTATGATAGTAAGGGAATAGGTCTATTTAAAAACAAAATCTATGTTGTTCTAGGACGTAGCTCCTGGCGTTGGGTTTACATTTTGAGTGGCTATCTGAGGTGCGACTTCAATGATTCGTGGCTTGTCTATAATTCTGGCGGTGCGGTTGCCCTTCTCTACGATCCCAATAATCCAGGCTTGATGACCTTCCCCGTATTTGGGAGATTTTATTTCTGCACAAAAGCGTGCTGCTTGTTCACGTGGTAGACAGATTAAAAGGCCACCTGCAAAAAATAAAGTAGCTTAGTTGTTAATACGGAATTAAAGAAGAAAAGTCACGCTCCAAGATCAAGTTAACTGGGCAATCAGTAGGTTATGCAAATTCAGATGACTGAAAAGTGCTCCCTGCTGGATCCTGTAGAGTCGAGAATGCTCCTTACAAGTAAGACCCTTGTCCAGCCAGGGAGGAGCTTCCACCTACATGCACAGTAGCTGCCTCTGAATTTTAAATGTGAAAGGTCTCCTTCATATGGACAATATGTCCTGATTGTGAACTGTGACTCCGTAACACTTAGAACTGCTGCAGGGTTGCAATGCCAGGTTCTCAGGGCTTCTAACTAGGCTAGTTTTCAGGATATCTCCAGTGAACACAGGAAATTAATCTGCATATTTTGAGAATTTTGAACACCAGACCAGTTAGATATCACAAGGACCGGGATTAAATACACTGCATTACTAGAAGGCTTTCCTGTTACGTAAATTTTTGTTTTTTTGCCGAAGTAAGAAAATGAGTCTCAGTCTGAAAGCAAACCAGTGCTTCCCAGGGAAAGTGAAGTCTCCCATAATTGCAGCATGCTCTGTACTACATACTGGCCATGGCAGGAAGCTGGCTCTGATCTCACCAAAGACTTATTCAGAGGCACTATCACCTCATTTTTCCCTGTTCATCATCCAAGCATATTTCTGAGTTTTTGCCATCATCTTATTTACCTTTTGGCCACCTTAAAATCAAATATGATCACCCACCAGTCCCATTCTTTTTAAAACACACAAGAACTTTACGCCCTGTACTGTGCTACTTTTTTGGGTACATACTTTCCCCAAAGGGCACACAAATCCACAAGCTGCGCCTGCTCCTTCGCAGGCATAATTGTATTTAAGTACCAATATGTGTACTTCCTAAAATGGAAAGTCAAAAACATCACCCCTCTCCCCCCCCCAAAAAAAAAAGAAAAACCATGGCTTACCTGATAATTTTCTTTCCTTTAGTCAAAGCAGATGAATCCAGAGACTTGTAACCATCTACCAGCTGGTGGAGACAGTGCGCTGAACTGCACTGTCTTATAGGATGGAATGCTCCTCGGTCAGTCAGTATTTCTCATAACAAAGCAGAAGGAAACAGAATTATAACATTTGTCCTTCCCCACAGGGAAAAGTTCTAAATCAAGAACTGCAAACAAGTAAACCGATTACAATAGTCCATCTAAATTATAAAAATGAAGCAACAAGTTCCAACAGAGAGAACTAACCAATAGGAACTGCCGAAGGGTGGGCCTCTGGATCTGCTGCAACTAAAAGAAAGAAAATTATCAGGTAAGACAATTTTTTATTCCTTAGCATCAGCAGCAGATGAATCCAGAGACTTGTGGGATGTAGCAAAGCAGTCCTAAAGTAAGAGGGGAACCTGAAGCTCCTGTGGATAGCACTGATACTGCACTAGATGAATCAGACCGAGCAGACACATCCAAATGGTAGCATCTAGAGAAGGTATGAAGACCATGTTGCCACCCTACATATTTCTTCCAGGGAGAACACACAGGTTTTCGCACGACAGCTTGAGTAGAAGGTGCCCAGAATCCGGCCAAAAGTGGTTTACACACAAATAAATATGCGGACGCGATAGCCTCCTTGACCCAGCGAGCTAGCGTTGCATTTGGAAGCTGCATCATTTTTCTGAGGCCCCGAACAAAGCACGAACAAATGATCTGACCAACAGAACATGTTGGTCACTTCTAAATAGTGTAGGAGTACACAGCAAACTTCAAGCAAGCGGGAAGAAATAAAGGTTGATCGAGATGAAAGGCAGAAACCACCTTAGGAGGAAAAGACGGGACTGTACGCCCTTTCAACAGAAATCCAGAGATCTCAACAGGACGAAGTCTGGAGTTCCGAAACCCTGCTTAGATTTATAACTGGATCTCTGATTAAAACTAGGCTGCCCCAGTCGATAACACGTGGTATCCTTAAAACAAGGGCAAGTCTGACCTGACCGGAAAGAGCGTTTAGACATGTCCTCAGGATGATACTGAGTCAATAAGTCACCCAGATCGTTCACCAACTTCTCTAATTCCTCACCAAACCGCAGCTTACCCTTAAAAGAGAGCTTAACCAGCCAGTTTGAAGCTGTATCTGCAGCCCAGCAAACGACCGGCTGTGACTGCCAAAGACATCTGCTTGGTCGACGTCCAAATCAAGTCATACAAAGAATCTGCCAAATATGCCAGCCCTGTCTCCACATCTGACCATTCAGTAGGAGGTTGACTGTTGGACTTCTAGAAGAAATCTGGAATCTGCATCCAGCTAAGGCACAGCCTAGCAGCATATGAGCTGTAGATAACCGTCTGCAGAGAGAGAGAACTTGTGAATTATCAGAGGAAGGCTGTGCTAAATCCACCAGTTGAGGCTGAGTTTGGCTTGGAGGGTCCAAGAGAAATGGAGATCAACAGCTGAGAAGGAACCCCTGAAGTGGTCTGATGTGGAAATCTGGCTGATGGAAGAATTGCCAAGATAGAGGCCATTGCGCCCAGAACTTGAACATATTCCCAGACCCCAGGACCTGGTAGGGAAAGTAGAACCTGACTTGGGTGTGAACCTTTTGCTGAAGAACAACAGGAAGAAATGTCTTCCCTAAGCCTATGTAAAATATTACTTCCAGGACTGAAGAGGAGTAGCTATCTCTTGATAGGAAGAGTCGCAAATCAGCCAATCTCGAGGTATGGATGAACCTGAAAATCTATCCTTGCAAAGGAAGGCTGCCACGACTACCATGACCTTGAAAATATGTCCTTGGTGATGTGGAAAGGCTGAATGACACGGTCATTAATTGATAATATTGTCCAAGGACTGCAAATCACAGAAATCTTCTGTGGGAAGGTGAAATGGGAATATGAAAGCTCGCTTCCTTGAGATTCAGGGAGGTTAGAAACTCTTCCTGCTGCACTGAAACTATTACAAATTGCAATGTTCCCTTTGTGAAATGTTGAACCATTAATACTCTGTTGACTTTTTAAGGTCCAAATTCAGGCAGAAGGAAGCTCCCTTCTTTGGAACTAAATAAAGTAAATGGAATAACTTCCTGCTCCACAATTGCAACTGGGGACAGTCTCGACTGCTTAAATGAAGAAGAGTTTGCAAGGTGGCTAGAACTGCTTGACATCTGGTCTGGAGCTTGCATAGAGATTCCAAGAAAAGAAATCTGCAGTGGAATAGGAGAACTCCAGTATTTCCAAATCAAAACAGAACCAATCCCAATATTTCTAGTTGGAGAACTCAGGTACTAAACTATCAAAGTCTACATTTATGAAAGGAGTATAGGAGAATTCAGTATAGCTGCACCTGCAGCCGAGCACAAGTTGCAGTGAACCAAGCTGATAATGGCTCACGTAATTGCTCTATACATCACTCCTTTAATTTACTCCAATTTGTTTGTGAATTATTTTAAATGAAATTTTATACACCTCTAGTTAAATGCACCAATAATGGGTTTCAAAAACAGTACAAGAGTCAAATTCAAATGAGAAGACACTTTTTCAAAACTACTCCACAAAATTAAGCAGTCTTATCCCAGCACCACCTCCATATGAATAAGCAGCCAATTGCTTATAAGTGCTGCAACGTCATCCAACAGAGATCCCCGTTTCAGAAACTACTTCACCAGGAAGAAGGTGTGCCAGAAGGTGGAAAGCTGCAACTGGATGTCCAAAGTTTTCCTCCTGTGACAGCATCTTTTGGGGTCCCTGTTGCCCTGGGTTGGGTAGCTCATTTTACTCCAGACTGGCCTTGCTCTTCGTGAGAGGGTTTCTCTCTCCACCCTCTCTCTTGGGAGCAGCTCTCTTTCCCTTTCTCTCCAGAGTTCTCTTACTAGAAATATTGGGATTGGTTCTGTTTTGATTTAGGCATCTCTATGTACCCCTTAGTGAGGCTCCTTCAAGCTATTTAGTATTTCCAAGACACATTGGTCTGAGGTAATTTTGGTCCACTCCTTATTTAACCTGAAGAGGTGTCCTGCGATTATAAAACCCGAGGAATGAACAGAGACACCATCATTGGGAGGTGCAGAAGGCATTCATAGACCTAGAATTTGAAGTTGAGTTCTTTCCGTCAGCATGAAAGGCAGCTTGTCTTTGTTGAAGTAGGAACCCTGAAAGTTAGATTTGCCTGGCCTAGAAACATGACGGCAGATAAGGGCTAAATGGCCCATCCAGTCTGCCCTTCCACTGTAACCACTAACTCTTCCTTTTCCTAAGGGATCCCACGTCTGTCCCACACTTTCTTAAATTCCGACACAGTCTTCGTCTCCACGACCTCCACTGGGAGGCCTGTAGTACTTGGTCTCACTAAACTTAAGATGAGACTGAGAGGATTTAAAAAAATCTTTAGACCTGTCTTCTGACAATCTCTGAGACTTGGGAGTCCCCTAGGTCTTTAACCAACTTCTCTAGATCTTCTCCAAACAAAAGATAGCTTGCTAAATGTGACTTAGAAGCCACATTATCTGTCCAATGCCTAAGCCTGAGCAACCTCTAGATCTCTGTGCTCACTCTCAGCTGGTTGCTATAACCATTACGCTATTCTTACACATTGAAGTCGCTCTGTAATAATCACTAGCTGGCCAATACAATGAAAAGGTGCAAAAGTGCAATAGAAGCATTTAGAAACACTGACATACAGCTAGTGACAATGCTGATACAGTGGTGACTGGAGCTAGTGTCAGTGTGCAATACTAGAGAGCAGAGCTGCTGTGGAAAACCAATACAGCTAACCTTTAGCACTGTAGCGTAGTATTAGATGTCTCAGCCATGCGATGAACTGCTTGTCAAGGCAAGCACTATGGGAGAATGAAATAAAATATGCCATTCTTGAAACAGAGCCAAGTTCCACAGCTTCTAATATGATGCACAAACCAACCTTGAACCTGAGACCTTCAGGTTGAAAGCCAGCCACCTTCCAGAATAAAATTATTTTGTTGTAAACACTGTACCTAGCCTCAGAAAATGGCTGTTTGTACCATTGTGCACAACTGATGGCATACTGCTGCTGCTTCTGCACTTTGACTGCGCTCGCTGGGTCTTACAATAGTGCCTTGCAGGGAGCTGTTCCAGCCACTCTGATCCATCTCAGCGTCTGGATTTCCACCGTCCATTTTAGACTCTTTTCCCCTCCCCTCCCTTTCACTTCTTCCCCTGTTCCTTCTACCCTCTCTAATGTCATTGAAATTGATTCATCAGTACATTGTAATCCACTTTGAGTCTGCTTTATGTGGAAAAAAGTGGGGTATAAATGGTCAAAAATAAATTAAATAAATAAATAAATAAATAAACAAACAACTCAATATGTAACATTTCTCACAGAAACATGGAGCCAACAGCACTCAGTCTGACTAAACTCAACTCCATCTATACTGTCAATATAAAGAGAGATCTAGGAACAAAAAGAAAGTTCCAGAAAAGGAGGAAAACTTTCAGGGTATTTAAGTAACTGCCCTCTGTGAAAAAACTGAGGGGACTCAAAGCTCTCTAAATGAAAAGGTATCTAAAAATATGAGAAGACTAAATAGGCCCTTTCAGAGGACCAAACACATGTGGTGCACTGCCCTGATGCTCTTCACTGGTTCCCACACTAGAAACGGCATTTAACCAACTCACCACAGACAGTGTAGCCTTTTGGTGACTGCTGCCACCAGCAAATCCACTTTCCATCTCAGATGTGGAAACGGGGTAAAGACGCAACACAGCCACAGCTGCCACTCAACGGTAAAGTCTGGGGTGACCCATTCAGCAGAAATGACTTCCTGCATAGCCTCATGCACCGGAAAACACTGAAGCAGCTTTCTAGTGCTCATCATTTTAAGATTAGCAGCTAAAGGTATAGCAGGATCAGAAGAAGAAATATAAAGAACCTGGAGAGCCTTAGGTATAAAGGAAGGCAACTTTTCCTTACGAAACACCAACACAGCGGTGGGATCATCAAATTCTGCTGTACATAACCCCCTCCTCCAATTCCTCCTGCATCTGTACAGAAAGGGACTGCCCTGAAATGACTCTCTCAGAATGAGAGGGAAACAGGGGAGCAATAGACCCTACTTCTGAGCTGGAATGCAAATGTCTCCTCTTCGGGGCATGGTCCAAAAGTGGAGACTGTGAGGCAGGGAACAAGGCTGAACTAAAAAGGAACTGTCAGGTCCCCTACCAGACTTCTGCAACACATAGGCATTATGGAGCAGCAGAATGAACCGGGGGGGGGGGGGGGGGGGGGGGGGGAGGTCAGAAGACCCCAACCCTTGGAGAAACCCCCAGAGCGACCGACATCTGTGTAAGGACCTCTGAAGCAGTGCCAGGTAAAGGAGCCGCTGAAAGCGCTGCTCCCAAATCATGCAGCTGTAAAAAAGGCTTCAGGATCACTTTCGGCCCCATGTGGATAATGAGCCCGTATCTCTCTCGTACGGGAACTAACAAGGCCTCCCTGAATGCAGACCCCCTCTGCCAGAGGAGAGCCTGCACAGCTACCCGGACATTGCCCCAATGCTGCACTCCGCTTTCCATAGCGGGAGCTGCATTTGACAACTGCGGCAGCCATTGCAGAAAACAAAGTGAAACTGCAACTGATCCAAAGGTGAAAGAAAATTTAAAGATACACTCAACCCTGGGACAGCTGAGAGCAAGCTGTCAGCACACTCACATCCTCTCCGTTACTAAGCCCTTTATACTAGTCCATACCAGTACATCTTCTACAGTCAAGGCTGTGGCCTTTAAAGAATTATGCCCCCATTTTTTTTTCAGTGAGGAAAGAGAATGGAGGAATGGGCTGGAGAAGAGTGGGAGAGGAACCTGGTATCACCAGGTGTACCTCCTAAAACTGGCACCGCTCAGCCGTGCACCCTAAAGCTCTAATGAACTGAGAGACCCAGAACAGGAGCCACTATCAGATGAGACCAGAAGCTTGTGAGAGACCAACCATCCATCCACCTGCTGGAGATAGAGAATACTGACTGACCAAGGAGCATTCCATCCTATAAGACAGTGCAGTTCAGTGCTTTCTATCTCCACCTGCTGGTAGATGGTCACAACCCACAAGTGTCTGGTTTCATCTGCTGCTGATACTATGGAAAGTGTATTTCGAAAATGCATAATTGTATGCACGAGTTCGATATCTACACAAGCTTCTATGCACAAATTCCCTCAGTAATTAAGTAAATGTTGATTTCAGTATGCAAAATTACCCATAGTAAAGAGCCTTAGAACACCAATAAACCTACTATTGGGAAACCAGAACAAGATTAACTGCTAAAGATCCCTTCATAGGAAAATAATCAGTATTCCCAGCGGATCAGTGAGGGATTTATGTATTTTGGTAAAATGTACAGTGGTGGAAATAAGTATTTGATCCCTTGCTGATTTTGTAAGTTTGCCCACTGACAAAGACATGAGCAGCCCATAATTGAAGGGTAGGTTATTGGTAACAGTGAGAGATAGCACATCACAAATTAAATCCGGAAAATCACATTGTGGAAAGTATATGAATTTATTTGCATTCTGCAGAGGGAAATAAGTATTTGATCCCCCACCAACCAGTAAGAGATCTGGCCCCTACAGACCAGGTAGATGCTCCAAATCAACTCGTTACCTGCATGACAGACAGCTGTCGGCAATGGTCACCTGTATGAAAGACACCTGTCCACAGACTCAGTGAATCAGTCAGACTCTAACCTCTACAAAATGGCCAAGAGCAAGGAGCTGTCTAAGGATGTCAGGGACAAGATCATACACCTGCACAAGGCTGGAATGGGCTACAAAACCATCAGTAAGACGCTGGGCGAGAAGGAGACAACTGTTGGTGCCATAGTAAGAAAATTGAAGAAGTACAAAATGACTGTCAATCGACAAAGATCTGGGGCTCCACGCAAAATCTCACCTCGTGGGGTATCCTTGATCATGAGGAAGGTTAGAAATCAGCCTACAACTACAAGGGGGGAACTTGTCAATGATCTCAAGGCAGCTGGGACCGCTGTCACCACGAAAACCATTGGTAACACATTACGACATAACGGATTGCAATCCTGCAGTGCCCGCAAGGTCCCCCTGCTCCGGAAGGCACATGTGACGGCCCGTCTGAAGTTTGCCAGTGAACACCTGGATGATGCCGAGAGTGATTGGGAGAAGGTGCTGTGGTCAGATGAGACAAAAATTGAGCTCTTTGGCATGAACTCAACTCGCCGTGTTTGGAGGAAGAGAAATGCTGCCTATGACCCAAAGAACACCGTCCCCACTGTCAAGCATGGAGGTGGAAATGTTATGTTTTGGGGGTGTTTCTCTGCTAAGGGCACAGGACTACTTCACCGCATCAATGGGAGAATGGATGGGGCCATGTACCGTACAATTCTGAGTGACAACCTCCTTCCCTCCGCCAGGGCCTTAAAAATGGGTCGTGGCTGGGTCTTCCAGCACGACAATGACCCAAAACATACAGCCAAGGCAACAAAGGAGTGGCTCAGGAAGAAGCACATTAGGGTCATGGAGTGGCCTAGCCAGTCACCAGACCTTAATCCCATTGAAAACTTATGGAGGGAGCTGAAGCTGCGAGTTGCCAAGCGACAGCCCAGAACTCTTAATGATTTAGAGATGATCTGCAAAGAGGAGTGGACCAAAATTCCTCCTGACATGTGTGCAAACATCATCAACTACAGAAGACGTCTGACCGCTGTGCTTGCCAACAAGGGTTTTGCCACCAAGTATTAGGTCTTGTTTGCCAGAGGGATTAAATACTTATTTCCCTCTGCAGAATGCAAATAAATTCATATACTTTCCACAATGTGATTTTCCGGATTTAATTTGTGATGTGCTATCTCTCACTGTTACCAATAACCTACCCTTCAATTATGGGCTGCTCATGTCTTTGTCAGTGGGCAAACTTACAAAATCAGCAAGGGATCAAATACTTATTTCCACCACTGTATATTGTAGGTACTACAAGGATGTTCATTATTAAGATAATTATTTTCTTTGGGTGCAAGATATCCCATCTCTGCTGCACAAGTGATGATTTCTGTAATTTCTCCTTTAAGAGGTTCTGTTGGATCTTCTAACGGTAGTCATACCTATCGGGAAATTGGGTAGGATTTGGGGAAGAGAGAGGGGGTAGCATTAATAAGAATAAGTGGGCTAGGAAGAAATTTTGGCTCCAAGAGCAGATGTGCCCCAAGTACATTTACAACAACAACAACAACAACAACCATTTCTAAAGCGCTACTAGGGTTACGCAGCGCTGTACAATTCAAACATAGAAGGACAGTCCCTGCTCAAAGAGCTTACAATCTAAAAGACAAGAGAACAATCTAAAGACAAGTGAACAATCTAGAGGACGAGTGAACAGTTAATCTGATAGGGTGGATAGATTGGGGTATTTTATATTTCTCGAGCGGTTAGGCGCCGAAGGCAGCATTGAAGAGGTGAGTTTTAAGCAGAGATTTGAAGATGGGTAGGGAGAGGGCATGGTGTATGGGTAAAGGAAGATTGTTCCAGGCATAGGGTGAGGCAAGGCAGAATGAGCGCAGCCTGGAGTTGGCAGTGGTGGAGAAGGGTACTGAGAGAAGGGCTTTGACATTTAGTTAGCTGGTGCAAATTCAGCAACCAGGTGGAGCCCCATTTAAGATGACCATGATAAACGTTAAAGGTCTTAGTTCAGGGGGTAAACGGCAAAAGGTTAGAACTAGATATTGTTTTTGTACAGTTGATATATTTAAATATAAAGTCCATGAACATCTTCAAAGCCAACCCCTATGTATTACTTGCAACAAATGTTTTGGAACCCAAAAAGGGGGAGTGAGGATATTAGTAATGGGACAACACACCCTTAAATAAAAGATTATTACAGACCCTATAGCAAAAGTTATTAGATGGGACAGGGTTTGTGTTAGTGAGCACATATCTCCAAATGTAAACCAAGGACACTTTTCTGATGAAGCACAAGACCAATTTCTAGGAGTTGAGTCTCATCCCTTGATTCTTCTTTTTTTTTGGGGTGGGGGGGTGGGGGGGTGGGGAAGAGACTTCAGTGTTAGATCCAACACTGAACAATTCAAAAGGAGTGGCAATGAGATCTAAGCACCACAGAAGGCTATTTAAGTGCCTTATACAGACACTAGCCCTCTCATTCTATAATCTTGTGTGCACATTTTCACATTTAGCATGAAAAATTGCACACACAGGTTACAGAATACAGCCAGTTACAAATGTAAGTTAATTGTCAAATCTGTCAGTAATTGGTACGCACAAATTGCCAATAATTGTAGTTAACTGGCGCTAATTTTCAGTTACACATAACTATACTTTGTCACTATTCTAGAAACTCAGCATGGACAATCTACAGCATGTAACTTTAAGAGGGTGTAGAAGTGGGAGGGGCATGGACAATCTACAGCATGTAACTTTAAGAGGGTGTAGAAGTGGGAGGGGCATGGACAATCTACAGCATGTAACTTTAAGAGGGTGTAGAAGTGGGAGGGGCATGGACAATCTACAGCATGTAACTTTAAGAGGGTGTAGAAGTGGGAGGGGCATGGAAAATCTACAGCATGTAATTTTAAGAGGGTGTAGAAGTGGGAGGGGCATGGAAAATCTACAGCATGTAATTTTAAGAGGGTGTAGAAGTGGGAGGGGCATTGCCCAGCACTGTTAGTTATGTGCACAACTGCAACATTCAGTAGTGGTCATTGCAGCATCCTAGCATTTACATTTTGGCAACCTTTTCAGAATTACCTCCTATATGTAGTAGATGTTTGGAGGGTGCAGCACTGGAGAAAATGAGACTACACATTTTACTGCTATCCAAGTGCATCTCTTAGTAGAATTGATGTGATTCTAAATGATTGAACATTAGTTCTAACAGTGATAGAAGCAGCGATAGAGCCGATTATATGGTCTGATCGTACTCCAGAGCAGATGCAGCTTACACTGGAACAGGCTGTTAAGAGTCTGCAGCTCTGGACACTCAATGAATCATTATTAGAAACTGAGGAAGGTATTAAACAGTATTTCACGCTGAATGATAATGGGAAGCTATCCAAAGGGACATTATGGGATGGAATGAAAGCAAAGGCAAAAAAGGAGGTAAAAAATCCTCACGACACCGTGAAGATGAAACAAAAAAGTGAGGAGAATGGATGAGGATACCAACTGTTTTATATTTATTCACTTAAAAAATTCACTTAAAAAATTACATGTGCATAAACAGTGACCCGACACGGCCGTGTTTCGGCACAATGGCCTGCTTCAGGGGTCTTTATAACCTTGAATGATGTAGTTTAGAATGTTTGTTCCAAGGGAAATAACAGGAAACAAATCTCTCTGGTCTCCTCTCTTCAAAAATAATATATATGAGATATATATATTTTTTTAAAAACGAGCATCTAAATACTCCTCTCCTAAGAGTTATCGGCAAATTGTGAAAAAGCCGTGTCGGGTCGCTGTTTATGCACATGTAATTTTTTAAGTGAATTTTTTAAGTGAATAAATATAAAACAGTTGGTATCCTCATCCATTCTCCTCACTTTTTTGTTTCATCTTCATGGAATGAAAGCAGCAATTTGGGGGAAATTTCTCTCTATAACAAAACTGAGAACGATCAAGAAGGATGAACTTAGAGATAGAATTCAAAAGCTAGAAATATAACCCCCCAACCGCCCCAATATTCAGCCTGCAGCAGTCAGCAATTTTTAAGGTAGGATTGAAGCCCCCTTGGCATCATTGTAACATCAGAGACTTAAGTTCTTTGATTGCCTGCTCTACTACTGTTCCAAAAGGACAACTGGCATGATTGAAACTGGAAATGGTGGTAATATCTCTAACAACTGAGCTTGTGTCTTCATCCTTTGTGCAATCTACTTTAATATTACGAGAATCATGCCAAAGGCTTGGGCTTGTCTCAATGTCTCAGGAAACATAAGGCTTGCAGGGCTGGTTTGTGGCACCCTGAACCAAATTTTGCAACGGTGCCGCCCTCTCCCTCACTGTGCCTTCCTCCGCACTGGCCCCCATCTGCACATGATCCAGTATCTTCGATTCACGCCCTCCTCCCTCAACTAGTATCTTTCCCTCTACTCCCTCACTGTGCCTTCCTCCGCACTGGCCCCCATCTGCACATGATCCAGTATCTTCGATTCACGCCCTCCTCCCTCTACTAGTACCTTTCCCTCTACTCCCTCACTGTGCCTTCCTCCGCACTGGCCCCCATCTGCACATGATCCAGTATCTTCGATTCACGCCCTCCTCCCTCTACTAGTATCTTTCCCTCTACTCCCTCACACACACCTGCGATTCCCTTCCCTACTCCCTAGCTATCTTTACACTCTAGAGGGTGCCAGCATGATTTGGGTTTCTGCCAGATACTTGTGACCTGGCTTGGCCACTGTTGGAAACAGGATACTGGGCTAGATGGACCACTGGTCTGACCCAGTATGGTTCCTCTTATGTTCTTATGGACAGATTCAGCTTCAGTAGTTGGGAGAACAAGGGCAGTGCCAGGCAGACTTCTACAATCTGTTCCCCGATTGTGGCTGGAGAAATATTGATGGGATGGAATGGGCTTCGATGGCAGCTTCAGTAGTAGGAGAATAAGGCTAGTTCCAGGCAGACTTCTACGGTCTGTGCCCAGAAAATGGCAGCAATGATTTAAAGGCCAGTGGACAATATACGACCTCTTTCGGTTTGTGATGGTCCTTAAAAGAATCTATGAGCACATAAAAATATTTCACTATTATAAGCACAGAGTGAAACTTAATGTAGCGTTTGCTATTAATGTTGTAATATATGGGAACTGTATTTTTGTGGTTGTACCTGAAAAGCTGGCATGCGCTATGTTCCATTGCTGCAGATCGGTCCTTACCTGATGTTTCAGGACAGGTTCCATGCATGAGGCCAAACATATTTCCACAGGCTTTGCTAACAGCAGCCATCTTGGCCAGGACAGGTAAGTTATGGATGACAAAGGACACTTCATTCCTCTGCTGCTTGGCTAGATTCTGTGCATGTCCCAGGATCCCGAACCCTGTAATATCTGTAGCCGCATGTGCATTGAATGTGTGCATGAGGCCAGCAGCTGAAACAAAAGAAGAAACAAGGCCAAGCTTTAAGTAAATGACATGGTACAGAACTTGCATTTCTGTCCTCCCTGTTCAGATCACACTTTACAGAGATGAAGTCCTATATGCGAGCATCAGGAAAAGTAAATAGTCAGAAGAAACATTCTGCCTTAGTAGAGATTATATATTCATGTCAGTGATCTAATAATAAGCTAGTTCTGACAAGCATCAGAATAACTGTGAAAGTTCTGATATCTCTTCTATCCATGAGACTTTATGAACAGAATTCTGTTCAAACATGATGAAGACAACAGACAGGTGAGAAGTGTCTGTGCTGAAAGAAAGGATGACTTTTTAAATTGCCAATTTAGAACTTGAGAATATGGGCTGCCATTATTTTTAAGGAGCAGTATCATGGACCAGCACAAGATGACCAGTTTTGAATCCAAGGAACCCTGTGGCAGAAATGACAACTCCTAGTGCAGCAAATATCAGCCATTGCCCACTGGTGACAACACTTACTGACAGGACCTAAGAGGCACACGTGTACCAAGTTCCAGAGGGATTCATGTTCTGTTGTTTATGGCCAAACACTAGTTGTATTAGGGAAGGCAATTTTCCCCAGCTATCTCTAAATAAAGGTTCAATGCTACTGCTGCCCAAAACCCAACCCAAAATCAAACTCGTGCTCGGTTTTGGTTCCTATATGCATTACAATTTAGCTGAGAAATGAGAAGGCAACCAGTGTGCTTTGGGTTTCCTCTTCCTTCCAAACTTCTAAAAAAAGAAAAAAAAAAACTCCCTAAACTTTTGCCTCAAGTCATAGACAAGATGCACTGACCCTCTAAAGGACGTTGGGAATTTATAATCAGGTGTCTGATTACATATGAGGAGCAAGTATGCAGAAAGTACACTACCTAACGTGAATTAAACATTAACTCTTCCTTCCCACCTGTCCTGTTCAGTCTGGCCATGTTCATCATTGCCTCCTGATACGCTAATTCCACATCTTCCTGGGTTACCACCAGCTTGATTTTATTCCATTTTTCAGGCTGTGAGAATACAAAGCAGGTGCAGGAGTTATTATGGATGCATTTTTAAACACAATCACATTTTAATTAGCAACACATAAGGAAGTAGTTGCTAAATTTCAATATATATATATTTTTTTACATTTTGAGAAGTCTATTAGAAAAAAAATAACACGGACCATATATAATACTAAGAGAAAACAAAACAATGGTACAGCAATGCAAAATACAGTAAATACAGCAAAAAGGCCCAAACATGAGGACTAAATCTACTACTACTAAACATTTCTAGAGCGCTACTAGGGTTACGCAGCGCTGTACAGTTTAACAAAGAAGGACAGTCCCTGCTCAAAGGAGCTTACAATGTAAAGGACGAAATGTCAAGTTGGGGCAGTCAAGATTTCCTGAATAGAGGTATGGTGGTTAGGTGCTGAAGGCGACATTGAAGAGGTGGGCTTTGAGCAAGGATTTGAAGATGGGCAGGGAGGGGGCTTGGCGGATGGGCTCAGGGAGTGCATTCCAGGCATGGGGTGAGGCGAGGCAGAATGGGCGGGAATACCATCTCCCCCCCCCCCCCCCACCTGCTAGCAGAAGAACCATAATAGGTGGTTAGGTCCAAGACAAAGCTCAAAATGAACAGTTCCTCAGGAAGGATTCCCAAATAGCCTCCCATTTGGCAAGGGTATGATGTCAAGTCGCCAGGAGACGTTCCCCCTCACAGATATACAAGAGTGTAGTAACTCACTTCATCAATGAAGGAACTGTAGATACATCACACACATTGCGCAAAGCACAAATAGAGCCTGGGAGCAAGTGAGACCCAGCAGCTTCTTAGGAAACAAATATCACTGGGAACCACGGACTGGAGCGGTCCAACCAGCCCTACAAGCGGTGCTGAACAGTTCTCCAGTAAGCCTTGGCCTTAGAGCAGGACCACCACAGATGGCCCTTGGTACCAAGTTCATCACAACCCCTCCTGCACAGAGGAGAGGGACCCGAGAACATGTGCTGAAGACGGACAGGCATAAGGTACCATCTGTACATAACTAACTGCATTTTCCTTAAAGGGAACCAAAACAAACTTTCAATAAAGCTTTTTTCATGATGACTTTATTCAGTCATCATCCTTAACAGATAGCTCCAATTCCTGCTGCAAATTATGACAGTGTAAAAGGTAGGTATGGGGAAGGGACCGTTGGTATTTATACAAACAGGGTATCAGACTGCTGGTACTCCGTTAATCCTCGCAAAGTTCCTCCAAAAAGGAGTCCTCATGCACCACCCAACCCCAAGTGGAAGCCTGGGACAAAATAATGACGCAACTGTATAGGCATAAATCTCATGAGGCAAAACCCAGTATTACTCAACTAATGAGGAGAAAGAAAGCAAGTCTTCCTCATCAAACAGTTGGCTCCAGGTAGCTAACCCTATAGAAGCCCAACAAGAAAAAGTGCCTGGGAACAGACCCGGAGGAAAAAGTGGATTAAAATAGATTGGGGTAAGGCACAACAAAACTAAGTCATGCTTAGAAAATAGCCTGTCCCAGTAATAAAAAAGTAGTGGAAATAGAGGGGCAAACACCACCCCGACAAAGGCGATGTTTACGAGGAAGCCACATTAAATGCCACAACAAACGGAGACCCACCAAGTCCTGCTCCAAATGAATCCAAAGTTTATGTGGTTGTAACTGGAACCACTCAAGAGCCATTGACGCCTGGGCCACCCTGTTGTACCAAAAAACCATTAGGGACCCTTAGGCCCCCCTTTTTATGATCTCTATAGAGAAACGACTGAGGAAGAGAGAGATATTTACCCGTCAGGAGTTCCTTGATAACCTTTTTAACCTCATCTGGGGTAATGAGATGCTTTAAACCCATCCGCTGCTCATCAGTTAACTTAGGAAGATCATGGGTAGAGAGATATGTCTCAATATCAGCAGGACTAACAGTGGGGTCTGTAGTATAGAGGGTCTGATAGTATTCCTGAAAATGCTGACAGATCAAAGAGAATTTAACCAAAAACTGACCCTTCCCATCTCCCACCTAGTGATGGCATAATCTGCCCAGAGCTTACACAATTTACAGGTGGTTTATTACTATGTTCATAGTGACATTGTTTATGTTTCAAGATGATGAATTGGAGTTGCTCAAAATAAAGACTATCCAACTGCAGCTTAGCGCCTTGCAACTCGCGCAAGACAGAAAGTGACCCCGTGGCCTTATGGCTCTCCTCTAAATGGCTGATAGTAGAAAGGCAGCTAGCCAATTGAGCTAGTTGAATACAATGCCCAGGGAGAGTCCCGAGTGTAAATCAGTTTCCAGGTAGTTCTGAAACAACGATCTGTAACCAGTGAGGATCTGGTCTTTCAACAGGCAGGTGTTGAGTCCAGCTCTAAACTTTTGTCTTCCTCAAGAAAATAGCCCAAACCGGGGTATGGTCAGAAATAGTACTATTTCCAAGTCCAGAAGCACCACCCACATCCAGTAGCAAAGTATCCAAAAACAGGTAATCTAGACAACAAGAGTAAGACCCTTGAGTGTGCAAGAAGGTATAACCCCAAACCATTGGATGAGAAAGACTGGCCCAACACTAAACTTAAAAACAAGTAACGGGGCCTCAGGGTCCCGTTTAATTTTAGCAATCTGTACTTGAACAGACAAGTGCATCAAAATAGCCATCCCATGCTTCTTAGAAGCTTCCACTGCAGAGGCACAAAAAATATGAGGATACTGAGAATGAGACAGGAACTTTCATGGTCACACTTAAAAATGTTTTTCCTGTAGAAACACCACATGAGGTTTGAAGTGAAGCAGTTCTTTAAACAACCTTTGTCACTTCTGAGGCAAATTCAAGCTTTTAACATTATAGGTTAACACTTTCAAATCAGCACACATGGGAATCAGACACAGCAATAGCAATAAACATGAAAAACTCCAGACCCCAAGCAAACAACTAAACACATCCCAGCAAGATTGTATAGCCTCCCCCCCACAACTACCTCCATACAGACACCCAACACCCACGCGTCATTATAGTCAAGGTGTGGGACCTGGCGGCCCACTGCTGCAGATGCTCTCTGGCAGCAAAGGTAGCAAAACAGGCAATGATGTCCAGGGTTGCCCCAGAGAACAATGGGCCTGCTCCAAAGACACAGCCACACCGTCACTGTTGGGGGCCCAAAAGTTGAGAGCAGAGAGCATGGATGGGTAGAAGTGAATCGATTTTTCACTCTTTCAAAAACTACAAAGACCAGGGGACAATCAATGAAATTACATGGAAATATTTCCTCCAATTTGTTTTAAAAGTATTTTTTTCACTCAAAGAATAGTTAAATGAACTTGTTGCAGGAGGATGTGGTAACAGCTGTTAGTGTATCTGGGTTTAAAAAAGGTTTGGACAAGTTCCTGGAGGAAAAATTCATAGTCTCATATCAAGATAGACATGGGGGAAGTCACTGCTTGCTCTGGGATTGGTAGCATAGAATGTTGCTACTAACTGGGTTTCTGCTAGGTACTTGCGACCTGGACTGGCCACTGTTGGACGCAGGATACTGGGCTAGAAGGACCATTGGTCTGACCCAGTATGGCTATTCTTATGTTCTTGTCCTAAGTTCTTAGCCTGTAAGTAAGGCTGCCACTGGTGCTGCAGGACTGAAGACTTCAGAACAGGTAAACGTGAGACACAGCCGCGGGCAGGGCTGGAAGTGAGGGGAAAGATGCCGGACCGTGTGGGGAGGGAGAGGAAGGGATCAAAGGGAGAGGCGTAGCATGGGGGGGGGGGGATCTTGGGCTCCCTCCTAGGTGCTTAGAGATGCTAAATGGGGAGTACTGCCTTAGAATCCAGAAAATCTGGACTAACCTGATCCCTGAGCAGTCTGGATTTTTCAACCTGTACTGTAATTGAAAAGGTAATAGAGGCTGGTGGTAGACACCACTAAAATCAGCAAAGCTTCAATAGCCTTTCCAACCCCACCAGACATCTTTTCCACCAATCTGATTTCCACATGACTTAATTTTGGCTTCTGCAATATGCCTTCAACCCTAAGCACACTCCATTACAATCACAGTTTTTGAAGCATTGCCCTTTTTATTGCTAATGATTTGGATTTACAGCTCTACCACCACATACTTACAATATCTAACCACTGGTGGACAGCTACGGCTACTTGTGTTCCCAGGGGTTTAGTTAGCACAAGTACATCGCCTGGCACTGCGTTGTCTGGCCTGGACACAAAGAGAACAAAAATGAAACTGAAAAGTCATATACAGACAGACAGGAAAATCAAAGTGCACATAGCTCCTACAGAACAAGGAGCATCAGTAGGACAATGTCTTCTCACTCCTCCTGAAAGGGCCAGGCATGATCCCTGACAAGCAGAAAATTTCCCTACAGTTCCTCATCAATTGGGATTTTTGGATTACCACTGTAGTCCTCAAATGAGAAGGATAATAGAAAAACTGGGAAAAAATATCAGTAGACACAGGAAGCCCCACTTGTGTTTAAACCAATGAAAGAAAGCAAGTTCAGCAGCTCAGTCAAGCACTAGGCACTTTCAAGCAGAACGCTCCCAGATCGGCTTGGAGCGAAGCAGTAGCCAGGAAAGCCACGTTTCAAATCCCATTAACTTTTCTTGTGACCTTGGGCAATCCACATAACTCTCCACTGCCTCTAGAACAAAGTTAGGGCCTGATATCCAAAAAAAGGCTGAGCTCCTAAATATACTGTAGGCTCATAAAGTTATCCCATATTTTCATTCAAGCATAGCAGCCTTTCTGCTGAAAAGTCACCTAAATTTAGAAGCTTGAAAATTATGGGGTAAATATTCAGCTGGCAGCAGTGAGCTTTTCTTTTTTTTTTTAGCTGCCGACAGCGTTACACATTGATAATCAAATGCCAGCCCCACGTCCAGTCACCTGCACTGAATATCTGGGCCTGTGCAACTGGCTATCACTTATCCATTTAAGCATGATAGTCAGCTCTTAACCACGTAAGTTAAACCAGACAAAGATAGGACTGTGTTTTATGCCGTCCTATTCGTCCAGTTAACTTAAGCAGTTAAGTGTTGAATATTGTCACTTCACTGCGTAAGTACCGACTCTGCCCTAGACCAGAAACAAAAAATCACCAGCTATGTGTTTCACAGTTACTGCTGATATTTAGTGGCACTGTCTGGCTAAGTGCTGCTGAATATCAGTGGCTAGTCTCACAGAAACAAATTTAAATCACTTTGAATATCGACCCCTACTCTCCTAAATTTAGCCTTGCCATTCGTTTTGCTAAATTTATAAACCTAATGTACTGTAGGTGCATAGGGCTAGTATTAAGTTCCTAATTTTGTTTTACTCCTCCCCTAAATGCATACATTTTTTTGTGCACATGAATTTTTAAAACTGGAGCATCAATTTAGACACTCAGCCCTAGTAAATTTTCTCAGATGCCAATTCAGGAGCCTAACTCTGAAATGAATGAGCATAAACTGAATGGAATAAATTGCCACAAGCTTTGAGAATGAACAGCTCACTTAAGAGTTCAAAAGGCAGCTGAAGGCGTAAGTATTTCATCGAGTATTTGTTGTAAATATTGGAGTCACTGGAGCAGTTATGTGTCAGTAGGGATCATAACAAAGTACAAGTAAGCAGCCTGGAACATATTGTTGGGATTAGAGAAATGTTATAACTTAATCATTGGGGAATGATGAGATTCTGGTACTACTTGCTGCTGGAAATGAATTTTATAAATCACTACTACTACTACTTAACATTTCTAGAGCGCTACTAGGGTTACGCAGCGCTGTACAATTTAACAAAGAGAGACAGTCCCTGCTCAAAGAGCTTACAATCTAATAAAGAGTGAGACAAATATAGGACAATCAAGCCATTGTGACATCACTGATGAGGTTGGCTCTTAGGCATTGGTGGAATGAGGCATTATGACATCACAATCTCAGCTCTGGTTAAATCACTGCTATATGTAATACTACTACTACTACTTAACATTTCTAGAGCGCTACTAGGGTTACGCAGCGCTGTACAGTTTAACAAAAAGGACAATCCCTGCTCAAAGAGCTTACAATCTAATAGACAATCAGAATAAGAACCTGGTACTGACAGGTACTGGAATCTGGAAAGGAACTGCTGATCAACTGGGGTACTAGCTTAATGTATATGTAGTGGGTTGCTGAGACTGTATAGCAAAGAGGCAAGTAGGATAATGGGACTATACAACTGTGTACGGCTGCCTTAAATGGATGATGCTGGTAATTGTCTGATGTCTGAATGTTTTATTGTAAACTGTCTAGAAATGTGGATGGGCAATAAACACTGTTAAAGTAAATTAAATAAATCCTTTGAATACCAGCCTCTTTAGATTATAAGTATTTTTTTTTGGGGGGGGGGCAGGGAAATATCTACTAAAGCTGAATATAACTCGGCTTGCAGTACTACAGAGATGGCGTGAACTGAAATCCCAAATCCTTTTCCTTACCCCATTGGCAAGGGCTTGGGATACTGTACAGACAGCCTTCTTGCCCTTTGGCTGGGGGAGAGGAGACATTATGAACAATGAGGGCAACACCTAGTGACCAGATACAGAGCCCATGACACAGCGTTCAGGAAGGTGCTCTGGCACATGGTTCCTGGTCTCAGGAGAACTGCTGCATTGACCACACTAGCAATAGTGGGAAAGAGGGCACATGAAAATAGGGAAAAGAAGGCTCATAGCACCAAGACTCCAGCACTGGTCTTGCGTAAGTCGGAAGAAAAAGGAAGAAGCAGGCCAAGATTTATCACTACACCAAACCTTTTAGAATGAGGTTTCTAAATTATTAGGTCTGAGCCTTTTACTATGTAAAGCACTCCAGTCCAACGCAGAAAACAGTCTTGTAGTGCTGCCTCTGTAGTATACCTAGCCTGAAGCGCAGCTGTTTTGCCTTTAGCAAGAGCTCTGGACGGCTTACTGAAGCCCAGAGAGGAAATTATGTCAAGAGCTGGCAAAAGCCAGATAGGTTTGAATGTTCTAAAAGACAGCAAATGTCTGGGGATAATTACAGAAGGATTTAATTGCAAGATACAGCCAAAGAATCACAGTGGTGGATCACCATCCTGGAGTTGTGTCCCCAAGCGTGGCTGTCACTGTTGAGGGTTTTCTTCACTGGTGGAATTTTGTCTATTTAAGAGAAAAGCAAGTGGGCAGATTAGGAAAGTAAGGCAGGATTTTTCTGTCGGAGGCCAGGTTAGCCTATCCTTATATTCTTCTCCATTTGCTGGGAATACCTGCTGACTTACACTACTGAACTGAAGAGTGAACTATAAAGTACGGATTGTAGCTGAGAAAAACAAGAACTCTGGACAGTGCTTTTATATCACACCTCAAGTCTGGGGAAGGGAGTGAAATTAAGATTGTACTCCAAGGATTGCTGGCTTACAGTAATCCTATTAGCAAGGTTGTTCAGACTAAGCTGGTCGAGATATAGGCACCTTTTTCAGACTGAAAGCTCTCGGGGAAGGGAGATATTATTATACCTTAATATTATCACCACTGTACAGCTCTGGACATGTATTATCAGGGTTAAATAATTTTTTTAGCTCCTCCAGCTTTTACCATGAGCTTCCCTTCCTACAAAGGCAGAGCTCTAGGCTTCTCAGACAGAAGTTAAGCTGATAGGAAAAACTGACCTGGTTTAAAATGGATTCTTAAACTTTCCTGCCCAGCGCGGCACAGCAAACTAAAAAAACAAAAAACAAGACCTAGCTGTGTTATTAAGAGAGAGACATTTTTCACAGTCACCATGTATAATTTGGGTGCTTTCTCCCCCCAAATGGGAAAACAGACAGTTTTCATTCCCAAGGGGGAAAAAAATTATTATAAATTTTGTGAGTCGTTTTGGTTTTCTTTAAGAAAGATGTGAAATAAATATTTTTAAATAATATTTTTCTATGTTTTGTAATCCACCCTGAACGCTTTGTTGAATGAAAGGGCAGACTAGACGCGTTTTAAATTAAATAAAGTAATTCGTTTCAAGCATTTATATACAGTCTCTCCAAACCATATGCAAGCCTGTCCAACAACAGTGGGCTTGGTACTCAACTGCACTCATGGGCTGTTGCCCAGAACCTACTGCCAGCGCCACAGCCGATTAGCGCTGAACTAGCACTGGGGTTATCTGCACAGAATGTTCAGAGGGTTCTAGCACAGGAAACAAAGTGCGTGCCAAAGATTAACGCAAATAGTATTTAACTGTAGTCAAATAGACGTTAATGAGGTCATTTCCTATTCCCTCCCCATTACTCAGAGAAAAAAAAAAATGTCACCCTTACCCCTGGAAATCTAACGCCAGCTCAGAGCTGGAATTGGGGTATTTGAAGAGAGAATTTCCCAGGATTTTCTCCTTAAAATTTGCCAGTTTTGATTGAATTTGGAACCGGAAGGAAGCCCCTGCAAGCCTCTAAGCGCTAGGAGTGAGAAACATGTGTGTGAGCCCGAGCAAAGCCAAAAACAAAAGCACACATTAGTGCCTGTTTTTTGCTCTTAAAATATAAGCCTTCCAGTGAAAAACAAAATGCGAAAGGCTAATATTTAAAGGCACTGAGGAACAGCACCGATGTATGCTTCACTTCCAGGTTTGCTTGTGCATGCACACAAGGGCCACACTTTTATCATGAAACTCTTGTGCACATGCACCAGGCACGATCCTCCCCCTTACTTTCAGTGTCACAGCATGCATATTATTTGTATACAATTAGTGTTGAGCATTGGGGAGCAATTTTTCTGCACTGTTCCTGCACTATTCTCAGGCGCTGTTCGCTATAGCGCCAGAGTTCTGAGCGTCGCCCTGTCAGAGAAGAAGGTTGAAGCGTATTCCAGCTGCTTCGGGTCAGGAAAGAAAGGACACTTGCAGCACAAGACTGAACCAGTAAAATCCACTTTAGAGAAGACATTGAACAAGTTTGACTTTGATGGTCACTCAAAGGAAAAATTAACAAGCTAGAGGATAAATACACAGATTACATTTCTATAGAGCCACCTTTCTTGCAATTTAATGGGGACTGGAGACAGAAACTCGACAATCTAGACTTTCCATGAGTGTTACATTTGCAAACAACACAGATACTCACATTCCTCGAGTCAAATATCACTCAGTAAATTTATTGGAGGGGGGGGGGGAGGGTGTGTGTGTGTGTGTATTCCATGCTACCAATCCCAGGGTAAGCAGTGGCTTCCCCTTGTCCATGGACATTTCCTCCAGGAACTTGTCCAAACCTTTTCTAAAGCCAGATATGCTAATTGCTGTTACCACATCCTCTGGC
Organism: Microcaecilia unicolor; assembly: GCF_901765095.1. Taxonomy (NCBI): domain Eukaryota; kingdom Metazoa; phylum Chordata; class Amphibia; order Gymnophiona; family Siphonopidae; genus Microcaecilia; species Microcaecilia unicolor. The sequence goes on along the minus strand of NC_044040.1, from coordinate 6,036,662 downwards.
AAAGAGTTCCAGACCTTAACTATTCGTTGAGTGAACAAATATTTCCTTTTTGTTTTAAAAATACTTTCATGTATCTTCAATGAGTGTCCCCTAGTCTTTGTATGTTTTGAAAGAGAAAAACAAATATCGATTCACTTCTACTCATTTCTACACCACTCAGGATTTTGTAGATCTCAATCAAATCTCCCTCTTTTCCAAGCTGAAGAGCCCTAACCTCTTTAGCCTTTCCTCATATGAGAGATGTTCCATCCTCTATCATTTTGGTCGCTCTTTTTTGAACCTTTTCTAATTCCGTTATATATTTTGTGAGATACAGTGATTAGAACTGAATGCAATACTCAAGGTGAAGTAACACCATGGAGTGATGAAGAAGAATTATATTTATTGGTCTTATTTACCATCCTTTTCCTAATAATTCCTAGCATCCCGTTTGCTTTTTTGGCTACTGCTGCACACTGATACTACTTGCCCAAAAATCTAAGAATACGGCTACATCAGCAAAGGGTCAACTGGAGGCTTTAGAGCACAATTACTGACATCCCACTTACATGATGAATTCATTGGGCTGACAAACAGTGGTGGCCACACCTCCAAGAACAATCCAAGGGTTGACTACTGTTTGGCCACCAGTGACCGATGTACCAGCCTCCTCTGCTGCATCTTTGAATCCCTGGATAATTAGGGGCATCACCTTATCCCGTTCCTGTGAAGCAAAGTGCAAAATATAGAATGTCAGTCTCATTCCAGCAGTGTCCAACTCCATTTCAGAAACAGGCCAGGAAGGAGAGAGTGTACAACTGCCGACCTATCCAGAGACACACAGTATTATACCTGGCTGGATTTTGGCACAAAGTGCTGATGCAACTTCCCAGGGATCATACGGAACATTACGATTAGGACTTGAACCAAGATTCCTACCACTCTAGACTCTAAGCTCTTCATTGGCATAAGATTAAAGCACAGTTCTTTGAGTGGACTATGTCCTTGATTAACATTTTGTTTCCTCAACTTGCACTGCTGCAGTATGGGACTAGCAAGACACTGTCTCCCACTTTGCATGAAGGCACGCCCTGCCCCATATTTCACTATTTACAGCAGACGTTGGCTTCAGTTCTCAGGTCAGCGCGTACAGATAATCCTCAAGTGTCTCAAGTTCCTACTGTGCTTAAAGGTGCTCAAACAGACCAAAGAAAATTATGTTAAACCTCAGATTAGATGCAACTTTTAATTAATCTACCCTTATGTAACACTCTTCCTGGTTCCAGAGACTATTTAACTCTCCATTGTCCTAGTTGCAAAAAAGTGGTATAAATCAGTTTTCCCGGCAGGGTTCCCTTACTAATGTACCAAATGGTAGAACTCCCTCCCAAAACTAGTCAGATGGGAGCATAATTATTTGAAGTTCCAGAAATCCTTACAAACCTTTCTTTTAAATAAATGTTTTACTGATGGACCCCCTTATAAAGGGAGAATCCTAACGAAAGTGTCCGTTTCCATTCTTTTTCATTTCATAATGTTATTCTTTCAGATTATCACATTCAATTTAATCTTTGTTTAATTCAACCCTACAAGTCTTTTATACTGATGTATTCACTGACTAATTTGTACTGTTAGTTTAATAATATATTACATTGGACCCAATTTGATTGGGAAAATGTGGGATATAAATGAAATGAAAATCAATCAAGTCTTTCAGGACTTTCCCATGCTAATCATGAAAAATACAAACAGCTGCAGGTAGCAAAGAACCCAGTATATCTAAGCACAAAAACAGGATACAGAATTTAAATTTAAAAGGGCCATTTTTGCATTCCACTTTATCGCATGAAGCCAGTGCAAACTGCATTACAGAAACAGAAATAATGGGAGAAATTCTATAAAGCTATTTACGCATATGGAAAAGGGTTCTTACAAAATTGGTCAGGGGTACATGTAAAACGTAGGTGCGCCTACTTTAACACAATCTGTACATAGGCATTCTCATATTACCATTGGGCATACTTTGGATGGAGCTGCAATGTACATGCTTATGACACCGACATGTACATGCATAGAGAACATGCACAAACTGAACCTTCTCTGGAGCAGGTGCGCACTACGAGCCTGGCTCTAGGTGCCAATTATATAAAGGCCTATAAGTGCCTATGTTACTATTATCTTTAAATCATGTTTATTAAGTCTAATAAGAAAAAACCTCACAAATGTCAATGCATAACCATACCAAAAACTATATCATAATTCAGATCTCAGCACATCATACAATTCTGCTCACTGAACCTCATTTCGCCAACAGTTATAATATCTGTTCCCATCAATAAATGAAATGAAATCCAACTGAGCCTGGTGCGGATGCTGACTAGCAAGATTAATGTAGAATTTTCTAGTAGTGTCCCACTGCGCATACGCTGATGCCTCCCCACTCAACACACGAACGCGGGTCCTTCAGTCATATAAAATAGCTAAAAAGATTACAACTCCAAGGGGAGATGGAAGGGTATGTGAGAATACTTAACGTGCTGTCCTCATAGAACACCTGCTACAGGTAAGTAACTTCGCTTTAACCAAGGACAAGCAGGACAGTTGTATTCTCACAGCTGACAATCCCTTGCTACCAAGCTCACCGAAACAACGCTAGGATAACAGGGACTTGAAACGCTCTTAGGTCTAGGATGGGATGAAATCCCCCCATTTTCTTGGGCACAGGTTCAAACATATTGGCCTGTAGAAGGGCAGAGATTTCCTCTACAAGTACCTGCTTGTGCGGAGAGCTGATGAACGATGATGCTCTCGGTGGGCATTTTGGTGGTCTTTGACGCCAATGAAAGGCATAACCAAGACTGACTATTTAAAGAACCCACCAGTCAGAGGTTACAAAAGGCCACCTGTGTTGGAAAAAATTCAGCCTCCCCCCTACTGGTAGACCACCTGGGATGGTTACTTTGAGTATGGCTATGCTCTCCTGAAGCCAGTCAAAAGCTCACTCCTTGCTTCGACTAGGGAGCTGGCTGGGACTTCTGAGGTCTGGACTGACGAGGCCGAGAATGCTGTGCCTGGGGGTTCTGAAACATGATCAAGTTTTGACAGACCCATCAGAAGGCTGGCGGCTGAATTTTGAACAATTTGTAAAAACAGTGAACCATAGTTTTCAAAAGGCCTAAGTAGAATGAATTACAATAATCTAAAACCGGTTCCCAAGTTCTTCATCAGTGCATTTTTAAGGATAGGGTGCAATGGTACTATGGCCCCTTCCTTAAGGAGGTGACTCATAGTCCAGAATAAATAACACTTCTGCCTTGGGCTCCTCCTCAGTCTCTAGCTTAAAGAAGCCGTCTCTTTGATGAAACCAGTGAAAGAGACCCTCAGGTGGAGATTTATGTGGGGAGGGATCAGAAGATACCCCATAAGAAGTAATGAGGGTCTTCTTCTGAGTCTCATAAGTGGTCCCAGATTCCTCACAGAACTCAGACCAGACTGAGTCTGCCTGCCTCAGCTCAGTGGAACCATATTCATGCCCCAAAAAGCGCAAAGGTACAGCCCTACCCTCAGACACTGGGAAGCATCCTCTGCCCCCCCCCCCCCCCCTCCAAGACATCGAGAGCGGTACTGCACCTTTGCTAACAAAAAGGTCAAGGTGGTTTGTAAAAATTAAGCAAGAACTAAGAAAAACATTAAGATTCAGGACAAAGGCTATATATGTGTAACAATGCAGGCCGCTAGAGGCAAATCTAAGTAGTAGGTAGGTTGAATGCCAGCTGAAAGTAATGGGTCTTTAATCTCTTCACAGGCACAGCTGGAGCCTCAGGAAGTATCGGGGATGATCCACAGTTGGCGCCAAGCGCTCTTGATGCCCGTGGGTTGCAACTGCAGCATCTGAGTCAGCTCCTCCCTAAGCACGGCTCACAACTGGGCAGTTGAGAATGCGTTGGTGCCTAACCGGAAGCGGGAACCTGGCTACTCTGAGACTTGCACACCGGCATCTCTACCAAAGAGGGGGAGCGCTCCTCCTGGTGCCAGTACTTCTCAGGTACTGGTAATGCCGATGCCCCCGAGTTCCTGGTACCGTGCGTCGATGAGGACTGATGCTTATGTTCCTTGGGCTTCCCAATACCCACATCATGGTCCTTCGGTGCAGACGAAGACATCATCAAATTCATATGTGCCCTTGGTGTCAGGTCTGATTCTGACCGGTCCTGGGGCCTACTTTCAACACCTGAAGTCGAGACAGACGGAGAAAGCCTCAATGCCAGTGCACTCCCAGTGGTAGCTGAAGTCTTAGTAACCACTGAGTTTGATGCTTCCGGTGCCAGTGACTATGGACAAAACTTGAGGAGCCAAAAATCCCTCCTGCTGGACTTGCCATGCCCTCTGTGCCTCAACTGTATATACAAATAGAGAACAAGAATTAGGCTCATGGTCAATGCCCCAAGAGTGCGGGTCCGTCACGGAAATCACCCAATTACACCAGGAGCACCTTTTGAAGTCACTAGTGGTCTTCTTGGACATAGAGAAAAGGATTGTGGCCAAATTATACTCCTCAATTGTGAACTGTAAAAAAAAGGGTAGCGTTCAAACTGAGGTTGGTGCTACGGCCTAAACGGGCCTAGCAACTCGCGAAAAAGAAAGGGAACTTGAAGAGTCGAAAACACTATTAAATTTAAAGGGAAACAAAATGAAATAGAGGAATGAAAAATAATCACAAAAGGCACAAAATTATCTGCATGGGAAGGCACTGAGAATCAGAGGGGGGGGGGGGGGGGGGGGGGGAAGCACCAAAAGGAGAACACGATGATGCGCTCTCCCTGCTCCGAGAAAAAACAAAGACTGAGGCACCTGTGCTCACACATTGGGCAGGAAGGCACCACTGCATGCACAGAGGGATGGTGCTAGAAAATTCTACATTAATCTCGCTAGTCATCATCTGCACCTTTCAGATGATGTCACCCAGCTGTGAGAATACAACAGGCCTGCTCATCCTCGGAGAAAGCATAGACCAGAATGTTCCCATATTCACTGAAACACTGTCCCTTTCACTGTTGTAAGATCTTGTATACCCACTCTCTCCAGCGTTAATAAAATCATTTGTGTGTGCCACAGTGCCATTGTAGGTGCATCTGCTGTCATCCATACTATCAAAATAGTCTTTTTCGCCATTAATATCGCACATTTCATAAATCCTTTCATCCCTTTTTGTATAAGGAAAGTAATTACATATTCATGAAACAAAAACGTTCTGGAGCAAAACAAATTCTTCTAGACCATTATCTAGATTTTTATTTTTGTTGTTACATTTGTACCCCGCGCTTTCCCACTCATGGCAGGCTCAATGCGGCTTACATGGGGCAACGGAGGGTTAAGTGACTTGCCCAGAGTCACAAGGAGCTGCCTGTGCCTGAAGTGGGAATTGAACTCACTAGATGTTGCCAGAAATTCTGCACAACCTGGCAATGCCAGTACCATTATTGTGTTGACATTTAGGGCAAGCACCTGTGTCCTTCAGCTGCACTCTGTTTTAGGTGGTCACTTAAGGAGAGTTTAATTAGAAAATGGTCTGACCATGATAGGGGTGTTATTTCAATACTGTTATCCCAGAATTCTACCTCTATGCGGATGATGTGCAGCTACTCATACCTACTGCACAAGGACTATAATACCCCTTCTCCCCCAGGAGCTCTGAGCACTGCCTCTGTGGCATTCCGCTTGACCCATTGAGCAGAAGACCAGAGTTAGGAATTGAACTCAGGTTCCTCCTCAAGGCAGTGCAACCCACTGCCCCTGAAAAATGCTTGTTATATACCACCTTGTGTGAATTTCTTCAAAAAGGCAGTAAATAAAAATTACCGTTAATTTTTTTTGTGTTTGTGGTATCAAATTAGTTCTTTGACAATACAAGTGTGTATAAAGCTAATCTGTTAAATTCAAAGGATCCCCTGTGACACCCATGCTAAAAAGCTCTCTAAACGAAAATCCTCACACTGCAGGCTTGTCCTCTGTGTAACACACCTGAGGCTGTCACATTCTCTGCTGAACACTATAAGGGTAGTTCTATAAAAGGCACCTAAATTTAGGCACCAACTGCATGCATTGATTTATACAATAGGCGCACCTAAGAGTGTGAATGACATCACAAATTAGTATTTACAAGTGAATGCGCCAGACGCTATCCTATAAAACATGGCGTGTAACAGCAATTGGGCTATACCAGTGGGTGAAGCATGGGCAGGACTTGGGGTGTGATTGTATGTAATGATCTTAAGCTAGAAGTATGCTTGTACGCATAAAGAGAGGAATAGCCAGCAGGAAAAGAGATGATGGTGCCCCTGTATAAGACTCTGCTGAGACCTTATTTAGAACATTGTGTACAATGCTGGAGACCGCGCCTTCTAAAAGATAGAAACAGGATGGAGTTGGTCTAGAGGGTGGCTACTAAAATGGTGAGTGGTCTTCATTATAAAGTGTATGGGGACAGACTTAAAGATCTCAATATGTATACTTTGGAAGAAAGGTGGGAGAGGGGAGATACGTCTCTATGCAGCATAAATGCACAGGAAGGGAATCTCTTTCAAGAAAGCTCTAGAATGAATGGGCATACGATAAAGGTGAAAAGGGACAGACTCAGAAGTAACCTGAGGAAATACTTCTTCACAGAAAGGGTGGTGAATTTGAGGGTGGAGGAGGAGGAGACAAAAAACTATCTGAATTCAAGAAAGCTTGGGACAAGTACATAGGATCTCCAAGGGAGTGAACGAGAGAGAAGATGAAATGGATGGGCAGACTGGATAGGCCATATGGTCTTTATTTGCCTTCATTTTTCTATGTTCCACCTAACAATGCATGCACCTAACAGAATGGTTATCAGACCACGCACTGCAAGGCGCATAAGCTTATGCCTGACTTTAAGATGTCATGCCTAAGCTTCGGCATACCAAACCGACTTTCCATTACTATTTTATAACATGTTAGGTGCACCTTAACTTTACCAGTACAAACTCACACTATTTTCAAAGTATGAATTACAGTCTTTAAGAATTTATATGGTCAAGGTTCGCAATATATGACTCCTTTGATATTTTTATTGTCTTCCAATAGGGTAACAAAATCCAGCGACCTTATTACATTAGGGTTTCTGTCAATCAAAGGGGTTAAATGTAAACATATTTTTGAGCTTAATTTTCCCTTCATAGCTGCCAAGATGTGGAATGAACTTCCTTTAGATATTAGGTTAACAACAAATTATTTACAGTTTAGTAAGTGTCTTGGCTATTTCAAAAATACTTGCTGTGTTGGTCTATGGAAAGTAAGTGATTCATTGTATCTTCCCTAGATATAGCTAGGTTCATTTTGATATTGTTATCCGTACTGAACTGTAAATTGTATACGCGGACTATAAGTGATGTATTGGTATTATAGAACTGGCGCTAAGCACACTTCTTTGTTGCGCCGATATTTAAGCAGTCCGTTATAGAATTGCCCCCTGTAATGGAAGTGAATTTTAAAGATTGTTTTTCAACTCTGTCTGGACCGACCAGTGCACTCGGGGTCTGTATTGTTGATTAGAAAAAATTCTGTTTAAATGATTGTTTTAAATGTTACCTTAAAGGGTTGCTTTTCAACCCTGCTTTTGTCCAATAATACACTCTGAAATCTTGTCTTTAACTGAAAGTAACTTTTCTTGTAAATACAAAAATAAGTTGGAATGCAGAAGATAAGACACAGCTCTAACTAATTTGGTATGCAAAGGGGAGGGTGGCACTTGTTTCCCAGGCCCAGCTTGGCCAACTGGACTTGGGAGAGCATGTGACCACGTTCCCACAGGCCTAAGATTCTGTAACTTTCCTTAGCTCTGGACATGAGCTAAGAGCTTAATAAAAAGGGGCCCTCCTTGCGGTGAAACTCTGGGGTTCATCTGTGGGCAGACGTGTCGTGCAGAAGGTTTGTTCCTGGTCAATGAGACTCTGAGCTTTCGCCGCAACGGACCTCCCGGCTGATGAGATCAGAGCCTGAGCTTCCTGACCAGTGATGTATGTATAGTGTATTATTGCTTCATTTCCTGGTCTAATAACACTTTGCATTGCTTAGATGTAGAGACCAGTGATGTAATGATTGTTTATGATGGTTTCTCATTATTGTGTGTATATACCTTAATCATTGTAGAATTTAGCTCCTCGAATAAACGTGTCATTTACTTGTTACGAATCCAAAAGAATCCACGGTACTTATTGGGTAGTCTGTGTCAGTGAGACAGGCTGTAAATCCATAGCAGTTCACCCCCTTTATGTGTTTAAGTCTTGTCATTTCAGTCGAAACAAGTAAACAATGGAAAAATGTTCTTAAGAGATGTACAGTCAGTGCTGGTCTTACCCTGTCTGTCAGTTTGTTACTGATTCCCAGAAGCATCAGCATATTGTCGCACTCTGTAACGCCCATCGCATAAAGGTCACTTAGAACATTAGCACAGGCTATACGACCCTGCAAGGATGAAAGACAAAGTAAGCATGGTAGCAACATATACAGAATCACTTCACATGGTGGACCTTTTTAAGGGAAAGGGGAAAGGACTTGATTTACTGTCTTTCTGTGGTTACAATCAAAGCGGTTTACATACTATATACAGGAACTTATTTTACACCTGGGGCAACTGAAGGGTTAAGTGACTAGCCCAGGGCACAAGGACCTGCAGTGGGAATTAAACTCGATTCCTGGGCTACTCCTCATCCACAATTCTACTTTATTCTTAAAAGTTAAGTAAGTTTAAAAAAGGTATTCTCCACAGTGTACAATCAAATAAGAACGCAAGAACAGCCATACTGAATCAGATCAATGGTCCATCTAGCCCAGTAGCCTGTTTCCAACAGTGGCCAATCCAGATCAGTACCTGGCAGAAACTCCAAATAGTAGCAATATTCCATACTACCAATCCCGGGGGGAAGCAGTGGCTTCCCCCATGTCTATCTCAATAACATTCTTTAAATTTAGCACATATTTCCAAATCGAGTGTGTGATGTGTTTGACAAAACCAAGAGTTTTTGGGTGTCAGTTTGTGTATTTGTGAAACAATTTTAATGTGTACTCATATGTTCCTGTGAGTGTAAGAGAGAGAGGGTGTGAATTGCTTGTATGAGAGAGAAATGGAGTATGTGTGTATATGCTAATTTCCATCTTTGCCCTTTTTATTTATTTATTTATTTATTGGAATTTATTAACCACCTTTATGGAGAGATTCACCCAAGGCAGTTTAACATAAAACTTAATTTTCTTAACAGTATATTAGTAAAATGACCAAATAAAAGCGTAAATACAGTCAATGAGGTAAACATGGAAATGGCAAACAAACCTAACATGAAACATAATCAAAATAAACACACATTTCAGTACAATACAAACAATATCATAATAGCTAACATGGAAGAACATTCAAATAACAAAGACATAATACAATGTCAGAATAATACCAATGAAATACCTAATAAGCATTAATTAGAACATCTCAATAACAGATATGATGATAATGCTGTTCCTAAATACAATGAAACATCTTATGTAACGAGGGTCAAGTGCAGATATATAGATAAATAGATAGAACTTACCTTGAGTTTAACCACCAATACACAGTTAAACAAGATATAAGCAACTGGTCTAAGCTTACCCTAATGACCCAACTTAACTTAAGCCCACCCACATGATTCCTGCCCTGACGATTATTATACCTTTGACCATGTCTCACAATCTCCCTATGCTCATTCCTCAATCTCTTCCTCTCCATCCTTCCTACTCCTTACCCCTCCCAATCTCTTCTCCTTTTGCTCATCCTATCTTTGTTTACCTCTCCATTTTCAATTTACATATCCTCAAAACCCCACTACTACTATGTTTACTACAACTTGTAACATTCTCCTTCAAGACTTTGTAATTCTATTTACTATGTAAGCCGCGTTGAACCTGCTATGTGTGGGAAAGCGCGGGGTACAAATGTAATTAATAATAATACAGAGTGTGCGGCAAGGTAGTCCAGAGGTGGAAAGAATGGTCAGTCATCACATGTATTAAAGGACTGGGAGAACAGCCAGACTGTCACGTGCTTTCTGAATAGAGATAGTCTTGAGTTTGACATAGCCCCTCTGGGAGTAAATTCCAAAGCATGGGGTCTACTCCCAAGAAGGCTCAATGGCAGGTATCACATCGTACAATTTCTTTAGTTGAGAGTACAGCTAGTGATGCTCCAGGTCTCAAAGGTGTATAGAGGACTAACTTATTCTTCAAGTTTCCTGGTTCATTTTGTCTGTCTGAGGACCTTGAAAAATCAGAGTTTTAAATTTAGCCAGTAAAGTACTGGTAGCCAATATAGTTTTTGCAAGAAGGGTATGATGTAGTCATGCAGCTTGCAGCCTTCTATCAGTTGTGCTGCAGCATTCTGAATTAGTTGGAATGGTGCAAACTCATTTTGGTTTGGCTAATGTACAGGGCATTACAGTAGTCTAGTCATTATGTTATCATAACATGGACCATTGTGGACTCATCTTTTCTTCAATATATGAAGAGATATTTCAAAGCTGCCTTAGGTCATAGGGACAATTTTTAAAGGCTGTTTGAATTTGCAGGATCAAAGTAAGTGATGAGTCCAGCAGTATCCCAAGATTCATAGCTTGTCATTTTAGAGGGAAGTTCTTACTTCCCAAAAGGTATTTTGAAGTCAGGTACTTGTCAATTTGTGTTAAGAGCCCACAGAATCTGGGTTCAGGCAAATTTTTTTTTTTGCCCATTCCTGAGTTGCAATTAGACAGGCAGTCAGTTTACTTGAAGCTGTGGGTAGATCTGGATCAATGGGTATGAGTAGTTGCACATTAGGGTAGACAAAAATTGTGTCTATTGATCAGAGCAGCTCAGCCAAAGGCTTAAGGTAGTTATTAAGTAAAAAGGGACAATTTAGTGTCCAAGGTGATGATGTGCTGTTACTGAACATAACTGATAGTTGTCTGACAAATAGAATTTGAACCATGTGTAACATTTTGTCAATGATTATTATGGTGCAGGAGGTAATGGTGCTGGGGCCACTTGATAACAGTGATCATAGTATGATCAGATTTGATATTGGCATTTGAGTAAGTACACACAGGAAATCCAGTGCCACAAATGGTATTCAAAGCTGACAAGTCAGAGAAACTGAATGAAATCTCTATAAACCTGGAGAACATAATGACGAAACTTGACAAATTTGACAATGTAACACCAATTAAAAAAAAAAAAAGTTCCAGTGGAGATCCAGGAAATTATAGAACGGTGAACCCGATGTTGGTGCCGAGCGAAATGGAAGAGATTATAAAGAACAAAATTACAGAGCATATTCAAAAGCATGGATTAATGAGACAAAGCCAACATGGATATAGTGAAGGGAAATCTTGCCTCACCAATCTGCTACATTTCTTTGAAGGGGTGAACAAACATGTGGATAAAGGTGAGCCAGTTGATATTGTGTATCTGGATTTTCAAAAGGTGTTTGACAAAAGTACCTCACGAAAGACTCCAGAGGAAATTGGAGAGTCATGGGATAGGAGGTAGTGTTCTTTTGTGGATTAAAAACTGGTTAAAAGATAGAAAACAGAGAGTTGGGTTAAATGGCCAATATTCTCAATGGATAAGGGTAGATAGTGGGGTTCCCCTCGGGTCTGTGCTGGGACTGATGCTTTTTAACATATTTATAAATGATCTAGAGATGTGATTAACTAGTGAGGTAATAAAATTTGCTGATGACACAAAGTTATTCAAAGTTATTAAATCGCAAGAGGATTGTGAAAAATTACAAGAGGACCTTATGAGATTGGGAGACTGGGCATCTAAATAGCATATGACGTTTAACGTGAGTAAGTGCAAAGTGATGCATGTGGGAAAGAGGAACCCGAACTATAGCTATGTAATGCAAGTTTCCACATTAGGAGTCATCAACTAGGAAAGGGATCTAGGTGTCATCGTTGATGATACACTGAAATCCTCTGCTCAGTGTGCGGCGGCAGCTAAGAAAGCAAATAGAATGTTAGGTATTATTAGGAAAGGAATAGAAAACAAAAATGACGTTATAATGCCTTTGTATCACTCCATCGTGCGACTGCACCTCAAATATTGTGTTTAGTTATGGTCACCGCATCTCAAAAAAGATATAGTAGAATTAGAAAAGGTACAGAGAAGAGTGACAAAAATGATAAAGGGGATGGGACGACTTCCCTATCAGGAAAGGCTAAAGCTGGAGAAAAGATGGCTAAGGGGAGATATGATAGAGGTCTATAAAATAATGAGTGGAGTGGAACGGGTAGATGTGAATTGCTTGTTTACTCTTTCCAAAAATACTAGAACTAGGAGGCACGCAATGAAGCTACAAAGCAGTAAATTTAAAATAAATCAGAGAAAATATTTCTTCACTCAATGTGTAATTAAACTCTGGAATTTGTTTCCAGAGAATGTAGTAAAAACAGTCAGCTTCGTGGGATTTAAAAAAAAAGGTTTGGATGACTTTCTAACGGAAAAGTCCATAGACCATTATTTATCAGCGTTAGATAAAGCCAGGACTTCCTTCAAATACTTCCTAAACAGTATATCTGTGGATAATAATGTGCAAACAGGAAAATTCAAAAATCTCAAATTGGTAGCTCTAGTCTGATTTTCTAATATTTCTGTCTACGCAAAAAGAAGCTCTCTTTAATTCCAGTTCTTGGTTGTTGCAGCAAGCTAATCTGAGAGGAAATGTCCAATTGCTGGATTTTAAAGTCCAAATCACCCTCCTTACAGACCACTTGTTGAGAAAACTCAGAGGAGTTGTACTCAGTGGCGTAGGAAGGGGGGGGCGGTGGGGCGGTCCGCCCCAGGTGCACGCGCTGGGGGGGGGGGGGGTGTCGGCTCGCTGGTTCGCTGCTCTTTCTGCCCCGGAACAGGTTACTTCCTGTTCCGGGGCAGAGAAAGCAGGGAAGCAGCAGAGCCGACGCAGCTCCCAGTGACGTGCACTGGGGGCGGATCAGCCCTCCCGCCTGCCCCCCGCTGAAAGGTAGGGTGCGTTTCGGGGGGGGGGGGGAGGGGGGCCCAGCGGCGACCCGCCCCGGGTGTCAGGCACCCTCGCTACGGCACTGGTTGTACTGGACCTTGCAGCATTGCTTCAGTCCTCTCTACCACCTTCCACACATCAAATAAAGATATTTGTCAAACATCAACTTTCACTGTTGGTGCTTCTTTAGGAAATTCAACAGCCTTCAAAGAAACAACAGTTGAAGATGGATGTGGCAATGGCTGAAGCAAAACTGAAGCACCCCCATCAGATTGGCAGGGGATCCCTGGGTACGACTTTGGCATAAGGTATGGAGGGGTTTCATAGAGTTGGGTGCAAGCAAGAGGAAGACAGAAAGTAAGGGACAGATGAATCACACAATCAAGTGCTCTAACTACTACATTATGCTCAGAACACAAAACATTAGTTTCAATGAAATGAATGTAGTTGGTTCCCCCCCAAAAAAATCTTATAAATATAATTTGATGTAAATAAAAATCACTAGTCTTTCAGTCTGCCTATTTCCCCTATCTACTAGGGTAGGGTATTTAGGGCTGTAGTTATCAATGTGGACTACTGTTGAGTTATTTTACCACTAACTCATGCTATTTTAGCACGTGTCCCATTTTATACACCAGAGACCTAGATACTAATAGCTGGGACTAATGGTTTCAGAAAATGTATACCCTAAATGTAAAGCTTATAGTCTTCATAGAGCATCTAATAAGTGTGTAGAATTATTTATTTATTTATTGACTCTCTCATTTATACCCCCCATTTTCTCAACTGTGTCAGGCCCAATGTGGCTTACATCACACTGCAAAGGCGGACGCCAATACAGTAAATTAAGTTAATACATCATGGGGCTCATTTTCAAAGCACTTAGCCTCCCAAAGTTCCATAGAAACCTATGGAACTTAGCCTCCCAAAGTGCTTTGAAAATATGCCTCCATGTAACCTACATAAGAAATAAAGGAAAGAATGGGGAAGAAACGAAAGGAACAGGGAAATCAGGGGAGAGAAGGGAAGAGTGGGTGTGTCCAAAATTGTCATTACATTGTTATGACTCAAGTAGTGGAGACACATGTTGAGTCCTTGGGGTAAGCTTTACCAAATAACAAAGTCTTTAGAGATTTTCGGAAATTTAGATGGTTGTGAATGGTTTTTATAGCTTTTGGCAAGGAATTCCATAATTGCGAGCTGATGGAGAAGAATGAAGCATATGTGGATTTATACACTTAAGCCCGTTGCAGGTTGGATAATGAAGGTTAAGGTATGAACGGGATAGTCTTAATGCATTCCTCGGTGACATGAAAATTAGATCTGAAATTAGAACAATCTTGATCCTTTCAGAGAAATATACCTACCAGGAGTCATCACCAAAGGCTAAGTTAAACGAAGATTGGTTTATACAGAACAAATACTGATAAAACTCAGAGATGACAGCTTTCAGGTCCAACAGTAGGGTGACCATGTGATAGTACCAACAGAGAAGCCTAGAGCTGCCAAGAAACAGAGCCCCAATTATTAATTTGTTTTTTTTTTTTTTGGGGGGGGGGGGGGAGCATTTATTGCATTGTATGTAAGATTTTGTATCCATATGGAATGCAGCATGAAAATTAAAAATATTTTATTAACAAGTCACAACCAAGGTAGTTAATACAGTTAGGTTTCATGAAAAACCAGCAGAACAGTGAAGTTCACAGAAGTACCAAACTCAAGATACCAGAGATGGTCGAGGGTCGAACAGCAGCAAAATCCAGTATCTAAGCCATCCACTTACCATCATATATGGGTCATCTACGATTGGATAAATGTAGTCTGTTGTTTGGACCAAGGAAAGACCACCATGTCTTAAAGGAATTACACACGTGTCCATCCCAATCCCTGAAAAGACAGGAATCAGCAACAGATGGATAAGTATGTGTGTAAAGCCAGATAGCCTAAAATATTAAGGGAAAAAAACTGATTCAAATCCTAGGAATGTAGAACACTGCCAGACAAAAACACAACAGCTGCTCTTTAGTGAAAAGGACTAGAAATCGTATTGTCTTGGAGAACATTACCTTCAAAGCAAGTTGTGATAATTCTTAGGTTGACCCAATAAAAAGTATCTAAAGATGATTAAACAAGATGTACTGGTCGCTTCCTTAATACCATTTAGGAAAGAAAACCTAGTTGAAAGTGACAAGTGGTATTAAGTAAAAGCAATGGTTGTAAAGTGTAATATGGTGGGGTCTAGTTACTAAAGGCTTCTCCCAGTTTGTGGCTGTGGGGAAAATGCTCAGAAAAGAAGCCTGCAGTGGATGCTTCGAGGTTACTCTTTCTAAGTTAATTTTAGCCTAGGCACAGGGAGGTGATGTCCATTGACACTTGGGGTTCAGGGATTCATTTGCATGCATGACAGATTTAACCTTTCAGGAGTCAATATTCAGTGTGCTTTAACCGGGAGGACGTTCTTGTCCAGTTAAGTCACGCTAAACCTATGTTTTGCCCTTTCAGTGAGGTGTGAAAAGCATGCAGTGTAAACCAGAGTACAGATCACTATGAGAAGACTCAGAACTCTTGAACCAAAATATTATTTAATGTAGTAAACAAGGAAAAATAACTTACAGTTCAGATGTGCAGGACAAGAGTTTTTGCCTTGCAAACTGGGAGTCTATTCTCATCCAGCTCTCTCTCCCTGCAGGAAAGATGCTGGGAGCATTTCCACAACACGAAGTTTATACTTTTATATTGGTGAAATCTTATCAGCGTCACAGTAGCTTGAAGGGGGTCATACAGCAAAGGCAGATTCAGTTCACAGAGGAGAAAGCTGCAGGCTAACTCTTGCTGACCCAATGGAGAGAGAAGGGGGGGGGGGTGCAACTAGCCCAGCATACACAGAAGAACGAGGCAAGCCAATAGGAAGAGCCTCATAAGACACAGGGCTCTGGGACATGTTATCAGAAAGATATTCAGCAGCACTCTCAGTGTTCTGCCCCCCTCCCCCCGTCATTTGCACATAGGTAGGCTGTTTGTTGTTTTATGTTCAAAAACAACAGCCTGTCTGCATGCAAATAGGGGCAGAACACAAAGTGCTACTGAATATCTGCTCTGAGGGCAGGAGTTATCCACCCCAGACCCAGATGCTTAGTGGCAGTACCCAGATGGGGTCAGTACAGAATATTCGGATCTTATTCAGCAGGAGGTAACCAGCATTTAAGAAAATGCTGGCAGAATATTGCCCCTTCAGTTGTCAGTGGTAGACATACCAAGTACTATGACATAAAAAAAAGGTGTGTGGTATATGAAAAAACATAGGACTCTGAACAAAAGCACTACACAAATGCAATGCGTGGAGAAAAAACTTTTTTTTTTTATGTGCACTGTGATGCCTTGTTTAGCCCTGGACTCTGCCTTCCCTGGAAAAAAAAAAAAAAAACTTTCCCTTAAGCTAGCTTACAAGAATCCTGACCCTTTGCCTGCTGAATTCAGGGAATGGTAACACGTTTCCTAGGGATGTGCATTTTTGTATTGTACGGTGTTTTGTCAATGTGTCGTTGTGTTTCATAATAGCACAACACTAACAAAAACAAAATCTTTTGGCCTACACACCTCTAAGTATTTTCCAGCAAGACTAACATCCTGAAGTATTACTGGTCAGAAAGGCATTATGTTGAGCAAAGATTAGACTTCAGGACACAGCCACAGAGAAACTAGCCCTGAATCCGCTTCAATTGTTTTCATTAGATTGTAGGTGTTATATATCTACATGAAGCAGTTAAAGATAAAGCAAAACAGAAATACTAGAGAGGGTCTGGAAAGTCCTCAAAACTAAATAGTGACAACACTAGTAAGGCCATAAATGCCTGGGCCATTCCAGTACGTCAGATACACAGCTGGAACTGTAGACTGGACCCAACTAGAATGGGATAATCTAGACTGAAAAACTCAAAAATTGATGACAATACACCACACTTTGTACCTCTGAGAAGTGCATCGATCAGCTATATTTATCAAGAAAAACTGGTGGTCGGGGTCTGCTCCAAGTTAAATTGACTGTAGAGGAGGAAAAATAAGGACTGGATAATTACGCCAAGACCAGCAATGAAAAAATGTTATCGAAGTTTGCAGGAAGAGCATCATCATGGTGAAAGAGAATTAAAATGGGTGCAGAACTGAGCAACTAGCATTTAGCATGTGCTAATTCCATTAGTATGCATTAACCTTTAGTAAAAAGGGCCTCTAACTGCATGAAAGCGAATATTCAACATATATCAACAAGTACCAAATGTAGACTATAGACTAAACCAATTGCTTAGTGGATGTAGCAAAACTGCCCAAACTGACTACAAACATCACAACAGGATAGCCACTGGAGACTGTGCATGAAGTACGACTTTACAGTCAATAAATACTGATATAACCACCATATAGAAAAGAAAAAAAATGAAAAAGTCAAGATTTTATGGGTCTTTCGAATTCAAACGGACTGACATTGAAGATAACACACCCGATATCATGGTAATTGAAAGCAATACTTCAACTGACATTGTAGTACCAGGAGACACAAAAATTAAAGACAAAGAATTGGAAAAATTTAAGTTTTGAGATCTGACAACAGAAATGGCAAGACTCTGGAACAAACTGTCCAGACACTATTTCAGCAAAAGTCACTTGTATCAACGAAGTAAAGAGCTGAAAGATTAACTTAATTCTCCTATCCCTCACGGTAAATTATAATTATCTACCTTAATTCAGATTTAAATGTAAATGAAACTGGATGAAAAAGACCTCAAATTTAAAACATCCAACAGGAAGAAACATCCAAGTCAAAAAAGAAGGGTGGTCCTAAGTTAGACCTGTTTCAATCACATCCAGGGTACAAAAAGGTTCCCTGATTGAGAAGCTGACCACTGGAGGGATTAAGGCCTGACCCCTCCTTAATCCCCCAGTGGTTGCTGTCCCCCTTCCTCACCCCTGAAAATAACACTGGAAAGGGAAACTAGAACCCCTGACAACATCAGGTGTTATGGACATTCTGAACATAGCAGCAGGTAGGTCTGAAGGGTAGATTAGTGGTCAAATCCCACTTCAGTTTTGTTATTTTACCTTTAAATTGTGAGCCATCCAGAAAGATATAGCTACCATATCTACACTAAATATTAGACACTTACAAGCCTGAGGGCTATTAAGGAGGTACACATTCAGATACAGTAGGTATTTCCCTGCGTGTGGAGGACTCACCACTTAAAATAAAAGAGATAAGTGGAATATGAACCTAGATGCCCTGGATTAAGTCCACTGCACTGACCACTAGGCTGTCCCTTTGCTCTGCAGGGACATCTGTGTGGCCATTTTTGTGCAAATGTTGCCAGACAGATATCCTTATCCCTGATTCATCATTTGGACGTTTTACTTTGGAAAACGGCTGTTCATTTTGGATATTCTCAACTATTTTCAAACAGGAAACCCCAACGTTTTTCCTGTTTTGAAAATAGCTGTGACATGGACGGTTTTTTTTTGGATGTTGGGATTGGGACATCCCAAACCTGACTTAGATGTTCTTTTGAAATGCCCTCTATGGCACTATATATAGGCCATACATGAACAGTATCCAGGTGCAATCAAAGACCCCGGCATTCAATGCATTTAAAAAAAACCAAAACGACACTGCCAGCTAATACTGACCCTCTGAATCTTTCTTCTTCCTCTTTGCTAATAAACTTTTCAGTTTGTTACTTCTGTGTGGGGTTCATCTATGACCCACGGAAGCAAGCTGCAGAGGCATTTCTGGGAGTGGTGTTACAGTAACCCTAAAAACCACTACAGAATAGCTTGCAAGCAGGGTACTTGCCCAGAGGCATGTGGGTACCTGGCTAGCAGGTTACTAGCGCAGGAGCAAGTGCACAGGAGAAGAAAGGGCCTAAGCAATGTCCACAGACACAAGCAGAGCCTCTTCAAATGTCCATAGGACTAACCTTGAATGGATGTTAGGAGCAGCACTAAAGGCATTAATTGTCACAATTTTATATATTAAAATCTTATATTCTGCCTAGAACCCCCACAAAAGGCACACTAAGAAAAAATTCTTTAACATAACAAAACCAATAAGAATACACATGTACAAGGAGTAGGGCCCACTATCTTAGACTGGAAATTAAGACTCCGGGTCATAACGGATCTTGAGAAATTGACAGATCGAAGAGCTGGCAGATACAGACATGATGCGCAAGAATGGACAAACTTAGAAAGAATATGGAACACTGCTAGTGGTACACCGGGGGGGGGGGGGGGCAGCCTTGAACAGGAGGATAGTGGGAGGAGGAGGGGTGGGATGGTTGGGTAGGGGGAAAAATACGTTGATTATGTATTACCGATGAGTTTGAGGAATTTTGGAGAGTTGGTAGCCTTGTGGCTGCAGTTAAGTGTATTGTATGATTTTCTTTATTGAAATGTTTAATAAAAACAATCTTAAATTAAAAAAAAGTGATGAGCGCCAAAAAAAAAAGAAAAGAAAAAGAGAATACACATGTACAGACTAAGATTTTGCACTGTAAGGACAGCAGAGACCTTAAGTGGCTCTACTAAAATTCCAGACTTTAATTTGTAAATCAGAAGCAGATGACATTTCAGTTCTTAATCCAGGCCTTTAACAGAAGAAGAACTAACTAACTCGCTAGTCACACACACAAGGTTGCATGTATTGTAGCAGGAAATGTTTATCCACTGCTCCCCTAGTTAAGAATAATCAAGTACCTTTCTGACTTCGAAAGAGGACTGACACCGACAGTGGTGTTCCCAGAAGGGGCCAAAACCAGTATCTGGATAGAGCAAACGAAAAAGAGAACTCTCTCAGAACTAGAGTCCTGAAGAAACAAATAAGCAACTCTTAGCATTTGATACTGTTTTGCTTTCTTCCTGTCTGTAGTTATGCTAATATTGTAACTTTTGTCCATTTTGCTTAAAAGACGATTTGAAGTAAACCCTTTTTGTTCAGAAACCCAGTTCTGGCATGTGACAGCATAGGAATGAACTATTCAGAATGATTGGGGTGCTACACCCTTATCCCTCCTTGGACAAAGTGAAGGCATCTGCTCAATATGGAGGTGCTCAAGTACCAAATATCTAATTAATTCTACTCAACTACACCCGAGTATTGGAAGTGTGCATTTTGCTAGCATATATGAAAATGTGGAGAAAAAAAAGACTTCAGAAATCCTAGAGAGTGCTTTTAATGTGGTAAACCACCTTTGAATTTTCTAGCACTCTAGTTCTTCAATCACCAGTCTTCACAAAAAAACTCCACTCTTCTTCTTCAATAATACATGCCTAAACACCTTTTCACAATACCCGATGTTGAAGGCTCTCAATCAAGGTAAACCAACGGTGAATCAAATGTAACTTAACTGAATGTTCTTCAAGCTGTCAATGCTGCATTCGCATATAATGTTCCCAAAGCCCAACAGGAGACCCTGTTTCGCCAATCCTAGGCTGTTTCAAGGGCCAGAACTTTCATACAGACAAATATATCTGATCTTCCAATTTCACCGCATACAACTGCCTCCCGTGGCGTCCTGAAAAAACAGTCCTACTTCCTTCCTCTATATATACGTCATTGCTTACAACCCATTCAATCAACCTCAACAACTTTATTGACAGGAGTCTGTTTCACAAAAAAGCTTTCCATTCAATTGATATGTTCAACCCTTAGGTATAACTGTCTGTAGAGTGTATATCCATCGTGTTCCCGCTGTCTTAACTTTTCTTAATATCACCTCTGCGTTCCGGAGACTTGTATTTGCTCTAGAACCACACATTGCAACTCATCAAAATCATGTTGTTTCAAAGGCTATGAGAAACTAAAGGTTCATATGTCTTTTTAGCTTGTATGCAATGTCTATGTTCAATTAGTCGCGTTTTTAACATTCTAGAAGTTTGACCAACGTAATACAGATTACAGGGGCATTTCAATAGATAAATTACATTCTTCGACTGACAATCAGTTACAGACTTAAATGATGTAACTTGCCTGTACGTGTATCAATGAATTTGTCCACTTCTTGCATAATATGGCACACCGAACATTGTCCGCATGCCTTATGTAGTCCTATTCTAGTAGTCATATTGTTATGACGGTTCCACGTGTCAGCAACACACAATAGATCATTCAAATTGCTCTGTCTTTGATAGGCAAACAATATTCTTACATCACGGAACCAAGGATAAATTGTAACATAGGCAGGTATTTTTTGATAATCTTCATCATTCTGTTTGTATGAGAATTATATTTAGTTACAAAAGTCACAACTTCCTGTTGTTCTACTGTATTTCTCGTAGGATAAAGCAACCATTCTCTATGATTATGGTAAGCACGTTTTCTTGATCTAGATATCAAAGTTGCAGGGTAACCTCTATCATGAAACTTCTGTTGTAAATGAGACGTCTGTTACCCCCAGAACTGGCATCTGTGTCAGTCGAGTGTGAAGACTGTGTGGACTTTTTTGCCAATGGCCCCTCAGTGATGACTGGTCCCAACCTGGACTCATCAAAACATAAATATATTTTAAGTGCCCCACCTAAGACTAATCCAGGCAGGAAGGGGTTACACACAGAAACAAAACCAGATCAATTTGCCTAAAGAACCATGCCTTAAGATTCTTATAACGTTTTAATATTCAACTTCTGAAAGAATTATCAACGGAAGCTGGTACAAACACAGTCTTGGATTAATGGTTCTAACAAATAAGCACAACTTATGAATTCTGGTTAGTACAATACCCATAACTCTCACTCTCTGGTACTATTACGTGAAACAAAGAATAGAAGGCTCATTGCTCTGTCCTCCAGTGGACCTATCCTTCGTCTTAATTCCACCAGCACTTTTTGCCGTCTACCCTTTCCCCCTTGTTCAACTTTCCTCCCCATCTTTGTCTCTCATAAAATGGAAATATAATAGAAAACCTTAGATGCGACAGTTCACAAGGTGACAAGTTATAGTTCTTGCAACCATTACTCTGAATGATTTGACTCCAATTTTATATCATTTTGTTTTCATAAAGGAGTTCCCAAAGGTTTGTTTTCCCAGACCCTGTTTTTCAGTGGTATGAATCTTATTTTTTCCAGTTTCTCAGCAGATTTGCTGAAATTCTAAACTCTTTTCCCATAGACGCTTGGAGTATAATGTACCCCAAGGCTTGCTACTTTCGCCAATGTTGTTTAATTTATATCTTGCTCCCTTGGCGGAATTGTTAGAGAATAGGGGACCTGTATTTCACTTTTTCGCTGATGATATACAAGTTATTGTGTTTGTGAAGGACGATCAGAATCAGGGACTGTCTAATCTTAATTGTAAACCTGACAGTCTGGAAAGATGGTTACTGGATAATGATTTGATTCTGAATGTTGATAAATCTTGTTCTCTTATAAGAACAAGTCATTGCTTGTTCTTCCTTCTATGGGAGGTAATTTGATTTCCCTTAAAGAAGAAAATACTGACTTTAGGATTTCATTGTGACAATGCATTAAAATTTGATAAGAGGTTAATTGTGGTAAAATCATGTTATTATCAAATGCGGCAAATTTGGCAGCTCAAGCCTCTTCTGACATGATCCAATTTAATCAAACTGGTATATGTATTTATATTACCAGCAGAACAGATTACTCTAATTCTTTGTATCATGGACTTACTTGACTAGTCTGAAGAGGCTTCAGCTTGTCCAGAAAAATGTGGCATGCATGGTGGTAAATGGAAGGTTTTTGCTGCTAAAATGAAGTGCTCAGTTTGCACATCAGCTGTGGGGGGTCATTTTGCTGCCACAGCCCACATTGTGGTTGGCTGTTTGATGCTGCTGCGTTTTAAACAGTACAAGGGATTTACAAGTCCAATTGAAGTTGAGACTCCTGAGGCAGGAACACTGTGCACCGAAACGGAGGACTGTGTCGAGTTTTGATATTACATTTTCTATGGACTGTATGTTTTTTGTTTTATGTGAGGTACACTTCTCTAGTTGGTCCCCTTTATGCTCTGTTGTTTTCCTTGGTTGGTTTTTGTAAAGGGGGTACTTCAGCTCTTTTTTTTGTTTTTTGATAAATGGAAGAAGAACAGATCATAACACACCTATTTTGAAAGAATTTGCATTGGCTGCCTGTTTCTGCCAGAACTGATTTTAAAATATTATTCGCCCTCCCCACCCCCCGTTTACAAAGCCGTGCTAGCGCTGCCAGCGCATTAATGATGACACGGTCTATCACTTTGAATGGATTGTGTCAGTATTGCTGTGCAGCCTGTAAACAGGGGGTATGTCTGGATTTTAAAGCTCTCTTTTTGAATCTACCTGAGTATTTCTCTGATGTGTTGATCTAGCAAGATAATCAGTGTTAAAGTCGATCACCACAAGGAAAAGAGCTTTTCAGCTACATAGGACCTTCATTATTTATTAGTTGCATTTGTATCCCACATTTTCCCACCTATTTGCAGGCTCAATGTGGCTTACATTATGTTGTAATGGCGATCGCCATTTCCGGATGAGGAATACAAAGTGGTATTGCATTAAAGTTCATAGCTGATAGAATAAGGAATAGAGTCAGACAGTCAAATACATTACCATGGTTTCGCAAAGTATTGAAAACTTGGATTCTTGGTTTTGTTAGGCTGCGGTTCTTGCCAATGAATTATACATTTTACCTGATTTTTTATGTTGATTGGAAGATGCTGCCATTTATAGTTGAATTGCGAAATGCTTTATTGTACTAAGCGGTGTATCAAGTCCATAAACCCAATCAAATCCAATCACTCAGCACACTAACAGGATTTGAGCTCATCCTTCCTGCCCTGACTTTAAATTTGGTTCTTCAGCTCATATTGTGAAGACAGCGAGAACATGTCAGTTCAGTAGTTTCCTGTGGTTAATGGGTCATTGTGATTGTCGAAATCGCAGATGCTTCATGTCCAATTTAATATGGTGTTGCTTGATATGGTTAGTACCATACTATTCATATGGAGGCTAATTCTATAGTGGCCACTAATATTTAAGGGCCAGATTGTTTCTAAATGACCAGCATACGCGTACATATGTGTATAAATGCCAATATTCAAACTATACGCTATTCTATAAAAAGGTGCCTAAATGCAATGGCACGTACACACATAGTCAAAGAATGGGTGAAGCACACAGGTAGACATGTAAATTATAGAATAGTATGATTTCCAAACGTGTTTTTAGTATTTTAGGAGTGAGCATTTACACCAGTTCTATAGCTGCCATAAGAGCCTAAATTCCTTTATAGAATAGGTGCACCACTATGGAATTGTCCCCTTAGGGAGTTAATCTATAACTGGGCACCTCCATTCAGGTGCCTGAGCCCACGCGATAGAAGCCCATTCTATAATGGAACCAAAGCACGTAGATTACCAGCGAGTCTAACATCTAGGCGCCCACACTTATGCCAGCAATACAGATGGTCTGACTGCCTAAATGGGGCAGCGAGACACAACTTACAGTAAGTTTATGCATGTGAGAGCCCCGCTCCCTCACAAATACACAATATGCAAGATAAGAGATATTCTGTAATGCGTGCCTATGTGGAACACTGCCATATTTTATTTATTGCATTTGTATCCCACATTTTCCCACCTATTTGCAGGCTCAATGTGGCTTCAGAGTTTTGTTATGACATTGTCATTCCAGGATATCAGATACAATTAGTGATGTGCAGAGATTAAGTAAGGGAAGAAAGAAGGAAGTGATCAGGGGGTAAGTATAGAAGGTGGACTTTCATAACTGAATGGGTTGGTGAAGTGGATTAGTGAGGCTATAGGTTCTCTTTGTAGGCCTTGTGGAAGAGATGTGTCTTCAGAGATTTGCGAAAGTTAGTTATTTGTCGATTGTTTCAAGTCTGTGGGTAATGCAATTCCATAACTGCGTGCTCATTTAAGAGAAGGCAGTGGCATGCATCAGCTTGTATTTAGTCCTTACAGCTGGGAAGTGCAGATTGAGAAATTTGTGGGATGTTCTGTGGCGTTTCTGGGAGGTAGGTCCACGAGGTTTAGCATGTAAATTGGGGCATCTGCGTGAATGATTTGGTGTACAATCGTGCAGATCTTGAACGCAATGCGTTCCTTAAGTGGGAGCCAGTGAAGTTTCTCTCTTAGGGGTTTTGCACTTTCATATTTAGTTTTTCCAAATATGAGTCTGGTGGCAGTTTTCTGGGCTGTTTGGATTTTTTTGATAGTCTGTTCTTTGCAGCCAGCATACAGTGCGTTGCATACATGGTCACTACGTACATGCTAGTATTCTCTTCATACATGTAATACGCACCCAAATCTTAGCCCCTAGTTTATGGAATTGCCTCCATAGTGACTAATGAATTTATCTCAGCCTTTTAGATAAAGCTTGTTCAGACTTTACTTCATGTTGGCAGTGTGAAAAGAGCTGTGTGCATAACACCTCAGTCATCTGTAGTCAGCAGTGTCACAGTGCCTACGAAAGTCATAGGCCTCAGGTAAAAAAAAAAAAAATATATATATATATAAAGCTTAGATTAAGTCCTCTGGGAGGGCAGGGAAATACCTAGTGTACCTGAATGCACCTTACCTGGAGATAACAACATAAAAGTGTTAGCTAAATCCCAATTAAGAAATAAATAAAATCACAATGAAAAACTGCTTCTCCCACACCCTAAGAGAACTGCATCTGCAGATGTTTATCTCTTTTTTCCCTGTGTAAATTCGTTTTTATGTACACTGGTAATTATGAGTGTAAATGTTTACTTTTTCTGTTGATGAATTGTGCGCTATTTCTCTCTTTACATTTTTGTATTGATGTAAAGCGCTCTGATTTTATAAGTGTGATGTAGCAAATCCTATATAATAAAACTCACCCTCAACGTTCTGAGGACACTGACGTCACTTCCTTGATGAAGGTTTCGTGGTGGTGAAGCCACTGAAAGCACCAAGTCTCAGGGCCCCGCCCTCACATCAAACATGATGACGTCGAGGGCGGAGCAATGGCGTCACACAACGAGGGCGGCGCAATGGCGTCAGTGCAATCAGAACGAAGAAGGGGAAGGTAGGTAGGGAGGGAGGGGGACGAAACCTTACTAGCGCCCGTTTCATTTGCTCCAGAAACGGGCCTTTTTTTACTAGTCTAATAATCAAATAGCACATATCCCCACATCCCCAGAAAGAAGGATGATGTTATGCTGCCCCCTGGTGACTAAATCTGAATCAAGCACTCGTGTGGTTGCAGGACTCAACTCAAGTCTGTCCGCTAGGATGCTGTCTTTCCCTACCTTGCATTGGCACAATTGTAAAGACAGCAAGAGCGCTTAAGAAATAAGCATGGAGTGCTGCAAGACAAAATCAGGGACCCCCCAAAAACAGGTGCAGCAAATGCAACCTCTGAGAGGCAGATGCAGCAACCAAACGTAAAAAAATCAAAATCGTTAAAGTCCCTAACGATTTTTAAAAAACGAAGAATGCACCAAAAAAAAAAGTCACACATGCTCAGATCGGTATTCAAACGTACAATGTATCAAAGAATCACAATACACATCGGTAATCGGCCCCTAAATCATGCGCAGAGCAGCCAAGCGTTTTGCTGGCTGCTCTGCGCATGCTGCAAACGTAAAAACAAACAAAAAAAAAAAAGCCACAACACATACACGTGGCTACCTGGTCAGCAAAATCCAAAAACAAAGGATCGGGAGGGGGCAAGGGCGCTCATCAGGAGCGTCCTGTATGGACGGCCTTGCCCCCCCCCCGCTGCTCCCCACTTTCCGCCGCTCCCCCCCCCCCCCCGAAAAAGCAAAATGCTAGCTGCCCCGGTCCCCCTCCCTTCCCTTCCTGTTCCTGTGTTCTGCAGAGCTAACTCGCCTCCCGTCATTCTTCTGCCCCGTGCCCCGCCCCCGCCGCTCCCCCCCTCCACCGAGACCCCCCTCCCTATTAACGACCCGAGCAGCGCCTCTCACCTCTTTGTGAAGCGCTGCACGGGCAGGAAGATCTATTGTGTTGGTTGTAGAGTCTCCATGACGTCTCCTCTTCCCTGGCCCAGGCCCCGCCTCCTTCTGACGTAGGTTACTTACGTCAGAAGGAGGCGGGGCCTAGGCCAGGGAAGAAGAGACGTCATGGAGACTCTACAACCAACACAATAGATCTTCCTGCCCGTGCAGCGCTTCACAAAGAGGTGAGAGGCGCTGCTCGGGTCGTTAATAGGGAGGGGGGTCTCGGTGGAGGGGGGGGAGCGGCGGGGGCGGGGCACGGGGCAGAAGAATGACGGGAGGCGGAGTTAGCTCTGCAGAACACAGGAACAGGAAGGGAAGGGAGGGGGGACCGGGGCAGCTAGCAATTTTGCTTTTTCGAGGGGGGGGGGAGCGGCGGAAAGTGGGGAGCAGCGGGGGGGGGGGGGGGGGCAAGGCCGTCCATACAGGGACGCTCCTGATGAGCGCCCTTGCCCCCTCCCGTCCTTTTTTTATTTTTTTTATTTGATGTGTTTTCTGACGTCCTTTGGACCAATCACAGCGCTTTTAGCTCTGCTAATGCGCTGGGATTGGCTCAAAGTTTGTTTATTTTTTCACTTAATGATTTTTCCTGGCACAGAGCTGTCCTAACGAGAGGTCCAGACCTCTCGTTAGATTTCCTGCCTTTTTCCTGCGTAAAGGCAATCGGAAAAGGTTAGTGCATGTCGTTTCAATGGGGGTTTTCACACTAAATTGCTCATCTCCATTCCGTTTTCGTTAGCTGCTGGCTTCCTCGGTAAAAGCCCTTTGATGCATGCCAACGGATCAAATTTTCCTCGTTGGAGGGTCATTAAAGGCTCATTTAGCTTTAGTGCATCTGCCTCTGAATCAGAAGGCTCCCTGAAAAGGAGCCATTTGTCAGCTGCACAGACTCAGTTCAAAGACTGTTTGGGGACATACTAAAGGGAAATGCAAGAGATAAAGTAGAGTTTTGGCCCCAGAGAGAAGCACAGCCTGGGGATATCTTTACATGTCTGCATCATTTCACTGATAATTAGATTATAAGAGAGGCCAGGAAACTTTCACAGGGAGATCTTCAATGATCTACTGTCAATCACATTGCAAAGAAGAAAGGAAAAGAGAGATCCCAAACTTTCTGCAGAAGGATTCCATTTATTTGGATTTAGCTCAACACTTTTGTTCAGTAAGAGCTCAAGGTGAGTTAAATTCAGGTACACTTGGTATGTCCCTGTCCCCAGAGGACTTACAATGTAATTTTATACCCGAGGCAATGAGAGTTAAGTTATTCGCCCAAGATCACAAGGAGCAACAGCAGGTTCTGAACCTGTCGGTCGTCAGCCTGATGCCCTTCCCGTTCGGACTTCGTTCAGTGTAAGTGGAATTTTGAAAGAGACAAAGGCAGCTGTGGATGGATGGGCAGCTCTGGAAAAAAATGGGATTCTGGGATTTCCCTTTTGAAAAGAACGGCCAGGCAAATTACCCACAGGAAAATACAGAAGAACTATCCTCCGCAAAAATGAAGAAGACCAGACACAGCAAAGGTGACGAATGACAATAAACAAAATTGCAAGGTGTAGCGATCAACTTTATCGCTTGGCAGAATCACACGGATCGTGTTTTGGCCAAAAGGCTTTCCTCAGGAGTAGACTTGATATGGACTGTGTTTCGGCAATAATATTACCTGCCTCAGGAGTCAACTATCTGTTGCTCAACCATTAATAAAACTGGTGGCCCCAAGGGTTCACTAGTAAATAAAAAAAAAAAAACCACACACTTCTAAGTGTCTTAGCTGCTGAAAAAAAAAATGTGTGTCCGCTCAAATGTGCAGGAAGGTAAAGCCCCCCAGATACCAAAGATAGCAATGGGTGGGCTGTCAAGGGACAGCAGTTACACTGCCTGTTGTGGGAAGTCCAGAGCAGGAAGAAGGAGAACAAATGGGGGAGAAAAGACCTAGATAAATCTGAGGGACTGGGTCTAGATCTGGACTTGCGCCGACTGACCTACTGCAGATGAAAAGAAAAAAAAGAGAGGGGGTGGGGAGAAGAGGTAACAAACCAGATGAATGAGGGAATTATGCATATAAGGGAAGACTGGAGATGCTGGTATTAATGAAAGTGTGTGTGTGGGTGTGTGGGGTGGGGTGGGGGTGGGGAGCATGAAATGCAAAACTGCATAGTTTAGTGAATGAGCGAGAGAGATATGGAGCAGGTCTGGTCCCCAAGAATCGGTTTGTTTCCTCATGAAGGGACAGAACTGCAGGCTACTGGGGGGGGGGGGGGGGCTGGTGGGATTATGATGGAAATGGATCAGGCGGGAAAAGGCTGAAGGAGGAAGGTGAGGGCAAGAGGTATAAAGAAGACCTTTCTGTATGTGCCTCTGGGGGGTGGACAAACTTAATACACAGAGGGCTATGAAAGTACTATCCTGGGCAGTAACACATTACATGTACATTTCCCAT